>NC_139385.1:44670833-45385000 GCF_054392235.1 Sus scrofa
GACGCTGCAAATGAAACATGTAGTAAAAGTGGGGTCACGAGGGGCTCTGATCTGGTTGAGAACCTGTGGTTCACCATCTGGTTTCCAGACGGTGTTGTTATGGGTCCCCAAAGAATTTAAAGTATTTCGTAGAATCCGACAGCAATGCCGCGGTTCGTAGTGATCCCTGATGAGGCCTGGCTTTACACTGGGACCTGCCCTCGGCATGGAGGCCGCCTCGTGCAGTGCCCAGCAGAAACCACCACTGGACATGGGTGTCAGGAATTTCTGGGCTGTTCCCGGGGACCCGATGTCATCACTGCATCTGCGTCAGCTGCTGGGGTGAGGTCCTTGACCACGGCGGGTGCTTGTGGAAGCAGTGGCAGGAGCGTGGTCCCTGGGTGCTCCTTCTCATCCCATAGCGCCCCAGGACCCTGATCGCAAGGACTGTGGGTGCGCGTCCAGGTGGCGGGACAGGAGACCCGGGAGGGGCAGAGAGAGAGGACCAGAGTCAGGTCACCTGCCTCACGCATCTGCCTGGGCCGAGGCCTCAACAGGAGGGACGGTCCAGTGATCCCACGTGAACCACCTCCTCCCGCCCGGCATTGGCCTTGGTGCCAAATTCATTAGCATTGTGGCCGCGTGCCTAGTTCAACATTCAGGCCTGGTGGAGTCGGAGCACCCCCCACGAAAATGGTGGTTTGTTCAGTGGTGTGGTTTACTACATGTGTTGCTTGTGATGGATGTGAAAGATCAAGGAGCCTAGTGTTCGTTTTACAAACTGCTTTTAGAAATCAGGCAGTAAAATTTAAAGTGTATGCAAAGTGGGAAATACAGCTATCTTATAAATACTCGTATTAAACATATTTTTAGAAATAATACAGGTCATGCAAGGTTGAGCTATATATGGATGAGCTCTGAATTAGATCTTTGAACCGAATTTTCAAACCAAAGCATTTTAAAGTGGTTTTTTTTTTTTAAATGCTCATTCTTTCCCACCCCCCCACCCCCCGTTTTCTTGTTCTTGGCGATGGTTTACCGTCTTGTTTGCTGAAGTATCTCTTTCTGCCCCATTTCCCGAGCGGCCGCTCCTGCTCTGAGTGCTCAGGGCCCTTTCCCTTTGCTTCTCGTACTTGCTGCTAGATGTCATCTGTGAGAAGCAAGAGTTAATAGCTCTTGGTTTCACATTTAGTTTTCCTCTTTGTTCCACCCATTCTTTTTTTTTTTTTTAATCAGTTCTTATATCTCTTCTCGAGTTAATAAAGATAAGAAGGAGCTCTCTTACCAGTTCATTCCTCTTCTCCAGTAAGGAAGGAACCAGGAGTTCCTGTTGTGGCTGAGTGGGTTAAGAATCTGACCAGTATTCATGAGGATGCGGTTCAATCCTGGCCTTGCTCAGTGGGTTAAGGAGCTGGCGTTGCTGCAAGGCGCAGTATAGGTCACAGATGAGGCTGGGATCCCATGTTCCTGTGGATGTGGTGTAGGCCTGCAGCTCCGATCCCTCCCCTGGCCCAGGATCTTCCCTATGCTGCATATACGGCTCTTAAAAAAAAAAAAAAAAGCAAGAATATAGATCTTTACTGTTCACTGTGGTAGCAGTGAGCCACGCGTAGCTGAGTAAATTTAAGTTATACTGAGGCCTTGGTTTGGTTTTCCACTTGTATGAGCTGCCTTTCGAGGGCCGCCGACCTGACAGCCGCACGCCATTTCCGTCATCAAGGACACTTCTCGGGACAGCCCAGGTCCAGATGCTTTACATGCCCCAGTAGCCCACTTCCTGTGTTATCTCATCCATCCCCTGAAAGCCTCTTCAGTTTTGTGGAACCGTCTGGAAACTTCTCCTCTGGTTTCTCCCAGCCCAGCCATGTATTGATGAAACGTCGGGGTGGAGCCATGTTGCTGAGCCCCTGACACGATGGCAACAGGACAGCTTGGTCCGTGCTTACCTTCTAGGGCCTCTGTCCATTTCTTCATTTCAAAACGTGGCAGGCATGGGCGCTGCCTCCACAGCAGTCCTGAGGGTTTTCTCAGGCAGTGGAGGGGAGCCTCGTTAACTTACAGTCTGGGGAGCTGTGTGTTCCTTGCTTTTTCCAACTTGGTTTCTTCCACGTCGCTGTGATCCTGTGGTGCCTGGCCGGCCGTTTTCCCTGAGTTTGATTTCCTAACCTTTTCTGCAGCAGCTTGTCTTCCCTCCTTGAGTGCCTTTCCTGATTTTTTTCACTAGTTTCCACAAGTTCCATTTCTTTCTTAAATGTGTGTTTATGATGTCTTTTGAATCAGTGGCATTTTTGCATTCAGTATGTCTTTACCCTATTTATGTATCATGATTCTTTGTTATGCTTTTTTCTTTTCGCCTTTCTTTGTAGGGCCACACCTGTGGCATATGGAGGTTCCCAGGCTAGGGGTCCAATCGGAGCTGCAGCTGCCAGCCTCCACCACAGCCACAGCAACGTGGGATCTGAGCCGCATCTGTGACCTACGCCACAGCTCACGGCAACTCTGGATGCCCAACTCACTGAGAAAGACCAGGGATCAAACCCACCTCCTCACAGACACGAGTCAGGTTCGTTACTGCTAAGCCACAACGGGAACTCCTGTTTCTTTCTTATTTTTAACGGAACACAGAGTTTATCTTTGGTGTGAATGTAATACTTTGAGGTTTTCTTTTTTGAATCACAGTGTATTTATTCAGTGGGACGTTTCACAGTATTGAAAATGAATGAATGTGGATCACAGGTATCTGTATGGACGAGTCTCAGACATATTGCTGGACCAAAAAAAATCAACTTTCAGAAGAATACTTGTAAAATAATGTCATTTGTGTAAATGTAAAAAAACTCATTACTGCTGTATATTGTTTGCATTAACGTGTCTATGCAGTAAAAACTAAAGAATCGTGTGGGAGGGAGCGGCGAGGCCCTGGCGATCAGGGCGGTTGTGTGTTGGGGGAGGTGTGTGCTGGGGAAGGGCACAGGGAACCTGGGTGGTGCTGGTGACCTTTGGTTTCTTTGACTGGGCAGATTCTGAGTCTTTAGCATATTTTTTTGGGGGGATGGCCAAACCTGCGGCGTGTGGAAGTTCCCAGGCTAGGGGTCCAATCGGAGCTGCAGCTGCCGGCCTACATCACAGCCACAGCAACGCAGGATCCGAGATGTGTCTGTGACCTACACTACAGCTCAAGGCAATGCCAGGTCCTTAATCCACTGAGCAAGGCCAGGGATCGAAGCCGAAACCGCAAGGTTCCTAGTCGGATTTGTTTCCACTGCACCACAACAGGAACTCCTAGCATATTTTTCCTTATGTGTTTCTATGTCTAAGATATTTTGTAATACATCCAAAAAATCATGCTTGTTTTAAACATAAAGTAAATAAGAAAAAAAAATCCAATATAGAAAATGTTTTCCATAATCCCATTGTCCTGATATTATTTTGGTGTATTTCTATGGGTTTTTTCCTTAATTTCCTTTTAGTTTAATTGAGATATAATTGATAAATAAAATTGTAGATATTTAAAGGGTATATTGAGATTCTATATATGTATACATTGTGAAAGGATTCCCCCATCTAGTTACCACATTCATCACCTCAAATATTTATCTTTTTTTGTGCATACAAGAACATTTAAGGTCCATTCTCTTAGCAAATTTCATATATTAGTGTTACCCACTTTTGTCCCATTTTACATTAGATCCTCAGACTGTATTACTGCGTTTTTAATTAATTAATTAGTTTATTTATTTTGGCACAACTGTGGCATATGAAAATCCCCGGGCCAGGGATCAACCTCACACCACAGCAGTGACAATGCCAGGTCCTTAATCCACCAGCCCACCAGGGAACTCCTCTGTACTTTAATGTAGTCTGTTGTTAATCAGATAGGACTTTGTTTCTTTCCTGCTCTACTAGCTGCTCTTCATGAGTCCTCTTCTCCAAGTTCTCAGCCATGTGGTTTGGGGCCAGCACCTCCACAGGGCAGAGACCTGCTTGCTGGATTGTCTGGACCGGCCCTTCTCCAGGCATCTGAGTCCCTGGCCCTCTGCCGGAGTCTCCCTCTCCTTTGGGATCTGCAGTGGAGCCCTACCTGCCACCCTAAGACAAGGGGACTTCTCAAGACTCTTGCACCCCCCCCCCCCGGTTGAACGTGGACTGCAGCTCCGGGGTGCAGCCTGCATGCTGCCGTGCCCCTGGCGCCATCCCTCCACCCACTCCCGCATGTGGGCGCTCACTCCTCGCTGCCTTGCTTTCACTTGCAGTGTGGCTTATGCAACGCGTTGTCGACACCATCATTGTAGTAGTTGTGATTTTCCGGAGGCAGGAATTATGCACAGCATGAGGCCTGGGAGAGCTCATGGCCCAGCCGTGGCAGGATGGGCCGCCGCGCTTTTAAGGTCACGAAAAACTTACCTCACAGACGCAGCTTTGATTCTCCTGAAAAAGGTCCAGAGAGGAAAGACCACCTCTAGTGCTGAAGTGAAAGTAGAGAAACTGGAGGTCGCTAGGGAGGCGCTGCTTCTTGATCAGAAAGGAGTTTCTGGTTATCTGGCCCGAGCAAGTCTGTGTGTGGGAACAAGAAAGTGCAGTTTGGGAAACGGTTTCTGTCAGTGTTCCAGCCAGTATGCAGAATACTCAGCGAGAGAGAAGACGGTCCTGTGACCTGAAAACTGGTCGACTAGGAAAGAGAGGAAACTTGCAGCAAGCATGCGACTCTGCTGGAGATGTGCTTTGGGAGCGCGCCAGAGCCTGGACGGACGTTCCCACGAGGGAGCAGGTGGCGAGGGCCCCGCGCGGTTCCTCCTGGGAACGGCCCATCAGGAGTGGTGAGAACTGTGTACGTGTGTGTGTTTGCAAAATACGCAGTTTCCAGGTGAGGCAAGGTGAGGCTGTCAGGTTGCCTTTCCTCCCGGCTGAAAAGGCTCCCAGGAAGTGCCACGCAGGTGGCAGTGCCTCTCTGCCTTTGCGCAGGGAGGTCCTGGGAGGTGAGAGGGGAGCAGCAGGGGGGAGCCCCGCTGTCGGCTCTGGGGGCGGGCTCGGGCAGCCCTGCCAGTGCCGGTGCCGTGCAGTGATTGTCACCTGTTGACGCAGGAACGGAGTTGGCCATCTAGGAGGACAGCCTGGGTGTCAGCCCAGCTCTGCTGGACCAGCCTGCAGCAGTGAGGTTTGCAAATCTGATGATTCTTGGAGATAGTTCGTGAAGGTCACACTCTTGTTTTGTTTTGTTTAATCTCTCCCAGACTTCTGAACCCTGGCCATGTTGAATTTTTAGTTCTTCAAGGTTAGTTAGCCCTCTTTCTTGTGTATATGTTTTTCTGTCCTGGCTCTGCCGCGTTATCTGTGTCCAGCCTTTGTTTCCAATAGTTTTCTCTATGCTGCCACTGCCCACGCTTTCCCTTGGATTCCCAGGGAATGTGTATTTCTAACTGGCTTCATTTCTCCTCGGAATCTCAGAACTGTTGCATCTTGACATTTGCATAGTTGTATTTTGTTTTACTTCTTACAAACAGCCATATTGAGGCGTAATTAACATACTGTACCGTTTACCCTGGAGGGTAAAAGTATACAAGTCAGTGGTTTAGATTAGTCACAGTTGTGCGACCATCACACCAGTCTAAGTTTAGAACATTTTCATCACCCCCAAAGGAACCCGGTGCCATTAACAGTTGCTCTCCATCCCTCAGCCCCCAAACCGCTGCCAGCTGCTGGTCTTCTTTCTGTCTCTGTGGATGCGCCTCTTCTGAACATTTCACATCAGTGGAATTATATAGTAAATGACCTTCTGTGACTGGCTTCTTTCACTCAGCATCCTGTAGCTTTATTTCTGTTTTCAATGTATTCCCCTTCCCCTCACTCCCTTTTTATTTATTTATTTTTTGTTTTATTTTTCAATTATCTAGCTGCTACCTGTTCCTAGATTTTATTTTATTTTTTGCTTTTTAGGGCATATGGAAGGTCTCAGGGTAGAGGTTGAATTGGAGCTGCAGCTGCCAGCCTACACCACGGCAACCCTGGATCCTTTAACCCACTGAGCAAGGCCAGGGATCGAACCCCCATGCTCATAGATACTAGTTGGTTTGTTACCACTGAGCACAACGGGAACTCCCATATTCCCAGGTTTTAAATTGCATCCTCCATTTGTCTTCTTTCTGGAATCTGTTTTCCATTGCCTGTGTCCCTGTATGTACATCTTCAGCTTTTAAAATTAATTATTAACTTTAAACTGTTTAAGTTAAAAACCTTAAAATTAGCTACTGTTTCTCAGTTTGCCTGTAAAAAGAATAGTGGCGCCTCCGTAGCTGCCCCAGGTGTAATTCCACCTCCTCTCCTGTGTCACTCTGGTTCCATTTGGTACATAACTGTTTGTTCCTTGTTAGTCTGTCTCCGTTCCCAGCATCTTTCCTGCTGGCTCTCCTCCGCTTGTTTAAACTCTGTCGTATGCGGTTTTCCGAGAGCGTTGTCACAGACCTTTGTTTTCCTTTTTTTCTAAAACTCACTGTAAAAATGCCTTTTGTGGCTTCTGAGCGTTGCGTCAGCACGCAGACTTGACTTGATGTAGTTCTTTCTTCTTGAGAAAGTGCCACCACTCACTCAGTGTCCTCACCTCCCACCGTCCTCCCCATCGGACTTCAGTTTGTCTGAGCATCACTTGACGTCCTTCCTCAGTTTCCTCGGAGCCACCGAGTGCTCCTGAAGCTTCACGAGTGAAGAGCACAACGCACTTCATCCTCACAGCAGCCTGTGGAGTGGCATCATTGTTCCATGACTGCTCTTTCCATTTATTTAATCAATTTATTTATTTTTTAGGGCTGCGCCTGCGGCATATGGAAGTTCGCCAGCTTGGGGTCAGATCACAGCTGCACCTACCCGCCTGTGCCACAGCCACAGCAGCGTTGGATCCTTAACCCGATGAGCAAGGCCAGGGATTAAACCCTCATCCTCGTGGATACTCGTCGGGTTCGTTAACCACGGAGCCATAATGGGAACTCCTGGTGTTTCCACTTTAGGTCACAGTTTTCGTCTGTGCTCAGTAGCGTTTCTGTTTCCTCTCCCTGCCTTTCATCACTCAGCCCAGGTCCTGACCTTTGGTAAGTACTCAGTACATGTTCCATTTGCCGAGTAAGTGTGTGTGTGAATGAGCCAATGAGTGAATGAGTTAGTTTGTACCTGGCGGGCTGTTTCTATAAGCAGCCGGATGCTGCCTTTCAAAGAATTCATTTTGTGGGGTTTTGAAGGCCCATGGTATTAACGCTGATTTGGGAGTTTTTTAGAGATGGGAGGAGGGGATCTTTGAAGGTGCTTACACTGGACTCTCCCAATACTAGTTCTCAGCAACACAACGTTGAATAGGGTAGCACTTAAAAAAAATTTTTTTTTTGAAGTCTAGTTGATTTACAAAGTTGTGTTCCTTTCTGCTGTAGAGCAAAGTGATTCAGTAATACACGTATGTGCATTCTTTTCCATGTTCCTTTCCATTAGGTTTTATCACCGCATCTTGGATATCATTGCCTGTGCGCTGCAGGACCTTGTTTATCCATCCTATGTATAAAGTCTGCATCTGCTGATCTCAGACTCCAAAACCTTCTTTCCCCCACTACCCCTATCCTGGGCAACCACGAGCCTGTTCTCTGGGCTTGTGAGTTTCTGTTTTGTAGATAAGTTCATTTGTGTCATATTTGAGATGCCACATATAGGCGATATCCTACGGTATCTGCCTTTCTGACTTACTTCGCTCGGTAGGAATCTCCAGCTCCATCAGGGTGGTATTTATTAAGCCAAGGAGGAACGTTCCGAAGAAGACAGCTCACGAGAAGGTGGTTACCCGTGGCTGTCCGGTCCCTCATGATGGCAGCACGTTCACCCAGCCCTGCAGAGACGGGAGCTGGTGTGCAGGGCGCAGGGCGTGGGGCAGGCGTGCACGTGTGCGTGTTCTTGTGAGAGTTCACGGATTAGGCTACAGTTTGGGTCAAGGTCACGCTAGGCGGACATCATGCCCACCCTTCATTTCTTTCACCTGCTTGGGTAAATCCATCTCGTATTGTACTGTTTGGGACTTCACTTGTATTTTATTTTGTGCCGCACCCACTGCAGATGGAAGTTCCCCGGCCAGGGGTTGAATTTGAGCTGCAGCTGTAGCAATGCCAGATCCTTAACCCACTGAGCAAGGCCTGGGATCGAACCCGTACCTCTGCAGCAACCAGAGCTGCTGCAGTTGGATTCTTAACCCACTGTGCCACAGTGAGAACTCCTGAGGTTTCACTTTTTTTTTTTTTTTTTTTTTTGTCTTTTGTCTTTTTTGTTGTTGTTGTTGTTGCTATTTCTTGGGCCGCTCCCTCTGCATATGGAGGTTCCCAGGCTAGGGGTTGAATCGGAGCTGTAGCCACCGGCCTACGCCAGAGCCACAGCAACGCGGGATCCGAGCTGCGTCTGCAACCTACACCACAGCTCACTCCGGATCGTTAGCCCACTGAGCAAGGGCAGGGACCGAACCCGCAACCTCATGGTTCCTAGCCGGATTCGTTAACCATTGCGCCACGACGGGAACTCCAGATTTCACTTTTTAAAAAGAGTGTTTTAAGTTTCACCAAGAGCCTTTTGCTCTCAGAACTTGTGAGTTATTGTCAAGTGTTGTGACAAGCGGACGAATCACCTCCTGACGATTGCTTCATGTGGGAGTAGAAAGGACTTAGGCCCATCCAGAGTGTTTTGATATGAAGAAGTTGGAAAATATTTTTTTTTGTTCACCAAACATTTTGTCTTCTTAAGCAGAAGCTATAGACAGTTATGAAATATCATATGTCTAGTTTTATAGGCCCTGGCTATTTGGTGGATTAAAACCAAGCTCTTTTTTTTTTTTTTTTTTTGTCTTTTGGCCATTTCTTGGGCCACTCCCACAGCATATGGAGGTTCCCAGGCCAGGGGTCGAATCGGAGCTGCAGCTGCTGATCTATGCCAGAGCCACAGCAACACAGGATCCAAGCCGCGTCTGCAACCTACACCACAGCTCACGGCAATGCTGGATCCTTAACCCACTGAGCGAGGTCAGGGATTGAACACACAACCTCATGGTTCCTAGTCAGATTCGTTAACCACTGCGCCACGACGGGAACTCCAACACCGAGTTCTTTTACTTGTCATTTTCTGTGTTGACTGACTGCATTTCAGTTTAAAGAATCCTCAGGCTGCTCAGACATCACAGACCGAGTGATGGGGCAGAATCCATTACAAAGTGAAGGAAACTTTTGGGGCATTTGTGACGCAGCCCAAACCCACTGCCTCCCTTATGTTTATTGTTTGAACTCTTGTTTGTGAGGCAAGCTTCCCCGGGGGTGGCGTTTGCTGTGTCATGCTGCCAACTCCCAAGGTCGCGCCTCCGAACATTCCTTCCTTCCTGAGTATCCTCCTCTTTCTGTTGTCCTGACAGTCAGGTCCTTGGTTCTCTGATTGAGGATTTTTTTTTCTAATGGTTTTGATTTTTTCCATTATGGTTGGTTTACAGTGTTCTGTCCCTTTCTCCTGTGTTGTACAGTGGATTGAGGCTATTAACCTCCAAAGCAAGGGGCCTGCAGAACAAGCCTGAGAAGGAGGCCAGCCTGGACCTTGGCACTCACCTCATCATGCTCCATTCACGAAAACGAAACCCGAGTTGTGTGTGAGGCTCAGTTTTTGTCCTCAAAGACCGACGAGGATGTGCCTAAGAATACTTCACATTTTTTGGAGTTCTCTTGTCCCTTAGCGGGTTAAGGGGCCAGCACGGCTTCTGCTGTGGCTCTGGTCGTTGCTGCTGTGGTGTGGGTTCCATCCCTGGCCCGGGAGCTTCTACATGTCGCAGGCACCACCAAAATAAAAAGACTTTCTAACCATGTCAGCCTCCCCGGCACCCGCAGCCACAGGCAGGAGCTGGTGGGAACCGTCTCCTCCACGTCTCCAGACACTATAAAATTAAGCCGATATAAGGCATTCCTGCCAGTGAGCTTTGAAGTCAGTGACCAGGAAAGAGTATAAGAAGTCTTATTAATTGTTCTCTTGTTGGCACTACACTTAACAAAATAGTTTGGCTCTCTTATTTTGACCTTGTGCTCTGAAGAGCTGTTGTAATGAACTTGGACCCCGGGCTCCACGTGTGTGGTTACTCATTGACTGAAGACTTGAAAGGGGCTGGACCCCAGTTCCCTGGGCCTGGTGCATTCCCCGGGGTGTTTCACGTCCCACAGTGAAGTGCCGCCTGACTTTATCACACCCGTATCACTCCCGTTTTGGTGAAAGGTTTCACTTTAAACTTAACGTGCCACGTTGAAGTATAACTTATGAGTTGCTTAATGTGTTCCCCGGGTTTGCTTGCCGTGGACACATCCGTGTGTTTGCCCTTTGGCACACTGGCATTGCTGTGGTCAGTAGGGCTCCCCAAAGAACAATTCACGTTGGGAACAAATTCGGAGCAGCTGGTGCTTTCACAGTTCTGCGAATGCTTTTGTACATAGAAGGAGTATGAAAAAGACTCCCAGCAAGAAGCAGGTCAAACTCCCATGTTGATAACAGCTAATAATCCCCAGTTTTTACTGAGTGCCAGGCGGTCCTGTGAAGGTTTCATGCGTAGTCATCATTTAATCGTCACATCAACCCTGCGGGCAGGTCCTGTTCTTGGAGATGCAGAGCAATGAAGATCTCCCTCGGTCACACTTGCGGGGCCAGAGCCTGAAACTGCGGGCTCCTTACCCATCACACCTGTGCTTGCTGAGGGAGCGTTGCTGGTTGCCTTACACTTAGGGGGGAGTAGGTTTCTGTCCCCACCACTAGCTCCCACGTCCCTTGACTCCCTCAGCTCCCACCAGTGGCTGGCATTTCCAGGGCTCCCTGGCCTTTCCTCAGCCTCCTGCCTGCCCCCTCCTCTCCCCACCCCGACTGCCCCCACGTGCAGGCTGGTCTGTCCGGTGTCCTGTGTGCACCCCAGCTCCTCTCTGTCCGCCCCCCCCCGCCAACATTCTCCATTCCAGCCACAGGAAACTCGCTTCCATCTCAGCTCTGCCTCCAGAGGTCTCCCCACGGATTGTTCTGCAACACCCAGGGCCTGATGACAGCCACTGCAGCCCCTGGTCCTGTTGGCTTTCTCTGGGCTGGCCTCTTCATCTCAGCACGGAGGGTCCCTCACCCCAGAGGCCTTGCATAATGCGCCTCCTGTGCGTCCTGGTCCTGGCGCTGTGTTGGCACACCACCCGCTGCCCAGATGCTCTTCTGGAGCTGGCTTGTTCACACTTGTCCCTTGCACCCAGCACAGTGCTTGGTAAACAAGAGGCACTTCATACATGTCTGACCAGTGAGTGGCAACTCAGAAGTCACAGTTCAAAGCAGCAGTGACAGATCACAGGGATGTGCCGGCCGAGGCAGGTGTCAGCGCTCGTGCAGGGCAGAGGATGCCCTCCTGCCAGGACCAGCTGCTGCCTCGCAGGCCTGCAGGCTCAGCCTTGTCTCTGCTTTAGCCTCACCTGCTCTTGCCCGTGGAGCTAGACACAGAGGGGACAGGCAGTTCCCTGACCAAGGACCACTCTGGCGTGGGATCAGGGCCCAGAGGCGCAGAGCCTTGGGCCAGGAGCTTCTGGGTCAGGGCCAGCTACAGACACGCGGAGAGCCTCCCCTTTGGATGCAGCTCCTCACTGTGCGATCAGAAAAAAAGTGCTTCTTCCTTTCGGTCCCAGGCAGCCACTCCTCACGGGGCCCCTCCTCACCTGCTGCCAGGTGACTTACCCACCACGCTCGCAGCTGGCGAGAGGCTGGTACAGCAGCCCCAGGGACCAGGCCTTTCTGGGAATGAGCCCGCACGGCGCCAAGATGCCGGGACAGGTCAGAAATAGGGCTCTTCTCCCCTTAGCCTTGGCCCGCGGTGTCCTGGCCCCTCAAAGCGAAACGACAGAATCAGCATTATCTGCAGCAGAGTCTGAGAAATTCATGCAAAGGTTGTGTTCTAGTTCCTGTTTCCCTTTCAGGTTTATTCGTGTAGTTAGTCACAACTCGGACTGAGCCTGTGTATACATCGGGATGTATATTTCTGTTAGGACCTTTGTCAAGAGGGAACATTTAACAGCGTCCTGTGGGGCCGGTTAGCATCTGAAATTACTCATCTAAGTCTCCCCCCGCTCTACCGGTCCCCGCGGCGACATCGGACTGCCCTGGCGGGTCTCCAGGTGTCCTCGAGCTCTCAGAAAATTCAGAGAAGGATTGACTTACAAACATCAGCACAGAGTATTTTTATGAGGAAGGAGGGAGAGGAAGAGAGCTAAAGTGATATAATGGTGGTTTAATTATAAAATGATTAACGGTCACTGATTAAGCAGCCCCAAGGTTATTTGATTAATTCATTGTAGAGCATTTATTAAATATCCACCGAGGGCAGGAAACTACGTGGGTTCAGCAGCGCAGGGACACATCACCCCTCGATTCTCTTCATGACGGCTTTTCTTTACCACCTTCTACTGCAGCTTAAACTCTTTAAAGCAGGAACCCTGCTTTGTTCTGATTTTATTCTCTGTGTACAGCACGCAGCAGGCCTGAAACAAAGGTTTATTGAGCACATCACACTGTCACTCCATTTCATAAATTTGCAGTTCGGTTAAATTCCAGTGAGGACTAACTTTGGACTTCTATAAATAAGGTTTGCTTCTCTTTCAGCAAGTCCTCCAGTTACTTTCCCAGCAGACCGTTCCCGTGCACTCCTGGAGCAGGGCCCGAGCCGCCGGGTGTAGCTGCTGACCAGTGTAGCACACACGGTCATTTCAGCCTTTAGGGGGGACTGTAGAGTTGCGGATAAATGTCTGTTTAACCAACTTTATTTTTTTAAAATTTTTATTAGAGTTGATTTCCAGTGGTGTGTCAATTTCTGCCGTACAGCAAAGTGACCCAGTCATGCGTATATATACATTCAGCTTTTTTTTTTTCAATGGGGAGTTTATGAGTGTAAAATTCACGTAGACTACAGCTCGACACAAGTTGAGTGTTCCACTGTCACTGTCTGGATCCAACAGAAAATAGATACTTGGAGTTCCTTTTATGGCTCAGTAGGTTAAGAACCCAACTAGTATCCATGAGGTTGCGGGTTCGACCCCTGGCCTCGCTCCGTGGGTTAAGGATCCGGCGTTGCCGTGAGCTGTGGTGTAGGTTGCAGACACAGCTCGGATCTGGCGTTGCTGTGGCTGTGGTGTAGGCTGGCAGCTGCAGCTCCGATTCAGCCCCTAGCCTGGGAACTTCCGTATGCTTGCAGGTACAACCCTAAAAAGAAAAAAAAAAAAGATACTTGAAAACTCTGACTCGAGGGAGGGCTCAGTCACCCCTGTGGGTACACACTGCAGTCTCGCTTTACATGGCAGTCAGCGATCCCGGACATGGGTGAGGTGGTCTGGTGTTTACACATAGCAACAAGCCCAGGAAATGAGTGGGGTCCACGGCCTGTCAGCTCTGCTCCCTCAGAAAGAGGCCAGGAGACCCTTCCTTCCAAGGAGGAACGTTTTAACACTCATTTCAGCCTCAGGAGATGAAACCGGGCACCCGCCACTCAGAGGAAGCATAAGGTGCACGCGTGGTGTGTGGTGGAGACAGAGTTCTCCCCAAGGCGGTGCGCATGTCTCTGGAAAGGTCGCGGGTCAGAGGTCAGAGATGGCCTGTTCACATTTTCACTTTACTCTCAACTTTCCAGGAGCGCGTCCTGCGTAGAGAGAGCAAGACCGAGCTGCGTTTCGCCCACCGCTGGTGTCCACCTGTGCTGACTGTAATTTTTATCCATAGGTTTGAAGACATACCTGATAGCGGGTCAGAGAGCGAAGGAGTCTCATTGCAGCTGTTCAGAGGCCTTGCTTTCTGGCTTTGAGGTCATTGACGGCTCACGGGTGTCCTCAGGCCCTAGGGGACAGGGGACAGCGTCGCCAGGGAGTGTCAGTGACTTGGCGCAGACTGTCAAAACCTTTGATAACCTTAAGGTTAGTTTTTTTTTTTTTTTTCCTACTTCTAAAGCTTGATATTAATTCTGCAGTAGAACATGTAAAGTAAGAAATGGCCTTCGAGTCTCGGCAGAGGACTCGGAATGCCCTTCCATTTGGTTTTTACGATTTTTAAGTCTAGTATAAAGTTAGCAGCATTTTGCATTTTTAATATCTTCGCTTTTTTGGACATAGCATGCACCTCCGTTTTCTTTTTACACTGCATAAAGTTGCTTCTCACTTGAGTTATTGTTTTCTTTTTCTGCCACCTGTGGTCATGCCTTTGGGGATCTCTGACAGCTAATGATAAATGGTAACAGCAAAGGTGATTCTCCCAACATCTTGTTTGGAGGGTTAGTTTGTATCTTATTTCAGAGACCACATTCTCAAGTACTCCTGCTTCTCTTGAAATCCAGTGTTGTATGATTATTTTAAATGTTGGTGTGGCTGAATCTTGTGGTGTAGCTCATTGGGAAAGTGCGGGCTTGCCAAGCACGTTGTAATATTTCACTGTGGGACCAGACAGCTCCTGGTGGCTGTCGAGCGGTACCCGTTTCTGACCTAACAAACTGCCAAGGTCCAGCATGATGGACCTCACTCCAGTTTATGAGTATTTCCTAAGTTTTCACATCTGATTTAGCTCCTTTGCTCCCCTACTGGGTACTTCTTGTTTGTTTTTACAGTTGAAATAGTTGTCATTTCTTTTTTTGTTTTTATTTTAAGAGAGAACAGTTAAAACAGTTGCACTTCACTCCTTTGTGCTCTCAGATAATATGATGGTATTTATTTGGTCAGGACGATGGCCTGTTGGCGTGGCTGTGATCCAGCATGTTCCTGACTATCCACGTTCATTAGCAGACCTAAAAGCTAGCGCTCCTGGTGCTTCAGCCTAAGGTGTCACGATGTGGCGCTGGGCTGGAGCGTCCAGGTGCCTGCAGTGTGTCAGGCGCCGAGGGACCTCTTGTCCAGGTGCCGCGAGCGGTTTGTTTCGTGTAGGCTCTCGCAGGGGCCGGTGACGCTTTGTGGCGGGGCATCCTGTGCGCTGTGGGTGTTGAGCAGCATCCTTGGCCTCCACCCACCGTGTGCCACAGTGCCCCCTCCTCCCCCGGTGACAGCCAAGGTCTCCAGACACAGCCCAGGGCCCCCCTGGTGGGGAGGGCAAGGTCACCCCCGTTGAGGCTGTAGCAGCGGATGCCGCTGAGCTTTCCTGGATGTCTGACCTTAGCAGGAAGCCTCGTCACTGGACCTACGGAGTTGAAAGAGGAGCCCCCAGCTCGCAGGCTGCCACCGAGCGTGGCCGGGAAGAGCTGGGTGGGGAGGGGAAGAGAGATGTGGCTTCCAAATGTGGCCTTATTATTGCTTAGGGAGAAACGGTTTCCTCGGGCTTCCACCTGAGCTGTATTTAAGTAGAGAAATAGAGCTCAACGCCAAAAGCGGCGTTTGTCTGCCGCTTGAGAGGATGTGTGGGGGTTTCTGTCCCTCAGGGCGTGTGCCCTTGCCGACCCCCGTCTCATGCACCTGCAGTGTTAGTGACCGCGGTTCTGTGCTAATCTTCCTTAAGAAGGGTTTCCCTCCCCCCAGAAGAACATTTCTTGTTCCAGTTAGAAGTCTGTCTGTATGGTTATTTACTTTTGATCCAGTTGGGCAAAAACTAGGTAGCATATTCTGTTGGCATGAATAAATTTTCTAAATAATCTTTGGATATCTTAATTGACCATGTTTATTTACCAAAAGGAATTTGAGAAAAAAAGGCTCCCTGTGCCCCTTCTCAGAGGGAAAGGTGAGTTGGACCTTGAAGTATGACTTCCGGGGTGTTTGGGTGGTGTTTCGGGGGGGTACTGAGACATCTGAAACGAGCCCCCGTGCCGCTGCCCCAGAAGGGTAGAGTCACAGTGGTTTGTGTTTGGGGTGGAAGCAGCGTGAGGGGATGGCAGGCCCCCACGCCAGGCTCTACCCCTGGGGGGGACCCTCCTCACAGCCCTGCCCTCAGCCCTGGGTCCTGGGTGAGGATTAGCAGGGCAGGCATCTGAGGCAGAAGCATGGGTGCCTGAGTGCCCTGCTGCAAACTCTCGCTCTCAACCAGAAAGGCAGAAAACCGAGGTCTGCCTGCCTCAAAGGTGATACAGATAGTGACCTGCCAGGATCAGGCCTTCCCTCAAGGACGCGCTTCTGGACGGTGCAAAAGTGAAGTGCCAGGCCCTGCCCAGGCTCTTGGGGTGGATCCATCCCATGGCCGAGTCGGTGCCTCACGTGTGCTGTGGGTTTGTTGCTGTGCATTGTCTGCATCCCGATGTGCATTTCTCCCTCACTGGAGTCACAGACCGGTTGGTTCCCCCTCATGCTTTCCCAGGATCTGCTGACTCTTGATGTCAACAGACATCTCTCCCTCTGTTGCTGCTGCTGCCCCATCCGGTGAGAGCCAGCTCCCATGGGACCTCTGTCCCCACGACTCCCCCACCCCACCCCACCCAGACTGGAAACTGCCCAGCCAAAGTGGTTCTCCAAGTAGGTTCTCTCGAGCAGCAGTTCCTCAGGATAGAAATAGGCGTCAGGTACGGAAAAAGGGTTCGGTGGTCAAGTCAGTATGGGGTGAACCCCACTGAAAGGGTTTCTTTCTTGCAGGCCTTCTCAGAGCTTTTAGCGTGCTGACACACAGGGCTAGGTCTCCGGAGGGCAGTGGTATGCAGCACTCTCTGGCCTCTTGGACCACAGATTTCCTTTTTCAGGCTGCACTTTTGGGGGATGTGCTTGGCTCGTGGAAGGGCTTTTGTAAATGCGCAAGAGGGCTCTGTGCCCGCGTTGCAGAAAGCCAGACTCTGACCGGGGCGCCCGTGAGCAGCAGAGCAAGGTGCCAGGCACGGGAGTGGGAGACAGGCCTCGGCCCCACTCTGGCTTGGTCTTGGAGGTAAAAGGGAAGGAACAGGGAAGCTGAGATTAATCGTGTTGTGACATTTCCATGACTTTTCTAAAATTGTAGTTTCTGGGAGTTCCCATCATGGCTCAGTGGTTAAGGAATCCGACTAGGAACCTTGAGGTTGCGGGATCGATCCCTGGCCTTGCTCAGCGGGTTAAGGATCCAGCGTTGCTGTGAGCTCTGGTGTAGGTTGTAGACGTGGCTCGGATCCCGCGTTGCTGTGGCTGTGGCGTAGGCTGAAGGCTACAGCTCCGATTCAACCCCTGGCCTGGGAACCTCCATATGCCATGGGTGTGGCTCTAGAAAAGACAAAAAGACCAAAAAAAAAAAAGAAAATTGTAGTTTCTGGAGTCTGGATGACTCTGGTTTATGGTTCTCTGGCCAGGTGGTCCCTGGCTCAGGGTCTGTCGCTCATCTTGCCTCAGAGAAACAGCTGCGTCTGTGTTGTGACCGTGGCGTCCACACCTGCGGTTTTCCCACATCATCGGCGGCGTCCACAGCAGCACTCTCAGTCTTCCGACTGGATCATGAGTGTCCAGTTCGCACAAGGTGGAGGCTAGAGAATTAGAGCCAAGGTGTTCTGTAAACTCTCATCCAGTGAATCCACGGCCTCTTGGTCCTTTGCTCTTCTCACCTGCGGTGCCCTGAGCGTCCCTGTGGGCTCCCCTCCTCCTTAAAGTGCACGGCTTCCTTACCGTTTCCGAGACTCCTCGGGTAATGCCGTCTCCCCATCCCTCAGGTCTTAGTTCATTCAGTCTGTACCCCTTGGTCGTGACACACGCAGACTTAAATTTTGCTTTCGTTCTCAGGCACCTTCCTCAGTGCAGGGCCCGTGTGTTACATAATTTCAGTCTTCCCCAAGAGTCCAGCAGGTGCCTGGCGTGTGGTAGAGAATTACAGCTTTTTTTTGGCTTAGGTCTTTAATTTTTTAATGATGCCCAGAGACGTGTGGCTCTGCAGAGCTGGACGGAGAGCTGAGCCGGAAGCCTGGGTGGAACGAAACAGAACCAGGGTGACAGCCGCCAGGCACTCGTTTCACTCCCGGCCTACCCGTGTATCTGCGCATTCTCTCCCAGCTCCCAGCTGGAGACGTGCCACCTGATATTTCACAGGATACTCAGAGAGCTGTGAGGACCCACCAGGAAATGGTAGTGACGTCAGAGGACAAGGGCTCTGGCCTGAGGCCAAGGGTCCGAGGGAGCCCATCCCACCCAAGCCCTGGCTTCTTGAGTGACGGGTCTGCACGTTGCTCCTCAGGAAGGCCCTGGGGCTGGATGATGCGGGGAGGAGGGGGTCCCAGCAGGATGGTGGCTCACAGCTCTCTGGGCTGAGCTGGCCAAGGGACCCCAGGGTTTGGGGTGAGGCATCAAGAAGGGATCCAGGGAAGAGAGACAGGAGTCGAGGAGGGTGGCTTTGGAAAGGGCTGGATCCGTCTCAGCCTCTGGGAGAGGCGATGACAGGGCACTCTCCAGGGCAGTCGTGAGGATTGACTGAAGCTGTGCCCACGAGCCCTGGGTTGGTGGAAGCTCAGCTGACCCTGGAACACGCAGTTGTGCCCTCTGCGTGGAGCGATGGATGCCACCCGCGGTAGGAGGAGGGACAGCTGGAGAGGCAGAGGCCCTGCTTCCATTTGCCCACAGGGAGTCCCTGACCCTCTTGAGAAGGTCTCTGCTTGTTCTGAGCTGAGGGGGTGTCCTCAGCTGCAGGGGCTGTAACCTCGGCACACGTGCAGCCTCAGCCCTGCCTGGTGTCTGCTGCCCAGTTATCGTGACCGAAGGATGGAGATGGAGACCGCACGTGCCCGTCAGAATAGCCAAGCTTTGGCCCCCTTGGCAGAGTCCTCTTGTGCCGTGAGGGGTCACCCCAAAGCTAGCCCTGCCCTTAGCGGTGGCCAAGCCGTTCTCTGATGCCGAAGGGCACAGCAGAAGGCTGCTTCCTCTAGACTCAGCCGCGGGTCCGCAGGCTTGCTGCTCGGGGGGCGATGTGAACCCTGCAAGGTGGAAACACTCAAGAGTGGACGACAATAGCAAAAGTAATTTGGGGAGTGTCCTCATGACCCACCTGGCTCTTTTTTTTTTAACCAATTTGACCTTTCTGTGTTATTTCTGGAAAAATAAAAAGCATCATTACTTTTATAAAAAAAAAAAAAAGAGAGAGAGAAAAAACAATGGCATAGCCAGGCTGACATCTTCGCCAAGAACGGGGGTGTGGATGGTGCTTTATCACACTCGTCCTGGTCGGTGGGCCATGAGCGCTCCTCTCTCCTGTGGTCTCTGAAAGCCCTCCCCGGGTGCACCTGCCCCATGAGTTTGCCCAGACTCTTATCCACAACCCAGACGGTGTGCTTGCGGAGTGCTCCCCCAGCCTGCAGTTGGTAATGAGGCTAATGATGGGATTTGCCCGCGGGCAGGAGATTCAGAGGACCTGGCTTGCATCACAGGGGTTATTACCCTTTCCCTTTGAGGTCACTAGCTTCAGGACCACCCTTCTCTGACAGTCACTGTGGCTTGTTAAGGGACTCTGAGAAAAGGAGCACTTCTTTTAGCTCCTTGTTATTTGTATGTAAAATCATCATGCGTAGGCTCAATCAGCTCAGTATGGAGAAGTGAGGCCCTTTTAGATCATTATAGGTGGGAAGGGTAATTGTGTGTGTGTGTGTAGTTTAGACATTAAACGTTTATGCTACATAGTGGTCTGAATTGGTAGTGCTGATAGTTGTACAATTCTGTGACTATGTTAAAAATTATTACATTGTACCCTTTAGATGGTGAATTATATGGTATGTGAAGTGTAGTTACATAGAGTTGCTCTCCAGTTAAGTGAAGAGTAATGGAGTTCCCGTCGTGGCTCAGTGGTTAACAAACCCGACTAGTACCCATGAGGGCGCGGGTTCGATCCCTGGCCTCTCTCAGCTCAGTGGATTAAGGATCCAGCATTGCTGTGAGCTGTGGTGTGGGTCGCAGATGTGGTTCGGATCTGGCATTGCTGTGGCTGTGGTGTAGGCTATTGGCTACAGCTCCAATTCGACCCCTGGGAACCTCCATATGCTGAGGCAGGTGCGGCCCCAGAAAGACAAAAGACAAAAAAAAAGTAAAAGGTAATCTGAATGCTGGCTCTGAAATGTGAATGTAAAGTAAGTTTTTTAAAAAAGGACTCTTTGGAGTTCCCATTCATGGGTCAGCAGGAACGCATCTGACTGGCATCCATGAGGATGCGGGTTCAGTCCCTGGCCTCGCTCAGTGGGTTAAGATGGCATTGCCGTGGGCTGTGGTGTAGGTCGCAGATGCGGTTCAGATCTGGCGTCGCTGTGGCTGTGGTGTAGGCTGGTGGCTACAGCTCCATTTCAACCCCTAGCCTGGGAACCTCCATATGCCAACCATGTGGCCCCTAAAAGACGAAAGAAAGAGAGAGAGAGCAAGGGAGGGAGAAAGAGAGAAAAAGGACTTTTCAAGTTCCATCTGTATTTTTAGTCATGTATGTGTTTCCTTCAATTAGGAGAAAGCACACAACCTATAAATTGACAACTCTTCTTTTTTTTTTTTTTTTTCCATTTCTTGGGCCGCTCCTGTGGCATATGGAGGTTCCCAGGTTAGGGGTTGAATCAGAGCTGTAGCCACCGGCCTACACCAGAACCACAGCAACGCGGGATCCGAGCTGTGTCTGCAACCTACACCACAGCTCACGGCAACACCGGATCCTTAACCCACTGAGCAAGGGCAGGGACTGAACCCGCAACCTCATGGTCCCTAGTCGGATTCATTAACCACTGTGCCACGACGGGAACTCCCGACAACTCTTCTTTAGAGAGGAGTTCCAGCTTAGAGGTGCAGGAAGCAGTAGGGAGCGAAAATCACCATTAGAGCGTCGCCGTGGTAACTGCTATAGGCAGGATCCATGGGTGAATTCTAAAATTAATGGGTTGGAGTTCCTGTTGTGGTGCAGCAGAAACAAATCCGACTAGTAACCATGAGGTGGCGGGTTCCATCCCTGGCCTCGCTCAGTGGGTTAAGGATGCAGCGCTGCCGTGAGCTGTGGTCGGATCCTGCATTGCTTTGGTGTGGTGTAGGCAGGCAGCTGTAGCTCCGATTCAACACCGAGCCTGGGAACCTCCATATGCCTCAGGTATGGCTCTAAAAAGCAAAAAAAAAAATGAAATCAGTGGGTGAAAGTTTAAGGACAAACAGGGCACTTGCACAGCCTCCAAGTAACCCCCCCGCCCCCCAGATTCATTCACTGTAAAGGGAGAACCGTTGCTGGACAGTGGAAGATCCAGCAGGGCCTCCTGTCACCCGATGACTGCGGTTAGCAGCAGGAGTAATAAGACTGGCCTCCTGCCCCCACACCCCATGTGATATGCAGAGAAGGGCCTGTCACCTCTGTGGGGTCCTTCCCTCATCCTAAAGCACAGTCCACTCGTGAGAAAAGAGACATATCCAAATTCAAGGACAGTTTACAGAATGCCTGACCAGGACACTTCAAAAGTGACAGGGCCGCCAAAGACAAGGGAAGGCTCAGGCCTTGTCCCAGACAGGAGGAGACGAAGGGGACACAGCGCTCCAAGCACGTGAGCTCCCAGGACAGAAAGGGGACGTCTGGGAGGGGCCCGGTGTGGTTCGTAGCACGGAGTCCAGGTTCGCTCCTTCGTTTTCATAACTGACCACAGTTAGTATAAGAGGCTAACATGAGGCGAGACTGGTGGGGGCCGTGGGGGGGCGTGTTGGAGAGGGAGGCCGGGGGTGGCCGTGTCAGGGGTGGGGAGGCTGGAGGTGGCTGTGCGGGGTACTCTCTGAACTGTCTTTCCCACTCTAAGTCCAAAATTGTTTCAAAATAAAACCTTTTAATATGTGTGTATAAAAATTTTGGTTTGTTTCTATACATTTGTGATGTGATATAAATATACTTGTTATGGTTACATTCTGTGTGACACGTGACTTGGAAAGGGAGGGACAGCTCAGGTGATTGGCATCAGGTAGTGCAGTGTTGCACATAAAAAACATCTTCCCAGAAGTTTCCACTGTGGCTCAGCAGGTTAAGAACGCGATGAGGATCCATGAGGATGATGGTTGGATCCCTGGCCTTGCTCACTTGGTTAAGGATCCAGCATTGCCACAAGCTGTGGTGTGGATCACAGACTCGGCTGGGATCCTGAATTGCTGTGGCTGTGGTGGAGGCTGGCAGCTGCAGCTCCAATTCAACCCCCAGCCTGGGAACCGCCATGGGCCACAGGTGCGACCTTAAAAAGACAAAAAGGAAAAAAGAAAAAAGAAATTTCCCCCAGTACCAAATATTTCCTGACTTTGACTTTCTGATGAGACGGCACGGCAGCGTGGGGACACTGTCCTTGCCCATCAGCCTCGGTCATTAACCTCGGCTGTCGTTGAGGGCTCAGGAGCCGGAGCCGTGGTCCCCTGCTCTGCACTCCGTGACCTGGTGACTTTGTGCCGGCGTCTTGCAGACGTGTGCTTTGTTTGTTGTTCTGTCTCTAGCATTCTCGGGCTGTCTGCCTTCTGTTCTTACAGCTTCTGGATGCCTTTCTTGCTCTGTAATAATTACTGCCTCTCTTTTCCTCTAATACTTGGCTTCTACTTTTTGTAGGCTTTTGTTAGCAGAAATCATCTGTTTAGGAGTATGCATGCCTGTGCCTGATCCACTAGCCCAGGGGGCATGCCTGGCTCACCCGGGGCAGGTCGCGGCCTGGGTGGCTCCTGTTCCTTGGAGAGTCACGTGTGAAGGTGGGGTCCAGGGCAGGGGTGCTGCTCGGGCTCCAGCATCCCTCTGCCATTCGCTAGCGCCTTCTCTCTCGGCCTCCGTTCCCTCTTGTGTTAAGTGGGCTGATCACGCTGCTTCCCAGGTGCTTTTGAGGAGCACACAGAGTAAAGCAGGAAAGAGCTTGGAAGCCAGAAGGGACCTCAGGAAGTCGTATTTGCCACTGTTGCCCCATCCGCGGGTTTCAACCTGGGTTCTGAGTTTGGGAAGCAGGGTCTGCCTCCCCTGGTCCTGGGACAGCTCGCTAAGCAGTCTTGTTCCGCAGATCGAACAGGCAAAGCAGAACTTTTCTGATGTTGTTTCCGCCTCTTTTCTCGGAAAAGAGATTTCCCTGCTCCCTCCCTTGACAGTTATGAGAAAGGACAGCTGTTGGCTTAGAAATGATTTCTCTTGTCAAGAGAAATAGCCTGGAAGAAAGAACTGTTTGAGAGCTCTGTGCCATGTATGCCAAACAGAATGTAGGGTACGTGTGTTGGAAGGTGTTAAAAGCAAATGCAGGCGCTCCCAAGTGTGTTGGAGAAACAGCCGTGATCTTCGGCAGAGCCCGTGCCGTTCCTGGAGGACACGGCACCGGCTCTGGGGCTGCTCCGGGGGATGCTGGGCTCCCAGGCAGCGGCCAGCACACGCCTTGGCTCCAAGAGTCCTCTGTCTTAGGAGCCAGAGCTGGTGTTGGTGAAGCTTCCCTTGGTTCCAGGATCCACTGGTGCCACTTAAAGGAAGCTGGAGGGGTCATCACTGCCGGGGTCCCTTCACGGGAACAAGGCAGAGGAGACCAAAGCGCCAGGCTTATTCCCAGGCCCTACCGTGCCCAGAAACGAGGCCAGAGAGGCTGCCTGGTGGCCAGGCCAGAAGTCGACCCCTGCCATCGATGGTCACTCCTGCCTCGCAGTTTCCATTCGGGGATTTATGGAGAGCAGGCCTGCGAGGCTGCGGACATCGCGTGAGTAAGGACCTGATGTTCTTTGTTGACATGTCCTCAGCTCCAAGGCGCTTCCAAGCCACAGCAGCT
This sequence comes from Sus scrofa, assembly GCF_054392235.1. Taxonomy (NCBI): domain Eukaryota; kingdom Metazoa; phylum Chordata; class Mammalia; order Artiodactyla; family Suidae; genus Sus; species Sus scrofa. Next base: position 44,694,457 of record NC_139385.1, read on the forward strand.
GCTGTCATTAGAACAGTGACTTTGGGAGTCATGTCTCAGAGGGTTAAGAACCTGACTAGTATCCATGAGAATGTGGGTTCGATCCCTGGCCTCGCTCAGTAGTGAAAGGATCCAGGGTTGCTGTGGCTGTGGCTGTGGCGTAGGCTGGCCCCTACCCTGGGATTTGACCCCTAGCCTGGGAACTTCCATATGCCACAGGTGCAGCGCTTAAAAAGAAAAAAAAGAGAGAGAGATACCTAAAAATAAGCGGCTGGGCAAGAGTGGACTTGCAGTGGCTGTGACCAAGGACTTCGAATGACCAGAGGCAGCAGTTTCAGAACCAGAGAGAACAGTGACCGGAAGTTTCAGGACCAGCGTTTACGGAGCACTTGCCAACACATCAGGCGTGTGCGGAGCCAAGCTTGGTCCGTGCACACTCACTCGTGCCAGCCCTCTCCCGAGGTGGATGTCACCAGTCCCCACGCTCCCCTCCCCCAGGCCAGAACGTGGCCTCATCACCCTTCTCAATTCCACCTTTGAGGAGGCCAGTGCCAGGGGGTTAGAGCTGACCTGAAATGCCTCTGGCAGGCTTTGCGTGCATGTCCTCTTTCTGCGCTTAGGATGATTTTTCCAGGGAGCTGTAATCCTGTTTTACAAAGGAGGAAACTGAGGCTCAGAGTGATTCGCATACTAAGTGGCGGAACCAGGATTCAGTCCAGGACAGTCTGATTTCAAAGCCAGTGCCTTTATTTAAAAATATATATGTATTCATGGTAGTCGATTTACAATGTTGTGTTAATTTCCACCGTGCAGCAAAATGAGTGAGTTACACATATACACATATGCATATTCTTTCTCAGACTCCTTTCCCTTATGGTTTAACACGGAACATCGAATACAGTTCCCTGAGCTCTGCAGTCGGACTTTGTTTACCCATCCTGCTCACCCTGGACTCCCGGTCCATCCCTTTCCCACCCTGTCTCCCCCCTGGGGAGACCCACAGGTCTGTTCTCTAGGTCTGTGAGCCTGTTTCTGTTTCATGGAGAAGCTCATTTGTGTCATAGGTTAGATTCTACAGCGAAGTGATATTATATGGTATTTATCTTTCTCCTTCTGGCCAAATAGTATTTCATTATATATATATGTAATGTAATATGTAACATATAATGTAATATATGTGTCATATTGCATTTCTCTAATAATTGGTTATGTTGAGCATCTTTTCATGTGCCTGTTGACCGTCTATGTATCTTCTCAAAGCAATCACCTTTAGTCACTGTTACACTTCTCTAGAGTTAATGTTTAAAAAGTAGTGAGCGATTCTGTTCAGGATTCCATCTGGTCTTTACAAGACTGGTATCAGAGAGGCCCTGAACCCTAAGGGTTTGACTCAGAGCCTCTCAAACCAGCCCAACACCCCACACTGTATCCATTCCATTCCTGGGCCACCAGTTGGCCTCTAAAAAGGCTACAGGCTGTGTTTCCCTAGAGGAGCAAGTTCCCACCACTGCCACCACCAAAGCCATTTACGCCCCCCCACCCCCACCCCAAGCCCCCTACAGCTAGGGAGGACCCTGGAAATCTTACTGGCCTGACACGTGGCCACACACACTCTTCTCTGGAGGCGGGAGCAGGGGTCACTCCATGTACATGGCATTGGTTTGTTTGTTTGTTTTTTTTCCCATTTGAGAAGATCATTAGCCCCACTGGCAACATGTTTTGAAGTTCAACTGAGTCAGTGCCAAGGGGTGCTTTATAATAATTTTTACTGACAATTAGACCATCTTGCCCTTGTTAATAATGCCCATTTTTTAAGAACCATAAGCTTTTTCTTTTACATAGGTAAAAGATGATAAGATTTTACGTAGGTAAAATCTGATCGGACGCCTCTAAAGTGGTGGGCAACTTTAGAGGCTATTGCCTGATTTGGCCAGCTCTTTGGTATGTATATTTTCACCTTTTGAATGCGTATGAACCTTCAGATTTAACGTGTGTGTTGCATCAGATTCCCAAATTACACAACTTTTTAGAATCTTTGTTTCTTTTATTTAATACAGTGTGGGCCTGAAATCGAACCTGGGATGCGACCTGAGTTATATCCTTGCCCTAAGGTGCTAAGTGACGTTTATTTAAAATTTCTGTGCCAACACCCAGCCTCCCACAGCTACTGCAGTGCTTTGCAGTTGTTTCTGCTCGGAGATTGGCGGTGAGGCCTCGTGAGTGCCCCTGCTGCACCATCTTCTCCCCCGATGCTGTCAGTCGCTATCTCAGTGACAGTTCCCGGTTGGCTGGGTCACGTGAGTCATCAGAGTACATTTATGAAGGAGGCACTGAGTGCCAGGAACGACGCCACGCCACCTACATGTGTGTTCCTGACCTCCTTACGACACGTCCTCAGGAAAAGTGTCCCCACTCTCGTTGCACACAGGAGAGAGCTGAGGGGAGGGTCTTGAATAGGGGTCTCCAAATGAGTCGGATCCAGAAGGGCTTTGAACCCTGGTTTGAGAGACACGAAAGCCTCGCCCTCTCTCCTCTACCTGCCAGTTCTTTTTCTGTGGACGTGCAGTGGCTGCACTGTAAGTTACAGGCACACGACCGAGGTGGGCGACCTGAGAGGCTAGTCCGTTAATAGTTACCGTGAACTCCTGGCTCTGTCCCCACATGAACTGTCCCATCCGTAGAGTCGCCTCGTCTTTTCCAGGTCAGCTCGTCCCTGCAAACGCCTAAGCATGGCTGGGGCTGTAAGCACGTCCGTCTGCTTGTCCTGCCTGCTTTTGGGGGGCAGCTTGTAAGGCTGCCTTCCCCATCCCCTTCCCCAAGGACCTTGGCTCAGTGTTTGCCGGAGGGTTAGCAGCTAGTTTGTTCAACAACAGCTTTATTGAGATTAGATCACATATCTTTTTTTTTTCTTTCTTTTTTTTTTTTTTTGTCTTTTTGCTATTTCTTGGGCTGCTCCCGCAGCATATGGAGGTTCCCAGGCTAGGGGTTGAATTGGAGCTGTAGCCACTGGCCTACGCCAGAGCCACAGCCACACGGGATCCGAGCAGTGTCTGCAACCTACACCACAGCTCACGGCAACGCCGGATCGTTAACCCACTGAGCAAGGGCAGGGACTGAACCCACAACCTCATGGTTCCTAGTCGGATTCGTTAACCACTGCGCCATGACGGGAACTCCGAGATTAGGTCACATATCTTAAAATGCTCCCCTTTTAGATTGGGTGATTCCATGGGTTTTTTATGTGTTCAGAAGGTGGTGTGGCCGTCACCGTGGTCCATCTCAGGACATGGTCATTGCCCCACCAGAAGCCCCCACATCCCTGAGGCACTCCCACCCGCTTCTCCCTCACGCCTGGCAACCACTGGCCTTCTTCCCATCTCTGGGGATTTGCCTGTTCTGGCATTTTTTGCAGACGGCACCCTGCAGCGCGCAGCCTTTCGTGTCTGGCCTCTGCCACTGAGCGCGCGGGCGGGGTTCACCCGTGTTGGGGTTGCGTCAGCGCTTGGTTCCTTGGGGGACCGAGTAACATTTCTTTCTCTGGATGGACCGCCGTGTGTTGACCCGTCCGTCCGCGGATGGACACCGAGCCGCTTCTGCTGATGGGCTGTCAGGGCGCATTCACCTTCCCCGCGTCGGGAAGGGTTTCCACTTTCACGCTGCTCCCTCATTTCTAGCTCGTCCCCAAAGGCTCAGGAAGCCTTCCATTGGCTGCGCTGCTCCCTGGGGCAATGAACGGCCACAACGGTGGAGCCGTGTGACTCACACGGTGAGGTGGTGTTTCTCGAGCCAGATGTGATGGTCTGGATGTTTCTTGCAGACCTGCCCGTCCTGCGGAATCACCTTTGCTCCCAAGTGGGAAGCGGGCGCAGAAGGCGGAGCGGTGCAGAACGGCTGTCAGGAGGAGCCCAAGAACGGCACCAAGGTACCAGCCCCCGCTGGGTCCCCGTCGGCGCCTCTCCTCGCGCACCCACCGAAGCCGGCCTCCTGTGTGGTCGGCATCGCGGTTCTGAAGGTGACACCCCTCCCTGCCGCAGTCCTCCGAGCTTCCAGCAGACCGACAAAGAGCAGGATGGATGCTGACGCCCTAAGGGGCAGGGAGGCTCAGAGCCGTGGGGCCGAGCGGGGACGAAGGGGCTGTGGGGCTGGAGGCTGGACTCGGCGGGGGCGGGGGTGGAATGTGGACGTGGAGGGGAGCGACGAGGAGGGGGGGCCAGGATTGGGGCCGACAGCAAGGGCGGTACATGGACACCCGGATAAAGACCAGTCCCAGGAGCCTTCAGGCAAGCTTCTGAAGGCCGAGTCTCCGGGGGGGCCCAGATCTGTCAACACCCCCTCCCCGCCTGGCTCCGGTCCTCTGCCTGCTCAAGGCCAGTGCTCTGCTTAAAGCCGTGGCCCTTGGGCTCTGGGCCCCTCTCCCTGGACCCACCCTTGCCCGTCCCTTGAGCCCCGCCCCCGTGCTTTCTCCCCACCTCCTTACTGGCTCTTCCCACGACGCCAGTGGCCTGGTCACCTGGGTGCCCGGAGGTGCGTTTTGAGGAGCTGGGGAGTGGGGAGAAGCAGGCGGGCAGAGAGGCTGAGCCCCGGATTCGAACAGTCTCGAAGGCGCAGGTGTGCACCGCAAAGCCCGGGGGCCAGCCATGTGATGGGGCAGGTGGCCGGGTGCTGCTGCAGCCCCCACATCAGCCTCCATCTGCTCCCCCACCTTGACGCAGGCGTCTGGAGGAGCCGGTTCCAAAGCCCAAAACGGACTGCTGAGCCCCCCACCTGAGGAGAAGCTCAGCAACAGTCACACCTCGCTGTGCGAGATCTTACAGGAGAAAGGGCGCTGGGCAGGTGTGAGCTTGGACCAGTCGGCTCTCCTTCCGCTGCGGTTCAAGAACATCCGCGAGAAAACAGACGCCCACTTTGTGGATGTCATCAAGGAAGACAGGTGAGCTCCAGCTGCTTGCATTGAAGCAGAGATTCGCGGGTAGAGACCTCCCCTCTTCTGAGTCACCCCACCTCTCCCACGTGTCCCCCCCCCATCAGTGCCTCACTTTATTTTGAGGTAATTTGAGCTTAGGGCAAAGGTGCATGAATAACACAAAGGAGTCCCTGTATCCCCTTTGCCAAGTGTACTCACCTCTGGCGGTTTATTTTCCCCTCTCTCCCTGTGAAATGTGTTTTTTCTAAAGCATTTGATGGTAAGTTGGGTATGTCATGCTCCCCCCCAAAAAAACTATTTCCTGGAAACCAGGGTGTGCTCATACAGTCATGGTTCCCAGGTTCCGGAACTCGGACGGGGATGGGCTGTTTGAGCCCGTCTGCAGTCCATTCCTGTTTTGACTGTTGGTCCCCCTGAGCCTGGCAGCACTTCTTCCCTGGAGCTGGATGTGCGGGATGTTTCCTCCCGAGTCCGTACAGGCCGCGTGTGTCCAGACCCCGCGGAAGTGACGTGTCTTTCCAGGCACTAGGTCCAGAGACACATGGTGCCCGTGTGACCTTCGTCGTGGGCCGTGACTTCGGTCACGCTGGGGTGTCGCTGGCTCCTCCCCCAGCGCTCACTGCGCTCTCGCTGTGACTGAGAAACGGTCTGCAGGGGGCTCCTCTGAGGTGGTGTAGATACCCCATTCCCACTGCCCTTCCTAGACTCACCCTCTCGGGACGCGTCCTGCCTGAAACGGTCTCTCCTGTGTTGGTCAGCGTGGCGGCCTCCCGCTTGGGTCCGGATGGTGCATCTGTCCTTTGGTGCCTGGCACTCTGCCCTGAGCACGAGCCTCCCGTTGTTACTTGGTCTGCCCATTGGCGGGCACCAACACATCTGCTCCCACCCGCAGGGACTCCTGTCTCACCGCACAGGGTCTAACCTGTCACTTCCTCGTGAGTCAGATGCTCTGGTTGTCCCGAATCTGGCCACTGCGACACCCGAGCCCCGCTGGCTCAGGCTGGCTCCTGTGTCCTCTTGATGCGACTCCTTCCCCTGTTTTGAGTGATTTCTCACTTTCCGGCACAGTGGGATGTTGCAGGCTCCGCTTGCATCTTCCCTGCCCCAGCTCAGCAATCAGCCGTTTCCTCAAAGAGCTCTCGCTCCTTTAGGGAAGAACGGTATTTAGATATGTTCACTATTAACGTCTGAGTTCACGTCATTTTCATCACAAACGTCACTGCGTCATTTCAGTCTTTTCATCCCTGTTGAAACTTACTTTGTGGCCTCACGAGTGGTCTGTTTTGGTGGACATGCCACGTGCACTTGAGAAGAACGTGCTGCCTTCTCAGGATGCTGTGGTCCCCAGACCTCCGCTAGGTCCAGGTGGCCGCCAGTAGTGTGTAGACTGTGTCTCTTCACATTTTTGCTTATTATTCTGTTGATTACTGAGATGGACCTGTTAAAATCTCCAGCTGGGATTGTGGGATTATCTGCATCTCTCTCTCTACAGGCCTGACCTTTTTTTTTAACCCTTTGGAGCCACACATGCAGCACATTTGACCCCACAGGCTAGGGGTCAAATTGGAGGTACAGCTGCCGGCCTACACCACAGCCACAGCAATGCCAGATCCAAGCCGTGTCAGTGACCTACACTGCGGCTCACAGCAACGCCGGATCCTTAACCCACTGAGTGAGGCCAGGGGTTGAACCCACAACCTCGTGGATACTGATTGGGTTCATTACTGCTGAACCACAAGGGGAACTCCAGTCCTGACAGTTTTGGTGTCCGGCCTTTCAAAGCTCTCTTTTAGGAACACACGCATTGATGGATGCTATGTATTCCTGGGAATTCATCCTTTTATTGTTTTGAAGGGTCCCTCTTTGTTCCTAGTCAGACTCAGTCCTGAAAACTGCTTTGTCTGATAGTAACATAGTCACTCTGATGCTTGCAGTCTGACTGTTGGCGTGCTCGGTCATCTTCCATTTCAGAAATTCCAGCCCGAGTCTGCATAGCGCAGTACATCTCTTGTGAATCTTAACATTTAAAATTACTCCAGTAATCTCGGGCTTTTGTTATATTTTAATCTGTTTATTGGCTTTTCAGCCATACCTCTTTGCATTCTTTTTCTTTTAGTGGTTGCCCTCGGCATCCCTGTGTTTTTGCAGCGTCCTTAGGGTTAATGTTGCATCATCTCACTTTAAGTGGAGAAACCCTGGAGCTGTGTAGTCCATGACTCTCTTCTCAGTCCTTCTGCTATCACATGCGTGACATCTGTGTACATTATAAACCCCTAATTCCAGACGCTCAGGAATCTCAGCTTGGTGTCTGTTGATTGCTTTTTTGTTGAGGGTGGATGGTGTTTTCCTGTTTCCTAGTATGTGTGGTAATTTTGGATTGTCTTGTGCACACTGTGTACAAGGCTTAGAAATTCTCGATGCTGTTATATTCCTTTGGAGAGTATCAATGTTTTGTTTTTTTGAGAAGATAGTTAGCTGATCTGAACCTAAACACCAAACTCTGTCTCCCCCGAGGGGAGCCATTCTTTCAGCCTTAATTAGGCTGCTTGGAGTCTGCCACACACATGCAATTTCTGGGGCCAGCCAGAGATTCCAGCAGAGCCTCTCTGCAGAATTTGGGGCTCCACCTTCCCTGGTCCTCTCCCTCTGGGACATCTAGTGTCGTTTGCCATCTGTGGGCCTGCTAAACTCTATTTTCTGGTTTTCCAAGCCATTAGGACGATAGCTTTTCAATCTGAGCTTTAGCCATCCTACACCTGGTACTGACTAATGGCTCTCTTCAAGCAAAAGAGAAAGAAAGAAACATGAGAAATTCAACTTTTTGCAAGTATAGCACTTCATTTTCTTACTGCCTTGGCCAATGGCTGGTGCCTTTCAGGAGTGGTTTATTTTTGTTGGGTTTTTTGATTGGTTTTTTTGGGGGGCACACCTATGGCATATGGAGTCTCCCAGGCTAAGGATTGAACCAGAACTGCAGCTGCCAGCCTACACCACAGCCACAGCAGTGCCAGATCCGAGCCGTGTCTGCAACCTACACCACAGCTCACCGCAACGCCAGATTCTTTAACCCACTGAGTGAGGCCAGGGATGGAACCCACATCCTCATGGATGCTATTCAGGTTCCTTACCACCAAGCTACACTGGAAACTCCAAGAGTTGTTTTTATGTGTTGTCCAGAGTTGATACCTGTTAGCTGAGGGTTGCTCCAGCAGGAGCTCATCTCCCTTCCCACAAGTGGAACCTCCCCCAATTAATGTCACTTGAGCAGTACGGTTTATCGTGTAGATCCTGCCACTTGATTGCAGAAATGAAGCCCTCACGTTTCCTCCTTACAGCTGTTTTGTTGTTTTCCCCTCTGTCCACATTTCCAAGTAGAAGGGAGGCTAGGGGTCACCTTTAGGGGATAGAATTTTCTCTTTTCTGAGTGTGAGAGCCCAGTGAGGTGTTGCACGATCACTAGGAAAAGAGAGTCCATCTGCTGCTGGGGAAGCGGGAAGCACACATAGTGAACCCTACTGTGTGCCCGGCACATGGTAGGCACTTTACATAGCTCATCTGGTTTAATTCTAGCACTTACTGTGGGAGGGGGAGAGAGAACGTCCCACAGCTGTATTTGATTTCCAAAATTGTTAACATTCCCTTAAATTTATCAGTAATTTTCTGCAGGATAAGAGGGATACGACTATTTGCTAATAGTCCGTACACGAATGAAAGTCATGCAAAGCAGGTTTGATTTCCCTGCTATTAAAATCATTGAGCATTATCATTTTTCAGGTTTCACACACAATCTGCCTGTGTGACAATAGCACCAAAATTAGACTAACTATAAACACAATTTTGTGATAACAACCTGTTAGCATTGACAGTGGTAATTACTGTCAGTACTCTGAGTGACAGGACAGCCGGTTCTGAATTATGTTTGCGAGGAAGCTTCCAGATCAGCACAAGGACTCTTAGTGCTGGCCCTTCAGAAGGGAGTGTTTCACAGAACAAAAAATCCGCCACCTTCTTCTCACTCTGGATGCTAGGAAAGTGTTTTCAAAAGCATGATTCTAACAACGGGTGTTATATTTTTGGTGAATGGGCATTCTTTAGTGGAGGTGAAACCTAAAGTGGGATTATGTTTAGAAGCATAAAGGACTTTTCAGAGACAAGTTCTTTTTTTTTTTTTTTTTTTTTTGTCTTTTTGCCATTTCTTGGGCCGCTCCCGCGGCATGTGGAGGTTCCCAGGCCAGGGGTCGAATCAGAGCCATAGCAACGCAGGATCCGAGCCGCGTCTGCAGCCTACACCACAGCTCACGGCAACGCCGGATCCTTAACACACTGAGCAAGGCCGGGGAATCGAACCCGCAACCTCATGGTTCCTCGTCGGATTCGTTAACCACTGCGCCACGACGGGAACTCCCAGAGACGTGTTCTAAAGGGGACGGTTGAGCAGTATCTCTTCTAGAGTGACTTTTAGATGCAGCTTTTGTCATACGCGTCGCTAGTGACGTTTCGGTAGCTAATTGCGATCCTCTGATACATACAGTGATTTGCTGCACACTGATGGGTTGCATTGATTGTCTCTTCTAGCCTGATGAAAGATTATTTTTTTAAGCCACCCATTAATCAGTTCAGCCTGAACTTCCTGGATCAGGAGCTCGAGCGAGCCTACAGGACCAGCTATCAAGAGGAGGTGCGTGTCTCCTTGTCATGTTGCTCGTTTGTGTGTCGTTTTCGCCGGGTGGCTCACGATCGGTCTTGTGCTTTGGCAGCTCTTTTTGTTTCCCTAAGTGACAGGAAATTGAAGGCTGTACTGATTCCCCACAATCTCTAAGCCCTGAACTGCATCTGCCTGTGAATTTATCTCCACAAGGGGAGAAAACCCCAGGGCTTTCTGCAACCGCCCGAGCTTGTCTCTTCCTGTCCCTGTCCGCTGCAGCAGGCGCGACCTGGGCCCCCAGCTGTCCCCTCTTCTCCAGCAGGACTGCTCCCCTTTCTGCGTGGGCTTTCTTCCCTTGGGACACGTACTCGGGGGGCCTTCCCCCTTCTCCGCCTCCCTGCCCTCTTGCACCGCCCTCCCCTCCGTGACAACTCCTCCTCTTCCTAGACTCAGCCCAAACCTCGCTTCCTGCAGGAAGCTTTCCCTGGCCCCAGACCGGACCTTAGCTCCCCGTTATGCTTTGCCTTCACAGTGCGCGTGCTGTGTTGTAATCTCTCCTTGTGGAATTATTGAGCCCTAAGCCCCCCTCCCTGGGTACCCGGCTCTGGAAGGCAGGGGCCAGTCTCTTTCTCCCTGCTCTGCCCGGCTTCGGGGCCCACACGTGGACATGCTCAGCAGGACATGGTGGACATGAGGAATAAATATGAGAATCTAGAGCCTGGTTTGAGTTCTAAGCAGCCCCGGTTCCTGTATTCTTCCCACGGGGCCCACATCTGACCTGTTTAGTGTTCCAGTGTCAGAATCATACATGCTTCCAACCCCGGAGCCAAGGGGTTCTCTCCTTCAACTGCATTCGTTCATGCAGCAGATCCTCCCTCAGTCTCTTGGGTGCAGGCTCCGACCTCGGCCCAGGAGACCTGGTGAACCAGACAGACCAGTCCATGCCTGTGGGGCCGTGTTCCCTCGGCCTCCTAGGGCACCATACCTGCCAGCATCCCTGGCACAGCTCCTACAGGGCACTCAGGAGGTGGTGGGTGGGTGCCTGTGAAGCAAAACATCCTCTCATTTAGTCCTGGCAGCGACCCTTAAAAGAAACTTACAATTGTCCCCATTTTATCAAAAGAAAGCCAAGGCCAGGGAAGGCTGAGTGACCCTGGGTCGAGGCTGGGGGAGGTAGCTCCTGAGCTCGTATTCGTGGGAGGTCTAGCCGTTACCCAGGGAAGGAACATCCCAGAGCCAAGACAGCCTGGAGCATCCAGGGAGCTGCAGGCACTTCGTCTGGCAGGTGGGTGGTGGTGCCAGTGGGCAAGAGCCGGGTTACAGCTTCCCGAGGCCGGTGTAGCCGTGAAGGATCTGGAACAGGACGTGGCACGTCAGACTGTGCCGTGTGAAGGTCCCCTGGCTGAGGTGTAGAGCAGGGAAGCAGGCGTGATGCTGTGAGGCCTGGCCCAGCTCAGAGGCGGGGAGAGGACCAGGGAGGGCAGGGGGCTCTAAGCCAGCCCCACCTTTGGCCCGCCAGGCGCAGTGGGTTCCTGTCTGAGCATCACCACCACCCGCAAGGTGCAGGTACCCATATTGTCCCCGTTCCAAGTAGGGAGACAGAGGCACAGCGACGTTAGGTGATGAGATCAGGATGCCACAGCCCTGGCCAGCTCCTCATTGGCTGTGTGACCCTTGGTGGCCACCTCGCTTCAGCCTCCCACTCTGTGCCCCGAGATTTGGAGCATTTGCTCCCCCAGGGCTGAGGGGACCTTGACCGAGGTCGTGCCCTAAAGCATCCGTGTGGTGCCTGGAACCAGCCTGTCTGGGACCCTTTTCTCCCTCCGTCCCCTGATGCCCTAACCCGACCCCCGGTCACCTTGTTACACTCTCCACACGACTGCTGTCTGTCCCCGCCGTTAGGCCGTGGGCCCCCCAGGGGCGTTGCCTGCCCCCGCGGCCCACGCCGAGCCAGGCCCAGAGCAGGCGCCTGCTGCTGCCGCTGGTACCAATGACCCGCTGCTGCTCCAACCCCCCCGCAGCCCCGCCCGCTCCTTCTGTCCTGAAGCTAGCTTTCACACACCCTGAGCCTGGACCCAGCGTGCAGTGGAAGCTTCTAGCACGTGCTTTCGTGCGACCGCCTCTGCCGATGCAGCGTCCCTGCCTGTGCGTACCTCAGGCGCGGTGTGTCCTCTGCCTGTGAGAGCTCATTTGCAATCAGTCGCTGTGTGACCTTGGACAAGTGTCTTTGCTTCTCTGGGCCTTAGTTTCTTCAGTGTTGGGTGGGGTAACAGGAGGGAGGCACCCCCCGAAGCAGCTCTCACCCGGTACCTGGTCTCGGGGAGGCAAGCGCTCCGAAGCGTCCGCTCTCGCTCCCCTGGGCCAGGACCTGCTCTGCTTACGCCGCCCACCCGCCCCTCTGCGCAGGTCGTAAAGAGCTCCCCAGTGAAGACCTTCGCCAGTGCCACCTTCAGCTCCCTCCTGGATGTGTTTCTGTCCACGACAGTGTTTCTGATTCTCTCCATCACCTGCTTCCTGAAGTATGGGGCCAATGCCACGCCACCCCAGCCGGCAGCCCTGGCCGTCTTTGCGGCAGCGCTGCTGCTGGAGGTGCTGTCCCTCGGGGTCTCCGTCAGGTAAGGGCCCAACCGCAGGGCGGCCGCCCAGCCCTTAGCCTCTAGCTCCCCCTGCTGGCAGGACGGCCAGCCGGTCCCAGGAGCCTGTCCCCTTCCCTCCCCCAGGCCCTGGCCCTCAGCACAGCGCCTCTTTGTCCTCTGTGGCCTCAATACCACCAGCTAGTCCCTGGAGCTCCCAAATCAGACACTTAAAAAGAGAAGGTGGGAAGATAGGGGACAGGAAGCAGGGCAGAGAAGGGGTGGGTGTGTAGACAGCCCTCCTGGGCCCAGCGGTGAGACCAGACTGGAGAGGAAAGCACAGGCCTGGGTCTTCGTCTGCTCTCTCAGGCAGTGGTCTCTGAGCTGATATCTAGAGCATTGGCTCAGTGATAACAAGGGAAGCACCCGTTTGAAAGTGGATTGTGGGTCAGAATAGACAGCTGGGCCCCTCTGGGAAGCTGGGCCCTCAGGACCTGCCCAGCCTGCCTTCAGGGTTCAGTGTGGCCCCCCAGGAAGCTCACAGCGTTGCTGCTGGATACAGATACCCAGGCCCCCGCTCACGTGAACACAGACATCACAGCGCCTCTCGTGCCACGGCCTGGGTCCTTGCACTGGGCCCACCCCTCCAGCCCTGCGGCTCTCAGCAGGACAGCCCACACGAGGGAGCAGAGAGAAGTGGGGAGACCGGCCCTGGCCTTGAGCTTCTGCCCCTTCCCGACATCCCAGGACAGGGAACCACAGCTCTGGGTCTGCCCCTGAGGCTTCCTGATGCAAGATCCCTCCCTTTGAAGTGGTCAAGCTGGACACGTGCCCCCTCCTTTCCCGACTGCCCCCCCAATCCCCTTCAGCTCTTTGCCCAGGGCTGTCCCTGACGGCCAGAGGCCCCACGCCCCCCCCCACCTCCCCCAGGCGGAGAGACCTCTAAAGCACATCCCCCCATCTCCCCGGACTCTCCACTGGCTTGGAGCTGCACTGCCCAGGGCAGGTGACCCCACAGCACAGCCCTGCCCTGGGCCTGCCTGCCCTCTGGGCCTTGGCTCCGTGCCCCTGCCAAGGTACCCGGGACCCACGTGCAGTCACTGCCCTCCCTGCCCTGGGTCTCTGTCCCAACTGGGTGGGGAGCTCCATTCCTCTGAGGCAAGGGTGTCTCCATACCTGTTCTGAGAATTGTTTTCAAGGTTGTCCCCTGTTCTTCAGACCCAGTTGGAAAGAATCTGGGCCAAGTCAGCTTGGAGTCCGCAGAGGCCCGTGGGCCATGAGGACCCCGGGCCCAGCTGTGCCTGCAGGTTCCTCTTGCTCTGCAGAGGGCGGGTCGGGGATCCCAGGACCTACCTGTGGAACCAAAGGCTTGGACCCTGGGTGCGTGCGAGAGGCCTTGGCGGGCTTTGTGCCTTTGAGATGAGCATGGCGGACCTCTCTCAGCTCCATTCTCCACCGAGGGCCAGCTCTGGGGAGGGCCTGTGGTGGGTCTCCCTCCCAGGGCGGACCCCCAGCGCCCTCCCCTCCACCTCCCGCTGCTTCCGACCCAGGAATTCCTCCTGCAGAGCAGGGTTTCTCAGTCCCACGCGCTCAGCTCCCCCTTCTTGGGAGAAACAGTCTGCAGTGCCGCCTCACTGCCTGCAGGTGTAGCCCACCTGGACCCACAATTTCAAAGGCAGTCAGTGGAAGGCCACCTCTCCACGTGAAGGCAAAACGGCAAGAAAGCCGCTTAGAATCATGTAGGTAACGCTTCCCCTCCAGTGCGCTGGCCTCCGCCACCTGGGGGCCACACCACAGGCGTCAGCTGTTTGCCCTCATGCGCAGAGAAGGTGACAGCTCCTGGTACAGTGTGTCTGGTGGTACGAGCCCCAGGAGCCTGTGACAGGACTTCTGAGAGGCTGAGCAACCCTTGGTGATGTCCCAGATAAAGCTTGTCTGGTTTAGCCATTCGCTGCGCTCCTGGAAAATTCTGTATGTTCCTGTTTTGTTTGCAAACGAAAGGCAATTAGGCTCTAGGTAGAGGTCAGTTCAGCAGGTTTTCTGTGTCTGGAGGGCGGTGACGTGTGGGGCGCAGGGCAGAGGCTCATGGTCCATCACAGGACAGTGCCCACCCCTAGTCCTGCCTGCTGGAGGCCATGGCACCCTCGACCACCAAGGCAACAAAAAGCCCCCCAAATTCCACACACCTCCTGAGCCACCCACTCGAGACCTCCTGCCCCGGAGGCAGGCAGCAGGGGACCGACATTTCCAGGGCCTGAGAGTGTTGCCGGCCTGGCTCTTACATGCCTTTCAGGCCCACAGAGGCCTCTGCTAGAGCACGTCTTATCAGGACCCAGCAGGTGACCTTAAACTAAGGGGTGATGGGCTGAGAGAGTCCACTGTCCTTGCCCCCCCAGCAGTGACCGAAGCGGGGGCTCTGCCTGCCCCCCGGGCTGGCGCCCATGTCTCCCCGGTGGGCTCAGCCCTCACAGGCGCCCCGCTTCCCCCACGCACACAGGATGGCGTTCTTCCTGGAGGACGTGATGGCTTGTACCAAGCGCCTGCTGGAGTGGATCGCTGGCTGGCTCCCGCGCCACTGCATCGGGGCCATCCTGGTGTCCCTCCCCGCCCTCGCCGTCTACTCACACGTCACCTCCAAATTTGAGACGGACATACACGTAAGTAAAGGCCTGGGGACTTGCTGTCTGCGCCCCTCTGGGTCCCTCATCACTGTCTTTTTTAAAGAAGCCTTTCGGCTCAGGTCAGCTGTTTAAACACAGCCCTTACAGAGGTGCGTGCTCTTTGTCGGTTCTCTGAGCTCACAGGACAGAGGAACAGACAGGTGGGGGAGAGGGGCAGCCCAGGGACCCCCTGCGACGCCCTGGGGAGAGTCCCCAGAGCCTGTGTCCCTCCAGCCTCCCCCCGTGTTCCCGAAGTCCCACGTCCGTTCCTTCCTTCCACGTTCGACGAGGCGGCGTGTCCCGCATCTCCAGATGCTTCAGGGCGGTAGCTGCTGTGCATCAGCTGTACATAATTTTTTTTTAAAGAGGAAAAAAAATGATGATAAGTTCGTCTGCAGCTGTACATAATTTTTTTTTAAAGAGGAAAAAAAAATGATGATAAGTTCGTCTGCAGAACTGGCCCAGTCGACTTGCTCCTGGATCGGCTGCTGTTGATTAGGAAAGGAGCTGCCAAGTTAAACCTCATAAAGAGTGATTTCAGGCTGATGGGAAAGATGGCACGTTTGGTACCAAAGAGTGAAGCATGAGTTACTGGGTAGGCTGACCGCATTTGACGCTTTAACTTACACGCACCTGACACGCAGCAGGGTGCCTGAAGGACAGACCTTGGGGAGGTAACTGATGACACGGTGGCCGTTCTCACCCAGGGCCGTCTGCCTCCCCCCCCCCGCCCCCAAGGTGACGTGTGCAACTTGCACACGTTGAGAGAGGCATTTTAGTACCAGTGAGGCTTGTCGCCGAGAGCCCTGGGTCATTGGTCTCACAACTGACCGTCTGTCCTGGAAATTGCTGTGTGTTTTGTTGAACAGGAGGACAGGTCATTGGGCCTTGCGTCTGCTTTCGGGGCCCCGGGGGGCGGGGGGGCAGGTGGGTCGGCGTGGCGAGGAAGGGGCTGGGCTGCTGACCCGGGCCGCCCCTGTTGCAGTCCACCGTGTTCACGGGCTCGGCCGTCCTGATCGCCGTGGTGCACTACTGCAACTTCTGCCAGCTCAGCTCCTGGATGAGGTCCTCCCTGGCCACGGTCGTTGGGGCCGGGCCCCTGCTCCTGCTCTACGCCTCCCTCTGCCCCGACAGGTACGTGCACGCGGCCGCACCCTCCACACAGGACCACCTTGCCCATGCTGTTGCGTCTCCTCCCTCCACACCGTTTCTTTTCGTTTTCATTGAGGCGTAGTGGGCAGAGAACACGCTCGTTTCGGTCGCACTACCTACTGGGTTAATACTGTGTACGTTCTGAAGTGATGACCACACTAAGTCCAGTTAACCCCTGTCACCGCAGAAATGTTTGCTTTCTTGTGACGAGAACTCTTAAGAGTTACTCTTGCAGCAACTTTCAAATATACGGTGTTATTATTTTATTACTTATTTATTTCTTTCTGCTTTTTAGGGCCACACTCACAGCATATGGAGGTTCCCAGGCTTGGGGTCAAATCGGAGCTAAAGCCGCCAGCCTACGCCACAGCCACAGCGCAGCATTGCCAGATCTGAGCCGCATCTTCTACCTACACCACAACTCACGGCAAGGCCAGATCCTTAACCCACCGAGTGAGGCCAGGGATCAGACCCACCTCCTCATGGATGCCAGTCGGATTTGTTTCTGCTGCGCCACAACGGGAACTCCACAAATACGGTATTATGGTATTATTAACTGGAGTCACTGTGACTTACTTTATAAATGGAAACCTGTAGCTTTTACCACCTGCACCCGTTTCTCCCACCGCCCCCACCCCGCCTCTGGCAACCACGGGTCTGTTCTCTGTACCTGCGACTTTGTGGGGGTTTTGCTTATTTGTTTTTAGATTCTGCATATAAATGAGATCACAGGGCATTTGTCTTTGTCTGGCTTATTTCACTAAACAGAATGCCTCCAGGGTCTGTCCGTGTCGTCACAAATGGCAGGATTTCCTTTTTCTGGCTGAATAATACTCTGTTGTAGATACGTCATGTCTCTTTCTGCATTCATCCATGGATGGACACCTGGATGCTTGCGTGTCTTGGCAGGTGGAAATAGTGAGCATGGGGGTGTGGATGTCTGAAAAGTTACTGTTTTATTTCCTTGGGATGGATCCCCAGGAGCAGAATTGCTGGGTCCTGTGACAGGTCTCCTTTGCGTTTTTTGAGGCGCGTTCAGACTGTTTCCTCCAGCGGCTGAGTCAGTTGACAGCTCCACCAACAGTGCACAAGGGTTTTCTTTTCTCCACGCCTTTAATGGTCCTGGATTTTTCTTGTCTTTTTTATAACACCTGTCTTCACAGGTGGGAGGTGGCGTTTTATCGTGGTTTTGATTTGAATGTCCCTAATGGTTATAGGGGCCTTGAGCATCTTCCCACGTACCTGTCGGCCATCTCTTTGTCTACTTTGGGAAAATGTCTGTGTGGATCCTCTGCCCAGTTTTTCGTCGGATTACCGTTTTTTTGCCTTCGAGGTGCGTCTGTCCCTGCGCTTTCCTTCGGCACCGATGCCCTCCGTCCTAACAGATAGTTACGGTCACAGCACGAAATACCTGTCGGCACATGTTAAGTCAGTGCCCAAAGAGTAACACAGAAAGGAAAGGAAAGGAAAGAAAAAGAAAATAATTTTTAACGGTGTGATATGTATTTGCCTGGAGACATGCTGGGGTGCCCATCCCAGAAGACAGCCTGCGGGAATCACCTGCTTCGAACTCCCAGTCACCCTCACTGTCCACGGGGATTTGGTTCTAGGACAACCCCCGCTCCCCCCTACCACTGGGTACCAAAATCTGAAGATGGTCAGGTTACATAAATGGCATAGTATTGGTATATAACCTACACACCCCCTCCTGTATTCTTTAAATCGTCTCTGGATTACTTATAATACCTGATACCGTGCGAATGCTTTGTAAATAGTTGTCAGCATGTGACAAATTTAAGCTTACTTTCTTGAAACTTTCTGGACATTTTTTCTTTAGTATTTTCAATCTGAGATGGATTGAATTCACAGATGCAGAACCTGTGGCTATATATAATGAAGAAATTTGAATTTCAGAAAGTAGAACCAGAGTGCCTGTTGTGGCTCAACGGGCTGAGAACCTGACGTAATGTCCATGAGGACGCAGGTTCAGTACCTGGCCTTGCTCAGTAGGTGAAGGATCCAGCATCACTGCAAGCCGTGGTGCAGGTTGCAGACGTGGCTTGGATCTGGGGTGGCTGTGGCCGTGGCTGGGGCCGGCAGCTGCAGCTCCGATTCCACCCTTGGACCAGGGACTTCCACGTGCTGCAGGTGTGACCCTCAAGGAAAAAAGAAAGAAGGTAGGACCAAAAGCCATTTCATACAAGACTGAAATGAAATAATGGAGGTGGCGGTGACACAAAAATGAAAAGAGGAAGCTGAGTCTAGCCTTTTTGAAGTTGGGCTCGTGTGCTGAGACAGACCGCAGGCTGTTGACGTGGGGAAATGAACAAGTCTGATGGTCCTGCCAGTGACCTGAGCCTCATTCCTAAATACCGTTTTGACATGGGCTGTGAGGGCAGTGACGAATCACTGGAAACACACCTTCTATCTTGGAATCCTGCCACATCTCAAAGAACACATTCCGTCCCCGGTACTCCAATGGCCTTCAAAGCCGGACCCCTGATGGTGGGGACAAAAGCAAGAGCATCGTAAAGACCCCTGGGACGGAATCCGTTCTTACTGCTGTGCTACAAAAAAATTAAAAATGAAACTATATAGGATGGCAATGATGTGTATGTATTTAAGACATCCTTTGTTAATGAAATCCAGTAAGACCTGTGTCCTGCATGGGTTCTCCTAGTGAAATCGAGTTTGGTTCTTAGTTGTTAAGATGAGTTTGAAATGACCTGTTGCACATTTGTAACTGGTTTTGTGGCTTTTATTTAACCTTTTCAATGAAATAAGTAGTTAGAAGCACAGTAATACCTTGGATAGCAAAATGCTCACAGTAATTTACTCAGAAATCTCACTGTAGTGTCTTAAAGCCGTTAAGCTTCTGTTTCTGTAACAGATTTCTCTTAAATATTGGACTTCTTTGTGTAACTGCCTGTAAAAACGTTTCCTGTGAGCACACATTAAAGAAGCACTTATTTATAATTACAGCGGGTTTAAGGTCACAGGCTGTTTCAGAGTTCCACGGGACATTTCTTCGTTGTGCTTTGCAGGACAATCTAACATTCCTGGCTCCCCCAATTAATATGACAACCAGAGAGACCCCCAGAGTTTCCAAAATGCCCCCAGGCATCATCTTACTGTTGCCAGGAAGCATTGCCTTGGTAAATTCAACAGTAGAAAATGGTCCAGTTTGTCTCAACATCAGATGCAATTGCACGGTGCACTTTGGGCATCACCAAAGCAGTAGCCAGGAGCGGACAGAGTCCGTATCCTTCTCCATTTACTTAACAAAGTAATAACATGAAAGATACTCCAGTTCTCTGTGAATTGAGATCAAAGAGGAGTTTGAAGTGGAACTCATTTGGCATTTGAAAGGAGACTTTAATGAATGGTTAAATTACGTTAAGCAAAACAGAGCATCTCTTTTCCTTTCTGAGGTGTGGCCATCTGGGATTATTGTCATTATAAAGCTCTTTTCCTGGAGTTCCTATTGTGGCTGAGCGGTGGCAAACCCGACTAGTATCCATGAGGATATGTGTTCCATCCCTGGCCTCACTCAGTGGGTTAAGGATCTGGCGTTGCCGTGAGCTATGGTGTAGGTCACAGACACAGCTCGGATCCCACGGGGCTGTGGCTGTGGTGTAGGCCGGCTGCTGTAGCTCCAATTCCACCCCTAGCCTGGGAACCTCCATAGGTGGTGGGTACCACCCTAAAAAGATAAAAAAAAAATAAAAATAAAAATAAACAAATAAATAAATCTGTTTTCCCAAGAGCACGAAATTCAGCAGTCTGCCTTTTAGCCTAGAACCACCACAAATACCTTGTCAGCCATTCTCGGTGCCCTTTGCCTCTCTCGGGGCAGGCCCTTTCCCACCCACATCCTGAGAGCCACAGCCATGGGACACCCATCCAGTGCCTTTTCGCCCAGAATTCAAATGGGAGATCTTGAGGCGGGGCTGGCGGTCAAATCTCTGCTCGACCCAGTCCCCTGCTCCTGAGCACCCTTCCTGGCACCCACCATCCCTGCTAAGCCTGACGGGGAGGGGGGACAAAATGCAAACTCAACTCCCAGGAAGGGGAGGGTAGGCCCCTCTGGCTTTGGAGGGACACGGACACAGAGGTTACGGCAGTGTCCCCGTCACACCTGGACAGGGTGGGCAGAGGACATAAAGCCTTTGAATGTGCATTCTGCCTGTAGCTCTTGCTTTTCTTTCCTTTTCTGTGAAGTCACCTAACACCTCCTGTCTTCACAAGCCACTGCCACCCGGGAGAGCTGCTCTCAGGTGCCCTGCTGTGTCCCCTTTGCCAGGAGCGAGGCTGGGGGGCTGGAGGACGAAGCGTCAGGGCCTAGTGGGCCTGAGTGACGCTGGCTGTATCGTGACCCCAGAGGACACCGTGCAGGCTGTGAAGAGGGTGGGGGGCTGTGTGTCCTGGGTCCCTCCCCAGCACCCAGAGAGTTCTTCAGTCACGCCTGGTCTCCATGCTCTAGAATTGGGATTGGATTGCTTCGGGCACCACCAGGAGCAAAGTCCGGCTTCTCCGCTGTGTAAGCTGCCAGCGCGCCCAGTAGGGCCTGTTGAAATTGATCCTTTGCCAGTAGACCTCACTGTTGGAACATGACTAGTTTCTAGCCTGTTCAGACACCATGAGTAAATCCTTAACAGCGAAATGAATGCCCTGGATATGCTTTGTTGGTTTTGCTCTTTGGTGGGTGTGCCTGTTTTCTAAAACTGAAACACAGGCTCTTCCATCACTGTCTTTATCATTTTGTTATTTGTCATAAGCCATGGTGTCAGATTGTAATTAAAATTTGCTATACTTAACTGTCTACCTTGATCTCCACTTAAAAAAAGAAAGTTGTGGAGTTTCTGTCCTGGCTCAGCAGAAACAAATCTGAATAGCATCCATGAGGACCCAGGTTCGATCCCTGACCTTGCCCAGTGGGTTAAGGATCTGGCATTGCTGTGAGCTGTGGTGTAGGTTGCAGACGTGGCTCAGATCTTGCATTGCTATGGCTGTGGTATAGGCCAGCAGCTACAGCTCCGATTTAACCCCTAGCTTGGGAACCTCCATATGCTGCGGGTGCAGCCCTAAAGATACAGAAAAAAAAAAAAAAAAAAAAAAGAAAAGAACAGAAAAAGGAATGCTGTTTGTTTAAACTCTACTCAGATTGCTTTGGATAATGCCTTTTTTGCTTGTTATAATAATAGTTTTCTGTGTTTTAATTTCAGTTCCATAGTTATTTCACACCTTGATGCAGTACAGAATTTCAGGTAAGCTTTTAACATTGTTCCTGTATCTGGATAAGTGAGAGTGACTCTAGGACTGCCCTTCATCTCTGCGCTTCCTGAACGTGGTTGTGTCTGTGCATGAAAAGATCATGTGGGTTCTTACGCGTAAGCGGGAAATGGCTATTTGCTGACGTATGAGGTCCTCCTTGTCCTGTCCTCCTGGAAATGATCGTTAGCACGTCTGCCAGTTTCTCCTGCTCCCTAAAGGTGGAGCATCCCTGGAAACCTTTCCCAAGCCAGAAAGCGGAGAAGCAGTTACCTTGGGACGCCGCTCACTGACGGACGATGTCAAGGTCAAGCGCAGGTGCTCACAGACCCAGATCAGAGCAGTGGCACCTGGACCGGGCGCTGCACGGTTCCCAGAGGAACGTGGCAGGGCCGCTCCGCTGCTCAGGGTGCGAGCTGCCTCTGCGACACTCGCGGCTGGACGGCCTTTTGGCTTTGCGCCTTTCTGTCTAAAAGCAAACATCCTCTGCAGATTTCTTGCATTCGCAACGGCAGGTACTAATGTATAATGTAGGTAGGTCTTTGGTCACAGCAAAGCAGTAAAACGTGAACTTTCAGCCAGGGAGAGGTTCCTGTATTAGATTTGGTTTAATTTTGTTTTAACGATGAACATGTTCCAAAGGAAGTCTCACAAATCGAAGAAAAGTACTGCTTTTATTCCCTAAAATCTTTTGAAATAACTGATGAGAAATTTGAAAAATTAAATATTGGACCCTTGCTCTACTATAAACACAAAATTAATTCTAAATAAATCAAAGTCAAAAACCCTTTAATTACACTGCATGCCCTTTGCTGTCCCTGCTTGTTTATGTCCTTGGATTTTACTTACACCAACCTTATCTGCTGGTTTGCCGACAGAAATGTGTGAACAAAGAATAGATTCTAAAAGCCTTAAAAATTGTTTTTTTTTTCTCTTTTGGCCGCCCCATGGTATGTGGCGCTCCAGGGCCAAGGATCATAGCCAAGCCACAGTTGCAACCTAAGCCACAGCTGGGGCAACCCCGGACCCTTAACCCACTGTACCAGGCTGGGGATCGAACCTGCGTCCCAGAGCTCCCATGATGTCGCACATCCCATTGCATCACAGTGGGAACTTCTAAACATTTTTCAAATTATATCAAACTATATCAACATGTAGAAAAAAATAAAATTAAGTAGCTCTCAAGCCTCTGCGGCAGAGATAACTTTCCGTTCTTACTGGAAATAAATAGAACCCATGTGCACAAAAAATTAAGACGGACTGAGGGGGTGGTAAAAGCAGACTGAGATATTTGTGAGACTGTTATATAAAGAGGTCATTAAGACCTGCGTAGGTAAAAGACAAAACCTTCACACGAGAGGGAATGTAGCAGAAGATACACAGGTTACTCCTCAGGGCAGTGCACAATTAAATAACCGCAAAATCCCTTTGCTCTCCTAAACTATACCTTCAAAATGTCATCATGTGAATAACCAGTGCAGGCCAGGGTGCAAGCACATTTAAAAATGGATGATGTGTAACATGGGTTTATTTAATCCACATAGTAACCTGACACATTAGGTGACTTTGTCCTCATTTTCCAGGTGAGGAAACTGAAGCTCAGAGAAGTTAAGGAACCTGCCCATAGACACACAGCTAGTCACTGGCAGTGTTTAAACCCTGGCCTCCCTCACTACCAGGCCATGCTTTTTCTGCCACGCCTCATCACTTTTTAGAAGGTTACAATAGTTTTGAAATGTAATTGAACCATCTTAGGAAATAATCATAAAAATGTTTATCACCTGTAACCTAATAGTTCTGTTTTTGCCTATCTGCTGAGGAAGTAATTTAGCATTTGATAAAGGCTGCATGCCCCAGCTATTTTTTTTTAATTTATTTATTTTCCACTGTACAGCATGGGGACCAAGTTACACATACATGTATACATACTTTTTCCTCCCATTGTTTGTGTTGCGATGTAAGTATCTAGACATAGTTCTCAATGCTACACAGCAGGATCTCACTGTAAATCCATTCCAAGAGCAATAGTTTGCATCTGATAACCCCAAGCTCCCGCTCCCTCCCACTCCCTCCTTCTCCCTTGGGCAGCCACAAGTCTATGATTTTCTTTTCTGTGGAAACGTTCACTTATGCTGTATATTAGATTCCAGTTATAAGTGATATCATATGGTATTTGTCTTCCTCTTTCTGATTTACTTCACCCAGTATGAGAGTCTCTAGTTCCGTGTTGCTGCAAATAGCATTATGTGGTTCTTTTTTATGGCTGAGTAGTATTCCATTGTGGATATATACCACATCTTCCTAATCCAATCATCTGTCGATGGACATTTGGGTTGTTTCCAGCTCTTGGCTATTGTGAACAGAGCTGCAGTGAACATGCGGGTGCACCAACTATTGATCACAGTGATTGATAATATTGAAAGTTCATCAGCAACTTCAGTTGTTAATAAAAAAAGAAATTAATTCTGACGTATGTACCCAAATATTGCAACTGTTGAAATGGAAAGCATTTATGGTTTTCATTTTTCATTTCGTATGTGGTACTGCACATGTCTTGTCTCTCCAGCTGGGCATTTCATTACATGTGAAAAAAAGTAAGATGTCATACTTAGGATCTAATGAGGTATTTTCTCCATTTCTACAATTAAAAAATGAAATATCTGTTGACACGTTAGCTGTTGAGACATAGAATTAAAGTGACTGTGGAGGCGTTCCCACCGTGGCACAGTGGGTCAAGAATCCGACTGCAGTGCTTGGATTCCCAACCTGCACTGTGGGTTCAAGGATCCTGAGCTGCCATAGGTCACAGCTGTGACTCAGATTCTGTCCCTGGCCTAGGAACTTCCAGTTGCCTCAGATGCGGCCTTAAAAGTTGAAAGGAAGGAAGGGAAGGAGGGAGGGAGGGTGGGAGAAAGGAAGGAGGGAAGTGACAGGGGAACAAGTGCAGGTCACAGATGTCTCTGTGTGTGATGGACTGTTTCAGGACTGCAAACCAAAACACCTCGCATCTTTTTTTAAGTTAGCTTTTTATCGACCTATAGCATATGTACAGAAGAGTCCGCAGATGATAAGAACAGGTCAGTGAACGTTCACACGTGCACACGCCCGTTTAGCCGCCATCCAGACCAGGAAATAGTACGTTTACCTGCAGCCGGCCTTTCCCTCATGCCCCTAACTGGTGCGCCTGCCCCTATCTTAGGCAGAGATCTGGGCATTGAGATACAGCAAACCATGATCAGATGCCATGTCTATGTAGCGGGTTAGGACCTCAAGAAGTCTTTCTTCACTGTTTTTCTCTGTCTCTGAGTCCTCTTTTCCACGAGAATGAATTCCGCTTTATTTTATGCTCCCTCCCACTGGTCCACCTGTGAGGTCACATGGTGCGTTAGTCACATAAAATCCGTCCTTTTGGACTGAGCCTTACTGTTGGAGCAAAGGCGTTGAACCATTGCCTCCCTCGTTCCTCCTGCAGTAGAATAAGAAATCGGGTTATAGGCTGGAGATGGTTCTCTCACCTGCTTGTCGCAGAGCTCTTCTTGGGCACCGCCTGCCGGTTTGTGCACCGGGACCCTTCCTTTTAAGCAAAGGTAAAAGCTAACAGTGCAGTTGCTTCCCTTCCCCCCCCCCCCCACTTCGTGGTCCCCTGCTCCGTCCGGAGGGGGCCAGCCTACGCCCGTCAGGCCAGGCCATGCCACTGGCTCTGGTCCCAGCACAACTGGGAAACCAGAGACACACCACCACTGTGGCTCCACGCTCGGCAGTGCCTGGTTCTAAGATGATGTATACATTTTGGAGTTCCCTGGTGGCCTACTGGGTTAAGGTCTGGTGCTAGGGCCCCTGCTGTGGCACAGGTTTGATCCCCAGCCTAGGAACTGCTATATGCCACAGGTGTGCCCCCCGCCCAAAAAAAAGTATACATTTTACATTCTTTTAAAAAATGTGAAACTTGTCTTAAATGACTTCGACAAAACAGAACTAACCCCGGGGAGTGGGAAGGCTGGTGCAGGGGATTCTGTCAGAGAGTGTTATGTTCTGGGCTCTGAGAGGGGCGGTGTGATTCCACAGGGAGACATCCTTATTCCCAGGAGACACGGCCTGAGCTCTGCAGGATTGTCTGCAGCTTACTTTCCCAATGGTCAGCAAAGTGTGCGTGTGTGAGTGTGTGTGTGCGCGGTGTGTGTTGACAGAAGGAAAAAGCCCAGCAGCACAGCGTTAACAATTGTCGCATCCAGGAGAAGGGTGTACAAATATTTGTTTTGTTAATCTCTTACCTTTTTTGTAAGGTAGAGATTTTTTCCAAATGAAAAGTTGGGGGAAAAGAAAAGCTTTTAAAAATCAAGGAGCAGAGTTCCTGTCGTGGCTCAATGGTTAATGAACCTGACTAGCTTCCGCGAGGACTTGGGTTCGATCCCTGGCCTTGCTCAGTGGGTTAAGGATCCAGCATTGCTGTGAGCTGTGGTGTAGACCGCAGACGAGGCTCAGATCCCACGTTGCTGTGGCTGTGGCGTAGGCCGGCGGCTACAGCTCCATTTGGACCCCTGGCCTGGGAACCTCCATGTGCCACTGGTGTGACCCTACAAAGGCAAAAAATCAAGGAGCTAAAGACTCCTGGCAACCAAAGCAATTACAAAACACTTAGTAAAGAAATCGTTCAGAGTGACTTTATCTTGCCTCACGTTTCTGAACAGAAATGGGTCACTCTGCCACTGCAGGTGGTTGAAGGTTTGAGCTGCACAAACCCTTGTGCAGGATGCCTGTGGCTGGGCTGTTTCAGAACCTGGAAGCCGTGGGCGGTCCCCTTTCCCTCCAGGGTGAGTAAGGACGCCCTTTCTCCTCTCTTCCTCTCCAGCTCCGCGGGGAAGCCCTGCAACGCCTCGCTGCCGCCAGACAGCAGGAGCCCGGCCCGCCTGATCGGCCAGGAGGTGGTTCTGGTCTTCTTTCTCCTGCTCCTGCTGGTCTGGTTCCTGAACCGAGAGTTCGAGGTCAGCTACCGCCTGCACTACCACGGGGACGTGGAGGCGGACCTGCACCGCACCAAGATCCAGAGCATGAGGGACCAGGCCGACTGGCTGCTGAGAAACATCATCCCCTACCATGTGGCCGAGCAGCTGAAGGTCTCCCAGACCTACTCCAAGAACCACGACAGCGGGGGCGTCATCTTCGCCAGCATCGTCAACTTCGGCGAGTTCTACGAGGAGAACTATGAGGGCGGCAAGGAGTGCTACCGCGTCCTCAACGAGCTCATCGGGGACTTCGACGAGCTGCTGAGCAAGCCGGACTACAGCAGCATCGAGAAGATCAAGACCATTGGCGCCACGTACATGGCCGCGTCGGGGCTGAACGCCACGCAGGGCCGCGACAGCAGCCACCCGCAGGAGCACCTGCAGGTGCTCTTCGAGTTCGCCAGGGAGATGATGCGCGTGGTGGACGACTTCAACAACAACATGCTCTGGTTCAACTTCAAGCTCAGGGTGGGCTTCAACCATGGGCCCCTGACGGCCGGCGTCATCGGCACCACCAAGCTGCTGTACGACATCTGGGGGGACACGGTCAACATCGCCAGCCGCATGGACACCACGGGGGTGGAGTGCCGCATCCAGGTGAGCGAGGAGAGCTACCGCGTCCTGAGCAAGATGGGCTACGACTTCGACTACAGGGGCACGGTGAACGTCAAGGGCAAGGGCCAGATGAAGACCTACCTGTACCCCAGGTGCTCGGACCACGGCCTCGTGCCGCAGCACCAGCTGTCCATCTCCCCCGACATCCGAGTCCAGGTGGACGGCAGCATCGGGCGCTCCCCCACGGACGAGATCGCCAACCTGGTGCCTTCTGTACAGACCTCGGACCAGGCCTCGCCGGCCTCCGATAACACGCCAGCCAGGGATGCCCCCCCGTCGGCCAAGAGACCCTGGAGGGAGCCCGGCAAAGCCGAGGAGCGGTGTCGGTTCGGCAAAGCCATAGAGAAAAGCGACTGTGAAGAATCGGGGGCGGAGGACACCGATGAACTCACCAAGCTCAGCGTCTGCAGGAGGGCGTGACGCAGCCCCAGCGCCGCCCGCGCCCGCGGTGCTCTGCTCGCCAGCAGCAATCTCCGCGCGTGGCTGTCGTGCACCCCGGGCGCCCCAGCCCCGGCCCGGGCTGTGGTGTCACGTGGTCATTGCAGCCCTAACCTCTGTGTGGACCACAGGTCTTCAGGGTTCGTGTTCGTGCGTTTCTTTCCTCTTTCTCCCCCGTGGTGTGGCCATCGGCAGCGTGGAGAACAAGTGCCTTCAGGGGCTGGCAAGGCCTCGGGAGTCCGGGGAGGCGCGGCGAGGGCGTGGCGCTGGTTGGGGTTGGACGTGAAAACAAAAGCTGTGGTTAAAATATTACTTTCATTGCTTTTTCTCACGAGACACTTTTTTTTTTTTTTTTTTTTTTTTTTTTTGCTAATACATTGTTTTGAGGTTTCTTTTCTGTATACATACTAGTGTTTTTCCAGTGACCTGACCTTTCTCCGTAAACACAGACACGCACACATACTAGCGTCCATGACTCTGAGATCAAGTGCCAGTAGCTCCCTGAGCGGGGATGCAGGCAGTGGGGCCCCAGGACGCTCGGCCCCTCCCCACCCGTGCCATCCAGGGCAGCCGGGCCTCCCACCCAGCGGCTTTAGGGCTTCCTCCTCTGCTGGCCGGCAGCACAGCTTGTGGACTCCAGGTCTCAGGTTTCTAGAAGCCCCTTTCATTCTGCTCCTGCCCCGGGCCGGGGGGTCTTCCAGCTGGGGTGGAGGGGCCGACCTTGCAGCTGACTCGAGAGAGAGAGACGCAAAGCAAACATGCCAGGGGTGCGCTTATTTATTTATTTATTTGCCAGGAAATAAATGTGTTTCGGGAGGGTTGAGGGTGGTTCTGGCGAAGGGAAGGGCAGACAGATGTGCCTCAGCCGCCTCCCCCTGCCCCGCAAAAGGGCTGAGCCAGACCCGAGTGGGCCTGGCCTGCTCTGCTCCGGTCCTGTGCCCTCGGGGTCTGCCTGCTGCAGGGGTGGGCCCGGCGGGCACACGTGCAGGAAGCATCTCCTGTTCTCAGCCTGCCTGTGGCAGGGTTGATCCCGGCGAGTGGATCCCAGCCCTCTTTATTTAGATGGAGTTCTTACACTGTGGGACGGGACGGAAGCATCCGGAGGCAGGCGAGGTGCGGAACCTGGGGAAGGACGGAAAACCTGAGGACATCACTTCTGTGCCCTTTGTTGCGCCTCGTGCAGTGACGTTTTGCAGTGTTGAGTCTGAGGTTCACGTGGTACTGAACTCAGGCCAGAGGGGCCCTGTCGTAGTCGTGTGATGCCTCGTTCTCATGGTGGCTGCAGCTCATGGGCTGACTTGAGGATCCGCTCTTGGGTGTGAGGGCTTCACCGCCGCGCCCCGAGCATTGTCTTCTCACGGGTGAATCCCCAGAGAACGCTCACCTCTACATCAAGGCCCGTTATCACTTCTTGCCAAATATGTACAGAATCCGCCCTTTCAGGCACCATGAAGTATTGATTCTGACCAGCCAGCTCCCTGGGGATGTGCGTGAGTGGCCAGCCTGCAGGGCAGCCCTGGCCGGGATGCCCCCGTCCAGTCCCGGGAGATTCGCCTTCAGGTTTCACTGTCAGATTGTGGGTCTTCCAGTGCCCGCGAGAGGATGATCGTGGCAATACCTCTTGCTTCTAAAGAATGTATTCTTATAAAATACCGCAGAATTTTTATGTTTATTTTTTTCCTAGAAACACTACCTGATTGTAGCTCTGCTTGTCCGGAGTGGTTGTGGGCACTTCAGTATTTGGGGGGGTGTTGGGGCGTGGCCCCTGCCCCCCGCCGTCCAGCTCCAGGCTTTGGCGGCAGCTCAGGGGCTGGGAGGTTGCTCCCTAATCCCCGGGTGTCTGCTGTGCCGCTCAGCACGGGCTCCGGGAAGTTCATCTCTGCACACGCTTCTTCCCCGTCCAGCTCGTCTTTCCTTCCCCTCCTCCGAAGGCGTGGGGTTGCCCACCCGCGGCCCGGGAGCTGCAGGCGTGGGGCGAGGGAGGTGGCATCTGCTGGTCCGGGTCGGCACTGGACAAACCGGAGCCTCTGAGAGATGGCGTGCGTGGTCTTCTCAGAACACCCCAAGCCTTCCTAAGCAGCCAGTACCGAGGTTCCCTCTGGGCCACCAGGGGCCTGGCCCTTCCCAGTTTCTGCGCAGAAGCATACCTCAGCACAGCGCCACTGGGGGCTCTGCAGCGGGCGGCGGCCGGGCCCCCCAACTCTGTCGGCGTCGAGCAGGTGGTTGCTGAAGACAGTCGGGCTTCTGAGCGGCGGGTTCAGGCGCTCCCGACTCAGAGGAGACAGTCTTCAGAGAGGCAATACCTCCTGTGAACTTAGGGCAGGAAGCAATACTTCAGAATTGAATGTGTGTAAATAGTTGCTTTGAGTTGCAATTGCTCCTTTCTTCTTGGCCTCAGGTCAGATCAGATTATATATATATATATAAACAAGCACACAAAATTGTATCCAATACAGACAAATGCAGAGCATCAGTTATGAAGCCCTTAAGGAGCTTTGGGGGCCACACAGATGGTGCGGCTCCATCACCCTGACTTCACCCTGGAGACACCTGCACATTTGCACTTGACAGTCGAGAGCCAAAGGACCGCATGCTTCCCATTACCTGGGCTGTAGTGATTTGTAATTTCCAAAGATCTGTCTGCGTTTGCATTTCTGGATTTTTGAGGTAAGCTCTTTTTGGTGGTGGTTTCAGAAAATCACATCATGCCTAGAATCTGAGCTTAAATGAGCAAGAACCAGTTGTCTGCGTTCTCCATCTTTATTCCTTAAGTTGTTCATCCTAATAATTTCAAAATGCATCCACTGAAGAAATGGACATTAAAATAATCCAAAATCTAAGTATTTGATGCCTGGTATTTCCTCACTGACAAGATCAGGGCGCTCCTTGTTCTCGCCATTTGTGGCTGGAACAGGGAGATTGTATGTCCTTTACATCGTGACATCAAGGCAACTAAAAAGCCTCTTGTGTGTCCCTGTGTGTGTGTGTGTGTTTTAATGGACATGTTTGCTCACAGTTAGCTTTAGTTGAGAAGTATTTATTTTTACATGGAACCTTTAATAAAAGCAAGTCACAGGGGAAATTTTGCTTCTGACCGTATCCCCATTTGATTCGATCTTCCTAATAGTTCTGCCCGCAATATCTGAAAAGATGGAATTGCCTGAGAAAATGAAGTAGGACTTCCAAAAAGATGAGCCCACAGAGCCTGTCCCTTACAGAGCTCCTGGGATGCCCAGGGAAGTCATGTCCCCATTTCAGAATCCGCTTAAAGTCCCAGGGCGTCTCCCCAGACAGAGTCCACTTGGACAAGTCCTAGGGGCACACAGCGCTTCCACATCTGGAGCCACACTCTGGCTCTGCTGGAGGTGGGAACCTTCCCACCAGGGTTTTCCCGGCAAGTTCAGTACCTTCAGAGCATAGGACCCTCGCAGACTCCGAAAAAGGGGGCTACAGCTAGGGCCCCGGGCCTTGCTTCTCAGCTTGGTAGGATCCAGCCTCTAGGCGACCCTCCGCTGAGACCTGCCAGTGAGGACACTGCCCGTGGGTGAGGGAGGCGCTCTTTGCTTGAGTCTGCACTGCGGGCATCCTTAGCAACCTTGGGGAAGTTAGGGCACGGCCAATTTCATTGCGATGAAGGCTCTCTAATAGGAAGGACACCTCAGGGATTTCAGAGCATTTCTCAGACGGTCCAGAAAGTTCTGCAATAAGCCTCAGGACTTAGCAGTCATGGTTTCTCTTTCACGTAAAGTCTCTCACCCGTGGTTGCTTTTCTCTGCTGTGGAACAAGCTCTGTCGTGGTGGCCACCAGGGACATATCCCAAGAGCCAGGACGAGGAAGAGAATGGGCCAGGAGATGAGGGAGGGGTGAAGAAGGAAGAGCACCTGCTTATACACCATGTGTACAAACTCACAGCTTCCATTGTTACACTGTTCCCTTGTAAACATTGTTTTTAAATAACAGGACTCCGAAGAGTTGTTAGAGTAGGTTAGAATAACGTAAGCCTGGGGAATTCTCCTCTTCCTGCTGGGCCTGAAAGTCGGAAGCAGAAAGGAATTATGCAATCATGTGTTGAGCAATCCGAGTGCCTCCTGAAAGCTCAGTCATCAACAGCAGATTCTTAACCTTTTGGGGGCTCACCAAGCCTTTGATAATTTGACAAAAACTGTGGCTCCTTTCTCCAGAAAAAAAAAAAATGCACAGAAAAATAAACCCAGTGTTTTCTGGATCCAAATCGCATACCTACGGTAGTCTGCCGTGAGAGGAATAGTGATTTTTTTCACTTTAACGCTCTGCAAAGGCGGTTTCCAAGCATTTCTGGACTCTGCTTTGGAAAGCTGATGAAACAGGTTACTGCTGCTGGTTGATATATGCATTTCCAACCCAGCTGTATGTCAAAGTTGAGTGTCTCAGTTACCCATGTACACCTGAAGAGCCAAAGAACCTTTCAGTGTAAAGACAAAGTTAGATTCTCTCCAACGGACAAGGCATTCTGACAGTATTTACTGAGAACCTACTATATGCCAAAGCCCCTGCCCCTAGTGGTCACAGTGCCGTGACACTTGGGGATATCTGAGCAGCAGCTGTGATGAGACACCGTGTTCCACGAGGGCTCTACTGTTAAGAATCCCGCCCGGAAAGCGAGAGTTTCCAGGCATCCCTCTCCTTATTGGCAGGAAGCAGGAGCTCCTTGGTGTCCTCTCTCACCCATTAGAGATTATGTTTGTCTTCATGGTTTTATGGAGCATTCAGTGTCTCAAGAAAGAGCAGCAGACGAGGACCTTCCAAAGAACAGCTGCACCAATGCCGTGTGGGTCCTGCAGTGACAGAGGGGCCACTGCTCGTGGTCAGACATTTTATTCTTACAGTAACCCTCTTCTGATGGTGACTGGGGTCCCAGCACGAGGGTCTCTGCTGTGAACAAGCAGAATGAGGCCCTGGCTTGGTCTGGTCTGGCCACGGGGAGCCGTTCAAGAGTGACAGCCCCGGAGACTTGCTGCTGCTCGGAGGCTGGAGCCGCCGCCGAGCCCACCTCCCTCCGCGTGGCCTCCTTGGAGCTGCTCTTCCTCTGTCTCCCTCCGACCTTCTTGATCTCTGCAAACAACGTCCTTCCGTTCTAGGTTGCGAAGGCGAGGAATGGCACCAGAAAGGAGTCATTCGGACTTGTTCTTGTGCTTCTGGGGAGAGGAGCGGAGTGGGAGCGGCAGGAGGCCCAGGGCATCAACCCCTCGTGCCCAAGGCCAAGGTCAGCGGCTCTCCTGGCCCTCCCTCCCGAGGGCCACTGCCTCCAATTCTCCTGGGCCTGATGTCTCCAGCCCTGGGATCCTCTCCAGGGACCCTCATACCTCCCTCCCTCTACCTGCGGCCCCCACCCCCACCTCCCTGTGACCTCTGACCTCCCAACTCACTCCCACACTCCAGGAGTACAGAGAAACCCTCAGCAACAAGGTGAGCAGACACCGATGGATGTGCACACATGCTCTACACGTAAAGCAGCCCCTTGTTACAGGATCTTTCTCTGCCAGGGAATTCAAAACACCCCCGCCCCTCCTGTCCTCACGCTGCCTCTCTGGAGGCAGAGGTGTTTCTTCTGTACAACAGATTTGAAAGCTCCTGTTCAGGGAGGCTGAGCAGCTCAACCCCCTTCAGCTGGTCATGTCCGGGGAGTCCCAGCCATGCAGCCGGAAGCCGGCGCGTGCTGCCCATCCAGACCAGCTCGTGTCCGCCTCCCGCTTCCTTTGCAAGAAAAGTGTTGCAAAGACAAGGAAAAGTGTTGGCAAGATAAGAATCCAGGTGGTGGGGGGGACACTGTGCATTTAAGTGGCGAGATTAGTAGGTCAGCAAGTGACCTTCTTCCCCCCTCCCCCGCCCCTCCTTTTTGTAAGACGGGCTGCTTGAATTGTGTGTGGAATGTTTAAGTTCTTGTCTAGTGTCTGCTTAGAATGGAGACATTTTAAAACGTATTCCAGTGTCCATATGGACTTGTGTCCACCTGCCAACCAAGACCATAAGGGAATCGAGGCAACATGTGGACGCGTCGGTGCCTTCAGAAAGAGCCACATAAAACACAGATCACGTTGGTGTCCTGTGCGTCCTGCTCATGGAACAGAACTAGATCATGTACCTTTAACCCAAGATCTGGGGCTTTTCCCCCAACTTATACAGTCAATTTTTTTATTATGTTTAATGTTAGGTCGTTTTTAAGATGCTCTTCCGTAGCTGTCCATCTCCAGTATTTCAGGGACGCATTTGAGGGGAAAAAAAACCCATAACGTTACTTGGCCACTTAACTTGAAATATCATAGAACGTAATTGGCAGTTTCCACCCCAACCTGGAGATCTTGGGCAAAAACCCGACTGTCGACATTTCCAAGGGACAGAGGTAGCCAGTAGTTCGCTTTTGAGATGCAAGTCTTGTAATACGGGTGGGGGGGATCCATGGACCTTCTCTTTGGTGATTTCGATGTCTCCCAATGATGGCACCTCTTCCTCGAGCGTAAAGACCTCAGACGGCATCGCAGATGGGTCTAGAGTGTTCATTGAGCACCAAAGAACATGGCTAAATGTCTTGGTCTCCTAGTTCTATTGCATGACAAGTTGTGCTTTCTAAAAACTTCAGTCAAGGACTTGCAGAGACGGCTGAAGTTCCTAAATCCACTGTGATACCCAGAGGGCTTTTGGATCGGGTTGGTGGGTTATTGTTTTAATATGGAAGAAGGTGATTTATATGAACTTTCAGGAACTTAATTAAAATCCAAATCTAAGAGGATAGATATGGTAAAATTATTCGGGGGGCGGGGGGGAAGAGATGCGAAGCGGTTATCCAGATAATTTAGGATAAAAGCATCCTTTTGCCTAAAACATCTCAAATGAGAAAAAAATGAATTGCATGAATCACATGGACAGTGATCCAAATTCTTCAGTCACGTTTCCTTTGTAGCCAGTACAGTGGCTGCTTTCAGGCCCTTCAGCCTCTCATTTCTAAATTTCCTCGTCTTCTGCCACTGTCCGTTTTGTTGGCGGAATTACAATAGGCTCAGACTGGCACGCTTTGAGAGAAAACCCGTTGTGTTCTTGTGAACTGGCCGCTGGGTGTTACCGGGACTCCAAAAGAGTGTTCATCTGTTTCCACAGCAACAGCCCAGTGGATGCCCTCTGGCAGGTGAGCTGTCTGGACCCGGGGGAGACGCGCCTTCCTCTTCTCACTAAAATGCAGGAAGGCAAGGTGGCCTCCCAGCTGGACGTGGACGCCAGCTCTCCCACTGCCTCTTGGGCTTCTTGGTGAGCTGCGATGCCTTTCATGTTCAGCTCGTGACCCTTTTTCTGGCCTGTGCCTCATGCACTGGCCCAGCTTGAGGTGCCCCAAACCTCTCACCATAACCTACCACCAGGTTCTGGGCAAGCCTGTGGCACCCACCACACTTTAGAAAATCATCTGCAAGTCCTTTCCGGTGTTACCCCCCAAGAAGCTGCCAGAGTGACAAGCTGGGACGTCGGGCCTGATGCAGGCTGACAAAGAGCATCCTCATCTGGCTGGTCCAGGCCGCAGCGAGCCAGACGCACAGACCAGCATGGAACTCAACCCAAGACCCCGCCAGTCCCAACTGTCCTGGGGTCCCCAACGCTGTCCTTGGACTTGGGGGAGGTCAGGAGAGCAGAGGACTAGCTGGAAGCCCCCCCCCCCCGAAAAGTGGGTGTTGGTCAAGTGGGGTCTCCAGCGTTCAGTGACCCAATGCAGCAGGGCCCAGCCCCTCCGGTGCCACCGTGCCATAAGCCATTGGGCGGGGTGTGCCAGGCGGGGCCTCCAGGCACACCCTCTTCATGCTCCTGCATTCAACCTAAGCACCAACAACACCCCGATGAGCACCAGTGAAAAACCCAAAGCCTTAACATCCTCGAGGAAACCCTGTGTTGATGTCAAGACTTAGTACAGCTAGCCCTGTAGGATGCGGCCGTCCCCGAGATGATCCAGTTCGCGTGCACCGTCTCCGCCATGCACTTCCCACACCAAACCCAGTTCTGCGAGGCTCCTGAGCTGCGCTGTAGCTGAACCCAGCAGCAGCGCCCCATCCATCCCAACAGCTTGGTCCCAACAGGTCCCCAGAGTGCATTTTCCTTGCTGACACTGTTGAGTCACCCCGAAGGGGCAACAGTGATGTGCTCCTGCCGCGTTTTGTTGGGCCAAGCTGTGGGGTGTGCATGCACCATCCTAGAACCACAATTCTTTCACGTTGCACTTTGCTTGTGGTGTCAGGAAGAAGGAAGGCACAGAGGAGTGTAAATCCTTTTTCTGTTCCAGAAGCATGGATAGTTTTCCGTCTTTTTCTTTTTCTTTCTTTATTTTATTTTATTTTATTTTTTTGGCCACCTGTGGCAAATGGAGTTCCCGGGCCAGGGATCAGATCCTTAACCCATTTTCCTGGGCCCGGAATCAAACCTATATCCCAACACTCCAGAGACACTGGCGATCCTGTTGCCCCACAGTGGGAACTCCTAGTTTTCTCTTTAATCCTCCTGTTTTCTAGAAACTGCTTGTGGGTCTCCCTTTTCTGCCTTCCACCCATCTCCTCATCTACACTTTCCAGTCCTCTCTTTTCCAGAAGGTAAAAGCAGTGCTGAGAGGGGAACTCGTTTTCCTTCCAGATGAAAGGAAGGAGCCTAATTGTCAATTTATTACATTATATAAGAAACTGCGTATGTTCTGCCAACAACCAAAAAGCAGGAAGAATTGTATCTGTGAACTGTTAAGCTGTATCTGTATGTAGATAAAAACACATCATCTTTCATCCATCACTGCAGACCTTGTAACCTATTGGACATTAAGCTGTTTTACTGTATCAGAGAAAACGTCACCCTATAGATTGAGAAAAGCTGGGAAAATCATTCGAAATACAGTATCATTAACTCAAATGTTGTTGTTTATTTTTTGTGGGCGTGACACAATTTCATTTATAAAATGTCCTTACTCTAAGTTACCCCCCAGCAAGTGCATTTATCTGCAAGACCCCTGAAGCCTCTTTGGAAGGCAGTGCCAATTCACAGAGCTCACGGTGTGTGGGCTCACCGTGCCGTCCAGGCCGGTCGATACATTTTAATCCAGATGCAGGCATCTGGGGGGAAGATGCTCCAGCCTGTGTCCAGCCTGCCTCCCACCAGGCCACTGTCAGCTCCCCTTAGCTGGAGTGAAAGTGTCCAGAACACAGAGGGCCACCTGCCTTCCGGACCTCGGACGCCGCTCTTGGGAGGGACGTTCCGTAGCCTCCCTCCTCCAGCGAATGTGTGCAGTCAGGCCAGTAGAGGAAGAGGGCAAGGAAGCGCCCTCGCCCCGGGGTCCCTCCTGATGCCCAGAGGGACAGTGAGGCCTCAGGGTGAGAAACACGGGTGGGAGGCACAGCCGGGCTGAGCTTTCTCTGTGATTTCGATGGAGTTTGTTCAACGCTGAGCTGAGCTCACGGACAGCAGGGAATCCAACCTTGTTTTCTTTGGACTGTTTTGAGCCAAAAGAGAAGACAAGGGCTCACTTTTTCCAGTGTTTTGGAGTTGGTTTTTCTTTGATCAATAGTACAGATCCAAAATAAGCGTTTATTCGCTGGCCCAGTTTCCCGTCTTTGCACTTGGTAGCATGACGGCCAGTTCCCTGGGTTGGAAGAATATCCAGACAAGGAGCCCACAAGCCGAGGTGCCTGGCAGTGGAGGGGGTGATGGGGGGGGGGATCATGGAACAATCATCTCCCTCCCACTTGAGTCAGTTTCCTTCACAGAGGGTTACCTCTGCAGCTCTTCACTCTGAGCTGGACTTTTTTAGCTGGATGAACAGGTGTGCGGAGCTGGTTCACAAGCACAGTACGAAGAGAAGCCGCGCTCCTCCTGGGAGGGGACCAGGCTCTTTTCGTTCTGAAATTCAGGTGACCTGTTTCGAAAGAGAAGAGTCATACTTTCCCAGGGGCATAGCCGTGTGCAGGGGAGGCAGGAGAAAGGCGTTCAGATGGGCAGAGTAACAAGTGCCAAGGTGGCTACATTGTTTGGTCCATGGAAGAAGCATCCTTCATGTCTTTTTTCCATTTATCCAGCTGGTGTGAAAATAAGAACTCGTCCCTCCAAGTAGCATCTCTTTACATGCCCTGGAATCTGCCACCTTCCGGACACTGCGTGTCACCCAGGTGGCCTCTCAACCTTCCCCTGGGGTCAGAGGTGGGCTTTCCTCCTCCATCACCTCCTGCAGAGATGCTTCAGATAACCCAGCTGGCACTGCTGAGGCCAAGGCCCCAAAAGTCATGTTCTGGAAAACAGGTATCTTGTATTAGGAACTCTCACACCGCAGGGGATCTGGGAGCAAAAGGTTAACAAGGAAGGATGTCGGTCTCAATTTTTAAAAGGATACAGTTTCGATTCATCAATTCCTTTTTCTGGAGGACTTTTTTTTTTTTTTCCTTTCAATTACGCACTCTGGTCTGTTGTCAGGCAGTCCATTTCATTTCACGGCTTTGTAAGTTTACAGAAACATGAAAATGTGATGCCCATGAAATTCACTAGGGTCCTCCCTTATCTTGTGGATCTAGTGCCCACCTGTCTTGCACATGTTCCCAGTGGTGGCTTAAGATGGTCCTCGCCACAGAGTGGCCATATGCCCACGCATCACGCCCCCAAGGACACGTGCCCACCGGGGGACCCAAGGCTGGTGGTAAAATAAGGCCGCCTCCAGCTTGGGTTCGAACCCCTGAGAAAGGCACACACACACCTATGTGCTCTTGACAGCAGATTCCCACACACGCCTCCCCGCTCCCCGCTCATTTTGTTTCTGTCTACTCACCCTTTGGTTTGCAATAAACTGGACACAAACGTCCAGAATGAAAGGAGACGTTGGCAGGCAGCCACAGGCTGGAAGGACGAAAGCTAATTTTGCTCTTGAGTTTCTGCCAACAGTTCCTTGGCTTTCACCCACCCTGCACAGGCCGGTGGAGGGGGGATCCCGTCATCAGCGGCTCGTGGGCCGCCGAAAACCCTCCGCAGAGAAGGTGAGCTGCCTCTGCTCCGAGCACACTCTCCTCTCCTGGGCCCACGGCTCAGCTTACGGCGATCCCACCGCCTGGGGTGGGGGGCAACTCAGCTCCCCCCACCCAGAGCCCAGGGGCCTCCCCACCTGCTCCCCAGCTAGAGGGGACCCCTGGCTTTCCTAAGAGAGGAAGAGGGAGGAAGGAGAAAAGGAAGGAAGGAGAGAGAGACGGGGTGGGGTGGAGAAAGAAAAGAGAAAAGGGGGAGAGAGCAGAAGGCTGGCCGCCGCTTCTGCAGCTTTTCAAGCGGGCTTGATTTTAAAATTCCATTTCTAGATCATGTCTCCTGCAGTAACTGTCCTGCCTCTGGTGACACAGAACAGCTGGAGTGTCACCCCTTTTGTAGGGGGAGTGGTTCCCTCGGGGGAGGGGAGGGCAGCAGGGGTGGTTGGTTTGTCCCCCGCCCCACCCCCGCAGCTGGCAGGCGCCCACTGAGCATCCTTGGGCTTTGGGGTGGGGTGGGGGCATCCACGTGTTCTGAGAAAAGAAACAAGTCTCCCTTGGGCCTAACACGGCTTGGAGAACAGATCGAGGTCCCTGAAGGACACCACCACCCATGGGGAGAGGACTGAGCGGGTGGTGAGGGTCTAGCCCCTACCTAGGCCGCCCTGGAGCCAGCCGGGAACTCCCTCTATGTGGGGAAGGGAGCCCCAGGCTCAGGAGCAGCGCGGTGGACAGGCCAGCAGCCTCTTTGGTCTGGAGGCCCAGGAAATCCTGACGAGGAGAGGCCGGGGCCATGGTGGGGCTTCCCTGGAACAGGCCAGACCCCCCTTGGCCTCCCATGGATGTTCCTTTACCCAGAGACGGCCTGGCAGCTGAGTGCCTGAGACCCAGGCCTGGTCTGCGTCTGGTGAGAAATAAGCTCTCCCACCGCGTCCCAAAGCCCTTGGAGCTGAGGCCACTTAGGAGAGGTGAGGCAGGAATCAGCTCTGCAGGGGAGAGCAACACCTAACCCAGCAGTGGGACCTGGAATGTTCTAGAAACGTTAAAGCTTGTGGTGGGAGGGGGGAGAGCCGCTCAGGAGCAGAACTGAAGGCAGGAGGAAGGAGCCCAAGGCTATAAATAACCAGGCAGCTGTTCCACAGCTGGAGCAGAGAAGGTTGGGCAGGGGAGGGTGGGGAAGGGCCTGTGGGTGAGACAGCAGCCCCACCCCCACCCCAGCACCCCTGAGCTGCCAGAGGACCCTGGACAGCAGCCTCCCCTCCCGACACCTGGAACCGACAGCCAGTCAGGATGGGATGCAGAGACGGGGTCTGCCGCTGGACCCCTCTTTCCAAGGAGATTCCCTGCAGTGTGGCCATGCTGTTGGCACATTGGTGTTGGCTTTTTTTTTTTTTTAATCTATTTTGTCTCTTTAGGGCCGCACCTGCAGCATATGGAGGTTCCCAGGCTAGGAGTGGAATCGGAGCTGTAGCTGCCGGCCTACGCCACAGCCACACCGGATCACTGAGCAGCATCTGCGACCTATGCAACAGTTCACCTCAACACCGGATCCTTAACCCACTGAGTGAGGCCAGGGAAGGAAGCATCCTTATGGATACTAGTTGGGTTCTTAACCTGCTGAGCCACAATAGAAACTCCAGCTTTTTTTTTTTTTAAGCTTTTTTCTTGTTATCGAGCCTTAACCTCAGTGAAACACACATGACTCAGTGAGTTTTACATAGTTATTCAAGGGAGAGGGCATGTTGAGCAGCTGAAGGACAATCTTGTGCCTGTGCAAAACCTCCACCATCCAAAGCCAACCACTGTTTTGACCGGTCATTGAAGATTGCTTCTTCCTTTCAGTGTCCCAGTGGATTAATCTCGCTGGACTCCCTCAGGAAACACTGCTTTGTGTCTGTTTTTTTTTTTTTTTTCCAGGTACTGACGCACCTGTGAGAATCCTCTACCTCGTGCATAGCAGAGGAACTCTGTCCTTTTTCATGGCTTTGTAATATTCCGGTGTGTGAGGAAACTAGGGTTTATTCTTCCACCCTCCCGCTAAGAGTGTCCAGGCTGTTTCCAGTTTGGAGCGCTGATGAATAACCCTGCACTGAGCATTCTTGCCAGTGCTGGCATATCTCAGGGTAGGTTTGGAAATAAATCCCAGTGGGCATCTAAGCTGGTTCACCCTCAGTGGATGGCAATTTGGCAATTGCAGTCAAAACTAGAAAAGCACACACCCTTTGGGGAATTTATTCTTCAGACCTGCTCAAACACATAAAATGTCTTGTGCCAGGGTTCTTCTTTGCAGTATTTCTTTGTAAAAGCTAGAGTCCTGTCTTTTTGTGCTTATGTTCTTATATATTCTGCCTAGAAAAGTTCCTTGAGTATTTGCTGTAAAGCTAGTTTAGTGGTGCTGAATTCTCTTAACTATTGCTTCTCTGTACAGCTTTTCATTTCTCCTTCAAATCTGAATGAGAGTCTTGCTGGGTAATCTTGGTTGGAGGTTTTTTCCTTTCATCGAATTAAGTATATCATGCCACTCCCTTCTGACCTGCAGTTTCTATGGAAAAATCTGCTGATAACCTTATCAAGTTTCCCTTGTATGTTATTTGCTTCCTTTCCCTAGCTGCTTTCAATGTTTTCTCTTTGACTTTAATTTTGGTCAGTTGATTAATAGGTGTCTCGGTGTATTCTTCCTTGGGTTTATTTTATATGGTACTCATTGAGCTTCCTGGATTTGAGTGAGTGGTTCCTCTCCCATGTCAGGGAAGTTTTTGGCTGTTATCTCTTTGAATATTTTTTTTTTGTCCCTTTCTCTCTCCCTTCTCCTTCTGGCACCCCTATAATATGGATGTTGGTGCGTTTCACGTTGTCCCAGAGTTCTCTGAGACTCTCTTCATTTCTTTTCAATCTTTTTTCTCTTTTCTGTTCTGCATCCGTGATTTCCACTAGTCTGTCCTCCACCTTGCTTACTCCTTCTTCTGCCTCCTGCATTCCGCTGTTAGCCACTTCTAGTGAATGTTTTATTTCAGTTATTGTATTTTGCATCTCTTCTTGTTTGTTTTATATCTTGTATCTCTTTGCTCAGTGTTTCCTGTAAGTTATTCATCTTTTCCCCCAGTTTATTTCCAATGACTTGCATCATCTTCAGCATCAACAGTCTAAAGTCTTTTTCCTGGAGGCTGAGAATCTCCAGATCACTTAGCTGTTTTTTTGGCTTTTTTTCTTTCTCCCTTATCAGAGTTAGAGTTCTCTGCCTTTTCATTTTTATAGGTTTTTGGTGTGGTGACCTCTTTGTAGACAATAGGGTTGTAGCCTCTCTTGCTTCTGGTGTCTGCCCCCCTTGTGACTGAAGGTGGTTCGGGGCTTGGTGTAGGCTTCCTGATGGGAGGGGCTGGTGCCTGCCCACTGGTGGGTGGGGCTGATGCCTATCTCTCTGGTGGATGGGGCTTTGTCTCTGGGTAGATTAGAGGAAGCTGTGTGCCTGGGGGGGGTCTTTAGGCAGGGGCTGTGATCCCACCTGGCTTGTTGTTTGCCCTGGGGCTTCTCAGTGCTGATGGGTTGGGCCAGATTTTCCCAAAATGACCACCTCCAGAAAAAGGAAGCTGCTGAATATTCCTGAGAGCTTTGCCTCCAATGTCCTTCCCCCACAAGACGCCACAGTCACCCCCTGTTTTCCCAGGAGATCCTCCAAGTCAGTTCCCACCCAGATTCCCATGGAGCCTTTGCTTTGCCTGGGACCCAGTGCACATGAAAGTCTGTGCGTGCCTTTTAAGAATGGGGTCTCCGTTTCCCCCAATCCTGTGGCGCTCCTGTGCACAAGCCCCACTGGCCTTCATTGCCAGATGCTCCGGGGACTCTTGCTCCCAGTGCCGGATCCCCAGGCGTGGGGATTTGATGTGGGGCTCACAACTCTCACTCCTGCAGG
Organism: Sus scrofa; assembly: GCF_054392235.1. Classification (NCBI taxonomy): domain Eukaryota; kingdom Metazoa; phylum Chordata; class Mammalia; order Artiodactyla; family Suidae; genus Sus; species Sus scrofa. The sequence goes on from NC_139385.1 coordinate 44,736,619, forward strand.
TGAGTCTCTGTGATGCAGTTACTTTCCAGTCTGTGGGCTTCCCACCCGGGAGGTGTAGGGTTGCTTATATCACATAATCGCCCCTCCTACCTCTTGATATGGCCTCCTCTTTGTCTTCTGGAATAGGATATCTTTTTGAAAGTTTTCGGTCCATTTGGTTGAAGGTTGTTCAGCATTTGGTTGTAATTTTGCTGTTTTTAATGAGAGAAGTTGAGCTCCAGTCCTTCTATTCCACCATCTTAAGCCCATCTTCTGTTCTTATATGTTCTGGATACTAGACCCCTACCAGATAGTTAATTTGCAAACATTTTCTCCCACGCTACAGGTCGCCCTTTCACCTTGATAATATCCACTGCTAGACAGAAGATTTTCATTTTGATGAAGTCCAGTATATCTGCGTTTTTCTTCTGTCGCTTGTGCTTCTATTGTCCTAGCTAAGATTCTCTTGCCAAGAAGTCATAGAGTTCCCAGTGTGGCATAGAGGAAACGAATCTGACTAGGAATCATGAGGTTGTGGGTTCGATCCCTGGCCTCGCTCAGTGGTTCAGGATCTGGGGTTACTGAGAGCTGTGGTGTAGGTCGCAGATGTGGCTCAGATCCCAGGTTGCTGTGGCTGTGGTGTAGCCGGCAGCTGTAGCTCCGATTGGACCCCTAGCCTGGGAACCTCCATGTACCGTGGGTACAGCCCTGAAAAAAAAATCAGAAAACAAACAAAAAAACAAAATTGACGTCATGAAGATGTACCCCGTATCTCTTCTGAGAGTTTTATAGAACATAATCCCTACTCCTTAAATGTGGGTGTGACTTCTCTTCAGAGAGCACGAGTTTGGGAAAAGGAAAGAACGGAATGAACTCACAGAGGAGAAACCTGACCCCATGCCTTGGCCAGGCAGCGGAGGGGACGGTCCCCAGTGGTAAGTTGTGTTAATGGCACAGACACTCCATAGGATGAGAAGGGCTCCCTTACGAGCTGAGTTGTGTCCCCCGCCCTCCAAACGCAGATGTTGACATCCTACTCCCGGCACCTCAGGATGGGACGGTATTTGGAGACAGGCTTTGAAGGAGGGGACAAAGGTCAAATGAGGTCATTGTGATGGACCCTCACTCCGTATGATGGGTGTCCTTACTGGAGGAGACGGGAATAGAGAGAGGCACACAAGACACCGGTGTGAGGACATGGGGAGAGGACGGCCCCCTGCACACCTCAGGAGAAACCACACCTGCTGACCCTTAAGCTTGAACTTTCAGCCTCCAGAACAGACATTTCTGTTGTTGAGGCCGCCTTGGTGTTTGTGACGGCAGCCAGAACAGACTAAGCAGGCACGCTACCCTGGAGGCCTTCCACTCAGAAACCCATAACCCCCATCGAATGAGAAACACACTGGACAAATCCCAGTTCAGGGACATGCTGAGAAATACCAGTCTGCCTCAAACCTGCTAAGGTTATCAAAGCCAGGGTTAAAAAAAAGCCTGAGGCGTTCCTGTCGTGGCTCAGTGGTTAACGAATCCGACTAGGAACCATGAGGTTGCGGGTTCCATCCCTGTCCTTTCTCAGTGGGTTAAGGATCCGGTGTTGCCATGAGCTGTGCTGTGGATTGCAGACTCGGCTCGGATCCCGCCTTGCTGTGGCTGTGGTGTAGGCCAGCAGCTATAGCTCCGATTAGACTCCTAGCCTGGGAACCTCCATATGCTGCGGGTGCGGCCCAAGAAATGGCAAAAAGACAAAAAAGAAAAGCTTAAGACACTGTCTCGGCCAAGGGGAGCCTGCAGAGACACGACGGCTAAAGGTCATGTGGTGATCTGATGGGACCCTGGGACAGAAAAAGGGCCTTGGGCAAAAACTAAGGATGTACAAAGTGTGGACGTTAGTTGATTGAGAGAGTGCCACACCGACACCAGATGTTAGTAATGGGAAACTTAGTGAAGGATGTGGACAGTCTGCACTCTCTTCACATTTTTTCTGTACGTCTGAAACTATAATAAATTTAAAAGTTTACTTTATTGTTTAGGGCCATACCTGTAGCATATGGACGTTCCCAAGCTAGGGGTCAAATCAGAACCGCAGCAGCAACCTCTGCCACCGCTGATGGCAAGGCCAGATCCTTCACCCACTGAGCAAGGCCAGGGATAGAACCCAAATCCTCATGGACGCTATGTTAGGTTCTTAACCCACTGAGCCACATGGGAACTCCAAAGGTTTATTTTTTTTTAAATGGACGGGGAGTTCCCATCGTGGCTCAGCAGTTAACGAACCCAACTGGCATCCACGAGGATTCGGGTTCAATCTCTGACCTCACTCAGCGGGTTAAGGATCCAGCCTTGCCATGAGCTGTGGTATAGGTTGCAGACATGGCTCCAATCCCACGTTGCTGTGGCTGTGGTGTTGGCTGGCGGCTGCAGCTCCAATTGGACCCCTAGCCTGGGAACCTCCATATGCTGCAGGTGCAGCCCTAAAAAGACAAGAAAAAAAAATAAAATAAAATGGGCAGTAACTCCGAATGTCCATTTTAATAAAAATTTGCGAATGGAGTTCCCGTCGTGGCGCAGTGGTTAACGAATCCGACTAGGAACCATGAGGTTGCGGGTTCGGTCCCTGCCCTTGCTCAGTGGGTTAACGATCCGGCGTTGCCGTGAGCTGTGGTGTAGGTTGCAGACGCGGCTTGGATCCCGCGTTGCTGTGGCTCTGGCGTAGGCCGGTGGCTACAGCTCCGATTCAACCCTTAGCCTGGGAACCTCCATATGCCACGGGAGCGGCCCAAGAAATAGCAACAACAACAACAAAAGACAAAAAAATAAATAAATAAATAAAGATGTTTTGTTAAAAAAAAAAAATTTGCGAATGGCCAATAAGCACATAAAAAGATGCTCAACATTATCATTCATTAGGGAAATGTAAATTAAAACTACAACTAGCACTTCACATCCTCTAAAATGGCTATAATCAAAAGAAATTACAAGTGTTGGCAAGGGTGTGGAGAAACTGGAATTGTTATACATTGCTAATAGAAATTTAAAATGGTAGAGCCAGAGTTCCCAATACGATGCAGCAAGTAATGGATCTGGAGTTGTCTCTATGGCAGTGCAGGTTCAATCCCCCAGCCCCAAGCAGTGGGTTAAGGATCCAGCGTTGTCACAGCTGCAGCTCGGATTCCATCCCTGGCGGAGGAGCTTCCATATGTCATAAAATGAATTGATTAAATTAAATTAAATGGTACAGCCATTTTGGGAAAAGAAGTTTGGGAGTTTTTAAAAATAGTAAGCATAAACATACCATAATATTCAGTAATTCTACCCCTAGATACTTAGCAAAGAGACAGGAAAACATCTGTCCACACAGTGATTCGAATGTGACTCTTCATAGCTGCATTATTCAAAAAAGCTAAAAACTGAAACTAACCCATTTGTGTCATCAGCTAATAATGGGTAAGTAAAATGTGGCCCATCCATGTGATGGAATATTATTCAGCCAGGAAGAGGAATGGAGTGCTGACACTGTTACAACATAGGGGAACCTTGAAGACACCATGCTCAGTGATAGAAGCCAGACACAAAAGACCACACAGACTGCCTCTAATATGAAATGTCCACCAAAGGCAAATAGAAAGGTGAGTGGTTGGTGAGGACCAGGGAGGAGAACAAGTGTTCACTGCAAACAATCCCAAGCAAATCTGGGGGACAGGGGAGATGCTCTAAAATTTCATTGTGGTGATGGGCGCCCAATTATTAATTTACTAAACATCGGTGAGATTGGTTCAGAGTGGGTGGATTTCATGGTATATAATTATACATAATACACAGTAAAAAAAATCAGGTTGGTGAGGCACAGACAAAACACGATTGGTGCTATGTTGATAATTCTGTAAATTGGGTGGCAGATAGAGAAGCTTCATTATAATATTCCTTCTACTGTGTTTCTGAAGTTTTTCATAATACAAAGTTTAAACATGAATGAACTGCCCCGTTATCCTGTCCCTAAACACACACACATCCATAAAATCCCTGAGCATATGGCGCTGATGTTATTTACAAAACGTTTTTCTCCCCATTAGATGGTGAGTGGTGAGTTTGGAGGATGGCTAGGAGTGGGGGCGTTTCCCTACTGTTTATTATTTTTTGTTTGCATGTTTCATGGTCTGACAGACTGGCAAACAAGTATTTTTTGTTTGTTTGTTTATTTTGCTTTTTAGGGCCACACCTGAGGCATATGGAGGTTCCCAGGCTAGGGGTCAAATCGGAGCTACAGCTGCCGGCCTACACCTCAGCCACAGCAATGCCAGATCCTTAACCCACTGAGTGAGGCCAAGGATCCAACCCTCATCCTCATGGATCCTAGTCCGGTTGGTTAACCGCTGCGCCACAAAGGGAACTCAGACTGGCAAATAAGTGTTAGCTGAAGAAATTTCTAAAATGAAATGGGGAGGGAGACAAAGAAACAACTGGTACCATGGGAAAGACAGTTTTTCAAAAGCTAACTCGAGTTTCTCAAAAAGAAATGTTTTAAGTATTCAGAACTGCAGGACAGCAGCTTTTTTCAAATGTGTTTGGCTGTTGAGTTTTCTGGGATGTTCTACGTTGGGGAGGGTGACTGTTAAGAGCAACCTCAGCAGTGGGTCCCTGGTTCTAAAATTGCTATACAATGTATAAAGCACTCGACATGAAAACAACTCTGAACAAAACGGAATCCTTTTTTTTTTTCTCTCTCTCTCTGCTTTTTTGCCATTTCTAGGGCTGCTCCTGTAGCATATGGAGGTTCCCAGGCTAGGCGTCGAATCGGAGCTGTAGCCCCCAGCTTACGCCAGAGCCACAGCAATGCAGGATCCGAGCCGCGTCTGCAACCTACACCACAGCTCACGGCAACACCGGATCCTTAACCCACTGAGTGAGGCCAGGCATCGAACACGCAACTTCATGGTTCCTAGAGGGATTCGTCAACCACTGAGCCACGGCGGGGACTCCCAGAATCCTTTTGGAGTCGGGATTTTACAGTGTCTCAGGGTCCTCGTTGTGATGGTCCTCTCCCACCGCTTCAGCGCACAAAAGCGTTTGACTTTGTTCAGCTAAATCTTCCTTTCTTTGAAAAGGTGATATTTGATTGACGGATGGCTAATCGACAATCCTCCGTGGCACGCATTGCGCAGGAAGACTTTGAAGAATCTTCCAGATTGCCAGCAGAGATGAGCAGCTCATCCAAGAAACAGCAGGGCCCCCCGGGGAGGGAAGGCAAGACGGAAGTGGGGTAGCGTGTCACACCTTTTCTCCAGGGGCCGGGCAAGTGCTAGGTTCTGAGAAGTTCTTACGCGTAATCCTCCCGACATCCTGCCAAAGAGGCGAGGGGCTGGACCACACAAGGGCCGATGCGCAGTGGGACCCCACCGCGCCGTGGGACCCCGGCCCGAAATCCCCAAGGGTCCCCAGGACTCCCGGGAGCGTGGCGGGTCCGGCCCTCCGGCGCCACCTAGCGTTGGCCGCGCTCGGCGCCGGCCGCTCCCGGCGGGGCTCAGCCCCACGGTCCACAACCCGGAGCACCTGCGCCCCAGATCCCTGACAAAGTAAAACAGCCGGAACGCCTGGGGTTTCGAGTCGGCCCTGCGCTCGCCCCGCCTCTACGGCGTCCGGCAGGGATTTCGGGATTTTTGGAGCGCAGCGCCTGGGGCAGAGACCGGGCAAGGTCCTCGTCCTGCCTCCGTCCTCCGGCACCTGTTTCTTCCTGTGCAGAAGACAGGAGGGAGTGGCCCTGAGAACAGCCAGGGGGCTTCCAGCTCCGAATGTCCCAGTCCAAGTGCACAGAGTACCCTCAGGCCCTAAACCATCCACGGAAACGCTCTTGCAGCTCCTGCAGGCCTTGACCTTGGTAGGTGGTTGGACTCACTGGGGAACGTCTTACAGGACAAGTATCTGGGCCCCATCCCAGGCCAACCGAACGAGGGGGGGGGGCATCAGTGTTTTACGGTTTTTCTGGGGCTGATTCTGTTGTGTAACTAAGATCATGGCCTCAGCTCCCGTGGTCACCCCCCTCCCCCTCAACTGCTTCTTGTGCCCACCCCCATTTACTGCCCTCCTCCACGATGTCCCCTCTTTGAGCTAACTTCCCCTAGAAGGCCTACACTTGGTATCTGGTGGCCTCCCTTCCGGGGCCTTCCCGTCACCCTGGACGTTGGCGGGGAGGGTACAGACTGGGAAGCACCAACCTGCCTTTGTACCGTCGGAGCCAGGAGCAGAATCAGGGCTGGAGGGTGAGGGCACAGCGCGGCAGCGTCCTGGGAGGGGCCCTAGGGCCTGGGGGGCTGGTGGGAGAGATGGCTGCGCAGTGAGGAGCGGGTGGGGGAGGTGAAATCACAGGTCTGCGGGGCTCTGAGCTCCCAGAACCCTTTGCAGTGTCCACCTTTCAAAATACAGGAGTTCCGGTCGTGGCTCAGTGGTTAACGAATCCGACTATGAACCATGAGGTGGTGCGTTCGATCCCTGGCCTTGCTCAGTGGGTTAAGGATCCAGTGTTGCCGTGAGCTTCGGTGTTGGTCCCAGACGAGGCTCGGATCCAGCGTTGCTGGGTGGCTGTGGTGTAGGCTGGTGGCTACAGCTCTGATTCGACCCCTAGCCTGGGAACCTCCATACCCGTGGGAGCGGCCCTAGAAATGGCAAAAAGACAAAACAAACAAACAAACAAAAAAAAAACCCGGAGTCCCCGGAACGTTCGGCAGAATCTCAGGCTGTGGACAGCAGAGCTGTGGGCCACCTTGGTCCCCTGTGGCTGCACAGGGCCACGCCCTGTGGTGACACATATGGATTCTTGGCCCCGCCCAGACCCAGGAATCAGAATCTCCAGGGAAGATAGTTCAGGAATCTCTGCGTTAAAGCATCCCCTGGGCATTTTTATCTGGGAGGTGGGAACCCGCTACTCTAGGTTCCCAAAACCTGGCTGATAATTCCTGGGTCCCTCCCTTGCAGACTCAAAGTGAAAATTCCTCAGTTCTGTTCTCCTTCCTGCCCCACTGTGTGGAGTTCTGCTCGATTTTTGGAACCACTCTGCTTGGGTTCACATCCTACATCCCCCATCCACTAGCTGTGTGATCATGAGCAAGCTTCTTAACCTCTCTGTGCCTCACTTTTCTCGCCTTTAAAATGGGGTGGCTGTGAGGATTCGGTGAGTTAATACACACACAGGGCTTAGATCAGTGCCTGCTAGAGTCGGGGCAAAACAGCCCTCGTAATTATCAGCAGTTCTCTGCCTTGCGCTGCATATGAGAAAAAAACCCTTTATTTCTTTGTTTGCTTTCAGTTTGTTTTTAAATACCAGTGCCTGGGCCTTGCTCCAGAACAATTCAGTGAGAATCCACTGTGATTCTGGCTTGGGAGAGTTTGAGGCTCGATGATAACACATTGGAATTTGCTCTGTTCATTCAGTTGAGTACCACGGAGCTGCTTCTTTCTATGAAGGCAGGCACATCTGCTCTATCATCTTTCAAAACCTATTTGGAGGGAGTTCCTGTTGTGGCTCAGCAGGTTAAGAACCCAATACAATGTCCGTGAGGATGCAGGTTCAATCCCTGGCCTCACTGGGTGGGTTAAGGATCCGGTGTTGCCGCAAGCTGTGGTGTAGGTCGCAGATGCAGCTCAGATCCCACGTGGCTGTGGCTGTGGCTGTGGTGTAGGCCAGCAGTTGTAGCTCTGATTCAGCCCCTAGCTTAAGAACCTCCATATGCTGCAGGTGCTTCAGTGAAAAGAAAAAAAAGAAGGGTACTTATTTGGAGATAAGTACCCTATCATTTCAACAGCTGTTGTTTGTTCTGTGGCACAGGCGTGGCCTAATCTAGTAAATCCCATTTTAATAGTGGTGGCCCATGCCCTCTTCCCAACAACCCTGTGGGGTAAGACTGTTCCTAGGTGAGGGGGCAGTGTGGTCTAGTTCAGAGACTTTTTTATTTACTTATTTATTTATTCAGTCATTCATTTTATGGCCACCCCTGTGGCATAGGGAAGTTCCCAGGCTTGGGGTCACATTGGAGCTGCAGCTGCCGGCCTACACCACGGCCAGAGCCGCACTGGATCTGAGCCACATCCAAGACCTATGATGCAGCTTGTTGCAACACTGGATCCTTAACCCACTGAGAGAGGCCAGGGCTTGAACCTGCATCTTCATGGACACAGCATTGGGTTGTTAACCCACTGAGTCACAACATAACTCCTATTTATTTATTTCTTGAAATGAAAAATGTTTTTTCTTTTTGGCTGTGACCATGGCAAGTGGAAGTTCTCAGAAAGAAATGTGCGGAGTTCACGTCGTGGCGCAGTGGTTAACGAATCTGACTAGGAACCGTGAGGTTGCAGGTTTGATTCCTGGCCTCGCTCAGTGGGTTAAGGATCCGGCGTTGCCGCGAGCTGTGGTGTGGGTCACAAACACGGCTCAGATCCCGCGTTGCTGTGGCTCTGGTGTAGGCTGGCGGCTACAGCTCTGATTCGACCCCCAGCCTGGGAACCTCCATATGTCGAGGGAGCGGCCCAAGAAATGGCAAAAAGACAAAAAAAGGGAAAAAAAGTGCACGTTTCTTCCTGTCCAGTCTGTTGCCCTCTTGTGCAGACAGCTCAGCCTAGAGCCATTCTTAATAACACATGACACCTGCCTACCACACTCCCTCACCTGCCTCAAGGAGTATCCCATTCTCCAGATGAGACTGAGGCTTAGAAAGGCTGTGTAACCTGTCTAAGGTCACACGGCTTTTTAACTGTGGAGGCAGAACGAAAGACGCAAGCCCAGGTCCTTTGTTTCCAGATTTCATGCCCTTTTTCACTTGTTAAATCAAGTGCTCTGAGGTATAATTTACACATATATTGAAGCAATAGAAGGCTTTTTTGGAGTTCCCTTTGTGGCTCAGCAGGTTAAGAATCTGACATAGTGTCCATGACAACGTGGGTTCAGACCCTGGCCTCATGCGGTGGGTTAAGGATCTGGTATCACCGTGAGCTATGGTGCAGGTCGCAGACACGGCTCGGATCCCGTGTTGCTGTGGTGTAGGCTGGCAGCTGCTCTTATTCGAGCTGCTCTGATTCGAACCCCTAGCCTGGGCACTTCCATAAGCCTCAGGTGTAGCCATAAAAAAGAAAGAAGAAAAGGTTGACCTCACGTAACAAAATTCACCATTTTAAAGTGTATCCTGGAGTTCCCATCGTGGCGCAGTGGTTGGCGAATCCGACTAGGAACCGTGAGGTTGCGGGTTCGGTCCCTGCCCTTGCTCAGTGGGTTGACGATCCGGCGTTGCTGTGAGCTGTGGTGTAGGTTGCAGACGCGGCTCGGGTCCTGCGTTGCTGTGGCTCTGGCGTAGGCCGGCGGCCACAGCTCCGATTAGACCCCTGGCCTGGGAACCTCCATGTGCCGCAGGAGCGGCCCAAGAAATAGCAAAAAAAAAAAAAAAAAAAAAAAAAAGACAAAGTGTATCCTTCAGTGGTTTTTAGTCTATTCACTGTCACATATAATGATTACCACTAATTCCAAAACATTCCCAAACAATAATTCCATCACTCCCAAAGAAACCCAAACCTAGTAACTTTGGTTCATTTACTGATTGGACTGTTTATCTTCTCTTATTGGGAATATGAGGAGTTTTTATTCTAGATACTGTTCCTCTGTCAGATATATATATTGGGAATATTTTCTCCTAGTTGATCGCTTGTTTTTTTATTTTCATTTTCTTTTTTCCCAGGCTTCTTTAGGTATAACCGACATAGACTAGTAAGATGTTTGAAGTATATGTCATGGTGATTTGATAAACATACATATCCTGAAAGAATTCCACCATCTTCTTAATTAATCATTTTCATTTTCTTAATGATATCTTTTGAAGAGCAGAAAATTTAAATTTTAGGTCTCTTTTATTTTTTTTCTTTTATGTTGAGTGCTTTTTGGGTCCTAAGAAATCTTTGTTAACCCTGACAGTATGAAGGATCTTCTCCTAGAAGTTTTACTGATTTCGCTTTTATGTTTAGGTCCCTGATCCATTTTGAATTAATCGTTGTGTCAAGTTCCTTCTTCCCGTACTGATAACCAGTTGACCCAGCACCATTTGTTAAAAAGATTATGTCCTCCTTGAATTGTCACGGTACCTCTGTCTAGCATACCTTGTACCTTTGTTCAATTTACTAGCGTCAATTTCCTGGTTTTGATATGTTATGTAAGATGTAACCATGGGGGAGGGGAGGGAGGGGGATGGACTGGGAATCTGGGGTTAATAGATGCAGACTCTTGCCTTTGGAATGGACGAGCAATGAGATCTAGTCACTTATGATGGAGCCTGATCATGTGAGAAAAAGAATGTATGTATATATGTATGTGTGATTTGGTCACCTTGCTGTTTGGGAGAAAACTGACAAAACCCTGTGAACCAGCAATAATGGGAAAAGCAAAAATCATTTAAAGATATAACCATTGGGGGAGGGGACTGGTTAAAGGGTAGCCGGGACCACCCTGTATTCGCTTGGCAACTTTCTTCCTTTCCAACCTGAATCCTTTTATTGCTTTTTCATACCTTATTGTAGTGTCCAGAGCCTCTCGTACAGTGCTGATTAGAAGTAGTGAAAGTGGAGTTCCTGTCGTGGTGCAGTGGAAACAACCCAACTAGGAATGAGATTTCAGGTTCGATCTCTGGCCTCGCTAAGGGGGTTAAGGATCTGGTGTTGTCATGAGCTGTGGTGTAGGTCACAGATGCGGCTTGGATCTGGCGTTGCTGTGGCTGTGGTGTAGGCTGGCAGCTGTAGTTCCGATTGGACCCCTAGCCTGGGAACCTCCATATGCTGCGGGTGCGGCCCTAGAAAAAAAAGAAGAAGAAGAAATAGTGAAAGCAAACATCCTTGTCCTTGTCCCTGTGATAGGAAGGAAAGGACTCAGCTTTTCACTACTGAGTTTGATGTTCATTGTAGGTGGTTCACAGATAACTCTTCTATTAGTTTGCTGAGTTTTTCTCATGAATGATTGAAGGATTTTATCAAATGCTTTCTCTGCCTTTATTGAGATGGTCTTACGATTTTTATCTTTTATTCTTTTGCAGTGGATTACATTGACTGATTTTCAAATGTTGACTTACCGTTATATTCCTAGGATAAACCCTACGCAGTCATGATCCTTTGACTCTATTGCTAGATACTATTTGCTGTCATTTTTTTTGTCTTTTTTTAGAGCCATTCCCGCGCCATATGGAGGTTTCCAGGCCAGGGGGTCTAATGAGACCTGCAGCTGCCAGCCTACACCACAGCCACAGCCAACACCAGATCCAAGCCGTGTCTGCGACCTACACCAGAACTCATGGCAACACTGGATCCTTAACCCACTGATCAAGTCCAGGGATCAAACCCACATCCTCATGGATACCAGTCAGGTTCTTAACCTACTGTGTCACAGGGAACTTGCATGTAGTTTATTTTTTTAATAATGCATTTATTGCAGAGCCTGCTGCCTCCTTGAGTAAATGTGAGTGCTGGGCAAGTCCTGCCCACGGAGGTGATTTCTGAGGTTCTCCCCAGTGGAGCTCTAGTCCCAGGTGTGCCTTGTGTGATAACCAGCCAGTGTTGATGAGATGAGATAAAATACCCTGGCTAAGTGTTCAGTCGGGTCACTTAGTGTGTACATCTGATGGATAAAGCTGGGCCCAAGATCTGAGCTTCTGCTAGGCAGACTGAAGAACTCAGTTTTATTAGACCACCCAATGGTGTTAAATTCCTAGGAAATTGTATCGCACTATACAAGCCCATAGAGATGAAACAATTAATTGGGGGGGGTGTCATCTCAGGAGTTCCCACTGTGGCTCAGCTGGTTAAGAACATGATACAGTGTCTGTGAGGGTGGGGGTTCCATCCTTGGCCTTGCTCAGTGGGTTAAGGATCTGGTGTTGTTGCAAACTGCGGCATAGGTCACAGAGGAGGCTTGGATCCCACCTTGCTGTGGCTGTGGTGTAGGCCGGTTGCTGCAGTTCCAATTTGACCCCAGGAACTTCCATATGCCACAAAAAAAAAAAAAAAAAAGAAAGGAAAAAATAAATTGGGGTTTCATCTTATTACTTTGTAATGGAAGTCTGCCTTTCCTGAAATCTACATATTCACGCCTCTTATTCAAGGAACCCGATCTCTGTTTCGGTCTCTGAATACTCAAGAAACCGCATCAGTTGTGGGAGGGCTTCTGAGCATGCTCGGAGGCAGAGCGGGTGCGGGGGGGGGGGGGGGGGGGGGGGGCGGGCGCCGCGTTGCTTTTGTCCGGGCCTGGGTGGAAGGTTAAGGTACTGGCCGGTGATCCTGTGCGCGTCACCGTGTCCCTCTGCCATTGCCGGTGCCCAAGAAGCAACAGCAAATTCTTAGCCCTCGGCAATCCTAGGCTTGGTCCAGGCCGATGCCCTAGAGCCTCGGTCACGGTCCAGTTCCATAAACAACCGGTGCTTTTACATTTGCTTTCATTGCGTCTCCCGGATGGAGACAGAAGACACCTTGACGTGTGGAAAACAGATTTCCTGTATCTTTCCGAAACCACTGGGGAAAATGACACCCACGCAGAAAAGTGCACAGAGCCCAGCAGTGCACCGACAGTTAATCGCAGAGAGGATGTCCTGCAACCACCGTCCGAATTGGGATCCCGAACCCGGCAGCGCTCCGGCACCCCCTGAGCACCCTTTCTGTGGCACATCTTCTCCCCCAGCCCCCAACACTAACTTTTATGTAATCACGTCTTTGTGTTTACGCATGATTTCCCACCAAAACATGCAGTCTTAAATCCTGTCGCTGGGGGGTGGGGGGATGCACGCGTGTGTGTGTACGCGCATGTGCACGCACTTCTTCTCGAGAGTCATTCCTGTTGTTGCACGTTATTACTTCTTTTTCACTTCCATCCTTTGGCTATTTCACAACTTATGTGTCCATTCTACGGTTGGCAGACTTTTAATCGTTTTCACTTTTTCAAGTTCTGTTTTTTAAAAACCTGTGAGATTTTGATTAAGATTGCCTTGCAGCTAGAGAGCATTGATGTACTCAACATTCTCAACAGGCTTCTAATCCATGAATGTATTTATTTCGGTTTTAAATTTTTTTTTTTTTTTTTTTTTTTTTTGCCTTTTTGCCTTTTCTTGGGCTGCTCCCTCGACATATGGAGGTTCCCAGGCTAGGGGTCCAATCGGAGCTGTAGCTGCCAGCCTACGCCAGAGCCAGAGCAACGCAGGATCCGAGCCGTGTCTGCAGCCTACACCACAGCTCACGGCAACGCCGGATCCTTAACCCACTGAGCAAGGGCAGGGATCGAACCCGCAACCTCATGGTTCCTAGTCGGATTCGTTAACCACTGCGCCATGACGGGAACTCCTTAAAAAATTTCTTGCAGTAAATTTATTTTTTATATTTATTTATTTATATATATAAATATAAAAATTTAGTTTTATATTTAGAGTTCTTTGTGTATCTTTTTTTCTTTCTTTCTTTTTCTTTCTTTCTTTTTTTTTTTTTGCTATTTTGGGCCACACCCATGCATATGGGAGTTCCCAGGCTAGGGGCTGAATTGGAGCTGCAGCAGCGGGCCTACACCACAGCTCTTGGCAACCCAGGATCTGAGCCACATCTGTGACCTCCATCACAGCTCATGGCAATGCTGGATCCTTAACCCAATGAGAAAGGCCTGGGACTGAACCCATGTCCTCATGGATACTAGCTAGTACGGTGTGTTACCACCGAGCCACAACAAAAACTCCCTGCATATCTTTTTTTAGTTTTATTTTTAGCCGTGTATGTTTGTAAGCTATTGCAGATGGTGTCTTTTTTTTGTGGACGTTTCCAGCCCAGGGATCAAACCCTTGCCACAGCAGTGACCTGAGCCACTGCAGTGATAACACCAGATCCCACCAGGGAGCTCCCTATAGATGGTTTTTTTAAGTTATTTTTGTTTCCTATGGAGCGATTCTTAGTTTTTACGTACTGACTCTATATCCAGTAACCCTACTAAACTCTTACTGATTCTAATATTTATCAGTAGATTCTTTTGGATTTTCTTCATATAGACCCCTTAGCTGCGAATGATTGTCTTAGGTGTTTTTCTCTTTCTAACCCGTAAAACTTGTATATATATATATTTTTTTGCCTGATGCACTGGCTACGGCCTCCAGCAGATGCTGAATAGTAGTGGTGGTAGTGATGGATTTCCTGCTGTGGTGGAGTGGGTTAAGGATCCGGTGTCACCACAGCTATGGTGTAGGTTGCAGCTGTGGCTGGGATTCCATCCCTGGCCCAGAAACTTCCATATGCCACAGGTGCAACCATAAAAAATAGATAGATAGATAGATAGATAGATAGATAAAAAAGAATTGATGGGCGTTCCTGCCATAGCCCAGTGGGATCAGGGGGCATCTTTGCAGCTCCAGGACACAGGTTCAATCTCTGGCTTAATAGTAGGTTAAAAGGATCTGGTGCTGCCACAGCTGCAGCGTAGGTTGCAACTATACCTGGTATCTGATCCCTGATCAGGGAACTCCATATGCTGCAGGGCAGCCAAAAAAAAAAAAAAAAAAAAAAGAAAAGAAAAGAGAAAAGAGACAAAGAAATGATGGTATGAGTTTTCACACAACCCCAAGCAGGAAGTTTTCAACTTTTTACCAAGTTTGACAGGTTTTTTTAACTGGTGTCCTTCCTCAGATTCAGGAAGTTTTATTCTTTCCTATGAGTTGTTATCGTATATGGGTGTCAAGTTTTATCACTTTTCCTGCAAGATTTAAAATGATGCATTTTCTCTTTTAATCGGTTGATGTGGTGCATTCTAGTAATTGATTTCCTAATGTTAAATCAATATGCATTCCTAGGATAAATCCAGTTTGCTCAGGATGGATTATCTTTTTTCTGCATTGCTTGATTCGATTTGTTCTACTTTGTTTAGGATTTGAGCACCTGTACTCCTGAGTGAGATTGACCCGTATCTTCTCTGCCTGGTGCAGCAGTCTGCCCTTATCTGCAGTTTCACTCTCCAGTGCTTCAGTTAACCATGGTCAACCACAGTCTGAAAATATTAAGTGGGAAACTCCAAAAAAAAAACCCAATTCATAAGTTTTAAATTACACGCCATTCGGCGTAGCGTGAGGAAATCTCGGGCAGTCGGGTTTGGTACCACCTGGGCGGTGAGTCATCCCTTTGTCCAGGGGATCCCGCCCACTGGTCGCTTAGCAACCGTCTTGATTGTCAGATCCACTACCGCCACTCTATGGCACTTGTGTTCAAGTGACCCTTATCTTACTCACGATGGCCCCAAAGCATAAGAGGAATGGCGCTGCCCATTCAGATACCCCAAAGAGAAGCCAGGAAACTGCTTCCTTAAAGGAAAAAGGTGACAGTTCATGATTTAATAAGAGAGGGGGAAAAAGTCATATACTGAGTTTGCTCAGATCTATGGTAACAATGAATCGTCAGTCCGTGAAATTATGAAGAAGGAAAAGAAAATTTGTGCTAGTTTTGCTGTTGCTCCTCAAACGGCAGAAGCTACAGCCGCTGTGCCTGTAAGTGCTGAGTTGAGGTGGAAGAGGCATGACATTTGCACAATAAGACGTTTTGAGAGAGCGAGCATATGCACCTCACTGTATTACAGTATGTTGTTTTCATTGTCCTACTGTGTTATTAGTTATTGTTGGTCTCTTACTATGTCTAATTTATAAATCAAACTTGATCATAGGTGTGTATGTCTAGAAAAAACATGGTGTATATGTAGTTTGGTTTAAGGCATCCACGGAGGGTCTAGAAATATCTACCCGGCAGATAAGGGGGGGTACTGTATTGTTCCTGTTGGGTGTTAGTATGGAATTTATACTAGCCCCCAAAATTAGTTGCTGAATCGTTTTTCTACTTTCTGAAAGAGGTACATAAGTAAGCATTTTTTTTTTCTTTCTTCAGTGTTTGGTAGGATTCCCCAGTGAAGACATTTGGGTGTTAAATTTTCATCATCAGGTGTTTTAAAATTACAGATTTAATTCCTTTAATCATTTTAAGACTAAGAGTTTCCATTTCTTTTTGTGTGCATAAGGTTGTATTTTTCTGTGAACCTGTGCATTTCACCTAAATGTTCAAGTCTTTGGCAGAGGCTTGTTTATAATATCCTGGGTTTTTTTGTTTTTGTTTTTTGTTTTTTTGTTTTTTTGTTTTATTGTCTTTTTGCCATTTCTTGGGCCGCTCCCACGGCATATGGAAGTTCCCAGGCTAGAGGTCAAATTGGAGCTGTAGCCACTGGCCTACACCAGAGCCACAGTAATGCGGGATCTGAGCCGAGTCTGCAACCTCCACCACAGCTCACGGCAACGCCGGATCGTTAACCGACTGAGCAAGGCCAGGGATCGGACCCGCAACCTCATGGTTCCTAGCTGGATTTGTTTCTGCTGCACCACTACGGGTACTCCCATATCCTGTTGTTGTTTTTTTTCAGTGAAGTCTCTCTTTCAATTTCTTTCTTTCTTTCTTTCTTTTTTTTTTTTTTTTTTTTTTTTTTTTTTGTCTTTGCCTTTTCTAGGGCCGCTCCTGTGGCATATGGAGGTTCCCAGGTTAGGGGTCAAATCAGAGCTGTAGCCTACGCCAGAGCCACAGCAACGCAGGATCTGAGCCACATCTGCAGCCTACACCACAGTTCATGGTAATGCCAGATCCTTAACCCACTGAGCATGGCCAGGGGTCGAACCCTCAACCTCATGGTTCCTAGTCGGATTCGTTGACCATTCGCACCACGAAGGGAACGCCTCTTTTTTCATTTCTTACCTTGCTCTGTGTGCCCTCTCTTCTCCATCATTCTCAGTGTGAGGTTTTCAATTTCATTAGTCTTTTCAGTTTTGGCTTTGTTTTGCTTCTCTTTGTTGTGTGTTTTCTTTTGCATTTATTTCTACTTTTAAATTGGCCTCTAATCTACTTTTGCTGGATTTATTTTGGGTTTCTTTTTCTAATCTCTTGAAATGAGCACTTATTATACTTTAGCCTTTTTTCTTCCCTAAAATATGCAAATAAGGCTATAAATTTCCCTCCAAGCCCTGCTTTATCTTTATTCACAAATTTTGTTGTGTTTTTTTTTTAATTGCATGCAAGTTCAAAATAATTTCTTATTTCCATTTTTATTTTTTCAGAGATCATGCATTATTTGAAAGTGTATTTTGGAAAGTATTACTCAAAAGCATAGTTTTCAAAGACACAGGGATTTTCCAATTACATTTCCGATACTGATCCTTAAACCTATTTACAGTGTGGTTAGGGAACACTATCTGTTTTATTTCAATCCTTTGAAATTTGCTGAAATGTGCATTTTGGCTCAGCATATAGTTAAACTTTAAAATGGATATCTTCTTAAAAAGGATGTGTCGCTGTTGGGGGTACATATGTTTGCAAAGTCAAGTTTATTAATCATGTTTTTACGCATCTTCTGCAATGTTACTGACTTCTTGACTGCTTATTCCACTACTTGCTGAAAGAAGTTTTTCATGACTTTTCACCGTGAATATTGACTTGTCTGGTTCTCCAAATAATTCTGTCTCCATTTACTCTATACATCATTTTATGAAGTTCATACAATTTTAGAATAATTTAATGTGGCGTGACCCTCTTTAATTCCTGTGATGCTTTTTACCATAAAGTGTATTTGTTTGATATCAGGATTGTGACACCAGCCATCCTCAAAGTGTTTCAGTGATGGTTGATTTTTTTTATCATTTCTTTGCAGTTTTTCATGACCCCTCTGTTTTAGATGTGTGTGTGTGTGTGTGTGTCTCTCTCTCTCTCTCTCTCTCTTTTTTTTTCTGTCTTTCTAGGGCTGTGCCGGCAGCACGTGGAAGATCCCAGGCTAGGGGTCGAATTAGAGCACACCTACACCACAGCTCACAGCAATGCCAGATCCTTAACCCCCTGAGTGAGGCGAGGGATCAAACCCTCATTCTCCTGGATACTAGTTGGGTTTGTTAACCCCTGAGCCATGACGGGAACTCCTAGATGTGTCTCTTGTACTTATTTATATAGGATTTTGTTTGTATCCAATGTGATAATCTTTGTCTTTTAGCTGGAGTAGTTGAGCCTCTTACTTTTTTTTTTTTTTTTTTTTTTTTTTTTGGTCTTTTTGCCTTTTCTAGGGCCGCTTCCTCGGCATATGGAGGTTCCCAGGCTAGGGGTCTAATCGGAGCTATAGCTGCCGGCCTACACCAGAGCCACAGCAACGCAGGATCGGAGCCGCATCTGCAACCTACACCACAGCTCATGGCAACGCTGGATCCTTAACCCACTGAACAAGGCCAGGGATCGAACCCACAAGCTCATGGTTCCTAGTCGGATTCATCAACCACTGCACCACGACGGGGACTCCTGAGCCTCTTACTCTTAATGTAATGTCGTTACTGTCTTACTGTGGATGGGCTTTCTGCTCTTTGTTCCCTGATCTTTTCTCACCTTGGTTTAATCTGGTTGACTTTTTAAAATTTCATTTTGTTCCATTGTTGGTTTAATATTTACTCAGGCCTTTACCATTCTTCTTAGTGATTATTTTAGAAATTATAATATGCAACCCTGACTTATCACCTGGTAGGAATCACTGCTTTTACCTCCCTCCTAGAAAATTCAAAGCATGTAGAACACATACCCTTCTCCCATGTTAGATGCTTTATTTTTATTTTTTCAAAACAAACAGCTTTTTATTGGAATTATAGCTGTATAGTTGATTTACAGTGTTGTGATGGTTTCAGGTGTACAGCAAAGTGATTCAGATATATATATTCAAATTATATTTCAGATTCTTTTCCATTAAAAATTATTGTAATTCTTGAATATAATTCCCTGTGCCATACTGTAGCTCCTTGTTGTTTACTTATTTTATACATGTAGTTACATCTGTTCATCTCAAGCTTCTAGTTTTTCCCTGCCCCCTTTCCCCTTTAGTAAGTTTGTTTTATATGTCTACGAGTCTATTTCTGTTTTGTAAATAAACTCATTTGTATCATTTTTTTAGATTCCATATATGAGTAGCATCATAGGATACTTGTCTTTGACTTCGCTCGTACGATGATCTCTAGGTCCCTCTATGTTGATGCAAATGGCATTATTTTGTTTTTATGGCTGCGTAATATTCCATTATGTGTGTATATGCGTGTATATGCATACACCACATCTTCTTTATCCATTCGTGTGTTGTTGGACATTTAGGTGGCTTCCATGTCTTGGCCATTATAAACAGGCCACGATGAACATCGGGGTGCATGTATCCTTTTGAGTTAGAGTGTTCCTCTTTTCTAGATATCTGTCCAGGAGTGGGATTGCTGGTTCACACGGTAACTCTAGTTTTAGTTTTTTAAGGAACCTCCACACTGTTCTCCATAGTGGTTGTACCAATTGGCATTCCCACCAACAGTGTAGGAGGGTTCCCTTTTCTCCGTACCCTCTCTAGCATTTGTTATTTGCAGGCTTTTTGATGATGGCCATTCTGACAGATGTGCAGTGATACTTTATGGGTTTGATTTCCATTTCTCTAATAATTAGCAGTGTCGAGCATTTTTTCATGTGCCTCTTGGCCATTTGTATGTCTTCTTTGGAGAAATGTCTATTGAGATTCTACTCATTTTTTTACTGGTGTCTTTTTTTATATTAAGCTAGATGCTTTTATCATTTTGAATTTTCATTCTATGTCCTCAGCCCAACAAGATATTGTCATATAAAGTCAATGTTCATTAGGACTTACCCCTCACATTTGACTTTTTATTCCTTCTTCTATCCCCAACCTCCCCTCTGAGACAATTTTTTCTTCTACCTGGAGAATACCCTAGAATTTCCTTTACTGAAAGATTTTTTTCACAGGTAGAAATCTGGGTTGGCCAGTGTGCTATTATCATGTTGTTAATTTTCCTTCCAACATTCCAACACATCAACAATATAATTCAAGTATTTCTGGCTTCTCCTGTTGCTGTAAAGTCAGCAAAAGTTGCAAAAGTCATCTTTTTGTTGTTGTTGTTACTTTTAAATTCTTTGGGAGTTCCCCCTGTGGCACAGTGGGTTAATGATCTGAATTGTCTCTGTGGTGTTGCCAGTTTGATCCCCCTCCTGGTGCAGTGAGTTAATGATCCAGCATTACTGTACTGTGGTGTAGACCGCAAAAGTGACTTGCATTTGATCCCTGGCCCAAGAACTTCCATATGCTGTTGGTGTAGCCAAAAAAGGAAAAATAATTATTTAATTAATTTTAAAAATTCCTTGTTCGGGGGTTTCTGTACTAGGTGTGAATTTCTTTTTATTTATCTTGCTTAACGTTTATTTGGATCCTCGAATTTGTAGATTGATATATTTCATCAATTTTGGAAAATTATTAGCTTCTTTTACTCAACTATTGCTTCATTCTTCCTCCCCTCTCTTCCTAAAACGCCAATAAAACTTATTTGCATTAGATAGTCTTTCCATATAATGGATGTCTTTGCTATTCTCTTGTATTTTCTTTTGTCTCTTTATGTTGTACTCTCGATTGTTTTAGTCTAAGTATTAACTCAAGGTTTATCATAAGAACTCAAACTCACTCTGTACCGAGAGGAGTCGCTGATCACACACACCCCTTCGCCTAAGCAGGAAGTAAGTCAGTGGGGAGGGAGATGGTAACAGGCAGGAATACACAACCGTATCTGAATCACTCAGTTTCCTCCTTCAGCCAGTACTGACTCTTAACTGGTGCATCAGTGACCTCTGCTAGTAATACTGCCTTCCTGCAGCCATGAGTTTGGGTCTCCACATGGTCTGCATGTTATGACCTGCAAAAAAAAAAAAAAAAACCAAACCAGTTCATCCTCAGAGAGATGCAAGGAAATCATTGTTCAGTTCCCAGCAGCATTAGACTGAAATGAGGTTTTTTGTTTGTTTGTTTGTTTGTTTGTTTCTGGGCCACACCTGCAGCATATGGAAGTTCACATACTAGGGGTTGAATTGGAGCTGTAGCTGCCAGCCTACACCACAGTCACAGCAACCTGGGAACTGAGCCATGTCTGCGACCTACACTGCAGCTCATGGCAACACCAGATCCTTTAACCTACTGAGCCAGGCCAGGGATCAAACCTGCATCTTCATGGATACTAGTTGGGTTTGTTACTGCTGAACCATGACAGGAACTCCTGAACTGAGGTTTTATTTTAAAATTTCTAATGGGACGTTAGAGGTTGTATTAACTAGGATTACTAGCATAGATTTTTTTTTTTTTTTTGCCTCCTTAGGCTTTTGCCAGTGCCAACCATTTTTAACATTAATTTCTCTTCATGTAAACATATTTTTCTTTTTTCTTTTTGTCTTTTTGCCTTTTCTAGGGCTGCTCCCATGGCATATGGAGGTTCCCAGGCTAGGGGTCAAATCAGAGCTGCAGCCCCTGGCCTACACCACAGGCACAGCCACACCAGATCCGAGCCACATCTGCGACCTACACCTCAGCTCACGGCAACACCGGATCCTTAACCCACTGAGCAAGGCCAGGGATTGAACCCACAACCTCATGGTTCCTAGTCGGGTCTGTTAACCACTGAGCCACAACGGGAACTCCAACATATTTTTCTTTTTAAAAAAGTTGTCTCAAGAGCATCATATTCAAAAACACATTTCACATAAACATATTTATGTTTTTTTAAATAACAAAATGTTTACACTATAACAGACTCAGGCGAATACACTATAAAAGAGGTTCACTTTGGGGAGAAAATGAGACATCCTTCATAAATTCTTATATTAATCACACACAGCACACAGAACTTTCATTCTGTTAATTCTCTCTTTAGCTGTGTCTAATTTTTTGTTAAATCTGTCAACTGAATTTTTAATTCTGACCATGATATATTCTTTTAGTTATAAAACTATTTTTTTTTTTGTCTTTTTAGGGCTGCACTCACAGCATATGGAGGTTCCCAGGCTAGGGGTCTAACTGGAGTTGGTGCTGCTGGCCTACGCCAGAGCCACAGCAACACCAGATCCAAGCCGCATCTGTGACCTACACCACAGCTCACGGCAATGCTGGATCCTTAACGCACTGAGCAAGGCCAGGGATCAAACCCACAACCTCATGGTTCCTAGTTAGATTTGTTTCTGATGCACCAAGATGGGAACTCCTGAGACTTCTATTTGATTCTTTTTCAGAAATTCTCATAGATTTTAAAATATAATTTCCACCTTCCTGCCAACATTTTCAAGCTGTCTTTTTATATCTTCTTGAATACAGCAAGCAGAGGGGTTTTTTTTTTTTTGGTGGCGGTGGTAGTGGTCTTTTTAGGGCTGCACCCATGACATATGGAAGTTCCCAGGCTAGGGGTTGAATCGGAGCTACAGCTGCCGGCCTCCACCACAGCCGCAGCAACAGCAGATGTGAGCTGTGTCTGCAGCCTACTCCACAGCTCACGGCAATGCCAGATCCTTAACCCACTGAGCAAGGTCAGGGATCGAACCCATGTCCTCATGGATACTGGTTGGATTTGTTACCACTGAGCCACCATAAGAACTTCCAGAGTTGTATTCAGAGTCTGTATCTGATTTTAATACTTGGGAGCCCTATGAGGCTGTGTCTGTGGTCTGTGGTTCCCACTATTTCTTGCTCCTACTGTGAAGTCACCTTGTGAGTCTGATTATCTTTGTGCTGGATTTTGTATTTGAAAAATTATGTGTTGGATAATCTGGGGCCTGGGATGATGCTGTCTTACTCCAGAGAGACTGTCTTTCTTTTTTTTCTGGGTGCCCAGGGACATCATCCTGTGGGACCTCCGTGTCTGCACTTCCTTGTGACTTGCCATTGAGCTACAGGTTGCAGCACCTGTGCTACCTCTAAGCTACCCTCTCTCCTAACACGTTGCTCTTTGAAACCAACCCGAACCAGGGGCTGTTTTCCCACGGCCTCCACTGGTGACAGGCCCTGGTTTCTGGCTTTGTCTCCACAGCCCCATGAACTTGTAAAACTCAACAGCTGAACTTTTCGGCCGTCTCTTCAGATCAGCAAGCAGCCCCTGGATGAAAGCAGCCACGATGCCGGGCTTGCCTCTCTAGATCGCTGGCCTTCCTGGATGTTGGCCCAGTGGTTCTCACAACCTTGCTTGCTCTTCACCGTTTTCCACATTCTGTCCAGCCTTCCAAGTTGTTTCCATTGGGCAGATTGGTACCAGTTACCTACAGCGTCATTATTGGAAGTAGAAGTTCCCACCTCACTTTTGTTTTTTAAAGCAAATATTTATTGTGTGCCTTCTTAGGTAAGTTACTGTTTTAGAGACATCAAGTCTTCAGAGAAAAATAAGAGACTTCTGTCCTCAAGGAGCTTGGCTTAGCTTTACTCATGAGCCAGAAAGTAGGACGTGCAGAGATGCTCTACTGGGCACACAGGGAAGCTGGAGGGGCTGCAGGGAAGATGCAGCCTTCTGGACAGAGCCTTGTGGGAAAACCAGTGCTCTCTCACGTTACTGCAGGTCATTGCCCACTCGCTGTGTGTTGATTCTTGCTCTTTCTGAACTTGCAGGTGTGATTTTCTTTTCTAATCCTCCCGTTCTATGGGGAACTCCGGGTGGAATCAGTAGCCTTGTCTCATGCATTTATCACAGTAGGAAAGTTTTTCATTGTTCACGCTAGGTCCATCATTTCACATACCCAGTGGTGATGGTGAGAATTACAGGAGATCCCCCGAGCACAGGCTGTCAGGAAACTCCCTCGGCCACTCAAATCCTTTCCCTTTAAACGGCCTTATCAACATATTCCCATTCTGTCCTATTCACCCATTTATGTGTGCAGCTCAGTGGCTTTTGGTGTATTCAGAGTTGGGCAGTCATCTTTAGGACACTTTCGCCAGCCCCCAAAGAAACTCCACACCTCTTTTTTTTTTTTTTTTTTTGTCTTTTTGCTATTTCTTGGGCCGCTCCCGCGGCATATGGAGGTTCCCAGGCTAGGGGTCCAATCAGAGCTGTAGCCACCAGCCTACGCCAGAGCCACAGCAACGCGGGATCCGAGCCATGTCTGCAGCCTACACCACAGCTCACGGCAACGCCGGATCGTTAACCCACTGAGCAAGCGCAGGGACTGAACCCGCAACCTCATGGTTCCTAGTCAGATTCGTTAACCACTGCACCACGACGGGAACTCTGAAAGATAATTAGTGCTTTTTTTTTTTTTTTTTTTTTGTCGTTTTGCCATTTCTTGGGCCACTCCCACGGCATATGGAGGTTCCCAGGCTAGGGGTCTAGTCGGAGCTGTAGCTGCCAGCCTATGCCAGAGACACAGCAACACAGGATCCGAGTGGCGTCTGCAACCTACACCACAGCTCATGGCAACACCGGATCCTTAACCCACTGAGCAAGGGCAGGGATCGAACCCACAACCTCATGGTTCCTAGTCGGATTTGTTAACCACTGCGCCACGACAGGAACTCCACACCTCTTAAAACACCATTTCCCTAATCCTCCCTCTCCCCAATCCCAGCTCTAGGCAGCTGCTAATCTACTTTCTGTTTCCAAGGTTTGCACGTTCTGGACGTTTCGCAATGAATGGAGCCCTACGATATGTGGTCCTTTACATCTGGCATCTTTCACTGAGCATCATGTTTTCAAGATTCTTTCATGTTGCAGCCTGTGTCCATGCTTCATTCCTTTTTATGGCTGAATAATATTCCACTGTGTAGTTAGACCACCTTGGCTTTATCCATTCTCCAGCCTGTGGACATCTGAGTTGTTTCTGCAACAGACTGTTATGACCAGGGCTGCTGTGCCCATTTCTGTACAAGCTTTTGTGTAGCTGCAAGTGTTCGTTTCTCTTGAGTGTATCCTAGGAAGGGAATTGCTGGGGCATAGGGTGACTTGATGTTCCATCTTTTGAGAAACTGCCAGACTGTTTCCCAAGACAGCTGCACCATTTTACGTTCCCGCCAGGAGTACATGAGGATTCCAGTATCTCCACATACTCCCCAGCATTTATTACCCGTGTCTTTTATTGTGATCGCCCTCATGGGTGTGACGTGAGATCTCTCTGTGGCTTTGAGTTGCCTTCCCTGATGACAGGTGACCTCTGGAAGAGCTCCCTTTTGTCTTTCCTTCCGTTTCTGCTTCTTTCAGCTTCCCTGTGTCACCCTTGTCCACCCAGATGGAGGGGTACCCACTGAGCTCATCCTGCAGAAGGAAAGAGGTTTCCGAGTGGCAAACACTGAATTCCATCCTTGTTGGAATCGTCTCTCAGCTTGTCCACTAAGGGGCAGTTTTCACAGGTGGTGCTTTAACACTTAGAGTCACTGACCTCATCTCTCACTCCGTTTCCCAATTAACATAAAATGGATTTATCATTCTCCCTGCCAGAGAGTCATGGGACCAGGGGAGCCAAGACCATCTGTATCCTCCGCCAGAGGCTCCTCCTCCACTCTCTCCTCTGAGCAGGGTTCCCTGCCCCACATGGCTGCTCCCACCGCAGAACAGGTTCTCCTAGTTCTTGGAGCCAGCTTCCTCCCAGCCCTCTCCACTCTGGGCTCTGGCGCTGCTCCCCAGGCATATATATGCAGGGGTCAGCCAGCAGGCTGACTTCCTGTGTGATGATGGCAGCAGGCGGACCTGGTGGCTCTGGCCAGGGCTGTTTGTGGCAGGTGAGGATCACCCATTGCGACTGTCCAGGGGAGGGAACAGCAGCCCGTGTGCTTCTGCCCCAAGCAGAGGTGCTGCCGGGTCCCGGGAGTGGGAGCGTACATCCTGGGAAATAGCTCCCCTCAACTTTCCTAGAAGAGCCGAATACGAGAAGCCCTCTTGTCTCTCACCCTCTTGCTCAGTGTGGTGCCAGGGAAAGATGAAACATCACTGCTTTTTGATTTAGCCCGTGCCTTTAATTAAATCCCTGTTTATCAGTCTTTTTGTTTGTTTACCACCTTTCCAGCCAGTTGGGAAAGATTAAATATTTCTAGAGGGGGAAAATTCCTGGTAGAACCGTCAAACAGAATGGAGAAGGAAACCACATAGTGGGTTGTTTGGTCCATGGCAATGCCAGTAGCATTACAGAGACGCGGGTCTCATCCACGTACAGGTGCTCAAACGTGAGCTGTGGGAGGAGGTGTCCGTGTAGAAAAGGTCCCACCAGTGCAGCAGTGCACAGCCTGGACAACCTTCCACTGTACTCTGTCAGGACTTCAAAGGTCTGGCTCCTAAGAGTTGCAAATTTGCCTCCCATATTCTCTGCCAGGATCTTGTGTACCTCACAGCCAGCCCACATGGGCTATCTTTGCTCCAGTGGGAGGGGACCCCTAATATCCCAGCATCCTCAAAGAAGCCATGTTTTCCTGAACACACAAGTGGTACCCACTACCTAAATACATAGCCAAGGAAGGAGGTGATGGGATCCACAAGAGGGGGGTCATTTTTAGTTCACTCAATCATTTGCTCATCTAGTCAACGAATTTGTTTTTTGGCCTCACCCACAGCATACGGAAGTTCCCGGGCCAGGGATTGAATCTAAGCTGAAGCTGCAACCTGTGCCACAACTGCAGCAATGCTAGATCCTTAATCCACTGTGGCACAGCAGGAACTCCCATTCAGTGCATATTGAGTGCAGCATTGATGAGAGAATAGTGAGTAGCAGTACTGGTCTTGAGCCTCTGGGCCAAGTTCAGTGGGAAGCTCATCCCTGTGGAATTTAGAACCAAGGTCTGTGTCGGCACAGTCAGGGTCCAGAAAGGATGAGTGTCCAGTGGAGACCAAGGGACCTGGGCCAGCCTCAGGGTTGGCGAAGGCCTGAGGATGGGATGGCTGAGCTGACCTTGGAAGGATAAGGAGGGCTTCTCAGGATCATGGAACTTCTAGGGAGAGCAGGGACCGGGAGCCAAAGGCCCTGGAACGTAGTGTCTTCCATGGATTGATGGAGTGCCCACATGGCTGGACATGGAGAAGATGTGTGGCCAGTTAAGAGCCAGGCCTGACCTGCAGGGGTGGGGTCTGGCTGCAGCTGGCATGTTCTAGCAAAGCCAGTCCAGGCATTAAAATTGGGATGTTTCCATGGCCTCCTGGCCACCCCATCCCCTCCTGGGGGCTCCTGGACCTCCCTACAAACAGCCAGTAAAGGGGACACCTGGCCAAGGAGTCTTCAGAACCCTGTTCCCCTGCAGCAACCAGGTCCCTTCTGAGGGTGGTCCTGCCCACCTGTCCCCTTGGGTACCCATGTGCTAGCCCCAAGTGTCCTGATTCCTTGGACTGACCCCAGAGCTCCCCCTGCAGCAGTGGTGACCTCGTGCCTCTTAGCTGAAGCTGTGGCCCCACCTGGCTCCACACCCAGAAGCAGAGACACACAGGGTACCCTGTGCTTAGCCGTGCGTCTGGCTGTGTTCGGTGCATGATGGCTCACAGCGTTTCCTACTGACCCCTTCGTCCCCTCCATTCTCCCCAGCTCGTCTTCTCCCATGGGCTAAGCTGGGGACACCAGAGTGCCATGATCCCCAGACCACATGGGGACCTTCTCTCCTTCCAGGCCTAGAGTGTCCTTCCCCTGGCCCCCACTGCATGCTGTCTGGGTGAAGGGAGGATGAGGATGTGGCTTCCTCAGACGTTGGCCAGCAGGACACACCTGACCACACCCCATTCCATCTGCATCTCTCTGTGCTCATCCACCTGCCAAGAGACACAGCCTGAACAGCTCTCTAGCCCCAACTGTCATTTTCATCACATTTCTGAGATGATGGTGGCCTGGCTCTTAGAGCTTCCTGTTTTTTTCTTTCACTTAGTGTGGTCCGAGCATCTGCTATGTTGGTTCATGGTGATGCCAGCAGTGTTACAGAGACACGGATCTCGTCCATGCACTTTAAGATAAGTGCTCAAAGGTGAGCCACAGAAGGATGTGTCCATGTGGAAAAGGTCCCGTCAGTGCAGCAGTGCACAGCCTGGGCGACCTTCCCTCAAGTGCAGGGCCAAGGAGAATAGGCAGCACCCTCGCTGCAGTAATCAAGCCACACATCAGAGCTGAGGGCCTGGCAGGGCTGTGCCCCCCAATGGACAGGAGGGGGAGATGGTGAAGCGGGCAGGGATTGGACTGGGCAGAGGGCCTGCATTGTCTCTTTCGGGACATGATGGGACATGCCATGGTGGGAACAGCCTTGCGGCTCAGGGAACAGAGATGGCGATGTTGGGAACAGAACAAGGGTGGTGGAGGTAGAGGCTGGAGGTGGTGAATGGAGACGCAGCGTGGAGGTGTGTCTATGTCTTGGGAACAAGGTGAGAGCTTCAAGCAGGTGAGTGATGTGATCTGATTTGGAAAGATGATTCTGTTCATGGTTGGTGCCAAGAGAAGCAAGGAGTAGTTCCCGTCGTGGCTCAGTGGTTAATGAACCCAACTATCATCCATGAGGGCAAGGGTTTGATCCCTGGCCTCGCCCAGTGGGTTAAGGATCCAGTGTGGCCATGAGCTGTGGTGTAGGTGGCAGACGCGGCTCAGATCTGGTGTTGCTGTGGCTGTGGCGTAGACTGGCGGCCACAGTTCCGATTCCACCCCTGGCCTGGGAACCTCCATATGCCACAGGTGTGGCCCTAAAAAAGAGAGAGAGAGAGGAGCAAGGAGACCAGTTGGTGTCAAGACCTTCTGTGACTCACCCCTCCCCTGTCCCCAAAGCAAGATCAAGTGGAGTCCTCTGTGGGTTGGCTCTGGAGGCCATCGCCATCTCACCTGCTGAGGATGGCCCTGTATTGGCCCTTCTCCCTGAGCCTGGCCCCACTCAGCCCCTCGCTGGTTCCTCCCTTCGACCAGAACCTCAGAATATTCTGGCTTCTTCAGGTGGCCCCTCGCGTGGTCCCTGTCCTCCAGGGGAACAGGGAAGTGGTGTGTGTCCCAGAGCTACGTGGTCCTTGGACCTCTGCTTGTTGGGAAGGGACAGCTGGCTGGGCAGACCCACATGAAAACCCAGAAAAGGGGGAAACAAATCTTCCTCCAAATCAGAGGATTTCCTCCTCTCCGACAGAACACTGGCATTTCAAAATCCCTAACAAGAACCTTCCCAGATTAGGACGTTGCTGCTGCTGCAGGTTTGACCTACTGTTAGAAAGTCTGTAGGTGATTCAGTCCCTTTGTGGAAGGATTTCTCAGAGGGTTCCTCCTGAAGAAAGATGGCTCTGAAACTTTCAAAAGGGAAGTTGATTGATGTTCAAGCCGCCACTTGGCCCACAAACATCCACTGAGTGTCTCTTGGATCATTTCAGCCCCTGGAATAATCAGAGCACAGCTCTGCTCTCCGGAAGCACATGGGCTTCAGGCAATAGACAAGGCAACTGGCTACTTTAGCTGGTGATAAAAAGGATGAAATAAGATAACATGGTGGAGATGGCCTGGGGTGAGGTGCGGCTCAAAATAATAGGGAGAGGGCAGCCTTGTGAAGGTCTGGCAGAAGGCTGTTCTGCAAGCGGAGGTTTGGCATGTCTGAGGGTCTTTTGGCAGACGGGTGCCTGGAGCACAGTCATAGATCCTACAGTGTGGGTGGGGCCTATCCCAGGAGTCTTGTAGCCATGGTAATGGGTTGGGATTTTTTTACTCTCAGTGTAAAGGGAAGCCACCAGAGGTTTTAAGCAAGAAGTGGTGTGAGCTGATGTGCAGTTTGAATAGCCAGCTGTGCTGCTTGCAGAAGGCGAATCTGAGAAGTGAAGCTGGTACATAGTATGGACACAGGGTTTGGATTAAACTGGATGCCAACCAATTTCTTTAATCCTTGGTAGAAAAGAGAGAGCTGCTTCCTCTCCCCAGAGTGACAGTGTCCCTGGTGGGCATGGTTAGGAGGCATGCCAGGGAGAACAGAGAGGAAGCTAGGAAGCTGCTGGAGGGCTGGCCCCTGAGTGGGCATAACCCATGGTCCAAACCTTAGCCCCAAGGGGAGGGGGCTGCTGAGATGTCCAAGTGGAAAGGATCTAAACAGACTGAGCCTCTGCTCTTTGCGTGTGTTATCCCAGTGAATGCTGACAGATACTGCAGATGAGTGAATATATCTGTTATCTCTTGCTGTGTAACAAAATATCCCCAATGTACCGACTGAAGGCATCAAATGGGGATTATCTCACCACTTGCTTGAGTCAGGGATTCAGGAGCAGCGGCACTAGGTGGTTCTGGCTCAGGGTGTCTCGTGAGGCTGGGGTCGAGCTGTCGGCCAGGACCATCGGAAGGCTGGACGGGGTCTGGAAGGTCCTCTTCACAGATGGCGCCCTCACACAGCTGTCGCACGGACACCCCAGTCCTTCACCTTGACCTTTCTTCATGACATGACAGCTGGCTTCCCCTAGAGCGAGAGGGGACAGGAAGCCACAGTGCCTTTCATGACCTGGTCTCTGAGGTCCCACCCCGGCACTCCTGCTTCATTTTATTCATGAGAAGCCAGTCACTTAGTCCAGCCCACACTCGAGGGGAGGGAACTAGACCCCACATCCTAAAGGGAAGAATAGCAAGGTATTTGCAGACCTTTTTTTTTTTTTTTTTTTGGCTGCACCCATGACATGTGAAATTTCCCAGGGCCAGATATTGAACCCGTGCCACAGCAGTGACCCAAGCCACTGCAATGATAATGCCACATCCTCAACCCACTGAGCCACTAGGGAACTCCAGCAGATATATTAAAACCACCCCCATGGCATCATGGCTCCCCTTCCACGTTCAGAGTCTTTCATGAACTTTCCCCATGTCCCACTCTAGGAAGTGGCAAGAATGGGGTTAGAACCCAGCTCTCCAAAGCCTGAGTCTTTCCTCTGGTGCCATGCTGCCAAGGGAATTTCTTGGCCTTTGCAGCTAGCTTCTGGGGGGATCAGACCCATCAGCTCAAACTTCCATTTCCAAAAAATGCCTGAGTCCAGCCGTGGGCCCAGCCTAGGTCCGAGGCTAAGATTGACCCACTGGGGCAGGGAGTTTGTGTCCAGGGAGCCCACCCAGACTCAGGCACAGACACAGGTACAGAGGCTGCCCAGCAGTGTGCCAGCTGAGTCAGAGCTGACTTAAGGCCTGGAGGGGCCACCCTGGGGACCTCGGTGTTCGGCACGGCGGGCTAGGACATAGGTTCAGAGGCTCTCTCTTCCTCTTCCTGCCCCCATTGGCAGCAGGAGATGCTTGTCTCCCAGAGCCCGGGGCGCTGCGGGATGGTATGTGATAGAACTTGTTCGGTCACTCCCGGCTCTTCAATTAAGGGCTGGTTGACATTACAAGGAATCCATGTCCCAGGGACCTGCCTCTGTCGTGAGCGGACCCGATGCTCTGACTTCTGTGACGGCTTGGCCTGCCCTTGAGGTTGTCTCCAAGCTTTTGTGACTGTTTGTGACATGGGAACTATGGACCAGCCTTGACTTCCCAGGCCCGCTTAAGGCGGATGATGTAACAAGTGCTGGGCCCAGCCTCTGCATATGGTCAGCCCTCGGAGGCAACAGCTGTCGGAGTTCATCATCCCCACGCAGGGCTGTGGCCCCACTGCGCGCATTTGGCGACGTGCTCCTGGCCGCGGGGGTGTCTCATTTATGGGGCTGGCCTGCTGTCTATCACGGGCTCCTGGGGGCCCATCCGCTTGGCCTTCAGTTTGCCTCTGAGGTCCGACTCCTGCAGAGTCCGGACCCTGAGGGAAGCAGCTGGGGCCCTGTCTGGGGGCAAAGCAAGAACTTCTGCGGGTCGGGAGAAATCGGGGTCGGCCCATGTCAGACCTCACCTCCCTCCCAATGGCCGATGGCCGGGCGTGTGTATTTGCTCGGAAACATCTACCTTCTAGGGATCCTGTCACCAGCCAAGTGGGCAGAGCCTGCTGCCACCTGTGGGAGAGCATTGTGTCATGGTTTACCTGCGCGCTCGTTGGCACCGTCCTGAGGGGACAAAGTCACCCTTCGAAGTTCATGGCTGGATGTGGGGGTGGGGACGCTGGCGAAAAGTGGCAAAAGGCACAGAAGGACGTGAGGGAAAGTGGAGGCCTCCAGGGAGCTGGAGAGGGCGCCTGGGGACACACAAGTTCCCGACCCTGGTCCCAGCTCCACCTCCTACAGAGAGGTCAAGTCTCGGGGTGACTAACCCCTGTCTACAACGCCGCCTCCACCCTGCCCCCCTGCAATAAGAAAGAGTGCAGCTCAGCTCCCACCCTAACCCTGCAAAGCCGTGCTCCAGCCCGGCCGTGGGGTGCTGAGGCTTGTGCCGCCGTAAAGGAGGGAGACGTCGGAACCCCGGGTCGGCTGCCATGTGCCACCAAGCGCTCACCATTCGTCTCCAAGATGGATCAGCCCGCGCATCTGTGCAGGGCTGGGTGGAAGCCCCAGACCAGGTAAATAGCGTTTTAAGAGCTTCTCTGTGGCATGAGTCACGTGCAGCAGATGTGACTGAGCCCTTATTTAGAACCTTGAGCAGACAGGACTGGTGGCTTTAGCTGGGACTGGTCTTAAGCAACTTACTAACCCCCGTGTGCCTCAAAGTGAGTAAAACATAAATGCAGTGAGGTGATGGTGAAGCCCCCCCCTCCACCGGGCACCTTGCAGCCACCCTTGGCCACCCACACCAGGACATGAAGGCAGTTCACGTCTTTTCCCTCGGTGCCAGCGCCTCAGGGAGGGGGATTTGCATGTGGCTACACTGGGAGCCAGCACTGGGCTACCTGCTGTCCACAGTCACGGTCAAGGTCCCGCCGCCGCCGCCGCTGTCTAAGAAGCTCCTCTAATGCACAGGGAACCCACCTGACCCCAAGTCACCTGCTGGTGGGCCGCAAAGCCCCAGAATGAGCCACCCAGCCCTGCCTGGGTTCCCCCCACCCATCTGCATCTCCTCACCTGGACTCGAGACCCACCCTGGGAGGTCGTGGCAAGAGTGGCCTCGCCCCACAGGAGAGGCGTCGCAAGTCCCAGACTGGGGCTCAGACTCAGCCCATGAGTCTCCCGCCCCCCACCCTGTTCCCGCAGCATCATGGGGGAGGGGAGAGCAGCATGCAGCCGACCTCACGTCCCCGCACCTCCAAGGACGAAGGTTCCCTGAGGAGCCACTGTTAGTGTCCCTGTGCCCCACGGGCCAGATCACACCTCGGGCTCGGCAGTCACCCTGCGTCCTCGATGAGGGCTTCTCCCCCTCAGTTACCACCTTTTGAGATCCTAGTGTCTCACTTCCAGTGGCCAGAGTCCTGGGCCACACGAGACTTTTCAAAATACCAGAATTTGAACGTGTGAGATTCTGGAAGCTGATATTTTCAAATGTGTGACCTCAGACTGTGTTCAGTGTGGCTGGATGCGTAACATAAGATCTGACTCTGTTTATCCATTCAGTGCTTAAATTCCTCCACAGCTCCTGTCCAGTAGCCTTCTGACCTATGATTTTCTTATTTCTGGTAGTGCGGTCTCTTAAAGCAGCCTGTCTGATATTGGATTGTGTAACATACTAAGATTTTTTTTTTTAATAGAATTGCAGTGTCTTTTTCTGTGTAGATTGTCTGGCTTCCCTGGAGGGAGCAGGGTCAGAGGTCCCTGGGTTGATTCCCACTGTGGCTCTTGGCCCTCAGAGCATCTTGGGGTCCCTGGAGCAGAGCTGAATAACCAGAACCCAAATACTGGCCCAGAGGAGGCCCAGTTCTGGGATGTCAGGACGCAGGTTGACAAGGAAGAAGACTGCGACGGATGAGCCTGACCATTCCTTTAAAATCATGTTCCCTGCTTTGTGAGAGGTGGTGGGATTGGCACAGAGCCCAGGGTGGCCTGGCACCGGGTCTCAGCTGGAAACCTCAGGGCCACGTTCCCTGGGAGGGTCCCTGAGGACCACTTGGTCCTGGAAGCATTTTGAGCTTCCACCAGGAAAGGGTGCCAGGAAGATGATTATTCCGTATCCTCAGTGGGAGGTTTTGAAAGATGCCCCAGACTGTCCTATGGCTTCTTCTTCTCTGACTGCGGCTGGCATCCCCAGGGTCACCTCGGGGAAGTGCTAGCGGCAGGTGAGGGCCACTCTCCCAGTGGCTGCAGCTGCCGGGGTGCTGGCAGGGGGGTGGGTCTGTGTCCCCCACGGCCACCTTTACAGAGCAGTGACAGATCAGATCATGGTGTCCCCCTTCTGAAGGGCCCCTAGAGCCCCAGAGACAAACAGCAGAGACCACTGCCTTCCCGGGAGTTTGCTCTTACTGTTGTCATAGAATGGAAGCCTGGCTGCTCACAGTGGGCTCCCCTGGGGCCCCCCCAAAGATATGCCCACCCAGCATCTCAGAGCGTAAGGATCCCCGCAAGTGTCCCGGAGGCAAATATCTTGAGGTGCTATTGTGCTGGATGATTGGCTGTGAACCCAACCAACAAGAAAGGAAAGGAGATTTGAGACACACAAGGGGATGGCTGGGTGAAGTCGTGATGCTGCAGGTGGAGGTGGGGTGATGTGGCCTCAAGCCAAGGGACACCTGGAGCCACCAGAAGCTGAGAGGCAGGAAGGACCCTCCCCATTAGCCTCTGGAGGGAGCACAGCCCTGCAGCACTGAGATTTTAGACTTCTGGCCTCCAGATTATGAGAGTCAATTTCTGTTGTTTTAAGCCACTCAGTCTGGGGAAATTTGTCACAGCAGCCCCGGGATACTAATCCCAGGATACTAATCCCAGGGCTGCTGTTGGAGGCTGCCTTCCTGGGCAGCCGGCTCTGAGAGGGAGGTGAGCACATGGGCGGTTTCTCAGGGCTGCTCCTGTTGGGGGAGCGAGGGTGCAGGAGGGGTCAGTGGGGGAGGCGGGTGGCCCTGCAGGTGGGGTTGGGGTGAGCACCGAGCCTTCGGCCCTTGCGTCCATCAGCTGGGATGCGGACCCCCAGCAGGGACACGGGATCTTGGATGAGACAAGTCTCCTCAGTCAAGGGCATTCCCAGAGCGTTTCCAGCAGTGAGGGGATTAGATCCTTCGGCCCCATGGGGAAGGGGGTGTGGGGGGATGTCGTTGAAGTACCCCTGCCACCCTGATCACATGTAAGTCAGCAATGGGCAGAGGGCTCCCCTACGTTGGGGGTTGCTGCCTCGCCCCGACCCTAATGCAGCCTGGACCTCAGCTGCCACCCGGTGCCCATCCCAGCCCAGGGAGCCAGGCCCAACTGTCAGCACGTGGCTTCGGGATCCCCTGGTTTGTGGGCATTCCCTGCAGGGCGTGGGCATGCTGAGGCCTGAGGCACGCTGGCTTGTAGCCATGGGACTTCGGAGACTCCTCTCAGATTCCTGCCCCCCCACCCCCCAGTTGGCCATGCAATATTGCCAATTACACACGCTTGCCAGGAATGCC
The DNA here is from genome assembly GCF_054392235.1 of Sus scrofa. Taxonomy (NCBI): domain Eukaryota; kingdom Metazoa; phylum Chordata; class Mammalia; order Artiodactyla; family Suidae; genus Sus; species Sus scrofa. The sequence continues at coordinate 44,771,783 of NC_139385.1, forward strand.
ATACGGCGTGTTACCCAACCAGGGTGACGCATGGCACCAAGTACATGTCAGCAGGATTGTGTTGCCAGTGTGTTAGTTCACAGCTCAGCATCCCTGTGCCTGTGGTCTCCATTGTGTGTTGTCTCATCTGGCCATCTGCTCTCGGCATCGGATGGGAGAAAGCCCTGTCCCCTGGGCTCCCACCCGTGGTTCCACGGGACCTGCCAGAGTCCCAGTGGTGGCTCCACAGGGCCCACCCTACCCTGGCGTCTCATCTCCCGGGACGCCCGGGCGACTCCCGGGGCCTTCGTTAAAGCTGATGATGTTCAGTAGGTTTTATCTTTTTATTAAAAAAATTTTTTTCTATTATAGTTGATTTACAGTGTTCTGTCAATTCCCGCTGTACAGCAAATTGACCCAGTTATACATAGATATACGTTCTTTTTCTCACATTATCTTCTATCATGTTCCATTGCAAGTGATTGGGTATAGTTCCCTGGGCTATACAGCAGGACCTCACTGCTTATCTGTTTTGGTTTTTTGTTTTGTTTTGTTTTTTTGTTGCCGTGAGCTATGGTGTAGGTCACAGACATGGCTCCGATCCGGTGTTTCTGTGGCTGTGGTGTAGGCTGCAAGCTGTAGCTCCAATTAGATCCCTAGCCTGGGAACCTCCATATGCCACAGGTGTGGCCCTAAAAAAAGCAAAAAAAAAAAAAGAGAGAGAGAGAGAGAGAGAGAAAAATAAAGAAACAATTGTTCCTTTGGTCACTGAGTCTTTTTAATGATTTTTTTACATCATTTTTTTAATTAGTGTATAGTTGATTTACAATGATGTGCCAATCTCTGCTGTACAGCCAAGTGACCCATTCATAATAGATATATATATATATATATACATTCTTTTTTTATATTATTTTCCTTCAAGATGGGGTATAGTCCCCTATGCTGTACAGTAGAACCCCATTGCTTATCCATTCTAAATGGAATAGTTTGCATCTACCAACCCCAAACTCCCGGTCCATCCCACTCCCTCCCCCTCCCCCTTGGCAACTACAAATCTGCTCCCCATGTCTGTGAGTCTGTTTCTGTTTTGTAGGTAGGTTCATTTGTGCCCTATTTTAGATTGCGGATACAAGTGATATCATATGTATTTGTCTTTCTCTTTCTGGCTTACTTCACTTAGTATGAGAATCTCTAGTTGAATCCATGCTGCTGCAAATGGCATTATTGTTCTTTTTATGGCTAAGTGGTATTCCATTGTATATATGTACCACATTTTTTTTTTTTGTCTTTTTAGGGCCACACCCATGGCATATGGAAGTTCCCAGGCTAGGGGTCTAATCGGAGCTGTTGCTGCCGGCCTACACCAGAGCCACAGCAACGCCAGATCCGAGCCACGTCTGCGACCTACACTGCAGCTCACAGCAATGCCGGATTCTTAGCCCACTGGGCGAGGCCAGGAAGTTAAGTTAATCTAAGAAAAAGAATGTATATCCAGAGTTCCCGTTGTGGTGCAGTGGTTAACGAATCCGACTAGGAACCATGAGGTTGCGGGTTCGGTCCCTGCCCTTGCTCAGTGGGTTAACGATCTGGCGTTGCCGTGAGCTGTGGTGTAGGTTTCGGAGGCGGCTCGGATCCTGCGTTGCTGTGGCTCTGGTGTAGGCGGTGGCTGCAGCTCCGATTCGACCCCTAGCCTGGGAACCTCCATATGCCGCGGAAGCGGCCCAAAGAAATAGCAAAAAAAAAAAAAAAAAAAAAAAAAGAATGTATATCCTTAACCACTGAGCCATGACAGGAACTCCTTACCACATCTTAATCCATTCATCTGATGATGGACATTTAGGTTGCTTCCATGTCTTGGCTATTGTGAGTCATGCTGCAATGAACATAGGGGTGCGTGGATCTTTTTGAATTAGAGTTTTGTCTGTGTATATGCTCCGGAGCGGGATTGTTGGATCATATGGTGGTTCTATATCCAGTTTTCTGAGGAACCTCCATACTGTTTTCCATAGTGGTTGTACCAGCTTACATTCCCACCAACAATGCAGGAGGGTTCCCTTTTCTCCACACCCCTTCCAGCATTTGTTATTTGTAGACCTATCACTGATGGCCCTTCTGACTGGTGTGAGGTGGTACCTCATCGTACTTTTGATTTGCATTTGCTGAGCATTTTTTCATGTGCCTACTGGCATCTGCTTGGGAGAGATATCTGTTTAGGTCTTCTGCCCATTTTTCAGTCGGGTTATTTGTTATTTTGTTTTTGAGCTGTATGAGTTGTTTGTGGTCATGATTTTTAAAAAATTCACTTTTCTAAAACTATGCAAATGATGCATGAACTTGTTCATGTTTAGTCCTTGTTTCACGTTAGTGTTTGATGCAGGCACAGGACGAGGAAGCTCAGGCTCTGGTTCATGGTTCCATCTCGGCCTGGGACTGCGTAAGGCCTCTCTTTCCTTGTGTAAAGAGGGGCTGGTGTGCAGCCTGCGGGCACAGGTAGTGCCACCACCTCTGAAAGTGTGTTCATGTTCCCAGCACAGAAACCCAGCTGCGAGCGGTGGAGCAGTGGCCGCTGTGCACGGTGGCTGAGATGGCAGCATGTCCCAGCTTCTGGGGCCGAGGCCTGGCTGGGAGGCCTGTTGCTGGGAAAGTGAAATTCTCAGGCCCCCTCTCATATCCAGGGACCCCGACGTGACCGGGTCCCTGGCTCCGTCGCCCCAGCCTGTGGAAGTGGCGGGAAGCAAGGAGACAGAAGGCTGAGCTCAGCCTTCAGCGTCTGTGTTGCCCAAAAAACCCTACATCTGGCAAAAGAGAGTGATGCCTCGTATTCTGTGCCCTCTCCATGCCAGTACCAAGTGGCCTGTGAGGGTGTATTCTCCCCATACCCAGCTCCGACGTTTCCACGGAGGACACACAACCAGGGTGACAGAACACAGGCCAGAGTGGGGGTTGGGGAGACCAGACGACCGACCAGGGGCTTGTGGTGCCGTCAGGGCCAGGACTTGCTGCCGTTCTGGACATCAGCATGTGTGCGCCAGTGCCAGGGACTGGGCTCTCCCAGTCTCCCCTCTCCAAGTGAGTTATTTGGGAGGGGGGGGTCTTACAGAGCTCTTTCTAAAAGACCCTGTGCATGTGGTCAGTCGCAGCGACCAGACCACAAGGACCCGTGTGGCAGGCCCAGCAGAGAGGACAGCACGCCACCCAGAGACTAGTGTCTTGGACAGAAAACTGCCAAGGCCGCCACTCTGCATCGTTTCCCTGTTGGGAGAGAAAAAAGGCGTCTCATGTACCCAGCAGCCCCCTCCCTTATTCAAAACCCCCGTGGACGCCTGAAACCACAGATAGTTCTGGACCCTGTAAGCACCGTTATTCCCATACATACACGCCCACGGTAAAGTTTGATTTACGAATTGGGCTCAGTAAGAGATGAACAATAACTAATAACAAAAGAGGACCATTAAAACAAGACACTGTCAGGGTTCCTGTTGTGGCTCAGCAGATTAAGTACCATTAATTAGTATTAATTAGTATCCATGAAGACAAGGGTTCGCTCCCTGGCCTCACTCATTGGGTTAAGGATCCGGCGTGGCCATGAGCCGTGGTGTAGGTCAAGGTGCAGCTCGAATCTGGCATTGCTGTGGCTGTGGCGTAGGGTAGGGGCTATTGCTCCGACTCTACCCCTAGCCAGGGAACCTCCATATGCCATGGGTACAGCCCTAAATAAAAAGAAAAAAAAAACACACCCCAATATACTCTAATAAGAGTTATGTGCATGTGGTCTCTCTCTCTCTCAAAACATCTTATTATACAAATCTATGCCTCTTCTGTCTTTTGTTTTGTTTTGTTTTTTAGGGCTGCACCTACAGCCCTGATATGGAGGTTCCCAGGGTAGGGTCCAATTGGAGCTGTAGCCGCCAGCCTATACCATAGCCACAGCAACTCGGGATCTAAGCCGCATCTGCGACCTACACCACAGGTCAGGGCAATGCCGGACCCTTAACCCACTGAGCGAGGCCGGAGGTCGAACCTGTGTCCTCGTGGATGCCAGTCAGGCTCGCTAATCGCCGAGCCACGATGGGAACGCCTGCGTCTCCCCCCTTAACTCAGCACTTAGCGCGCACTGTGGCTATAACTGCTGCTGTAACTGCCACAAGTGTCCCTTTTCCTTCTTCACAGTTTCATGGACAGAAGATTCGTTCTTACCATGGATCCTAGCAATCTCAGCTCATGATTTTTTTTGTTGTTGTTGGTCTCTTATTAAGTCAAGATCGTTCACCTTTTCCCTTAAAGGAAGCACTTACTGGCCTCTCTTTGTCAGTCTGAATGGCCAGCATCATTCTTCTCACACTTTGGGGCCTTGAGTGAGGAAAATAAGGGTCCCTTAAACACAGGCACTGGGATACGGCAATAGCGGATCTGACCATCAGGACTGCTGCTGAGTGACGGTGGGCAGGACCCTCTGGACGAAGGGATGGTCTGGGTCCCAGACCGGATGGAGGGGGCAGCACGAGATTTCATCTTGCTATACAGGACAGCACACATGCAATTTACTTTTTTTTTGTTTTTTATTTCTTGCTTTTTAGGGCCACACCCGTGGTACACGGAAGTTCCCAGACTAGGGGTCAAATGGAGCCACAGCTGCTGACCTACGCCGCAGCTCACGGCAACGCTGGATCCTTAAGCCACTGAGCGAGGCCAGGGATCAAACCCACATCCTCATGGATACTGCTCAGATTCATAACCCACTGAGCCACAGTGGGAACTCTAAACACGTTTGAAGTCTATATTCCTGAAATTTTCCATTTCACGTTTTTAGGCCACGGTTGACCAAGAGTAACTAGAACCAAGAAGAATAAAACCATGGATGAGGGGGTTCTGTACTGGCGAGTGCATCTTTGGAGCTGTCAGCAAGGCAAGAGGGTGGGTAAGGAGATAGGGCATGGGTGGCTGCTGGGCATCCAGGAAGGGGTCGATGGGAACTTTGTGGCTGAACGTGGGTTCCTTTGCTCTTCTCTGCTCACCGTTCCCCGACTTTCCTTTGCAGGTTCCCCCCCACACACCCCATCTCAGCTCAGAAGAGGCTGAGTAAGTGCATCAGATGAAGCTCATCCCCTGACAGCAGGGATGGGTTCAAGGAGGGTACAAGCCCCCTGGAAACTCAAGAAGGCTTTTTCTGGGGCTTCCACCTTAGACTTTCGAGGGAGAGCAAAGAGGAGGTGGGCAGGCAGGGAGGGGAATGGCACTGCAGCAGAAGGAATTGGGGGAAGGAGCGTGAGGTCTGGGGAGATGCCAGATGGGGTTGCAGGCGGGTTGATGTGACCGATGCTTTTAGACCCGGGAATGGTTTCAGGGATGCAGGAAGACAGACAGGCCTCATGTTCTGTGCTTCCGATTTGATTTTATTATTGTTGTATTTTGGCCCACAGCAGGCAGATATCCACAACAGAAGTTACAACACCGGATTCTTATCCCACTGAGCCACCAGGGAACTCCACGTGCTTCCGATTTTAGATCTTGTCCGGTGGGCAACTAGAAGAACCTGAAGGATGTTTAAACCCTTACTTATTTTTATTGGGGCATTTTTTTGCTTTTTTTTTTTTTTTTTTTTTTTTAAGGGCCACACTTGCAGCACATGGAATTTCCCAGGCTGGAGGTGGAATGGGAGCTGCAGCTGCCCTCCACGGCCACAGCCACAGCCACAGCAACTCAGGATGCAAGACATGTCTGCAGCCTTTACCGCAGCTCACGGCACTGCTGGATCCTTAACCCACTGAGTGAGGCCAGGGATCAAACCTGAATCCTCATGGATACTTGTCAGGTTCTTAACCTGCTGAGCCACAATGGAAACTCTGTTTTTTATTGTTTTTTATTTCTTTTTCTTTTTAGGGCCACATCTGCAACATATGGAAGTTCCCAGACTAGGGGTCACATCAGATCTGCAGCTGCAGGCCTATACCAGTCATAGCAACACCGGATCTGAGCTGCATTTGTGACCTATGCTGCGGCTTGCGGTGATGCCAGATCCTCAACCCACTGAGCAAGGCCAGGGATCAAAGCCTCGTCCTCATGGATACTAGTCGGGTTCTTAACCCGCTGAGCCACAACAGGAGCTCCAAAATATTTATTTTCGATCGGAGTCGGTTGATTTACAATAGCGTGTTCTTTTCAGGCGTAGAGCGAAGTAGATCACATATACATGTAAATACCTCCATTCTTTTTCAGATTCTTTTTCCATATAGTTAAACCCTTAATTTTAATTCATTTCTTTTTTGTTTGAAGGATCTTTCTGGAAGCACTGCACAGGATGACCTGGAGTGAATACAGTGAGACAGACTCCAGAGGCTACTCCAAGTGTCAGATTGGAGATGGAGTCCCTGAAGGACGCTGTAGGGCTGGAGATGAAATTGATTCCGTCCGTGCAGGGTGAGGGGAGGGAGGAGAAAAGGTGTCCATTTTCTAAACATTTTCCTCTTGAAATTAAAGTTAAAAAATTTTTTTCTGTGTGTTTTTTAGGGCAGCACCCACGGCATATGGAGGTTCCCAGGCTAGGGGTCATAAATGTTTATTTTTGTCGAGGAATACCTAAATGTAAAGACAAGGGAATTCTGTAAGTCTCGTTATCAATAAGATCAATCCCTGCCCACGCACCTCGCTTTTAGCTGATGGCCCCCCACCGTTCACCTCCATCTCTCAACTGCACGCTTGTGCTCCTGCTCTTTGCTTTTCGAGATGTTTCCTCTTGTGAAAGACAAGCATTTCAGTAACCACCTTCTCCAACACCAACGCTCACTCACGCATCTCTTCTCTGCCTTTATCCTCCCAAAGGAGATTTATGGGGTTTTGCTTCCTCCTTCCCTCCCGTCCTGCCTTCGTTCTTTCTGTTTGGGTTTTATGTTGTCATGACTTTGCAGCACGCTGTCCGAACCTCTGAACTACATAGATGCTGTGATTACTTTTTTTTCCCCCGAGTCAACATTTTGTTTGCCAGGAAATTATTCATTGTCTAGTTGTTTATGGTTTGGTTTGGTTTGGGCTTTGTTTTCTTTGGTCTTATCAATCAGGCAACCGTAAACTCTCGCCCAAGATGTTCAAACAGAATTTTAAGCCACTTTCATCTTCAAGAGGTCTCCCCTAGGGGCCTCTGTCTTCTCCAGCCAGACTGGGTGCCTGCGAATCTGTTTTGCTTTTCCCGTGTTTATGGAGCTGCCAAGATGCAGCTTTTTGTGGGAGGTGAGGATGGAACTTGGCCTGCCCATGGGCATGCACGTGAGGCCCCTCGTGATGTGGGATGGATCCAGGAGCTGGGAGAAGAAGAGAAAGGATGTCACCAGGGCCAGAACTCCCCATGCCTCCGCATTCTGAAGCAGAGCATCAGAGAGCCCGAGGATTCTCTATCAGAACCTGGCCTTCCAGGTAGTTCTGCAGGTGTATCTGTCAAGGTAGGAGAGAGCATATTTCACTTATTACTTTGTTTGTTAGCTTCATTTAGAACTTTAAAAAATTTAGATATATGACATATGTCCATTTATCCTCCTGTCCAGACCCTTCAAGTGTTGGGAGTGGGCTTGGCACTGGTGGGGCACCTCTCATCTGGAAATTCATCTGTCTAGTCTGGGAAAGTTTCTTGAATTATTTCTTAGATGATCTCCCCTCTGCCACTTTCTCTCTTCTGGGGCTCTGATTAGTTGTGTGTTGGACCTTCTATGCAAGTCCTCTCATTTTCCTGAATTTTCTCTTTTCTTTCCTACCTTCCTTCCTCCCTCTCTCTCTCCCCCTCCCTTCCTTATTTCTTCTCTTCTCTCCTTCCTTCCCTTTCTTTTTTCACTCTTTTTTCCTCCCCCACACTTTCCATTTAAAATTATTCCTTTATGATATCACATTTTTAGTTTCCCAGGGTGCTTTTTGTGTGCCTCGAATGTATCTTTTTAAAATGCAGTCCATTCTTTTTATTCAGTCTATGTTACCTTCTCCTGGTGTGGTCCATTTTCCCTCCAGTTTACTCCTTTTCATTGGTTTATTTGCTTGATTTTCCTTTGGGGGTGATACACTTCTAAGATGCTTGTTCCGGAAGGTCTGATTGTCCTTGGCGAACCACTCTCAGGTGGCAGCAGCGCTGTGGTGAGGGCTAAGCCTTGCCGCATTCGCTGTTGTCGATCTGGCTGGAAATATTGCAAGCAGGATCCCAGCTGTGAACATCTTTTGGTCTGTACCTTGGGCTGGTTGGATTCCCGGAGAAGACTTTCCCACGTTCCTGCCTGGAGTGGCTAATCCTCACTGCCACGGTCATGGGGTCCAAGGAGGGGAAAGGCTGCAAGGCACCTCTGCATTCATGTTATGACCTTTTATTTAATCCTTCTTTTTTCAGTGTGAGAGCTTGGCCCTACTGTTTGGTGTTTCCCAGTCCAGAGACCCTCCCTTGGACCCTACATCGCATCTGTCTTCTTTAACTTAGCACAGTGTTTTTGTTTCAGTGGTGTCATAGCATGTATCTGTAGCTCATCCACTTTTTGTTTCATTTTTTTTCTTTTTAAGGCCACACTTGCAAGATAGGGAAGTTCCCAGGCTAGAGGTCGAATTAGAGCTGCTACTGCTGCTGGCCTACATACACCACAACCACAGCAACGCAGGATGGGAGCTGCATCTGTGACCTACACTGCAGCTTGCAGCAACATAGGATCCTTAGCCCCCGAGTAGGGCCGGGGATCGAACCCACCTCCTCAGAGAGACAATGTCGGGTTCTTAAGCCGTTGAGCCACAACAGGAATTCCAGTTCATTTCCTTTTATTGCCGAGTTATATTCTACTGGATGGATATGCCCCATTTTATCCAGTTGATGGACCTTTAAACTGTTTCCAACTTGCGGCTGCCGAGCGTTTGCATGCAAGTCTGTGTGCCGATAAGTGTTTTCATTTCATCGTCATCATTCCTGAACTTTTTAATCGTCCCAAACTGAAATTCTTTCTCTATTAAACACTAACCTCTCATTGTCCCTTCCTCCCAGCCCCTGGTAACCACTAGACTCTTTTCTCTATGAATTTGATGTTCCTATAACTCACATGAATGGAATCTTACAGTATTTGTCCTTTCGCTTCTGGCTCATTGCATTTCGTGTAATGTCATTGAGGTTCAGCCGTGGGTAGCGCGGGTCAGCATTTCCTCCCCTCTTAAGACTGAATAATATTGCATTGAATTGTCAACCTCATTCGATGATTTATCCACTGATCTGTTTGCTGATGGACCCTTCGGTTGCCTCCACCTTTTGGCTGCTGTGAATAAAGCCGGCATGAACGTGGGTGTTCCAATACCTGTTTGATCTCTACTTTGACTTCTTTGGGGTATGATGGATACGGAAGTGGAATCTGGATTACGCGATAATTCTGTGCTGAGTGTTTTAAGGAAACGCTGTACCGTTTTCCACACTGATGGCACATTTTCCACACCTCCGTGCAAGGCTGCCCAAGAGTTTCAGCTTCTCCAAATCCTCACCAATACTTGCTAAATATAGATATTTACATAAATACACATAATATAAAGACAAACGTATGTATGTACATAACATATCTATATGGCTATATATGCACAGATATGACTGTATGTGACTATGTATATGCACATATGTGACTACATATATATGACTGTATGTATGTATATAAACATAATTAATATAAATAAATAAATATAGGTAGATAGGTAACCACAATGAGACACCATGTCACAACCCTTAGGGTGAAATATATACATGTATTTCACACAGCAGTATTCTGTATCTCATTGTGGTTTCGATTTGCATGTCCCCAATTTCTAGTGCTACTGAGCATCGAGCATCTTTTTATGTGTTTATCAGCTATTTGTATAGCATCTTTTGAGAAATGTCTTTTCCAATCCTTTGCTCATTTCTTTATGGGGTTATTTGTTTTGTTGCTGTTGAGTTTCAGGATTCTTTATATATTCTGGACATTAAACACTTAGCAGATAAACCGTTTGTACATATTTTCTCCCAGTCTTTGGGTCACCTTTCCCTGTGATTTTCTTTCTTTTCTCTCTCTCTCTCTCTTTTTTTTTTTTTTTTTTGTCTTTTACGGCACACCCAGGCATATGGAGGTTCCCAGGCTAGTGGCCCAATCAGAGGTGTGACTGCTGGCCTACACCACAGCCACAGTAACGCGGGATCCGAGCCACATGTGTGACCTATACCACAGCTCACAGCAACACTGGATCCTTAACCCACTGAGCAAGGCCAGGGATCGAACCTGAATCCTCAAGGATACTAGGTGGGTTCTTAACCCACTGTACTATAACGGGAATTCCCACCTTTCACTCTGTTGATAATGTTCTTTATACGTAAAATTTTTCCATTTTGGTGAAGTCCATTTCATCTATTTTTCTCTCTCATTGCATATCCTTCTGTTGCCATATCTAAGAATGTGTTTAATTTTATAGGAAACTGCCAAACAGTTTTTCCAGTGTGGCTACATCTTTTTATATTCACACCAGCAACGCGTGAGTCCTATTTCTCTACATCCTTGTCAACATTTGTTATTGTCTGGGGCTTGTTTATTTTCTACCATAGATATCCTAGTGAGTATGAATTTTTATCTCATTGTGGCTTTAATTTGCATTTCCCTAATGATTCATTATTTTGAGCATTTTTTTTCTTGTCCTCATTTTTAAGTTATAGCTTTTCTTTGGTGACATATTTAACTAAATCTTTTTCTCATTCTTTTTTTTGCCTGCACCTGAGGCATGGGGCAGTCCCTGGGCCAGGGATTGAACTTGCGCCATAGCGGTGACCTGGGCTGCTGCAATGACAGTGATGGATCCTTCACCTGCTACGCCACAAGGGAACTCCACTTTTTCCTGTTTTTAAAGGGACCGTCTGTCTTCTTATTTAGTTGTAAGAATCCTCCATATTCTGGACTCGCGTTCTTTAACAGAGATGTAGTCTGGAAATACTCTGTCCCCATGTCTCACTTGCCTTTCTACTTTCTTCACAGTGTCTCTTGAAGAACAAACCTTTGCATTTTAATGAGGTCCAATTGATCATTTTTTCTGTTATGTATTTTGTCATTTAAAAGAACTCTGACGAATCCAAGATCATAAGATTTTGTCCTATTTTTTTTGTAAAAATTTGTATTGAATTCATGCATTTTTTATTTTTTACAAATTCCTTTATTGGGTAAAATATGACCGCTTAAAAATTTGAAATTTTATTGGAGAATAGTTGACTTAAAATGTCCTATGCATTTCAGGTGAACAGCAAAGTGAACCCGTTATGCATATACGTGTGTCCATTCACTTTTTCCCATGCAGGTTATTACAAACTATTGAGTAGATTTCTCTGGGCTCTATAGTAGATTCTTGTTAATTATCCATTCTATACGGTAGTCTGTTTATATTATTCCCAATTCCTCCCCTGCCCCCAGTTTCCCCTGTGGTAACCGTAATTTTGGTTTTGAAATCTGTGAGTTTGTTTCTGTTTTATAAATAAGTGCTTTTGTGCCATTTTATTAGATTCTACTTAGAAGTGATATCATATTTGTCTTTCTCCATCTGACTAACTTCATTTTGTGTGATAATCTCTAGGTCCATCCATGTTGCTATAAATGGTATTACCTCACACTTTTTTATGGCTGAGTCATATTCCATTGTATAAGTGTACTGCCTCTTCTTTATTCATTCCTCTATCAGTGGACATTTAGGTCTATGTCTTGGCTATTGTAAATAGGGCTACAATGAATATTGGGGTGCGTGTATCTTTTGGATAGATGCCCAGGTGTGGAATTGATTGTTGGATCTATATTTAGTTCTATATTTAGTTTTTTCTTTTTTCTTTCTTTCTTTCTTTCTTTTTTTTTTTTTTTTTTTGTCTTTTTAGGGCCATACCTACGGCATATGGAAGTTCCCAGGCTAGGCGTCAAATTGGAGCTATAGCTGCTGGCCTACACCACAGCCACAGCAACAAAGGATCCAAGCCATGTCTGTTGCCTACACCACAGCTCACTGCAAATGCCAGATCTTTAACCCACAGAGCGAAGCCAGGGATCGAACCTGCATCCTCATGGATACTAGTCAGGTTCATTACCACTGAGCCACGACAGGAACCTATATTTAGTTTATTAAGGAACCTCCATACTCATCCTCAGTGGTTGCAAAAATTGACATTCCCACCAACAGTGTAGAAGGGTTCCCTTTTCTCTACACCCTCTCCAGTGTGTGTTATTCTCTTAGTTTTATCAGAAAATGTCTTTATTTCACTTTAAATGTTGAAGGAGATTTTTACTGCATACAGATTTGGAATTGATAGATTATTTTCCCTCTTAAAACTGTGAAGCTTTGTTCCATCGTGCTCTGGCCTCCATTGTTTCTGATGAGAAGTCAGTCTCACCCAGATCCTTGTGGCCTTGCATCTACTGTGCTGCTTTTCTTTGTCTGCTTTCCAGACTGTCTCTTCATCTTTGGTTTGCAGCAGTTTGACTATGAAGTGCCTGGATGTAGTTTTCTTTCTTTATGATCATATTTTTTTTTTTTGTCTTTTTGTCTTTTCTAGGGTCACACCCGCAGCATATGGAGGTTCCCAGGCTGGGGGTCCAATCAGAGCTGTAGCCGCCAGCCTACACCAGAGCCACAGCAAAATGGGATCCAAGCCACATCTTCGACCTACACCACAGCTCATGGCAACGCTGGATCCTTAACCCACTGAGCAAGGCCAGGGATCGAACCCACAACCTCATGGTTCCCAGTCGGGTTTGTTAACCATTGAGCCATGACGGGAACTCCATGATCATATTTTTTTAAATTACTTCATTGAAGTATGGTTGATTTACAGTATTAATTTCTACTCTACAGCAGGTGATTTAGTTATACATATGTTCATACATTAAACATATATACTATAATTAAATAGAATATAATTATATATAAATTAAATATATACACTTATACATTATACATATATACTATATATACACTATGATTACATAAAATATATACACATTCTTTCTCATATTCTTTTCCATTAAGATTTATCACAGGATTTTTTTTTTTTTTTCGACTGCACCCATGGCATATAGAAGTTCCAGGGCAGAGTACCCATTGTGGCACAGCGGAAATGAATCTGACTAGTATCTGTGAGGTTGTGGGTTCTATCCCTGGCCTTGCTCAATGCATTAAGGATCCAGCATTGCCATGAGCTGTGGTGTAGATCACAGATGCAGGTCAGACCCCATGTTGCTGTGGCTGTGGTGTAGACCAGTGACCACAGCTCCACTTCAATCGCTAGCCTGGGAACCTCCATATGCCACAGATGCGACCCTAAAAAACAAACAAAAGAAGTTCCAGGGCCAGGGACTGAATTCAAACTGTAGCTGTGGCAATGCCAGATACTTAACCCACTGCAGCAGCGTGGCAACTCCCTATCACAGCATACCGAATACAGTCCCCTGTGCTATACAGTAGGACCTTCTTGTTTATCCATCCTACATATAATAGTCTGTACCTGCCAATCCCAAACTCCCAAACCTTTCCTCACCCATCTCTTCCTCCCTTCGCAATCATAAGTCTGTTTTCTATGTCTGTGAGTTTGTTTCTGTTTCGTAGATATGTTCATTTATATCATATTTGAGATTCCACATAGAAGTGCTATTATATGATATTTGTCTTTCTCTTTCTGACTTACTTCACTTGGTATGAGAATCTTTAGTCCACTGGATATAGTTTTCTCTGTGTTTGTCTAGCTTGGGTTTTTCTGAGTTTCTTGAATCTGTAAGAGTATGTCACCAAATATAGGAAAATTTCATTCATTATTTCTTCAAAAATTATTTCTGTCCATTCTCTTTCCTCTCCTTTTAGAACTCCAATTACCCATATGTTAGATCATTGGATCTTGTCCCATAAGTCATCATAGCTCTTTCTTTCATGCTTTCTCTTTAAGCTTCAGTTTTGGTTAGTTTTATTGTCTTGTCTTCTAGTTCATGGGTCTTTTTCTTCTAAAATATCAGATCTGTTCCTAAGCCCATTCAATGAATTTGTTATTACAATATATTTTTCTAGAATTTCCATTTGGCTGTTTTTATTTGTTTCTGTATGTGTCTTCTGTCCTGAGAAATCCTATATCCTAAATGTGTTTGTATTTATATATTTATATCTATCTGTATATCTTTATGTAAAGATATATACACATCCTCGAGAACAAGGATTTTAGGGACTGAACTGCACCCTAATTCATATGTTAAAGCTCTAACTCCCAGTGTGACTGTGTTTAGAGATAGGACCTTTAAAGAGGTAATTAAGGTTAAATGAGGGCATAGGTGGGACGCTAATCTCATACGTCTGGAGAGCTCGTAAGAAGAGAAAGAGGGAGTTCCCGCTGTGGCTCAGCGGTTAACGAACCTGACTAGTATCCATGAGGACGTGGGTTCGATCCCTGGCCTTGCTCAGTGGGTTAAGGATCTGGTGTTGCCGTGATCTGTGGTGTGGGTTGCAGACGCAGCTCAGATCCCATATGGCTGTGGCTCTGGGGAAGGCCAGTGGCTCCAACTCCAAATGGACCCCTAGCCTGGGAACCTGCATATGCTGCTGGTGCGGCCCTAAAAGACAAAAAGAAAAAAGAAAAAAAAAATTGAAGAGAAAGAGACATCAGGCATGTGCATGAACTGTGAAAAGGACTTGTGAGGACACAGCAAAGATAAAGTGGCCATGTCTAAGCCGAAGGGAGAAGCTTCATGAGAAATCCACCCCACTGGCACCTTGATCTTGGATTTCTAGCCTATAGAATTGTGAGAAAATAAATTTCAGTAGTTAAACCACTCAGTCAGTGCTATTTTGTTACAGCAACTTTAGATGGCCAATACAAGTTATAATAATTGTGGTAGCATCCTTGTCTGTTAATTCTAATGTCTCTTTTTTTCTTGGTGTCAGCCTCAATTGATTACCTTTTCTCTTCAGAGTGGGTCACATTTTCCTAGGTCTTTGCATGTCTGGTAATACTGAGTTGTGAGTGATACATTGCAGAGACTCTGAATCTGTTATCTTCCTCTGAGCAGTGTTGATTTTTTCAGCCAGCATTTAACTTGGCTGGTTTTGTCTGCAAATTCTGTCTTCCCCATAGTGGGCAGCAGCTGAAACCTCAGGTCAGTGCTCTTAGCCTGAGCTTGGTGCCGATGCATACATTGTTTATGAGTCAGCCAGAGATTTGGGCAGCTTACACACAAAATTTGGAGCCCTCCAGCTCTATTTCTGTCCTTTCCAGGTTTTCTCTCCTTTCTTTCCAGCAGCTATGCTTGTCAACAAATCACCCTCTGATTCTTGAAGCCAATAAAGCTATGAGTTTTCTATTGGAATTTTAGCCATCTGGAATGGTGGTTACTGCAACCTTCCCTCAGGCTAGAAACCATAAAAAATGTGAAATAGCAAATGCAGTTCCATTCTTTCGCGTGTCAATGCCCCTCCAATATTGCTTTTGGTTTCTCTCCAGGGCCTTTAGGTAGTTGCTTTTTTGAAATGTTTGGTCCAGAATTTGCAGTAATGATCTGAAGAAGGGTTGCTCCATGTCCGCACCTGAGTAGGAGTCCTGAATATCACTGGAATGGCTCCAGGCGTCTCTATCTTCACTCCTTCTGCTTTAGTCTTAACCCCCTAGAGCAGCAAGACCCAAGCAGTAACTTCCCAGCTAGGTTCTCCGAGTACTTTATCCCCATGAAGCTCATTCTCCTCATGCTTAGATCACTGCAGTCAGTTGACCTTGGATGCCCTGTGCCTGTGCTGCTCACCTCCTGGGCTCTTCCATCCACTTCTGTCTTCAGTTGCCATCTCTTGGCTGATAACTCCTCAATGTGCACCCCTATTCCAGCTTCCTGCTGGATGTGTCCTTTGGAGTATGTCAAAGGACCCTTTCACTGATCATGCCCTCGACGGACGTCATCATTTCCCTTCTCAGAACTACTTTTCTCGAGTCCTTCATCACGGTAAATACCCCCACCATCCACTCCTTTTTCCAGCTCAGAAAACTGGGAGCCATTCTTGATCACCCTCCCCCACCTCCATGCTAAATCTCCAAACTCTCTCAGTTTGCATCTCCTAGACCTCTCTCAAAACTGTCCCTTGGAGTTCCTGTGGTGGCGCAGTGGTTAACGAATCCGACGAGGAACCATGAGGTTGCGGGTTCGATCCCTGGCCTTGCTCAGTGGGTTAAGGATCCGGCGTTGCCATGAGCTGTGGTGTAGGTCGCAGATGCGGCTCGGATCCCGCGTTGCTGTGGCTCTGGCGTAGGCAGGCGGCTACAGCTCCGATTGGACCCCTAGCCTGGGAACCTCCATATGCCGTGGGATCGACCCTAGAAAAGGCAAAAAGACAAAAAAAAAACAAAAACAGAAACCAAAAAAAACTGTCCCTTTTCCTCTGTCGTCATTGCCGCAGTTCCCATAGGCTCTATTCTGAGTTGTTAGCAATAGCCTCCTAATTGGCCTATTTCTCTTGCTCCCCCTCCCCGGCCCCCAAGTGCAGTAGCCAGAATGACATTTTGATGCTACCAGGTCCCCTTATTTTTCCGCACACATTTTTTTTTTTTTTTTACATAGCTTGTGAGTTCCTTTTTAAAAGTCCTGCTGGGGTTAAAAAAAAAAAAATGTCCTGCTGGGGTTGCATCAAAGCCGTAGATCCGTGGGGGAAACTGACACGTTAGCAATACTGAGTGTTCTAACTCTTGAACCTGGTGTCTCTCTTATTCCAATGAGGTTGTTATAAGCGAAAAATCGCTTATAAGCCACAGTTTGAGTGGCTTGTAAATAACAGAAATTTATTTCTCACAGTTCTGGAGGCTGGGCATCTGAGATCAGGGTGCCAGCATGGATACCAGTCGGGTTCTTAACCTGCTGAGCCACAACTTTATAAGTCAACTATACTCCAATAAAATTTATGTTTAAAAACAAGGAGTTCCTGTTGTAGCTCAGCAGAAATGAATCTGACTAGCATTCATGAGGACACAGGTTCGATCCCTAACTTCCCTCAGTGGGTTAAGGATCTGACATTGTCATGAGCTGTGGTGTAGTTTGCAGACACTGCTCGGATCTGGTGTTGCTGTGGCTGTGGTGTAGACCGGCGGTACGGCTCCGATAGGACCCCTAGCCTGGGA
This sequence comes from Sus scrofa, assembly GCF_054392235.1. Lineage (NCBI taxonomy): Eukaryota > Metazoa > Chordata > Mammalia > Artiodactyla > Suidae > Sus > Sus scrofa. The sequence goes on from NC_139385.1 coordinate 44,788,887, forward strand.
ACTTTCATATGCCACAGTGCAGCCCTAAAAAGACCAAAAAAAAAAAAAAAAAAAAAGTAAAGTTTGCATTTTATTCTCTATCCATGCTGTATTGTTGAACTGGATAGGCCCTCCATCAAAGTGTCCAATCAGCTGGGTGAAAGTGGCTATCTTTACCTTGTTCCTAATCGTAAGGGGAAAATAATTCATTCTTTCCCTTCTAAATGTGATGTTAGCTATAGATTTTCTGTGGTTGCCTCTCATCAGGTTGAAGAACTTCCCTTTTTACTTCTGTTCAGGTTTGCTGAGAGTTCTTTTTCTTGTTTCTTTCTTTCTTTTTTTTTTTTTTTTGCTTTTTAGGGCTGCACCGTGGCATATGAAATTTCCCAGGTTAAGGGTCTAATCAGAGCTGCAGCTGCCAGCCTACACCACAGCCACAGCAACGCCAGAGTGGGGCCAGGGATTGAACCTGCATCCTCATGGATACTAGTCACCTTCATTTCCACTGATCCACAATGGGAACTCCATTCCCCACCCACCCCACCCCACTCCACCCCATTTTTGGCGAGCTCCACCGGCATATGGAATTCCTGGGCCAGGGATCAGATCTGGGCCATAGGCCACAGTTGTGACTTAAGCTGCATCTATGACAACTCCAGATTCTTAACCCCATGTGCCAGGACCAGGGATCGAACCTGTGTCCCAGCACTCCCAAGACGCTGCCAATCCCATTGTGCCACAGTGGGAACTCCAGGTCCTTTAACTGAATCACACCTGCAAAGACCCTTCTTCCAAATAAGGTCACCTTCGCAGGACCCAGGGACTGGACGTGGATGCCTCTTAGGGAGCCCTTTTCCTTCACACCGCAGTGACTGAACAGGTTCATTGCAATGATGGATTTTCAAATGTGGAACCTGGCATTTTGGGGGCAAACCCCACTTGGTCATGATATATGAAACGTGCTTGTTTTGTGTCTGTGTTCATTCGGAATATTGGTCTGCAAATTTTTTGGCGAGCTTTGCCCGATATTGGTGTAGAGGATCACAGACCTCATAAAATGAAATCTGTTCTTTCCTCTTCTGTCTTCTGGAAAACCTCATGTACACTTTTGGTTTTTTTCTTTAAATGTTTGGTCAGATTCATGAGTAAGGCCACTTGGACCTGGTGAACTCATTGCGGGAATGTTTTTAACTACAAGCCTAATGTCTTTGTTAGACACAACTTTAAGCTTTTTGGGTGACCTTTGTTAATGTCAGGGAATTTGTCCATTTCATTTAAGTTTTTGGATTTGTTGACATAAAGTTGTTCCTTATATTCTTTTATTATTCCTCTCCCCAGGGTGTGTTTCGTTTTTCCTCTTTAATTCCTGATATTGGAAATTTTAATTTTTCTTCTAGAAGTTTATCAATTTTGCTGATATTTTCAATGAACTAGCTTTTGTTGTCATTGATTTTCTCAGTTGTATTTCTGGTTTTTTTTTTGTTTGTTTTTTTTTTTTTTGTCTTTTTGCTATTTCTTTGGGCCGCTCCCGCGGCATATGGAGGTTCCCAGGCTAGGGATCCAATCGGAGCTGTAGCCGCCGGCCTACGCCAGAGCCACAGCAACGCGGGATCCGAGCCGCATCTGCGACCTACACCACAGCTCATGGCAACGCTGGATCCTTAACCCACTGAGCAAGGCCAGGGATCGAACCCACAACCTCATGGTTCCTAGTCAGATTCATTTCCGCTGTACCATGACAGGAACTCCCAACAATTAGCATTTTTTTTTAAAAGAGAGTTTTGTGCTCACTTCGGCGCACATATACTAAAATTGGAACGATACAGAGAAGATTAGCATGGCCCCTGTGCAGGGATGACACGCAAATTCGTTAAGCATTCCATATTTTTGGGGAAAATCTTTGCAAGTGAATCGACTGACAAGGGATTAATCTCCAAAATTTATAAACAACTTCTGTAGCTCCATATCAAAAAAACAAACAAGCCTATCAAAAAATGGGCAGAATATCTAAATAGACAATTCTCCAAAGAAGACATACGGATGGCCAAAAAACACATGAAAAGATGTTCAACATCACTCATGATTAGAAAGATGCAAATCAAAAACCATGATGAGGTACCACCTTATACCAGCCAGAATGGCCATCATCCAAAAGTCTACACACAATAAGTGCTAGAGAGGGTGTGGAGAAAAAGGAACCCTAGTACACTGTTGGTGGGATTGTAAATTGGTGCAACCACTGTGGAAAGCAGTATGGTGATTCCTCAGAAAACTAAAGATAGAACTACCATTTGATCCAGCAATCCCACTCCTGGGCATCTACCTAGAGAAATCCATGACTCACAAAGACCCATGTACTCCAGTGTTCATTGCAGCACTATTTACAATAGCCAAGACATGGAAACAACCTCAATGCCCATCGACGGAGGAGTGGATCAGGAAGATGTGGTACATATACACAATGGAATATGACTCAGCCATTAAAAAGAACAAAATACCAGCATTTTTAGCAACATGGGTGGACCTAGAAACAACCATGCTAAGTGAAGTCAGCCATACAATGAGACACCAACACCAAATGCTTTCACTGACATGTGGAATCTGAAAAAAGGACAGACTGAACTTCTTTGCAGAACAGATGCTGACTCACAGACATTGAAAAACTTATGGTCTCCAGAGGAGACAGCTTGGCGGGTGGGGGGATGTGCTTGGGCTGTGGGATGGAAATCCTGTGACATTGGATTGTGATGATCATTATACAGCTACAGATGTGATAAATTCATTTGAGTAATTTTAAAAAATGGGAATAAATAAATAAAGCATCACCCTGGCCATGGCATGGACAACAAGTTATAGAGATGGAACGGTGGAATCAGGAAGCCAGTTAGGACAGTATCACAGTGGCCCATGCGAGAAAAGGTGATGACTTGAAGAAAAGAGCGTTGGAAATGAGATTTATTTTGGAGAAAAACTAACAGAAATTGCTGACAAATTACATCTGAGATTAAAAGTAGGGAGGAAATACTGTACTGAAATAAATTTCACCGAAAAAAAATTTTTTTTAATTAAAAATAAATAAAAAAAGAGAGTTTTTGGAGTTCCCGTCGTGGCGCAGTTGTTAATGAATCTGACTAGGAACCATGAGGTTGCGGGTTCGGTTCCTGCCCTTGCTCAGTGGGTTAAGGCTCCGCCGTTGCTATGAGCTATGGTGTAGGTTGCAGATGTGGCTCCGATCTTGCGTTGCTGTGGCTCTGGCGTAGGCCAGTGGCTACAGCTCCGATTCAACCCCTAGCCTGGGAACCTCCATATGCTGTGGGAGTGGCCCTAGAAAAGGCAAAAAAAAAAAAAAAAAAGAGAGTTTTGTGAATAACCTCATACCCTTATTTTAAAAACGGGTAAAATAAGCAAATTTGAAAAATAATTCAATATGTGTATTAACTTGCAACCATAAAAATATTTCATTCAGGAGTTCCCATTGTGGCTTAGTGATAACCTCATATCCATGTGGATGCGGGTTCGATCCTTGGCCTCGCTCAGTGGGTTAAGGATCCAGTGTTGCTGTGGCTGTGGTGCAGGCCAGAAGCTGCAGCTCCAATTCGACCCCTAGCCTGAGAACTTCCATATGCTGTGGGTGCAGCCCTAAAAAAGAAAAAAAAATTGATTCAGTGTTTAAAATTCTATCCATAAAAGTTTCATTTGGATCCCTTTTTTTTTTTTTTTTTTTTTAAGATTCCACATGTAAGTGTTATCATATGATGTTTGTCCTTCACTGTGTTCGTTGTATTTGATTTTATGGCTAGATCTTAAACTGCTGAATCAAATATTTGTATAATGGAGAGGGTTGAAGGTGAAGCAGTTTGGGAGGGAATGTTGGAACTTGCATCGCAACATACGTACCAATTTAAGTTTGGGTAGCTACACTTTATCACTTTAAGACTGTCAGCCTTCCCATGCAGCTGTCAGTGTGGGATCCTTTAACCCACAGCACTGGCCAGGGAGTACATCCACACCTCCACAGTGACCCAAGCCACTGCTGTTGGATTCTTAACCCACTGTGCCACAGCAGGAACTCCTCAAGCAGTTTTTCTGAATTTGAGATGAATATACATTTTTTCCTTTCATCTGTTCATGCTGTGAAATACACAAGTAGAATTTCTTTTTGGTTTGTTTTTTAGGGCTACACCTGTGGCATATGGAGGCTCCCAGGCTAGGGGTTGAATTGGAGATACAGCTGCCAGCCTACACCACAGCCATAGCAACGCAGGGTCTGAGCCGTGTCTGTGACCTACGCCACAGCTCATGGCAGTGCTGGATCCCAGACCCACTGAGCGAGGCCAGGGATCAGAACCTCATCCTCATGGATACTAGTCAGATTCATTTCTGCTGTGCCACAATGGGAACTCCCACAAATTGATGTTCTAATGTTAAACTGTCATTTTATTTCTGGGATAAACTTTACATGATCATAACTTTATTGTAAGTTTACTTGTTTTCCTGTTAGCATGTTTAATATATTGCCATACTCGGTTTGTTAATATTTATTTAGGATTTTTGCATAAATTAGATTGACTTGTAGTTTCCTCTATTCAAATTGTCCTTGTCTCATAGAATTAGGTGAGTTACTGTCCCTCATTTTTTTTCTTTCTGGAACAGTTTACATGAGATAGGAGACTTTCACTCTTTGAGTTTTCAGTAGAATTCACCTACATAACAAACTTTGGATGCATTTCACTGTATGACTAACTTCACGTAGAATAATAGTTTCTAGGTCCATCCCTGTTGCTGCAAATGGTATTATTTCATTCTTTTTCATGGCTGAGTCGTATTTCATTGTTTATATGTACCACATCTCCTTTGTCCATTCCTCTCTTGATGGATATTTAGGTGGCTTCCATGTCATGGCTCTTGTAAATAGTGCTGCAGTGAATATTGATGTGCATGTATCTTTTCAAATTACGGTTCTCTCTGGATAGATGCCCAGGAATGGGATTGCTGGATCGTATGGCAGTTTTATTTTATTTATTTATTTATTTTTTGTCTTTTGTCTTTTTGTCTTTTGTTGTTGTTGCTATTTCTTGGGCCGCTCCCGCGGCATATGGAGGTTCCCAGTCTAGGGGTCGAATCGGAGCTGCAGCCACCGGCCTACGCCAGAGCCACAGCAATGCGGGATCCGAGCCGCGTCTGCAACCTACACCACAGCCCACGGCAACGTCAGATCCCCAACCCACTGAGCAAGGGCAGGGACCGAACCCGTAACCTCATGGTTCCTAGTCGGATTCGTTAACCACTGCGCCACGACGGGAACTCCGGCAGTTTTATTTTTAGCTTTTGCTGTTTTCCATAGTGGTTGTATCAATTTACATTCCCACCACAGTGTGAGAGGGTTCCCTTTTCTCTGCACCTCTCCAGCATTTATTGTTTGTAGCCTTTCTGATGATGGCCATTCTGGCTGGTGTAAGGTGGTACTGCATAGTAGTTCTGATTTTCATTTTTCTAATAATTAGTGATATTGTGCATCTTTTCATGTGTTTTTTGGCCATCTATATGTCTTCTTAGGAGAACTATGCATTTAGATCCTCTGCCCATTTTTTAATGAGGTTTTTTTGTGTGTGTGTTATTGAGCTGCAGCAGGTGGTTGTATATTTTGGAGATTTATCTCTTGACAGTCATTTCATTTGCAAATATTTTCTCCCATTCTGTGGGTTGTCTTTTCATTTTGCTTAGGGTTTCCTTTGCTGTGCAAAAACTTTTAAGTTTAATTAGGCCCCATTTGTTTATTTTTGTTTTATTGTCATTACTCTAGGAGGTGGTTCTGAGAAGATACCGCTGTGTTTTATGTCTGCCTATGTTTTCCTCTAAGAGCTTTATAGTATCTGGTCTTAGATTTAGGTCTTTAATGCATTTGGGGTTTATTTTTGTGTATGGTGTTAGGGCGCGTTCTAATTTCATTCTTTTACATGTAGATGTTCTGTTTTCCCAGCACCACTTATTGATGGCTTTTTCCATCAAATATTCTTGCCTCCTTTGTCATAGATTAGTTGACCATAGGTGCGTGGATTTATTTTTGGGCTCTCTTTCCTGTTCCTACTGATCTATATTTCTGCTTTTGTGCCAGACTGCTCAGAATAAAATTGCTCCAGTTGCTCAGAATAAAATTAGGAGTCATCTTTGCCCCCTTTCTTTTTCACTTCCAGTTTGTCAGGCTATCTAGAATCTAATCACTTTTCACCTTCTCCACTGTAGCACCAGACCAAGCCTCTGCCACCCAGCTTCAGTGTCCTTCCTGGAATTCTTATATCCAGCTTTGCCTCCACCCCATCCCCAAGTCTATTCTCAATGCAACATACAGAGAGAGCCTTTAAAATTTTTTTTTAATTTTTTAAAAAAGCTCTGTTGGTATATAATTCACTTATCATACAGTTTACCCATTGAAAGTGTACAGTTCAGGAGTTCCCACCATGGCTCAGCAGTTAATGATCCCGACTTGTACCCATGAGGTTGCAGGTTCCATCCCTGCTGCGCTCAGTGGGTTAAGGATCCAGCATTGCCGGGAGCTGTGGTGGAGGTCGTAGATGTGGCTCAGATCCCACTTTGCTGTGGCTGTGGTGTAGGCCGGTGGCTACAGGTCTGATTCAACCGCTAGCCTGGGAACCTCCATATGCTGTAGGTGTGGCCCTAAAAAGACAAAAGACAAAATAAAATAAAAGAAAGTCTACAGTTCAGTGGCCCTTGGGGAATTCACAGAACCGTGCATCAATTACCACACTCGGTTTTTGAACAGCTTCATTACCCAAAGAGAAATCTGCACCCTTTATCCAATAACCACCAATTCCCCATCTCCCAAAACTAATTTTTTTTTTTGCCCCCACAACTAAAGATCTATTTTCTTTTCTTTTTGCTTTTTAGGGCCACATCTGCGGCATATGGAGGTTCCAAGGCCAGGGGTTGAATCGGAGCTGCATCTCTGGCCTATGCCACAGCCATAGCAACGAGGGATCTGAGTCAGCGACCTACACCACAGTTCATGGCAATGTTGATCCTTAACCCACTGAGGGGGGCTCAGGATGGAACCCACATCCTCATGGATCCTAGTTGGGTTTTTAACCCGCGGAGCCGCGACTGATGTTCTTGACAAGTGCAGTTTGCCATGGAATGTTGGGGTGAAATCCAGCCTGGAATGGGTTTAAGAAAAAGTGTCGGCGTTCCCGTTGTGGCTCAGCAGTAAGGAGCCTGACCAGTATCCATGAGGATGCGGGTTCGATCCCTGGCCTCGATCAGTGGGTTAAAGGATCCGGCGTTGCCGTGGGATGTAGTGTGGGTTGCAGACATGGCTTGGATCCAGCATTGCTGTGGTTGTGGTGTAGGCTGGCAGCTGCAGCTCCAATTGGACTCCTAGCCTGGGAACTTCCACATGCCTCAGGTGCGGCCGTAAAAAGACAAAAGAAAAAAAGAAAAAGTGTGGAGCCTCTGCTTCCTGCCCTGATAAAATAAATTTTTACTGGAGAACATAACGGCCAATAAAATTGGAGAAATGTAAGAGGCAACTGATTTCAGGCACCGGAACCAAGAGGCCGGACAGTGACTCCCCAGAGGAGGGAGAGTCAGGAGTGAGTGCCACGCTTGCTCAACTCTCTGCCTCGGGACCACTTCTCAGCCCAGTGCAAGAGCTGGATACTGAATGGACATAGTGGCAACTGACTAAGATGAGGAAGCATACATTCTGGCTCTGCAAACCTAAAGCAGCTGAAATCTGTGGGGTGAAGCCTGGAGAGGAGGAAGCTTTTGAGAAAGAGGCCCCATATGTTTTGGAGAGGGGGGTCCCCCATGAGTCCATGGCTAAGGCCTGGGCTGTACACATACACAATGAAACTAACCCAGGATTATCAGAGCTGCTCCAAACAGTGGGGGCAAGCAGAGCCTAGAGGAAGGGCAGTGCTGGCCACACTGGAGTCCTGGCTTTGCCAGAGTAAAGACCACAGTGGCATCTCATCAAGAGTCCGGGCGGAGTTCTCGTGTGGCAGAGGAGGTTATGGATGTGGCATTGTCACTGCTTTGGCGTGGGTTCGATCCCTGGTCCAGAACTTCTGCATGCAGTCAGTGTGACCAAAAAAAAAAAAAAAAAAAGGAAAGTCCTAGCATCCAGCTGAAGGCTATCTTGAGGAGCAAAAACTATGCCCAAGAGCGGGTACCAGTTAGGCAGATATTAAACACTTGAAGCCTTGCAGGCTGTATGGTCTTTGCCACAACTACTCAGCTCAGCTGTTGCAGGGTAAAAGCAGCCATAGGGACATATAATGAATGAATATGGCTGTGTTGCACTAAAACATAATTTGCATAAAACAGCTGATGAGGGTTTGGTGCACAGGTTGCAGTTTGCCAAACCCTGCCCTAGAATAAGATGTGTTCTATCATCTTCTAGCAACGTCCACTGCCAAATGACATAAAGGTCCACAGCAGAGGCAGACTTGGAAGGTTGAGTCTTGTGAAGTCAGAGGGGCTGGAGGAAACCCTGGCTTTCTACAGGTCTCCCCTAACAAGTGTGAGGACAAGCCCACTTAAGTTCAAGGTGATGGACCAGTAATAGGAGTGTCTGCTAGAATGAGAATTAGTACTTTTCAGAGGAAGATAATAGAGGCTGTTGTCTCTTCAATGTGTTAACCACAATATTATTCAATCAAAAACTGAGAGACATGCAAATAAACAAGAAAACTTGATCCAAAGGCAAGGATGAACGCAGTCAATAGAAACGGAACAAAAGATGGCCCAGATGTTGGAGTTAGCAGGCAAATATTTTAAAGAGGCTATTGTAAATATTTATAAAGGAAAATAAGCTCAAAGAATTAAGGGAAAATGTGGTGAGTAAACCAGAGTTGCCATTTCGGCTCAGCAGGTTAAGAACCCATCTGGGATCCAGGAAGATGCAGGTTCGATCCCCGGCCTTGCTCGGTGGGTTAATGATGTGTCATTGCCGCAAGCTGCCGTGCACATCTGGCTGGGATCTGCGTTGCTGTGGCTGTGACGTAGGCTGGTGGCTGCAGCTCCGATTCGACCCCTAGCCTGGGAACCTCCATGTGCTGCCGGTGCAGCCCTTAAAAAAAAAAAAAAAAAAAAAAAGGTAAACCAATAGAGAATTTCATCAAAGAAATTGAAAATACTGAAGATAAATACAAATTCTAGAACTGAAAACTGAAATAACTGAAGCAAAAAAGAAAAAATTCACTGGATGGCCTTGATAATAGATTGGAGTTCTCTTGAGGACACAACAGAAACGAGCCACTCTGAAGAAGAGAGAGGGAAAAAGAAGAAAGACGACAAAACTTCAGTGACCAGGTTGGAGCAGTCAGACATCCATACAATCAGAATCCCGGAGGAGTTCCCGTTGTGGCGCAGCAGAAATGAATCCGACTAGGAACCGTGAGGTCGCAGGTTCGATCCCTGGCCTCACTCAGTGGGTTAAGGATCTGGCATTGCCATGAGCTGTGGTGTAGGTCACAGATACGGCTCGGATCTGGCGTTGCTGTGGCTGTGGTGTAGGCCGGCAGCTGTAGCTCCGATTGTGCCTCTAGCCTGGGAACCTCTATATGCCGCAAGGTGCAGCCCTAAAAAAGACAAAAGACCAAAAAAAAAAAAAAAAAAGTGGAATTCCAGAGTGAAGAGAGCTGTATTGAAACAGAAAAAAAAAAAAAAAAAAAAAAACTAAGAAAATCATTGCTGAAAATATCCCAGGTTTGATTTTTTTTTTTTTTTTTTTTTTCCTACCCAGAGGCGTATGGACTTCTCAGGCCAGGGCTCAGATCCCAGCTGCAGTTACGACCCACACGGCAACTGTGGTAACCACAGATTCTTCAACCTGCTGTGCCAGGCTGGGAATCAAATCTTAATCCTGGTGCTGCAGAGATGCTGACGATCTCATTGGGCCACAGCAGGAAGTCCCCAGGTTTGATTTTTTTTAATACCTGTTTATAGGGATAAACTTACCTTTGCTCCAAGCATGGATAAGTGAAAGGAGAACTGTACCTGGAGCTCCTAGTCACACTGCTGAACAGCAGAGATAATGGGAGCAGTCTTGAAAGCATCAGGAAAACAAGGCACGTTGCATGTTTGGAAACGGCATTCTGAATGCCCGCTCAATGTCCACTTAGCAGTCGTGGAGGCCGGGGTACCATGCAAGACTATGCCAAAGACAACTTGAAAGTGCTGAAAGGAAAAAAAAATTAGACCCAAATCTTATATCCATAAAAATACCCTTCAAGAAATTGAGGCTGAGGAGTTCTAGTCCTGGCTCAGTGGAAACGAATCTGGCTAGCATCCATGAAGATGCAGGTTCCATCCCTGGCCTCACTCAGTGGGTTAAGGATCCTGCATTGCTGTGGCTGTAGTGTAGGTTTCGGACATGACTCAGATGTGGTGTTGCTCTGGCTGTGGTGTAGGCAGGCAGCCACAGCTCCAATTTGACCTCTAGTCTGGGAACCTCCATATGGTGCAGGTGTGCCCCTAAAAAGACAAAAAAAAATTGAGGGTGAAATAAATTTATTTTCAGATAAAAGCTGAGAGAATTTGTTGCCAGTAGACCTGTCATGTTAAGATATGTGAAAAGGGAGTTCCCTGGTGGCCTAGTGGTTAAGGTGTTGTCACTGCTGTGGCTCAGGTTATTCTTGTGGTATGGGTTTGATCGCCAGCCCAGGAACCTCTGTGTGCCACAGGTGCAACCAAAAACACCCCCCCAAAGAAAAACAAACAAAAGAAATGCAAAAGGACATCCTTCAGGTTAAAGGAAAATGGTTCTCAGTGGAAATTCAGATGGACGGGAAGAAGGGAAGCGCCCTGGAAACGGCAAATAAGATCTTATTTCAATAATGGACTTAAAACCCATTGACTATTTAAAACAAGACCATTGTAGATAAGGTCTACTTAGTATATATTGAAGTAAAAGGTATGACAATCACGTATGAACGGGGATGGGCAAATGGATTTTTTTGGCTTTTTTAGGGCTGTACCTATGGCATGTGGAGGTGCCCAGGCTAGGAGTTGAACTGGAGCTGCAGCTGCTGGCCTACACCACAGCCACAGCCACAGTAACACAGGATCCGAGCCATGCCTTCAACCTACACCACAGCTTGCAGCGATGCTGCATCCTTAACCTGCTGAGCAAGGCCAGGGATCCAAGCCCGAATTCCCATGGATGCTAGTGATACGAGCCGGGTTCTAAACCCACTGAGCCGGGGTGGAAAATCTGGACTTTTTTTTTTTTTTTTTTTTTGCTTTTTAGGGCCATACCCACAGCATATGGAAGTTACCAGGTTGGGAGTCGAATCGGAGCTACAGCTGCCAGCCTACACTACAGCCACAGCAACTCGGGATCCAAGCCGAATCTTTGACCTACACCACAGCTCACAGCAACACCGGATCCTTAACCCACTGAGTGAGGCCAGGGATTGAACCCATGTCCTCATGGATACTAGTTAGGTTCAATTCCACTTTTGCCACAATGGGAACTCCTGGATTTTTTTTTTTTAATTGGAGGAAAGAAATAGAAACTATACATACAGACAACTCAAAGGGAGTCCTTCAGCAAATGAAGCTGAGACATGGGTGATAACTACCAGGGGAAATAGGATCAAGAGATGGAAGCTTACAGCAGAAATTGGCTCAATATTGTAAATCAACTATACTTTAATAAAAAATATTAAAAATTAAAACACGAAATGGGATCCTTTTAAGGGTGGGAGAAGTAAAAGCATTTTTATATTCCGAAGAAAAAGATCTAGTAGTGAGGGGGAGTCGATGACCTAAGTCGGAGGGAATTTTTGGAGATTTGTGCTCGAACAGGCAAAAGAGAGGGTGGGTCTCATTCCGAGGTGCAGGCATTGGTTTCCGACAGCAGCACCAGCAAGAAGGCAGAGATATGTACAGGCCGTGATGCAAGTTCATGTGTTTCGGGGAGTGTGTACAACCCGTTCTCTTGTGACGGGTTTAATTTTCTCAGCAGAGTAGGAAGCAAGGCATCAACTGAGAGTGAGGCTGGGAAGGTGGTGGTGGAGTCCTGAGGAGAGGAAGGGGGAGGCTGACCAACTACGGAATTACAGTATGATTGCCCCGTGGAATAGCACCCATTTGAGGTTTGGGGTTTTTTCCCTGAGGTTTTGGGTATCTCCCCCCGACCCCCGTGAGATTTTTTGTTGTTGTTCTTGCCGCACTGGTGACATGTGGAAGTTCCAGGGTCCGGGATTGAACCTGTGCCACAGCTGTAACCAGAGCCACAGCCATGACCACGCCAGGTTAGGAGCCACGAGGGGACGCCCCTATTTGAGGTTGGTGATCCTTACTTAAAGGGACACCAGTCCACCTGGTCACATGCTTTTTTCTCAGCCACCTTCTACTCTCGGGTGCAAATGAAGGATAGACAGCGAGCTGGATTGCACCCCCGGCGGTGGTTTTGCCAAACAAGTCCAATAATGTGAGGGAGGCAAAGAGGGCGTGTGAGCTGGTGTGGACAGTTGACCATGGAGATGAAGCTGGGTAAGAGGGAAAAAGGGGAGTCTCCGGGGATGCGGATCAACGGAAAGGCTAATATCCACACACTGACCGTCTGCGGAGAGTCCAGATATGGGTGAAATCAGGATGCTCTGGGGAATGAGAGAAAACCAGAAGTCGGAGGACACCCAAGAATGGAGGCACCACCTTTGCCATCGGCTCCCATCTTCACTCGGTTCCTCTGTAACCTCACCTCCTTCTCCCTCAGCCGCCCGGGCTCCCTTGCCTCCTCCATGCCCTGGGTCTGCGGAGCTCGTCCCTGGAGAGTCCCACACACGCTCTTTCCCGCACATCTTTGCTCCAAGATCATTTTCTCAATGAAGCTTGACTTCATCACCTTATTTTTTTTTTAATTTTATGGAAGTATAGTCGATTTATAATGTTGTGTTAATTTCTATGGCACAGCAAAGCGATTCAGTTATTCATGTATACATACATATATACATATTCTTTTTTATCTTTTCCACTATGGTTTATCAAAGGATACTGGATATCTTTCCTGTGCTATGCAGTAGGGCCTAGTTGTTTATTCAATATATATATACATAATGGTTTGCATCTGCTAATCCCAAACTCCCAGTCCATCCCTCCCCTCTCCCACCCCAACCCCCCCCTGGCAACCACAAGCCTGTTCTCTAGGTCTGTTTCTGTTTTGCAGATGGGTTCACTTGCATTATATTTTAGATTCCAAATATGTCATATCATGTGTCTTTGTCTTTCTGACTGACTTTGCTTAGGATAAGAATCTCTTAAGTCCACCCATGTTGCTGCAAATGGCATTCTCTCATTTTTTATGGCTGAGTAATATTCCATTGTATGTATGTACCACATCTTCCTTATCCAGTCATCTGTCAGTGGACATTTAGGCAGTTTCCATATCTTGGCTGTTGTAAATAGTGCTGCAGTGAACATTGGGGTGCCTGTGTCTTTTCAAAGTATAGTTTTTGTCTGGATAGATAGATGCTCAGGAGTGGGATTGCTTGATCATAAGATAACTCTGTTTTTAGTTTTTTGTGGATCCTCCATAGTGTTTTTCCATAGCGGTTGTAACAATTTACATTCCTACCAACAGTGTAGGAGAGTTCCCTTTTCACTACACCCTCTCCAGCATTTGTTATTTGTAGACTTTTTAATGATGGCTATTCTGACCAGTGTGAGGTGGTTCCTCATTGTAGTTTTGATTTGCATTTATCTAACTATTAGCAATGATGAGCATCTTTTCATAAAATCAGTTTCTTTATATCATTTCATAACAGTCAGTGTTTCAATTTTCAGTTGTCTCATTATTTTAATTTGTTGGAATCAGGGTTATATTTCTTAAATCTCTTAATCTGCAGGATCTCCTTTCAACTACTTTACGTTCTCTTTGAAATTTATTTAAGAAATCCAAGTTGGCAGAGCTTTCCAGAGTTGGGATTTTGCAGACTCTATCCCATAGTGTCATATGATGTTCTCTCTTTTGCCTGCTAATTTGTAGGAGGACTCATTTTTTTTTTTTAATTTTTTAGGACAGCACTTGCGGCATAAGGAAGTTCCCAGGCAAGGGGGTCGAATCAGAGTTGTAGCCACCGGCCTACCCCACAGCCACTCCAATGCCAGATCCAAGCCATATCTACAGCCTACACAGAGCTTGTGGCAATGCCAGATCCTTAACCCACTGAGTGAGGCCAGAGATCGAACCCACATCTCTTGGATACTATTCAGGTTCTTAACCCGCTGAGCCACAGCGGGATCTCCCAGATTCTTTTTTTTTCTTTCTTTCTTTCTTTTTTTTTCTTTTTTCTTTTCTTTTTTTTTTTTTTTTTTTTTTTTTTTTTTGTCTTTTTAGGGCCTCACCCACGGCATATGGAGATTCCCAGGCTAGGGGTCTAATCAGAGCTGTAGCTGCCGGCCTATAACACAGCTGCATCTAAGCCGCCTCTCTGACCTACACCACAGCTCACGGCAACACTGGATTATTAACTCACTGAGTGAGGCCAGGGATCGAACTTGCATCCTCATAGATGCTAGTCAGATTTGTTTCCACTGAGCCACAACAGGAACCCCTCAATATTTATTTATTTATTTATTTATTTTGGTCTCTTTAGGGCTGCACCTGCAGCATATGGAGGTTCCCAGGCTAGGGGTCTAATTGGAGCTGCAGGTGCTAGCCTACGCCACAGCCGCAGTACCGAGGGATCCGAGCCACATTTTCGACCTATACTACAGCTCGTGGCTGTGGATCCTTAACCCATTGAGTGAGGCCAGGGATCAAACCCGCAACCTCATGGTTCCTAGTCAGATTTGTTAACCACTGCACCACGGCGGGAACACCTCAATATTTTTTAATTTAATTTCATTTTTTCTCAATATTTTTTTAAATGTTAATCCTCAAATTAATTTTTTCAATGCAATTTCAATTAAAAATCCGTTTTGTATGGTCCAAGAAAAATTACCCATAAATTCATATGAAAGAGCAAAGGACCAAGAATAGTCAAGACAACTTTGAAAAGGAAGTCGGGGTGGTGGACCTCTCCTTACTAGAGAGGCTCTAAATTGGAAGCACTGTAATAGCGGTGGGGGACCTTTGCAGGGGACCCTTGAAAAATGCAGGGGATTAGAGTTGCCCCTCTGAAAGAGAGCCCATTGAGCTCCCCACTCCTCTCACCATGTGAGGACAGAGAGAAGACAGCCTTCTACAAGCCAGGGAGAGTGCTCTCACCAGAAACCAAGTCTGCTGGTGCCTTGGTCTTGGACTTCCAGCCTCCACAACTGGGAGAAATACAATTCTGTCATTTATAAAGCATCCCAACCTGTACTGCATTTAGAACGGATAAGCAGTGAGATCCTGCTGGATAGCACAGGGAACTATGTATCTAATCACTTGTGATGGAACATGATGGAGGATGATGTAAAAAAAGAAGGTATGTAAAGGTATAGCTGGGTCACTTTGCTGCACAGTAGAAATTGACAGAACATTGTAAATCAACTGGCAAAAAATTTTTTTAATCATCCAGTCTATGGGTTTTTTTTTTTTTTTTTTTTGCGCTTTTTAGGGCCACACCCATGGCATATGGAGGTTCCCAGGCTAGGGGTTGAATCAGAGCTACAGCTGCCAGGCGACACCACAGCCACTGCAGCACTAGATCAGAGCTGAGTCTGTGACCTACAGCACAGCTCACAGCCACGCTGGATCCTTAACTGAGCGAGACCAGGGATTGAACCTGCAACCTCATGGTTCCTAGTTGGATTTGTTTCCACTGCCTCATGACGGGAATCTCTCCAGTCTATGGTATTTTGTTATAGCAGCCTGAGTGGAGTAAGACAGAGCAGGATCTTGAAGAGATATTTATACATTCAACATTATTCACAATTGCCAAAAGGTGGAAGGCAACTTAGATGTTCATCCGTGGGTGAATGGATC
Organism: Sus scrofa; assembly: GCF_054392235.1. Classification (NCBI taxonomy): domain Eukaryota; kingdom Metazoa; phylum Chordata; class Mammalia; order Artiodactyla; family Suidae; genus Sus; species Sus scrofa. The sequence goes on from NC_139385.1 coordinate 44,804,803, forward strand.
AGCAAAGTGTGGTATATAAGTACAATGGAATATTATTCAGCCTTGAAAAGGAAAGGATTCCTGACACGTGTTACAACACAGATGGACCTCAGAATAGAATGGTGGTTGTCAGAAGCTGGGAAGCATAGAGAATGAGCAGTTATTGTTTAATGAACACAGTTTCAGTTCAGGAAGATGAAAAACTTGGATGCTCATGTCATATTTAGATGAGCTATATTAAATTGTCACGAGGGAGGTCAAAAACAGTCAAGTATTGGCAATTTCGTGTGGTTCAACCTAATAAAAATACACATCTTATGTAGTAACCATATACACCAACTTCAGGAAAGCGGTGACTTTGGGGGCGAGAGGCAGGAAATGGGGGCTTCATCTCTATCTCTGACATGGAATTCTTTTTTTTTTTTTTTTTTTTTTTTTTGGCTTTTTATGGCCACATCCATGGCATACAGCAGTTCCCAGACTAGGGGTCAAATCGGAGCTGCATCTTCAACCTACACCACAGCTCAGGGCGTTGGCAACTCAGGATCCTTAACCCACTGAGTAAGGCCAGGGATCGAACCCACATCCTCATGGATACTAGCTGGTTTTGTGACCTGCTGAGGCATAGCAGGAACTCCCTGAGATGGAGTTCTTTAAATAAATAAGCAAATACAGGTCTGGGAGTTCCCATCATGGCTCAGTGGTAACGACTCCGACGAGTATCCTTGAGGAAGTGATTTTCATCTATGGCCTCGCTCAGTGGGTTAAGGATCTGGCATTGCTGTGGCTGTGGTATAGGCAGGCAGCTGCAGTTCCAATTCGACTCCTAGGCTGGGAATTTCCATATGCTGCGAGGACGGCCGTTAAAAAAAAAAAAAAAAAAAATCTGAAGTTGATATAGCAAACATTAATGTCACATATGTTAATAATACAGACCTGCGTGTCTACACATTCTTTTCTGTAACTTGCTTGAAAATCTTCATGAATAAAAATAAAAAGAGTGGCGGTCCCTGGCAACTCAGTGGGTTAAGATCTGACACTGTCACTGCCGTGGCTCGGGTTGCTGCTGTGGTGTGGGTTCCCTCTCTGGCCCTTGAGCGTCCATATGCCGCAGGTGTGGCCAAAAATAAATCAATCAAAGCAAAACAAAACAGTGAATAGGAGAAGGGAAGTTGGAGTCAGGCCAGATGTAGACAACTCGGTCAAGCTGCTTGACGGGGAATTGAGGAGATGGGATAGGATCAGGGTGGGCAGTGGAGACTCTGCATTTATTCAGGAGGAGGGAAGAGATTAAAGGTTCGGAGGCGGGCACGGTGAGAAGGTACCCCCGCCCCCCGGAAGAGAATCGGGGGCCCTTCCTGGGAGGGTGAGCACATGATGCGGAGCTGCAGTGAGGAGAAGCCTGTGGCCTCTGTTCGGGGCCCACTGAGCAGGAGCGTCAACTGGGGTCCGAGGCCGGAGGCAGCTGAATGTGCCTGACGTGCACATTCTTCAACATCCTCTCCTTCCAGTTCTGCGTCTGGGTCTCCGTTTTCTCCCTGCAGAGCACATCCCTTAACCCCCAGGTGGGCAATTCCAATCCCACCAGATCCAACCCCCGGGCACTTTTTCCTGGTGCCGTCACTCAGGTCCCTCTTTCCGCTCTCCCACCTGGACCCCTGACTTGTGTCCTTCTGCCGGGAGCACCACCTCCCTCTTCCACTCCTTGTCTCTCTTCCTTCTTCCCAGATGGAAATGTCAAGACCCGGTCTGATTGAGATAATGCACACCCTCTACCGCTCACCCAAAGTGTACACTTCAATGGTTTCAAGTACGTTCGGACCATCATGACTGTCGATTTTAGAACATCTTCATCACCCCAGACAGAAACCCCACAGCCTTTGGCTGTCCTCCACCGTCTCCCCCTCTCCCCAGTCCCCCAAGCCTCTGCTTTCCGTCTCTATGGCTTGGGCCTATGCTGGATATGTCCTATCAATGGAATCATACAGTATATGGGTTTGGGTGACTGTCTTCTTTCCTCAAGCATCACGTTTTCAAGGTTCATCCTGGCCGCGTGTGTCAGTGCTTCATTCCTTGTCGGGCTGAATACTATGCCATGGCGTGGCTGTAACACACTATGTTTCTCCATTCATCCGTTGATGGATTCAAAGGAACTCCTCTCAGGCAGTCTCTCCTGATTGATTTCTACCCCCGGCTCCTCTGCCATGCCCTCAACATTCTGTCAACGGGGATTCCTCGGTGACATGGCCCCTGAGACTGGAAAGAGCAGGCAGCCTTTTGTTTGCGATCCAGCTGAGCCTCTTAGGGGCTGAGTGGTGGGCCCTCCTCTGGGCCTTGTTTCCTCCTCGGTAAAATGAGGACAATGATATGTCCTTCCAGGGTCGTGGGAAGTGCTGATCCAAATGGAGCATGTGGCAGAGTGGTCTGACATACGGAAGGCACTCAACAGCATTGGCTCCCTTGGGTCTGGGTTGACCTTGGTCCCAAGCTCAGAGTGAGCAGGCAGGAACCAGGCCTCCTTCCTTGCTCTTCCCCCACTGATGTCTGAGCACACCGTTCTCTCTTTTCTTTCCTCCTTTCTTTCCTTCCTTCTTTCCTCCTTTCCTTCCTTCTTTCATTCTTTCTTTCTCCCTGCCTCCCTCCCTTCTTTATTTCCTTTTTGGCCATACCTGTGGCATTCTGAAGTTCCCAGGCCAGGGATCCAACCCGTGCCACTGGTCTTCAAACTCCCGTGGGTATGAGTATGCCCAGTCCTGACACATCCAGGTCATTTATGTCTGGGTCACAGGGACTGATGGCCTCAGTGTCCCCCTCGTCGGGGGAATGGTGTGAGCTGATTTGCCCACTGCTGTGTAAACCCAGGGACTCTGAGGGCCAGGTGGTGCCCCTACCCATCCAAGCAAAGCCTCAGGCCAGAGCCCATCCGTCTTCGTGTCCTGGAGGCCTTTAGGACTCAGGAGGACCTGACAGTTAATTCATTCATTCATCAAATTTTGCAAACCTATCTCTCGCAGGGCATGGCACTGTGACGAAGACCTGGCCCCCGCTCTCAAAGGGCCCGTGGACTCGTGATGACAGGGCCACCCAAGACACATTCGGGTACAGAAAGCTGCTGGCCCTGTGTTCCTCTGTGGCTCTGAACACCTCCTGGACTCCTCAGATGCTTCTGTTTATGATTTCTAGGGCTTCCTCTTTGGCCTCTTTGAATAGATAGGGATTTCTTTCCTTAGTTTTTGCCCCCAAAGATTAGCACAGTGGCAACACCTTCGGAAGATTCTCAAGGGATATTTGATGGAAAAATAAAAACACGAAGAATGAAATGACAGCGTACGGTGTGTGTGGTATGCCCTCACAGAGTATGCCCGCAAGTGTTATGCGACCCCTAAACCGGGCTGGGAGGGCTTCTTGGAACAGGTGATATTTGAACTGGGTCTTGGGATGAGTTAGAATTTGCCCAGCTCTAACTGGAACAGCTTTTGCAGAAGTATAAGGAAGTCTGAGTGGTGAGAACTTCCTAGCGGCTGTGTGGGTGTGGGGGAGTGAGGGTGGCGAGAGGAAGGGAAAGTGGAAGAGAGGGATGCAAGGGAGGGGGCTCAGTCAAGATTCTGAACAATACAGATAAATAGAAAAAAGGAGAGAGAGCACTCAGGCTTGACACTTGAAGACAATCAGTTTTTTTGGCATATATCATATATATACACACACAGTACTTTATGATATACACGAAACAAACTATACATGTTGTTTTCCACCCGAGACTATATAAATGTGTTTTTTTTTTTCCCTACATGTAGGAGCTATTTGTTTTAAGCAGAGTTCTTTCTTTTTCCAAGAAGTTAACTCAGGTGGTGCATTGGGAGAAATGCAGATTGTAAGGGACACTGAGGTGGGAAGATGCCACCACCCTGGAGAAGCAAGAAGACTCTGGGGGGAGTTCCCATTGTGGCGCAGTGGTTAACGAATCCGACTAAGAACCATGAGGTTGCGGGTTCGGTCCCTGCCCTTGCTCAGTGGGTTAACGATCCGGCGTTGCCGTGAGCTGTGGTGTAGATTGCAGACGCGGCTCGGATCCCGTGTTGCTGTGGCTCTGGCGTAGGCTGGTGGCTACGGCTCCGATTCAACCCCTAGCCTGGGAACCTCCATATGCCCCCCAAAAAAATAGCAAAAAGAAAAAAAAAAAAAGACTCTGGGGCAGTGGAACGAGGAGGAAGAGCCATTTGTCCAGGTAAAGGATCTGGGGAGGCAGGTTGCTTGGTGGGTGGAGGGAGAGGAGGACTCACAGAATTCTGGCTTAGGAAACAAACAGGTCGTTGGTGATACCCTTCAGATAAAGACTTGGGATGAAGCCCAGGCAAATTGTGAGAAGCAGATAATGAGCTGAGATGTGTGAACACCTTAGATTTGTGTGTAACTGTCCTGCGGATAGTGGGCACGCGGGCGGGCCTCCGGGGGAACCTCACACCTGACTGCAGCACCTGCGGGGTCCAGATGGTTGCGTAGGGCACGAGGGCCCTAAGCCCTGATGTAATGGGGCCTTCTGGGCCCGGCGCAGACTGAGTGTGCTTGGCTGGGAAGCAGCGCTCACCACTTCCCGGTGCAGGTGAGGGTGTCGGACCTGGGGCCCCTATTGCATCAGGCTGGGGAACAAGGGCTCAGGAGTCCTGCGTCCTCCTCACTTCACGTGGAGGCCTTCGAATCTCGGCCCTGCCACTTCCTGCCTCAGTTTCCCCATCTGCACTCGCTCACGGGCGGACCCAAGAGCAGTCTGTAACCTGCAGAGGCCACGACACAACGCTGGCATCCGGCGGGGAGAAGCTGCCAGCCCTGGTCACCGAGAAGGGTCGCGGAGCAGGGGCGCGGGGAGCCGGGACTGGGCAGAGTCGCCTGCGGGACGGGCAGGCCCGGGCGGCGCCAACTCCGCGCCTGGGGGCCCGGCTTGCTGCCAGGCCGCAGCCAGACCCCTCGCCGCCCAGTCGCCGTCAGAACAAAAGTGGCGGCGGTGCCCGGCGCCCGGCGCCCCGCAGGCCCGGCCCCCGCCGGGCAGTCTAGCCGCCCCGCCACTCGGCCGCACGACGTACGGCAGCCGCGCCTTCGGCCCTTTCCGTCCGAACGCGCTCGGCTCTTTCCGCTGCGGCCGGCGCAGGTGGAGGGGGCGGGGCGGGGGCCGTGCGTGGTGACGCCGCGGGGGGGGGTGACGCACCGGCGTGCCCCGCCCCCTCCCCCTCCCCGTTCAGGCTCTGGAAAGAGAAGAAAAAAAACTTTCTTTTTTTTTTAATTGAGGAATCAACAGCCGCCATCTTGTCGCGGACCCGACCGGGGCTTCGAGCGCGATCTACTCGGCCCCGCCGGTCCCGGGCCCCACAACCGCCCGCGCACCCCGCTCCGCCCGGCCGGCCCGCTCCGCCTGGCCCTCGGCGCCCGCTCCGGCGGCCCCGCTCGCCTCTCGGCTCGGCCTCCCGGAGCCGCGGCGGCGGCGGCGGCGGCGGCGGCAGCGGCGGCGGCGGCGGCGGCGGAACGGGGGGTGGGGGGGCCGCGGCGGCGGCGGCGGCGGCGGCCCCGCTTCGCTCATTGTTTTTCCTCGCGGCGGCGGCGGCGGCGGCGGGCCGCGGGCAGGGAGCGGAGCCCGGAGCCCCCCGGTCGTCGGGCCGCGAGCGAATTAATTAAGTGGGGCGCGGGGGGGGAGCGAGGCGGCGGCGCGGCGGCGGCACCATGTTCCCGGGGACTGCCTGAGCCGCCCGGCCGGGCGCCGTCGCTGCCAGCCGGGCCCGGGGGGGCCGCCGGGCCGCCGGGGCGCCCCCGCCGCGGAGTGTCGCGCTCGGGAGGCGGGCAGGGGATGAGGGGGCCGCGGCCGGCGGCGGCGGCGGCGGCGGCGGCCGGGGGCGGGCGGTGAGCGCTGCGGGGCGCTGTTGCTGTGGCTGAGATTTGGCCGCCGCCTCCCCCACCCGGCCCTGCGCCCTCCCTCTCCCTCGGCGCTCGCTCGCGACTCGCGGCTCGCGCTCGCTCTCCCCTCGCAGCCGGCCGGGGCCGGCGCCGACCCCCGCCCCGGAGCCCTCGCCGGCCCCGCCGCCCGCGCTCGGGGCTGTTTTCGCGAGCAGGTGAAAATGGCCGAGAACTTGCTGGACGGACCGCCCAACCCCAAACGAGCCAAACTCAGCTCGCCCGGCTTCTCTGCGAATGACAGCACAGGTGAGTAGGGGGCCGGGCGGGAACAGGGGCCCCGGGGGTCGCTGACAGCCCTGCCCGGAGGTGAGTGCCCCCGGGGGACCCGAACTCGAGGGCGGGCGTGCGGGGCCCTTTCCCCGGGACCCCGGCCGCGGAGGGGGAAGTTTGTCGGAAGACTGCCTGGGGCCCGAGTGGGGCGGCACATGCCCGGTGCGCTCGCATAGCCCGGAGTTGGCGAGCCCTCCTCGCGTGGAGCCCGAGTGGTACTTCCAGGGGGGAAAAGTAAAGCGGAGCGTGTTTGTTCTGCGTGGTGAGTCCCTTTGCCACCCTCTGCCGCCGTGGGTCGACACACGCGTGGCTGTTTGAAGGGATGACAGCGGAGGGTGCGTTTGCCAGTGAGGGAAGGAAAGCGTGCAGCCCAAAGGGGACCCGAAATGTTTTCTGAATTGGTAGCACATTCACAAGGCAACCAGAAGACACGCAGAGCTGCAGCCAGCCTCTTGAGTTACGACTTAGAAGTTTTTTGGAATGTGCTGCTTGGGAAAAATGCTTAGTAGTTACTTTGAAAACTCTTGTTGTTGGTCTCCTGAGCTATCCCATTTTTCACAGCCCCAAACTTCGGAAGACGTCCTAAGTGGGGTGTTTAATTTCAAGACTGTAACTTCGGAAGAAAGTTAAATAGCAGATTGATCCGGGCTGCAATCTGCAAGTGAGCTTGTGTTGCTTTTACAGTGAAGATGTAAGAAGAAAAAATATGTTAAGGAATGGGGGAATTACAGTCTTCCTCCCTAGTTTTTTCGGTAGGATACTGAATAAATTCACTGTTTTAAACATCTTCCCTGGAAACTTTCTTAGGTGATCACATCAATTACCTAAGGGAAGTGTTTTAGTTTTCTATTCATTTATAGTTTTAGGTTCTTCTGGGCTGGTTCATGGTAGCGTTATGAACTAGTTGTATTTCCTCTTTCAGAGCTCTCCTTTGCGTTAAAAACTTGTGCGCTTCGGTGAACGATTTGATCCCCAGCGCAGCTTGCATTTCTCCACTGTGATCTTGCAGTAGCAGCATCTGTAAATCAGTTTATAATGAATGGGTCAGAATTGAATTATATTGCTGCAGCAGTGCCTTCAGATTTGCAGTAGACACAGCTGTTCAGCTTGTGCAAACATTTCTGTGACTGACCACTAGCGTTTTTCTGCTAGTGGTCTAAAAATCTATTGCTATTGTTGGAACAAAACTTGAGTTTTGTGGCTGCAGTTTTACTACAATTCCTAGACTATTTTTTAATGTAGAATTGAGAGAAAGTGTAAAAAAAAAATCATGAGATTCTTGTCTAGTTGAAATGAAATTTGTTGAAACAGTTGGAGAAGAGTCAGTTAAGTCTCATGGTGTATAAAAGTCACCAATAATACTCTTCTTTAAAAAAAAAAAACTGATGAAGTGTTGTGTTTGATGTTAATTTTGTAAAATCAGCTTATCTGAAATGAGAAATGTGAGAACAACCATGATTTCAATGCTCTGATTTTACTGCATTTAAAAAACTCTGATTTTACTGCAGAATAGCTCATCTTGGCTCCATTAATCTTGGCATGTTTGAGTGAAAAATCTTTAATCATATGAAATATAGATCATACTGGACAAGTTTGCTTTGAAGCTTGTCCTCTGAAACGTAACTTTTGAATGGCTTTGCAGCTTTGCTGTTGTTGATTGAGGTTATTTTAGACTTTGCTTTTTATACAGAGGGACAAGGGAGTTACGTGAGACGTAGCAGAAAGGCTTGTCCCACTGTAAACTTGTACCTCTTTTCAAGATGGCACCCAAAGGACTGGCTCTTGGGGCACTTCTGTTATTGGATGGTCAGATATCTACTTAATGTGTGGCTGATCACAGTAAAATTTATCAGAAAGGGTGGATTTTGACCACTTTTTTCCCTTTCTAATTTTGATCCTTTTGAGGCACTGGAGCTCTTTCGCTTTTCCAAATGTGGAACAAAAAAGTCAGTTTTAACAGCTCTGTTTAAATAATCCAAAGAATAAATTCACCTTTATATGTGTGTCGGGTCCTTGGTGGCGCGTTCGGCACCATCATGTCCCTGTGAGAGGGTCTCTTAGTGTCAGGGCCTTGGAAGGGCCCTCACTGAGCACATGAAGCAAGGTACAGCCTTGTGTCCCGTAACTGCTGGTCTGAAGCAAGGCTTAAGGATGTCTGTCAAGGCAAAGCAAGGACTAAAGGGATTAGATTACACGCAGTCAAAGGATCCAAGGCATTTTGTTAAATGGAAACATGGGGAGAGACCTGAGAATAACATTCTCGAGAGACTCAGCCTCATTTAAATGAGGAGATATGGGTTTGTGGCTTCTAGGATAGAATTGGACCGGGCAGGAGTTCCCGTCGTGGCGCAGTGGTTAACGAATCCAACTAGGAACCATGAGGTTGCGGATTCGGTCCCTGCCCTTGCTCAGTAGGTTGACGATCCGGCATTGCTGTGAGCTGTGGTGTAGGTCGCAGACGCGGCTCGGATCCCGAGTTGCTCTGGCTCTGGTGTAGGCCGGCGGCTACAGCTCCAATTAGACCCCTAGCCTGGGAACCTCCATATGCCGCAGAAGTGGCCCAAAGAAATAGCAAAAAGAAAAAAAAAAAAAAAGAATTGGACCGGGCAGAGCCATGCCTATTCGTTGCTCATGTGATGAAATTTGAGGGAGGAGAGCTCTGTGGCTGGGAAGAGCTGAGGCGTTAGGAGTAGAAGGAGGCTCTGATGGCCTGAGAAGCTGGGGTGACTTGGACTGTCACTGTCCAGGGCATGTCTTTGGGGTCTGGGGGCAGGCCGTGGGCCCAGGGAATAGTTACACTTGATGCTGGGGAGCTTACCAGACAGGGTGCTGGCTGCAGGGCGCTTGCGGTCCAACGGGAGCATGGATGTGCGTTTGCTCCAGTGAAGTAAGGCGTGTCTGATACATGACATTGACACCAATGGCAGATGCCAGAGGTCCCTGCAGGCTGGGAGGTCAGGGAAGCCTTCTGAGGAGAGCGTGCAGAGGTGATGCAGAAATAGGGATGCACCCCGGAGGCAGGCAGCAAGAGGAAGAAGGGAAAACGGTGCGTTTCACCCAACCCCAGCTTTTCTTCTGAAGTGGCACAGATCCTGATGGTATCAGATGTTGTTGAAGTAGTGTTTTCTTGCTTTACATCGAAGGCGTAAACACTTTCGCACAAATGTCATCTTCCTTTACTCGGCGCCCTTTATAAGAAGTAGGACTTTGTGTAACCAGGATATAGTTGGTTATGTGTTTGGGAACTTCTTCATTTAATATGTCCAGATTAAAACAGCATTTTAGTGCCTTTTGCAGCAGGGAGTCATGATTTAACAGGGTAAAGAAATACATATCTAGGCAAGCAGCAGACTTTTTGGCCAGCTTTATTGGGGCCAAATTTACATTCAACAAATATACTATAAAAAATTTTTTGTAGGACTGCCTTCTGAAAAATTGAACATGGGTATATTTCATCCTCTGCTGTATAAATGTCCCTAAGAATTTGTGATTACGTCTTATAATGTGATTCCCTTTAAACGCAATAGAAAACTGTGTTTAGAGAAACTTGGGAGTTCTCTGGTGGTACAGTGGGTTAAGGGTCCAGTGTTGTCACTGCTGTGGCTTGGGTCATCGCTGTGGCACAGGTTTGATCCCTGGCCTGGGAACTTCCTCATGCTGTGGGGGCAGCCAAAAAAGAAAGAAAGAAACTTAGTATAAATATGGTTACCAGGAATTCCCGTCTTGGCGCAGTGGTTAACGAATCCGACTAGGAACCATGAGGTTGTGGGTTCGATCCCTGGCCTCGCTCAGTGGGTTAACGATCCGGCCTCGCCGTGAGCTGTGGTGTAGGTTGCAGACGCGGCTCGGATCCCGTGTTGCTGTGGCTCTGGCGTAGGCCAGTGGCTATAGCTCTGATTGGACCCCTAGCCTGGGAACCTCCATATGCCGAGGGTGTGGCCCTAGAAAAGACTATATATATATATATGGTTACCAGCCAACAGGACAACTTTTTAATAGCAAAATGATGACCTTTTAAGTACGTGCAGTGGTTTACACATCAGAGTGCATTTCTCCCCATCACCTCAGTTTGGTCCTCACAGCATCCTAAGAGGTAGGAAGGGAAATCCTGCCACTTCTAGGTGAGGAACCAGACTTGAGAGAGGTGGTCTGCTCAGAGAAACGTAAGGGTGAAAACCAGAACCAAACCGAGATCATTCAAGTAAGTGGTTTTGCATATTCATCTTAAGAATGTATGTCCATATACATGAAACTTACTTGAATCCTGGGGCCAGGAGACTGCAGTGCTTAGCAGGTTTTCACAGCGTAACTCCAGCAAGTGAGTGAGTTAAGTCTTTGTGGGCAAAGTTGGCCAGCAGCTGTGGGGCTGTTCTTCCTATCAGGGGCCTGGGGCGGGGGCTCCCTCCTTTCCTCCGGTTCTGGTGCAGCAGGGTCTTATCCGAGGCCGATACTGGTCTCACCTTCATGTTTATTGCAGTGGGTAATTGAGGGCCAGTCCATTTCATCTCTGAGTTCTGGCTAAATAGGAAATGTGAGTTTTTGTGGAGAAATCTACGGCTAGGGTTTTTCATGACTTTGCCTAGCTTTTACTTGGTAGAAAAGTAGGGTTTTTTTTTTTTTTTTTTTAATGATTTTCATTTCTTCCATCATAGGTGATTACAGTGTTGTGTCAATTTTCTACTGTACAGCAAGGTGATCCAGTCACACATACATATATACATTCTTTTTCTCACATCATTCTCCGTCATGCTCCATCATAAGTGACTAGATATAGTTCCCAGTGCTCTGCAGCAGGATCGCGTTGATTATCCAGAGTAGGGATTTTTGAATAACTGAGAAAGAGTTGAGAATAGTGGTCCCGAAAGAAGTTCCAGGGGGGATGGTGGGTACGTAGAACACCCTGCCCCTGCCAAGGGAGCCTTCATGGTAGATCAGAAGATTGCGACCCTTTGCTGTTTAATGTTTGAGTATGATTCTTTAATTCTTAAACATAATTGAAATGACTTATAAAGGGACTGAGGCTTAGTCCTGCAGTCAGAAGTGGATGCTTACATTGGTAGCCTGTTTTTACAACTTCTGACTTGTGCCATTGTAGTTGTGTGACAGGGTATATGATGACTTAGGGCTATGTAAGTGCCAACTCTGTGTTTTTACTTCATGTGTTTGAAAACAAACTATTTAAAAATTATTTTGTTGAGATGTGCTTTCCCATGTTAAGATGAAATATTCCTTATTGTGAGTTGTTCAAGATGAGGAAAGCTTGCTTTGAGCCAGTTTAGGTCTTGGGGTAACATTAGTCAGGACGCCACCTCTTTATCTCATTCAGGTAAAGTATGTTCCAAGGGCTATGAAGATATGTGGTTCAGCAAAGGTTTTGTGCTCAAACGAAATTAGGCCTAATGGAGGCCCTTGACTGCAGGTGCTCCCCAGCCCCAGAGTGCTGATGGGTCGTGGGTCTCGGAGAGAGGGGCTGCAGTTTGCACCATGCTCAAATACATGGGTCAGCCGACTTTCTGTGAAGGGCCAGAGGACATACGATCTTTGGCTTTGAAGGCCGTGTGGTCTCTGTCGCAGCCACTCTGTGCTTCCATTTTGGCATGAAAGCAGCTCTGGACAGTAAGTACGTGGATGGGCACAGCTGTGTGCCAGTGAAACTAGTAAAACTCACGTCACAGAAACTGGCAGCCAGGGCATTTGGCCCTCCGCTGCACATTTGTGACCCCGTTGTAACGTGGGACCGGTGCTCTGAGAAGCCTCAGTTTCCTCGTCTGGGACGCACTCCCACCTGCAAGGCTGGTGGCGCAGGTGCACCGAGGAGCCGGTCTGGGGGGGTGCCCGCGCCTGGCACCAGCGCCATCTGAACAGGGAAGGTGGTGCAGCCTTGTAGCCCAGGCCTGCTGGGCATTCTCGTTGGGTTCCGTCAGGGACTCATTTGCTGGTGGTTCTGGAAGCAGTAGTAGCCAGGAGCGCCTGTCCCCACAGGCCCGCTAGCCGGCACATCTGTTACAGCGTCGCACATTCAGAATGTGGCCAGGAATTCTTTAATCAATTCTATCGATTTTCGCCTCCATTTTCAATTGTGTTTTTGTAATAGGGACATGTTGGCCATGAAATTTTAAAATTGCAAAAATTTTAGCAGTGTGTTATTTTCTGAAAATTCTTACTGATTTTGAGGTAGTTTCATGGATTGTTTAAGCAGCAAACAAATATGTGATTCTCTTTCTTTACTGTTTATATCACAGTTCAGTCTGTGCAGTAGCAGTGTGCACAGAATTCTTGCGGTGCCTTCAGGTAGCTTAGAAGTGTGTTGACAGACTTAGAGGCAAACTTGAGGAAAGAACATAAAATGCAGTCAAATGCCAAATGCACAACAGAAACGGTGACTGAAAAAGGCTTCATTCTTTGACCTACTGTTGCCTGAACGCCTCCCATGCAGTAGCCCGGGCTGGGTGTCCTGTCCCCGGAGGCAGGCTTGAGGGGGGACACGGGGGTCCCCGTGTTCTCTGGTGCCCCCTGGGTGTCTCTCGCTAATTCAGAGCGAGGCGCCGGGCACTGGGGGGGAGTCTGCTGGTGTTCTGTGCCTTCTGTGTGTTGGGGAAAACACTCTGTCTGCTCCGAGTGGGGGGCGATCCCGGCCTAGGTCTTGCATCTCAGTCCGCTCAGGTTGCCCCGCGTGGTCTCCTACAAGCTCTCAAACTCCTGGCCATGCCGTCTGGCTTTCAGCACGTGTACCCACTGGAGCCTTTCCCTGGCAGCGCGTCCCTGCCGTGCCTGAGGGGCTGCCCTGGTCTGGCGTGGTGTCCACAGCTCCTGCACCCATTGGAGGAAGGAACGCCCGCCTTCCCAGTTCAGCCTAAGTGTGGCTTTCAGGAGCGGTCACATTGGAGCAAGTCACTGAGGCAGGATGTCAGCGCTTGCACCAGCGCGCGTTTGGGGCTTCTGCCTGTTGGACTTCGCGTGGGGGCGGTGGTTCGCTGACAGGGGTGCTGGGAAAGAGCCCCGTGCCAGGTTACCCGGCTTGAGCTCTGGCTTGAGGGGACAGCAGTCAGAGATGGGGCGGGGCTCTTTAGGAGAGGCGCGGAAGCAAGCTCTCTCTTTCCAGGTTCTTCGACACTCTGCAGAAGGATTTGCTGATGTTGACAAATCTGCCTTTAGGGTGCTTTCTCTTTCTAAATTTGGGAAGCACGGCTATTTTTGAGCTCTCTGTCTAAAAGTCGAACCCCTTTCTTGTAAACCTTTACCCTTAGAAAGACTTGGATATCATCCCGCGTGTCATTTTCCCCCGTGTTTCATTTCCATTAATCAAAAGAATGTTTAGTGAAACTATTGCTAAGAATAGTAAAATCCAATGGTGAAAATTTTTTCTTGTGGTTAAATGTGACTTTGCTATTCCGAGATGTCTCGTCTGCTACTGTTTGAAATCTCTTCATTTGCCAGTCTCTCTAACACAGCCATGCTTTATTGCACATAGTAGGTGTTTCTTAAAAGTTGGAACCGTTCAGCAGGGCTATACAATTCTATTGTAAAGCAAAATCTGGTTTTATTTCAAAAGCTTCCCTCTGCACTGCCTTTGAATATCTTGAATTTTTCTTATCACAACTATACCACCTATACATATTTTAATTTTATGGTTAGCATAAACAGTGAAATGCCATGAAAAATAAGCTGCTGTTCTTTAGGTAGCGTGAGGCTTGTGCAAGTATTCAGGTAAAGCGGATTTGGGTATTTGATTACAACCTATATGATGACCCTCAGAAACTATAGAGACACATCAAATAGATAGGGTGTGCTTTGACAATTATGGCCTATACGAGTTTGACCCAATTCCTTTGGATTAAAATATTTTGAGTGTTTGTCACCTGATTAAAAGTAGAACCTTCCACCGTGACTCAGAGTTGAAGGAAATGTCAGAGCTTTTTATACTGGGAGGCAGGCAACGTGGTAGTGGGGAGTGCGCCTGGCCTCCACTCAGGTGTTCCCTGGATCTCCACTTCCAGCCCATCCGCTCTGTGACTTGGACCGGTCACTTTACATTTGAACTTGGTTGAGGAGGGTGGGTCTCATCTCTAAGAGGGATTGTTTGGAGTTCCTACTGTGGCTTAGCGGGTTAGGAGCCCAACTAGTATCTGTGAGGATACGCGTTTGATCCCTGGCCTCGCTCAGTGGGTTAGAAGATCCAGCGTTGCCACAGGGTGCGGTGGAGGTGGAGGATGTGGCTCGGGTCTGTCGAGCCTGTGGCATAGGCCAGCAGCTGCAGCTCCCATTGGAACCCTAGCCTGGGACCTGCCATATGCCACAGGTGTGGCTCTAAAAATAAGTACACAAATAAATAAAAGGGTTTTTTTTTTTTTTCCTCCTGTAAAATTTGCATTTTCTTCTCACTTTGATTAGCTTTGTGTATTCTGCTCCTGTGGTTCCCGGCATGTACCAGGTTGCAGCAGCTGTTTTTATTGTATTCTTGTGTGCAGAAATACTAGCCATCACCTTCCACTTGAGCTGGTGAGGAAGGGGCTGGTGTGGGTGAGGGTCCCTCACCCAGGACCACACCCATGGGCGTTTCTCACTGAGTGCATGGGGAGGTGCCACCCGCACCCAGTCCACGGTCAGCACCAGGGCTGCTGCAGTCTCAGGACCAGCCCGCAGAGCAGTGGATTCGAGACAGATTCAGGAATCCCACAAATCGGGTAATAGTTGGACACACTTTGCTCAGTCTGTGTTTGAAGTAAAAACTATCCTTTGTTGAAAAATTGAAGTCTGAATGCCACTTTTTCTACAATTGTTTCAGAACAAGGACTTGATTTAGGTTAGGACTTGGTGACAAAGGAAAAGTGAGCATGGAGAAACTATAAAAATGGGCTTTTCTTTTTTCGAGAACAGTTAGAAGAGAAAGTGGCCTTCAGATCACTATCCAGGTTGGGTTGATTGGTTGAAAGAAATATTGGTGAAAATTAATTTCCTCTTTGATTCAGCTACTACTCATCTTGCAAGAAACAGATTCAGCCTCACTATATTGGGGGGATTTTCTCTTCCTACAGATTCTATAACAGGAAGTTACTTCAATGGAGTTTGCTATTTTTCCATTCTCTGAGATATTTTAGGTGTGATTTACAGGTTTGCTAGTACAAATTGCCCTGTGGTGGTCAAATAATTTTTCCCCTTAATTTGTGTTTATGTTAAATCTTATTTACATTTTAGTAATTTTTATTGAAAATAACACAAGGGCATAAAGTATTGATAGATTTCCTGTGTTATTTTGACTGTGCCTCTACTGCTATTGAGCCTGGTTTTTGTTTGAAGAGCACAACCTGCCCAGAGTTGAATTTCTCTTTGAAAACTCTCCGAGGGGATTGTTTGAATCATTGAAAGATAATTCAGTGTTTTAGCTCACACGGGTGACTTTCTCCACCTTTGAAAGTTTAGGGAAAAACGGGTTCCTTCTCAACAGCTAGAGTGATTTCGGACACATCCTTTGTTTGAAGTGCTCATATTCCTGTGATGTTAAGTCAGCACTGGCCCGCTGAACTTTGTGTGACGATGCTGTGTTCGGTATCCACACTCGCCGGACTGGATCCACCAGGCTCTTGTGCTTGAACTGTTACTAATGGGACTCAGGAGCTATGTTTTCAGTTTGCTTTGATTAATGTAAATGTCCACAGCTGCGTGTGGCTGTCGGCTGCTGTGTCGGACAGGTCGTTAACTTGCCTCAGTGTCTGGCGTGTTCTTTAATATGTTTATGATCTAAAGGGCACAGTCCTTTTAAAGGGACCAACGTGTGAAGGTGGAAAACACTTTCGGAAATACTCATTGGTTTAGATTCAGGAGTTTTTACTCACATAGAAATATTTGTTACACTTCGGTGTCAGCCCTGGAGAGCTAGTGGAACACAGCAGGTCCAGAGTCTGCGTTCATGGCAGGCAGCTGCAATCAGGAGTGACCAAGGGCCTCAGCGACGAGGTCCATGGCTGGGCCGTAGGACGGCATCTGTTCTGAAAGGTCTCGGAAGGTTGTCTGGGGGAAGTGACTGCGACCTGGGGGTGAAGAGGAGATGGGACGAAGTGCTGTTCCAGGCATAGGGAACAGCATAAATAGCAGGTGCTGTGGTCTGGAGGTGTACATTTCTGAGCATGGAAGGTTTTTGCAAAAGCCAGTTTTGTTTTTGTCTTATATTCAGAGGGTTACCATTTAGAGGCAGCATGGTCTTGCCTCTGAGAGGCGGAGACTGCTGGTCCTGTCTTGCCTTGGGGAGTTGGGGGGTTGGGTGGACCTGGGCTCCAGTCTCAAGTCTACCACATTTACCTGTTCTTTTATTCAGAGAATTTAAGATGCTTACATAATTCAAACTATTTGTATGTGTGACACTGCTAGGTTGCGGTGGCCTCATCTTCTTGGAACTCAGAGTGTAGTGGCACAGGCAGGCAGTCCAGCAGCCCCACCGATGCCTGTCTGATTGCAGACCGAAGTCAGGGTTGTTATGGGAAGGAACCAAATGCTTCAGACGCGGTGGTCAGGGAGGCTTCCAGAGGAAGGGCACTAGCTGATTTCAGACAGACTCTCAGGGGAGTCTGAAGGCAAGGCAGAATCATGGAGAGCCTGTGATGTCAGATCCAGGAGTCCAGATCATCCTTTTAGGGCTTAAACAGTACAGAATTTTAGAAATCCATCACGTCCAGCTAATTGGAGTGATTGCGGTTTATTCTCCAGAAGGCTAGATCATCTTTTTCCAAGGTGTATTTTTCCATCTAAGTTCCTATCTGCAGGGAGACAACTGCCGTCTTTCTCCCCCAACCCCATTTGTAGAAGGAGAAAGACCCCACAAGAAGCAGCTTTAAGGATTAGGACTATAGTTGACCGTTGAACAGTGTCAGGGCTAGGGGTGCCAACCCTCCCTGCAATTAGAAATCCACATGTAACTTGCCCTCTGTATACTGGCTCCATGCGGTTCCTCTGTATCCACAGTTCCACATCCTTGGGTTCGGTCAGCCACATATTGTGTGGTACTTTAATATTTACTATTGAAAAAGAATCTGTATAACTGGGCCCATGGAGTTCAAACCCTTGTTTAAGGGTCAACTGTAGTGCTCTTATTTAAGATATTAGGAAATACTTGCACAAGCAGAATTTTCTTTAAAAAGTTATGTGGGTTTTGTTTTTTTGTTTTTGTTTTTTGTTTTTTTGGCTGCTCCTGTGGCATGTGGAAGTTCCTGGAACAGGGATCGAATCCAAGCCACAGCAGTGACAATGCCAGAGTCTTAACCCACTGAGCCACAAGGGAACTCCATAAAAAGTTGGGGTTTTTTGTTTGTTTTTTAAATTCTTTTGACTGAGTAACATATTTGAATGGTTCCAAAAAGTACAAAAGACCATTTAGTGAAAAGCCTTCCTCTCCTGTCCCCAGAGTCACCCAGTACCCTTCCCTACAGGCAACTAGTGTTCGTGCATGGTGTTCTGGAGATAGGCTGTGTCTGTAATAAGCACATGCTTTCTCCGCTTACTCCTTTGTGTATGTTTTCCACTGAAGGTGCATTTCAAACTGATAAATATCTCAAGGCTGTTGGAAGCGTTACTATTTGAAGAGTAGCCTTCATTCTAAAAATCCTTTTTTAAAATTTTATTTTATTTTATTTATTTATTTTGTCTTTTTAGGGCCAAACCTGCAGCATATGGAGGTTCCCAGGCTAGGGGTCTAATCAGAGCTGTAGCCACTGGCCTGTGCCACAGCCACAGCAATGTGGGATCCGAGCCACGTCTGCGACCTACACCATAGCTCATGGCAACACCGGATCCTTAACCCACTGAGCAAGGCCAGGGATCGAACCTGGGTCCTCATGGATGCTATTTGGATTCGTTTCCACTGAGGCATAATGGGAACTCCCTAAAAATTCTTTTTTTTTTTTAATGGTAAAATGCTTTGGTACTGTACTTAATTACCACAAAATGATTTTTGTGTTTTTGCTACACTTTATAAATAGGAAGAATTCAAATTTTAAGGATTAATTTCATGTCATCTTGCGTATTAGAGGCTTTGTTAGTGTGGTCGTGCTGCACGTTTGTGCAGCCATGGTTCACACCAAAGGTCTGTTGATAGTTTTCCGGTTTCTGGAAAAGAGTCTTTAAACTTGTGGTTTTTATTAACCACCTTATTAGTTGACACACAAATATCTGTAGCTTAACAACTTATTTCTACACCAAGAAAGTAAAAATCAGTCTCTTGCTTGGTAGGACTTCTAAGAATATTCATAACAACTCCAGACCTTTTAGTTAATTTAATTGATTCATTGAGATAATGCAGAACACTAAAAGTGACCCAGCATCCTTGGGAGGAGGAATAGCTGAGTCCTCTGCCAGTGCCGATCTGGGGAGGGAGAGTGGTGGGTTAAGAGGAAAATAAGTTTGAGAATCTGTACATAAAAACTTTGGAGAACAAAAATGATAATTCGATCCTTTTTAGGGATAGAAAGATATATACTGATGTGTGCATAAGAGATTTTCAGAAAGAAATCTCTGGAAATTGTTTTTCTTGGGAGCGGGGGGATGGGGATGGTATGGGGGCTTTCCACTTTTCACTTGATAGTCTTCAGGATGCTTTTTTAAAAACATAAATATATTATTTTTAAAATGAAAAACTAATTTAAAAATAAATCAGGAGTTTGTTGTGGCATAGCGGAAACGAATCCGACTAGGAGCCATGAGGTTGCAGGTTTGATCCCTGGCCTCACTCAGAAGTTAAGGTTCTGGCATTGCTGTGAGCTATGGTGTAGGTCACAGATGCGGCTCGGATCTGATGTTGCTGTGGCTGTGGTATAGGTTGGCAACTGTAGCTCTGATTGGACCCGTAGCATGGGAACCTCCATATGTTGCGGGTGCAGCCCTAAAAAAAATGAAAAATAAGATTGAAGCAAAACATCTTTAGTATTTGTGGTTATGGAATCTCTTAAGAAGTTCCCATTGTGGCTTAGCAGATTAAGAACCCGATGCTGTCTCTGAGGTTGTGGGTTCAATTCCTGGCCTCACTCAGTGGGTTAAGGATCTGGCGTGGCCACAAGCTGCACCATCACTTGCAGGTGCGGCTCGGATCTGGTGTGGCTGTGGCTGTGGCGTAGGCTGGCAGCTGCAGCTCCAGTTCATCCCCTAGCGCAGGGAACTTCCAAATGGAGCAGGTGTGGCCTGAAAGAAAGAAAAAGAAAGAAAAGAGAAAGAATCTGTAAAATGATGAGAACTAGAATTTTGGTTAATTCCTTTTGCAAAAAACCTTTAGACCTCTAGCAAGAAAGATTTGAACAAAGCATAAATTAACTTAGAGGTGTCATCCAAAGCTAGGAAAGTGCGATTGTGTTGTAGTGTGATGTCCAGTCATCACTTCCTTTGTTACAAGTTTTGATTTTAACAGAATCCTTTTAGTAGCGGTTTCTTCATTGATGTGCTGGAAGCTGCAAGACCTTGGCAGCCAGCTCATGTTTCTTTGAGTATATTCAAATACTGTCAGCTTTCCCAGTGCGAGCGGCCTTTGTCTTTCTACTGTGTTGGGTACAGAATACTATATGTAGATTGCCATGTTTCTTTAGGAAAAAATATTTTTGAAAAGTCCTTGTTCAAAGCGCTTTTTATTTTCCTGCCTTTTAAGCTCATTTGAATACTAAAAATATTTTAAACTAATATTGAACCCATTCAGATTTCATCCTTAATCTTTAAACACTCCAGCTGGAACCAGGAGCATCTATCTGGAAGCATTCCAGGTGGTATCACCTGGGCCTGGACACCCTAGGGGTTGCCTTTTAAAAATCAATTTCTTTAATTACTTAAAGGAGTCGTTCACTCCCTCATGTGGTTCAAAAATCAGAGGACACAGAGCTATGGGGTGAGAGCCCCATTCCTCCCCCTGCTTGTTCTCTCCTCCAGGGTTCATCTCTTCAGCAGACAGCCTGTTCTTAGCTCCCTTGCCCCCTTCCCACCTTTTCCTTCCTCCCGGAGGTCGCTTCCTCCCCCTGGCTGTGCACGCCTGTGCAGAGTGGCATGTAGCGCTTCCTTGTCATCTCTTTCTAGAGTTGCTGGTTTTCCGCTATGTGAGATATGCCGTGGTGGTTTAATCTCTTCCCCACTGATGGACGTTTAGTCTATTTCCAGTCGTGTCCATCACAAGCAGTGCTTTAATGAATAGCTCTGCATAGTTATGTGTTCATCTACAGAAAAAAATCCTAAATGTGGAATTAATGATTAAAAGGAATATGCATTTGTCAGAGTTGTGGCTAAGAGTCCAACTAGGAACCATGAGGTTGTGGGTTCGATCCCTGGCCTTGCTCAGTGGGTTAAGCACCCGGTGTGGCCGTGAGCTTTGGTGTAGGTCGCAGACGCAGCTCTGATCCTGCGTTGCTTGGGTCTGGCGTAGCCCGGCGGCTACAGCTCTGATTAGACCCCTAGCCTAGGAGTCTCCATATGGCGCGGGAGCGGCCCGAGAAAAGGCAAAAAGACAAAAAAATTAAAAAATAAAAAATAAAATAAATAAAAGGACTATGCATTTGTAATTTTGATCATATTGTCAGATTGTCCTCCCAAAGCTTAAATGTTTGTAGATTCTTAAAGCCTTAAAAGCTGCACCCTTCAAGCCAGCATAGACAAATCGCTGGGTATTTTTGTGTATAGTTATTAATATAGTCAATAAATACTCAAGTTATTCTTCAGCTTGTGACTTTCCATCATTTTGTACCTCGCAGTTGCTTGTGATTTATCTGTAATTTTATGGCGTACTTTTTTCTTCTTTTAAGACTGTATTTATTTGACCATGCCCACGGCATGTGGAAGTTCCTGGGCCAGGGATCAAACCTGTGCCACAGCAGTGACCAGAGCCACTGCAGTGACAACACCAGGTCCTTGACGTGCTGCACGACCAGGGAACTCCCAAGACTTAATTTTTTAAGAGCATTTTCAGTTTCACAGCAAAGTTGAAGGGAAGGTACAGGGATTTCCCCTGTACTCCCTGTCCCCACACATGCACAGCCTCCTCCAATATCAGTATCCCCCACCAGATGAAATATTTGATATGATTGATGAACCTACAGTGGCACATCATAATGATCCCGAGTCCACAGTTCATCTTAGGGTTCACTCTTGGTTTGCTACATTCTGTGTATTTTGACACATGTGTGATGGCAGGTATTCATCATCAGAACAGCGTATTTTCGGTGCCTTAAAAATCTTCTGTCTTCCTCCCATCCATCCCCCCCCACCAAAAAAACCCCCACAGACTCCTGGCCGTCAGTGATTATTTTTACTATCTCCATAATTTTGCCTTTGCCAGAATGTCATGTAATTGAAATTAGGTAGTCTGTCTTTTCAAATTGGCTTCTTTTTTTTTTTAATTTTAATTTTTTTTTCAGAGTAGAGTTGATTTACAATGTTGTGCAGCTTCTTTTTTGTCCCCCCGCCCCTTTTCTTTTTATAGCTGCATCTGTGGCAAATGGAAGTTCCTAGGCCAGGGGCCGAATCTGCAGTTGCAGGCCTGCACCACAGCCACGGCAACCCACGGATCAAACCTGCATCCTCACAGAGACTGTGTTGGGATCTTAACCGCCTGAGCCACAGCAGGAACTCCACGTGCAGCTTCTTTCTCTTAGTAATATGTATTTAAGTTGACTCCACATCTTTTCATGGCCTGATAGTTCATTTCTGTTTAGTGCCGAATAGCATTACATTGTCTGGATGTTGGCGTGCGTTTTGGACTTAACGCGTCCATTTCCTCTCTCAGAGCCCACATACCTCCACATGCTGTCCACTGACACTTCTGCATCTGGAGTCAGATCTTTCCACTTTGTCCTGACTTGATGTTACGGACTGCCGGTGACAGCTCCCAGCATTTGGGGCAGAGGACCCAGTCTCTGGAGTGTCCACTTGCCGTGGTCACGGGGTCTGAGATGGCCCAGCACTGGTGTCTAAGGTTGCTTCTGCAGAGTCTGAATCCTAGCTCAGCCCCCACATTCCTCCTCTAGGACTTTGACGGGTTTGCAGGATGGATGGGCAGTGCCCCGCCTGGTCCCAGTGGCCCTCTCAGCCACTGAGATGTGGCGGGGAACAGTGAACCCCTTTCTACTCCAAACCGTCTGATTTCCGTTTGGGGTTTCTGGGTGGTTAATGGTTGGTCTCGTGGTGGCTGCTTCTGTGACAGTACCTTCTTCCCCAGCTTTGTTCCACGAAGGCTTTTCTCCACCCTTCAGGGCTGAGGGAGGCGGCACACAGACCACATTTGGGAAACTTTTTTTTTTTTTTTTTTTTTTTTTGTCTTTTTTGTCTTTTGTTGTTGTTGTTGTTGTTGCTATTTCTTGGGCCGCTCCCGCGGCATATGGAGGTTCCCAGGCTAGGGGTCCAATCAGAGCTGTAGCCACCAGCCTACGCCAGAGCCACAGCAACGCGGGATCCGAGCCGCGTCTGCAACCTACACCACAGCTCACGGCAACGCCGGATCGTTAACCCACTGAGCAAGGGCAGGGACTGAACCCGCAACCTTATGGTTCCTAGTCTGATTCATTAACCACTGCGCCACGACGGGAACTCCTGGGAAACTTTTAAACTGTCCTGGCTTTCTGGGAATGGCACTTCCTGGGAACTTCTGAGAACATCACAGGAAGATAAGAGGCTGGCTGCTCTTCCGGGTCTCTCCTGATTTCGGACACAGTGTGACAGAGAACTTCCACTCAGTGCTGTCTTCTAATCCTCGGCGGGCAGACTTTTATGCACGTCTCAAGTCGTCCTGGTCAGCCCTGCAAGGAGTGAAGGCCTGACAGCGGGGCTTGCTCCCACGGAGGAAGGCCTGGGAGGAGGTGGGCCGCTCAGCCAAGCCCACGTTGATTCTTGCGCAGACAGGGATCTGGAGAAAGCGGGGGCGTTGTTGTTGTTGTTCAGTAAGTAAGATCACTCTTCAGCATCAAGTAAAACCTCATTATTCTGCACTCATTTATGCACCTGCATGAAAGAAGCCTGAATCACAGAAGATTTTAGTAGGAATTTGCTTTAATTCTTTCCTAATAGTTATTGTAAAAAAGGTAAATAAAGGTTAGATGTCTTTTAGGAACTCGAAATGCCTAGATAAAATTTATTTGTAATGGCATAAATGCCAAAAAAATAGAGCTTTTTCTTTTCCTTTTCCTCTTAATAAAATTTTTTTACTTTAATTCTCTATTGTTGGAGAGTTGTGCCATTATCTGCATAATCCCCAAGAATTTTCAAAGCAAAGTAAGCTTTAGTTCTCTAGTAGAATCATCAGAGATTATCAGGGCTTTACCGCATAGAAAAGACGGTTGTCGGCACGGTCCCTGCACCAGGCGTAGCGTGTGTCTTCGGCCCTCATAGCAGCTTTGGAAGATGGGGCAGTGACAGTGATGATAACTTATGTTTATGGAGCCCTTACCACACGCCATGCTAACTGCTGTGTACACATTGTGTGGTTTAATTCTTTCACCAATGACCCTGCAGGCAGATACTATTTTCTTTCCTTTTTCTTTTCTTCTCTTTTTACAGCCGCACCTGTGGCATACAGAAGTTCCCAGGCTAGGGGTTGATCAGAGCTGCAGCTGCCGGCCTACGCCACAGCCACAGCAACACCGGATCCGAGCTGCACCTGCACCAGCAGTACTGGATACCTAACCAGGGATCGAACCCACATGCTCATGGACACTACATCGGGTTCTTAACCCACTGAGTCACAACGGGAACTCCACAGATAGTATCTTCATTTCTAGTTTAGAGCGGAGGAAGCACACACAGAGAGGAGGTGGTGGTAAGTGTTGGACCTGAATTAATACCTAGCTGAGTACTTTTCTCACTGCCCCACACTGCTTCCTGTCTGGTCAGCGTCTAATTAGTAATATATTAATAAATGTGCCAGAGAAGTCTAGAATGGTCTCCAGGTCAGCCAAGGCTCATAACCCTGTGAAAAATGTCGACATTCTGTGGAGTCTTCATCTTCAGATGTGAGCTTTTTTGAAAGGCATCACCCTTTTTGGATCAAGTTTGCTTGCTTTTTATTTTTTTTTGAATTCAGTTTTGACTTAGGAATTGACCATTCTTTCTGTAAATTCTTACAAGATTAGTGAATAAAAGTGCTCAGCTTTTGAGAGCTCTCAAGATAAGAGTTTTTAGGGCCGTACCTGAGGCATATGGAGGTTCCCAGGCTAGGGGTCATGTTGGAGCTGTGGTCGCTGGCCTACACCGCAGCCGCAGCAACTTGGGATCTGAGCTGCATCTGCGGTCTACACCACAGCTCACAGCAACGCCAGATCCTTAACCCACTGAGCGAGGCCAGGGATTGAACCCACATTCTCATGGATACTGTGTCGGGTTCTTTTCCACTGAGCCACGACAGGAACTCCCAGTAGTCATGGTTATAGTACAAGTAATGCCAAGGAAAATCTAGAGAAATCCTGGGGGAAAAATGAAAGCAGCCCTTTTTCGAAGGGAATAAGGGCCACGGAGAGAAGTGGCGGTGAGCGGGAAAGAGAAGACACCTCTGGGAGGGGAGTTTCCTGCTCGGAAGGAGGGGCTCGGGAACACTGAACAGCATCTAAACTCATACGTCGTGTGTTTCGCACACTGCCATCTCTCCTTCTCCATCACAAGTTTTAATCTTTGTATCAACCATAGGATAGCGGGTCCTTGATACTGAGGTCTAGCCAGAGAGTGAAATAGACTTGGCTGTTTCCTGGATGATAGAGAGGCAGCCTTAATTAAGGAGGGATAGAGAGGAGTTCCCTTCGGGGCTCAGTGGTTAACGAATCCAACTAGGAACCATGAGGTTTGGATCTGGCGTTGCTATGGCTCTGGCGTAGGCCGGTGGCTACAGCTCCAATTCGACCCCTAGCCTGGGAACCTCCATATGCTGCAGAAGCGGCCCTAGAAATGGCAAAAAGAAAAAAAGAGAGAGAGGTAAAGAA
Organism: Sus scrofa; assembly: GCF_054392235.1. NCBI lineage: Eukaryota > Metazoa > Chordata > Mammalia > Artiodactyla > Suidae > Sus > Sus scrofa. Next base: position 44,829,909 of record NC_139385.1, read on the forward strand.
AAGGATGAGTAGAACAATGTAACATTTCAAGAGGCTTTTGTTCTCTTTGTTTCTGTTTTAGGAAAGTAGTAATAACTGTTAAGATGACTGCTGGATATCTTTGGCTAGACAAGTAACTTGTAAAAATCGATATTGTGTATCCTCTGTAGCTGGTACTCTTCCCTGTAATTCCTTCTCTCAGCCTCCCCATGTTTGTTAAGGACCTCATATATGCCAGACATTGTACGGTAGGCACTGGGTAGACAGGATCCCTGCTTTGGTGGTACTTACAGCCTTGTGAGTTCTAAGAGGAAGTTGATGGTATGATTTTAAGACTCACTCATTATGTCTGTAGAGTGTGGAGGAGTTCCTACTTCTGGCCAATAACACAAGGTGTGATATACTGGTTTGTTCACATATTGACAGAAAAATCAATTCTGTCAATGCAGAGAATTTGGGGCTCCTAATGCAGTTCAAAGGAGAAAATAGAGTATTAGGACAAAACGGGAGAATTCAGGAAACCTGAGGGGGAGGGTGTTTCTACATGTTTAGCTCATGCATTTGGAAAAATTCTTCAGGCAATACTGGTTTCAGATGCTGTTGGTCAGAGTGAGTTAGTCACTTGCCTAGTATTTGATTTTATAAAATGAGAAGCCTTTTTCAGCATACCTGAGAGTCGTTCATGCCCTATTTTAAGGGAAGGTGAAATATCGACTTCCAATAGTGATGAAAGAGGATGAATCTTAGGGCCTGTGTGGGATGCCCTTGTCTTCCAGGGCTCAGCAGTGACTGTCCCCTGGACAGTGTGTCTCTGGTCTGAAGCGAAGTGTCCTCGTGGTCGTGTGTGGGGCTGAGGCCCAGAGGGGGCCTGGAACCTGGCAGAGCTGGTGGGAGGTGGCTCCCCTCTCTCCATCCCCCTTCTTCTCCAAATGCCTTCAACCAAGAAAAGTGATTTGTGGTTCCTCAGGGAGCTGGTGACTGGAAGCTTTCTCCCCCCAATGCGTAAAGTTCCTGGGTGGCAGCCAGGAAGCCCCCCAAAGAGAGAAAATTCCTGTTCCTGGCCACGGAAGCATGACAGGCTGTTTGTTGTGTGATGAGGCAGGTCTTCCGCAAAGGGTGAACCCCTGGAAGGCAGGGTGGGGTCCACACATCCCATTCCGCCTCAACTTTGTCGTCTCCCGGGTCTGTCCCCTGGTGACTTGGTGGAGAGAAAGGAGTTTACCTGGGCTTGAAAGTGCTAGTGCTCAGTCTTGAATTGTAGGCACTTCCGATGGTTCAGATTGGTGTTGCCCAACCTGTGTGTTGGGACACAGCTGTGTTATGTTGCAATAGCCTGGCTTTCCTGTTTTGTTCTCCTTTATGAATGTTTCGTTTTGAGTTAGAGAATAGGGGATCCTGGTGAGAAAGAGGGTGATGGTGTGATTAGGGATATGCCTTCCACAAGCTCTACATAACCCATCTTGTCTTAAAAAAAAAAGAAAGAAAAAAAAGCCCTGCTTGATATATGTGGTTGTGTACACATTCACGTGTGTTTGGACTGGGTAGGTGACGACATAGAATTAGTCAACCCTCTACACCCCAACAGCTGTGAGATGTGCTTGTGCTGAAACCGGATGCGAAAAAGTGGTCAAGGTGGACCAAATGTGGCGACCAGTAAAAACCAAAACATAATAAGCCTGCCTCAGCCATAAAAGGTAGTGTGCATTTGGACTAGAACAAGAGTCAGTGTGAGAGTGGCAGGGTGGTGGGTGAATTTTTAACGGTTAAGACGGGTTTTGTGTGGGATAGAATGAAATAACCAGTATCCTTGGCCCCAAGCGCTCTATTCCTGTGTTCGTGGTGCAGTCTCGGGGTTCCCCATCTCTGTTTTACGCAGAGATTAACATGGGGCTCATGATTCAGCCAGGATTTGAACTTGTGTTCCGCTTCCGAGGGTTCTTTTTGCATTTCCAGTTCCAATTTCAATTTGTACACCGCACTAGGGACCCTGGCGTTGACCCTGCTGTGTTTGACTGTTCTTCTGGATTTACCTTCTGTTGTCCTGGCTTGTCTGCCCTCTTCCTAGGAAGCATTTCAGGACTCTTGGAAAAGCCAGTCAGGGGAGAAGCAGCAGGTCCTTCCAGGCATTAAATGCACAGTGTCTGTAGCTGTCTTCCCTCTGGTTTACAGTGCTTGACATTTCACCCCCCTTGGCACATAGGAAGGACACCTGACCTCTGTCAGAGGTTTCCATTTTTTGGTTTCAATGGAGTTTCGTTTTCGTGTTCATAGATTAAGAAATATTGCATTAGGCATTCCTGTTGTGGCTCAGAGGAAACGAACCCAACTAGGATCCACGAGGATGGGGGTTTGATCCCTGATCTCGCTCAGTGGGTTACGGATCCGGCATTGCCGTGAGCTGCAGTGTACGTTGCAGACACGGCTTGGATCCCGGGTTGCTGTGGCTGTGGTGCAGGCCAGCAGCTACAGCTCCAATTCGACTCCTAGCCTGGGCACTTCTATATGCTATAGGTTTGGGCCTAGAAAGCAACAAAAAAAAAAAAAAAAAAAAGAGAGAGAGAGAGAAAGAAATACTGCATTAAACACACACACACATTGATTCTTTTAAGAGTATTGAGTAAACTTGTGTACATGTGGACAGAACCTTAGGAAGGCAACAGATAAAAATATTGGTTATGTTGGAGGGTCGTTATCATTTGTTTTGCACTTTACTTCATGTGATCTTTGTATCTGGAGACGTTAGTGAGCCTCCAGGTTCAGGACAGCACAGAAGCATTAAAGCTCTGGCATGGAACCGCCAAGCCCAGGGCAGCACGAGAGCCGGTAGTTGCCAGCAGCAAGCCCCGGTTTCCCCAGAGCTGTCTGCTGCGTCCTGGAGTCAAGCCCTGTTGTCTCTTTATAGTTAAGTGTCCTGTCACCACGAGGAAGCTACTGCAGATTGAGGGACATTCTACAGAACAACGGGCCTGTGTCGAAGGAACCTTTCTAGGATGAAGGAAAAGCCAGAGACACAACACCTGAGCCATTGGGATCTTAAGTTGGAGTTTGGATCAGGAAAAATAAGTGTGATAAAGGGCGCTGTTGGGACAACGGGCCAGATTGGAGTAGGGGCAGTCAGCGTGTTAAGTGTTGTATCAGTGCTGCGTGTCCGGGCTTGTGTGCAGGAGGCTCGGGGCGGAGCGCTGGGCGGGCGGGGGAGAGAGAGACTCACGCCCCCTGCAGCCGCGCTTGCTGCTTCTGCACAGCAGGGGGGCTGGGTCCACTCGCGGGGCATCTCTGGCACCTTATGGCCCGGCAGGAAGGTGCAGGCGTGTGTCTGCCTCGGGCTGGGAGGCGGGTTCGTAGAGAGGACCCGGCGGCTGAGGAGGGGCTGCTCCGTGCAGCCGGGTGGCTGGAGCGTCCGCACCCAGGCTTCGCCGTCTCGCCGCCGCCGAGGGAGGGCCGGGCCTGGGCTCATCAGGACTGGGAGAGCGCGCCTCGGACAGAGGGCTGGCCGCCCGCGATTGGGACCCGCTGCCTTGTGGCCCAAGGTGGGCTGTGTCGGGAGGTGCCTGGGAAGAAGGGCGGGGACGTGGGCAGGGGCCACGTCCTGATGGCCGCCTGTGCTGTGGGAGGAAGTTTGCACGCTATCCGTCCACGTGCTGGGCATAGCAAGAGGCCTTCAGCTGCAGGCACCTGTAAGCTCCAGCTGGAGCGGCTTCAATGCTAGGAAGCGTGTTTTCTGTCGTGACTGCAAGTCTGCAGATAGGGAGGTTCCAGGGTTGGGTGACTTAGCCCAGAGGTGCCTTCAGGAACCTAGGCACTTGGTATTTTTGCTGCAGCCATCCTTAGGGTATGAAGGCTGTCCCCTATCCTGGCTGAAGAAGGTGGCCACAGACCCCCGTGCAAATCTAGTGAGGAGAAAGGAGATCTCTTTCTGAGTGTCCCTTAGCCACTAAGAAGGGAAATGGCCATTCTGCCGTCAGTTCCCTTGGGTGGGTGGTGTCACCTGTGAGAGGAAGGTGAGTACGGTGCTCCTTCGCCAGAAAGGTGCTGCCCTTCCTGGGAGGAGCACGGGGCAGCCAGCTGACGGGGTTGTTGGGGAACCAGTCGTTGGGATCTGCACCTTGGAGAAAAGGATTTTCACTTTCCTCAAAGTGGGTGTTGGGAGGGGGAGTGTCCTTGTTAAAAAAAAAAAAAAAAACAACAACATACACACCCCACCCCACCATCTTCCCAGTACGAGTGTTTCTGGCATATTACTTTTCAGCTCCTGCCCATATGCCCGTCCTCTGATGCTAGGCTCCCTCTGTGTGCCGTCTTGCATGCAGTTCCTCCTGCATGTTTTTACTTGTCATATGTTTCCCTCTGTTTCTCCAGTCTTCGTAATTATTTTCACAGGTGTATAATGTTTTATGATATTAAGCAGCAGTTAAGCCTCTCTTACTGGGCATCAGTAATAATAGCAAATATGTGTGGAACACTTACCACCCACAGGCCCTGTTTAAGAGCATTACTTTGATTAATTTTCATTTAGTCATCACAACAACCCCGGGAGCTATAGTAGCCATTGTCACTCCCGATTTCTAAATGAGGAAACAGACACAGAAAGTCTAAGTAACCTCCCCAAGGTCACACAGCTAATAAGTGGGGAGCCAGAGGCGAAGCTGGCATTCAGACACTGGCATTCAGTCGGGGTCTCGAGCCATGAGAACCACTAGGTTCAGCTGCCTCTGGGTGTTGTTTGCACTTGTTTGAGTCACGAATAATTTTACGATGAATGTATTTTTGCACTCGCCCTTCCAGCCAGGTTGTTGTGGGTGTGAGCAGTGCATGATGAGCGCGGGACTAGAGGTGGCGTGTAAAGTCCTCATGAGAGAAACATTACTTTGAGAGGGACCTGCAAGAAGGGGCTGCTTTAATTTTTATGTTTGATTACTGGGAAGGATGATCTCTTTTGTTTATTGTTCTGTCTTTCTTCATGATACTTACCTGCTCATGTCCTTTGTGCATTTATTCTTGGAGTTAGTGTGCTTTGCATCTTTTTGTAAAATTGACTTTAAGCCTCTCTGCATAATTCAAGAATTTTTTAAGCTCCTATTTTCTTTTACTCATAACTGTTTTTAGGTTCTATGTATGTCTTTATTTCCTGTAGCTTCAACACTTTGAGAAATCTCATTTTCTATTAAGGCTAGCTTTTTTTAATGTAGTTTAATTTTTAACTATGTAATTACATAAGGTTAGGCTTGATTTTAATTTCCCAAAATTGCTATTAATCTAACCTGATGCCCGATTACTTTTTTACAGAAATACATTCTCAAAAGTATTTTAGCATCATCATTCAGTGAACTTGTTAACTTCCCATTGTTTTCCTTTAATTTGTCTGCATTTGCCTTATATCACACTATTTAATTACTGTTTTAGAATACATGATAAAATCCGTCATTTTAGGTAGCCCTCCTCTCATCTCTGTTTCACTTTGAAAAATACCCTTCCTGCTTTTATCTTCCCAAATGAACTTTCAGGTCATTTCGATGTTACTCTTTTTTTCTTTTTTTTTTTTTTGGCTGCATCCACAGCATGTGGAAGTTCCCAGGCCAGGCTCAGACCTGCACCACAGCAGGGACCCAAGCCCCTGCAGTGGCAATGCTGGATCCTTCACCCACTGTGCCGTGAGACAACACTTTTTTTTTTTGTCTTTTTGTTGTTGTTGTTGTTGTTGTTGCTATTTCTTGGGCCGCACCCCCGGCATATGGAGGTTCCCAGGCCAGGGGTCGAATCGGAGCTGTAGCCGCTGGCCTACGCCAGAGACACAGCAACGAATGATCCAAGCCGCGTCTGCAACCTGCACCACAGCTCACGGCAACACCGGATCGTTAACCCACTGAGCAAGGGCAGGGATCGAACCCGCAACCTCATGGTTCCTAGTCGGTTTTGGAGACAACACTCTTGATGTTACTTTTGAGACGTGCTAGTGTTCCGTGTTCTGTGCCCCTTTAGGTTAAGATCATACTCATACATGACAGTAGGAGAGCTGTTATGGTTGTTTAGGTTCTCATTTCTATTTCTGTTTAATTTCTAGATTTTGGATCATTGTTTGACTTGGAAAATGATCTTCCTGATGAGCTGATCCCCAATGGAGGAGAATTAGGCCTTTTAAACAGTGGGAACCTTGTTCCAGATGCTGCTTCCAAACATAAACAACTGTCAGAGCTTCTGCGAGGAGGCAGCAGCTCTAGTATCAACCCAGGAATAGGAAATGTGAGCGCCAGCAGCCCCGTGCAGCAAGGCCTCGGAGGCCAGGCCCAGGGGCAGCCGAACAGTGCGAACATGGCCAGTCTGGGTGCCATGGGCAAGAGCCCTCTGAACCAGGGAGATTCTTCTGCCCCTAACCTGCCCAAACAGGCAGCCAGCACCTCTGGGCCCACTCCCCCTGCTTCCCAAGCACTGAATCCGCAAGCACAAAAGCAAGTGGGGCTGGTGACCAGCAGCCCTGCCACGTCGCAGACGGGACCTGGGATCTGCATGAATGCTAACTTCAACCAGACCCACCCAGGCCTCCTTAATAGTAACTCTGGCCATAGTTTAATGAACCAGGCCCAGCAGGGGCAGGCGCAAGTCATGAATGGGTCTCTTGGGGCTGCTGGCAGAGGAAGAGGAGCTGGAATGCCATACCCTGCTCCGGCCATGCAGGGGGCCACCAGCAGCGTGCTGGCTGAGACGTTAACACAAGTGTCACCACAAATGGCCAGTCACGCAGGACTGAACACAGCGCAGACCGGAGGCATGACCAAGGTAAGTGAGCCTCTGGGCTTTGAATGCTTCCTCCTGAGCAGGGCCGCGCACCTGTCCTCCTGCAGCCTCTCCTCCTGCGCCTCCCACCTGGAAGAGCCTCGCCGGGTATTCTGAGCTCTTCTCTCCAGGGTACAGATCTCTGCCCTGTGTCTTTATGATGGGAATTCTTGAAGAAGCCAGCGGTAGGGTAGTAGACAGTTGAAAACAGGGAATGAGTGGAGACTGGCAGCCACTTTTCAACCTCTGAGGAGAATGTGTGCAAATAGGACCACATGGTTCAGAGAAGCAGCTTCTGCTGGGAATCAGCTTTTTGTGGCATCCGTGAACCTAAAAAAGGCTCTTTACCTCCGCTTCACGCAGCCGACCAGGTTCCTGCTCCCTGTGCTTTTCCCTTTTTACAGCCAAACAGTGGAATATCTTTTGTCACAGTCTCTGCTTTCCCAGTGAAGAAGCCGGGTTCCAAGTTTGTCAGCTACCTGCCTTAACAGGGAAGAGGGGGCATGGCAGAGCCGGGGGCATCACTGGACTTTGGGTCCTACGAGAAACTCAGAGTAATGGTTCTCACTGTGGTGTTCCCAGACTAGCAGCATCACTGGCACCTAGGAGCTTGGTAGAGGTGCACAGCTCCCGACTGCAGGTGGTGTGAGGCCTGTGCAGGGTTGAGAGCTCTGCTCCAGGGAAAGAGCTTCCAGCTGGTGTGTAGGGTAGGCACTGAACGTGGGGAACCGGGCAGTCGGGCGGTCAGGTAGATTGGGAGACCCCTGGCAGAGTGAGAGCTGATAAGGGATGAAAGCATGGGACTGATCCCACCGAAGCGCCAGGCACCGAGATGCGCTGAGACAGAGGCTTCTCTGGTGCAGCCACCGGTGCCCGTGTTTCAGGCAGCATTTGGTGCAGCAAATTCTAGATCACTAGGACAGTTTGGGCTGTTGTTTGGATTTGATCAGTCCCAAACTAGGGGAAAGCAGAAGTAAAAGTAGAGGACAGTTTCCCCACAAGGCTGATGCGAGCGCTGGGTCGTAGTTACGGACCCTGTGACTGGCTCAGGTTGCAGAGGGTTTTGTTTTGTTTTGTTTTTTGGCTGCACTTGAGGTGTGCGGAAGTTCCCAGGACAGGAATGGAACTGGAGCTGCAACAGTGACAACGCTGGATCTTAACCTACTAGGCCACCATGAAACTCCTAGAAGGTTTAAGAAATAAGTGTGAAGTAATTCCCGACATTAAAGTTGCATTTGTCTCCTTTGAAGTATTATTAAGGGGAAATGTGAACTTCAGTTAGTTGTCCCTGGATTTGAAGAGGCGTCTGTGCGTGCATGAACCTTTTAGAATTGGACCGAGCGGAGATTTCTGTGGGTTTAGGGCTTCTTGAATAGGTGGATATCTCTTCCTTCCTGCTTCACTTATCACCCTGCCCCACGCTGTTACAGAAAACTATTTTGGGGAATTTGTCATATGCAGAGGTAGACATAGAACCCTTGATTAATTTTAAAAAGTTATTGACGGCCCCAGGGAGATTTCTTTAAAATGTGGATTATGTCTGTCAGTATTCGCCACATGAGATACTAGAACAGAATTTAAAACACAGGCAGACGTTCCGTTAGCATTAAGGACAGTGATGCCACGTGTTACAGCCTCTGGAGAACTCCTCTCTGTTCCAGTGAGAGAATGAGAACAAAAAGAACAAATAACGTCTTCATGGTTTATGAAAATAGTTTTGACATTTTGGTCCCTGAAAGGGCCTGAATCCCTCATCTGCACTTGGGGAGCTGTTGATAGTTTATGTACCCCTGCAGGTTGGGCTTGGCGAGCCTGAGCCCAGTGCCCGTCTCACACGTCCGTGAACGCTTTCCTCATGTCCCCAGGGTCCTAGCGGTCAGGTAGTCGTGATTCGTCCTTACAGATGTGTCTTTCAAAAGCTTTATAATCCATGTTGTGTTCAGTTGATAGGGCTCTCAGGAATCCGTTTATCTCTAGGATCCTTACAGTTTATTTGTTGAAGAACCTGGTGGTTTTGCTTGTTTTTTTGTTTGTTTTTTGGGTTTGTTGTTGTTCTGGGGGTTTCTTGCAGTCTGAGCTTTGCTGGTAATGTCTCTTTCACTCCATGTTCCTCCGTCTGCCAAGCCTTTTCTGTCCTTTGTACAGATGTTTTTTTCCGAACACCACTTGGTGAGTATTCACTGTGTGAAGATCAAGCCGCATTGGTGGTGTGGGGGCAGCCATCCCTCTTCCCTCTAAGTATCCCATAGAGGCTGCCATGTGGACTGGTGTTTTTGAAAGGTTGTATGGCCTTGGATTGGGACAAAAGAACAAATAGTGGTGGACAAATAGTAGGACCAAGAGACAAGTTCCTTTTAAGCCAAGTAAGATTTTAAAATGGGCAAAAGAAACTTTTTTTAAAAGGTAATTTTCTTTTAAAACTTATCATTATGGAGTTCCCATTGTGGCTCAGCAGGTTAAGGACCCAGCATTGTCTCTGTAGGATGCACGTTCGATCCCTGGCTGTGCTCAGTGGGTTGAGGATCTGGCATTGCCATAAGCTGTGGCATAGGTCACAGATTCAGATCTGGTGTTTCTGTGGCCGTGGTATATGCCACAGCTGCAGCTCTGATTCGACCCTTAGCTGGAGAACCTCCGTATGCCACAGGCGCAGCTATAAAAGGGGGAAAAATTATTACAAAGGAAACGAAGATTTCCTATAAAATAATTCAAATAGTTAAAAAAAAAAAAAAAGCAACTCCTCACTTCTTACAGATAACCACTTCTATACAGATATACTGACACACATCCTGGTTTTTTTTGTGTGTGTGTGTGTGTTTTTATTTTGTCTTTTTGCCTTTTCTAGGCTTATGGAGGTTCCCAGGCTAGGGGTCCAATCGGAGCTGCAGCTGCCAGCGTATGTTATAGCCACAGCAACGCCAGATCTGAGCCACATCTGCGACCGACACCACAGCTCACGGCAATGCCGGATCCTTAATCCACTGAGCGAGACCAGGGATCGAACCCACAACCTCATAGTTCCTAGTCGGATTCATTAACCACTGAGCCACGCCACGACGGGAACTCCATGACACACATCCTTTTTAAAACTATTTCATTTTGTTGGAGTATGGTTGATTTACACTGTTGTGTTAATTTCTATAGTACAGCAGAGTGAGTCAGTTATACGCATGTATACAATTACAAAATTTTTTATTGGCATATAGTTGACTTATGTTAATTTTTGTTTTACAGTGAGGTGATTCAGATAGATACAAATATATTGTTTTTCATATTCCGTTATGGTGTATCACAGGAGATCGAATACAGTAAGACCTTGTAGCTTATCCATCCTGGATGTAATAGTTGGCATCTGCTGATCTGAAACTCCTGGTCCTTCCCTTGCTCAGCCTCGTCTCCTTGGCAACCATGAGCCTATTCTTTAGGTCTTTGAGTCTGTTTCACAGATATGTTCATTTGTGTCATATTTTAGGTTCCACGTACAAGTGGTACCATCTGATGCTTGTCTTTGTCTTTCTGACTTACTTCCCTTAGCATGATCGTCTCTAGGTCCATTCGTGTTTTCAGTGCAAATGGCTGAGTAGCGTATTCCATTGTGTGTGTGTACAGCTTCTTCTAATCCATTCGCCTGTGGATGGACCTCCAGATTGTTTCTGTGTCCTGACTATTGAGAATGGCGCTGCTGTGAACATAGGGGTGCACGTATCTTTTTGAATGAGGGTGTTGTCTGGATAGATGCCCAAGAGAGGGGTTGCTGGATCATACGGTAATTCTATTTTTAGCTTTTTGAGGAGCCTCCATACTGTTTTCCATAGTGACTGTTCCAATCTACATTCCTGCCAACAGTGCAGGAGGGTTCCCTTTTCTCCACACCCTCTCCAGCATTTGCGGTTTGAGACTTTTTAATGGCGGCCATTCTGACTGTATGAGGTGGTACCGCATGGTAGTTGTCAGTTGCGTTTCTCTAGTAATTAGTGATGTTGAGCATCTTTTCACACGCGCAGTGCACATCCCTGTGTCTTCTTCAGAGAAATGTCTATTTATGATCTTCTGCCCATGTTTCGATGAGGTTTTTAGGTTTTTTGTGACTGAATTGTATGAGCTGTTGGTACATTTTGGAAACTAAGGCTTTGTGCGTCACATCATTTGCAGATATTTTCTCACCATCTATGTTTTGTCTTTTCATTTTGTCTGTGGTTTCTTTTGCTGTACAGAAGCTTATAAGTTTGATCAGCTACCATTTGTTTCTTTTGTTTTTATTTCTATTGCCCTGGGAGACTGACCTAGGAGCACATGGGTGTGATTTATGTCAGAGAGAATGTTGTTCCTGGGTTCTCTTCTGAGAGTTTTATGGTGACTTGTCTTATATTTAATTCTTTAAGCCATTTTGAGTTTATTTTTGTGCATGGTGTGAGGATGTGTTTTAACTTCTTTGGTTTAGATGCAGCTGTCCAGTTTTCCCAGCACCACTTGCTGAAGAGACTGCCGTTTCTCCGTTATATATTCTTGCCTCCTCTGTTGAAGTTTAATTGATTGTAGGTGTATGGGCTTATTTCTGGGCACTCTTCCACTCTTCCACTGGCCTGTATGTCTATTTTTATGCCAGTACCATGCCATTTTAATTTCCGTATCTTTGTTGTATTGTCTCAAGTCTGGAAGGGTTATGCACCTGCTTTGTTCTTTTCCCTCAGGATTACTTTGTCAATTCTGGGTCTTTTATGGTTCCGTATAAATTTTAGGATTTTTTTTTTCAAGTTCTGTGAAAAATGTCATGGGTAATTTGCTAGAGATTGCATTAAGTCTATACATTGCTTTGGGTAGTATGGCCATTTTAACAAAAAAAATATTTCCATCCGAGAGCCTGGGATATCTTTGCAGTTCTTTGGATCCTCTTCGGTTTCCTTTAATAATGTTTTCTAGTTCCTCAGTGTATTAGTCTTTCACCTCTTTAGTCAGGTTTATTCCTCATGGTTTGTTTTGTTAGTTTGTTTTGTTACTGTTTTTGATGTGGTTTTTAAAGGTTTTTTTTTTTTTTTACATTCCCTTTCTGATATTTCATTGTTAGTATAAAGAAATGCAGCCAATTTCTGTACATTAATCTTGTATCTTGCTACCTTGCTGAATTTGTTAATCAGTTCTGGTAGTTTTTGTGTGGAGTCTTTAGAATTGTTTATATATAGTATGTCTTCTGCACATAATGGCAAGTTTCCCTCTTGTCTTGTGGTTTGGATACCTTTTATTTCTTTTCCTTGTCTTGGCTAGGCCTTCCAATACTATGTTGAATAGATTTGGTGAGAGTGGGCATCCTTGTCTTGTTTCAGAGTTTAGTAGGAAGGCTTTCTTTTTTACACCATGAAGTATTATATTGGCTGTGGGTTTGTCCTATATAGCTTTTATTACATTGAGATACGTTCCCTCTGTACCCACTTTGGTAAGAGTTTTTATCATGAATGCTGCATTTTATCTAATGCTTTTTCTGCGTCTCTTGAGATGGCCGTGTGGTTTTGTCTTTTGTTGGTGTGTGTATCACACTGATTTGTGTATGTTGAACCGTTCTCGTGTCGCTGGGATGAATCCAGCTTGGTCGTGGTGTGTGATCTTTTTCTGAACACACATCCTTTTTAACATACGATGGGACATAAGCACCTTATTGTTTTATGTCACGGTACGTCCTAGATACCTTTGCCTGTCAGTGCACACCGATTTTTCTTTTTTTCTTGCTGAGAGCAAGGTCTTGCATTTGATGAGGCACCACAGTTTGTAAAGTGCTCCTCCGGTGATGAACATTTGGGTTGTTTCTCACCCTGGCTTTTCGTTAGGACCAGCAGCGCTGCAGGGCATATGTCCTTGTGTGGGCCTGTCTATATGCATCGTGGGATAGATTCTGAACAGCGAGGTCACTAGGTTAAAGGTTCTGTTCCTAAGGAGTTCCCGTCGTGGCGCAGGAGAAATGAATCTGACTAGCGTCCATGAGGACGCTGGTTCAATCCCTGACCTCGCCCAGTGGGTTAAGGATCCGGTGTTGCCGTGAGCTGTGATGTAGGTCGCAGGCGCAGCTCGGATCCCACGTTGCTGTGACTGTGGCGTAGGCTGGCGGCTACAGCTCCGATTCACCCCCTAGCCTGGGAACCTCCATATGCTGTGTTCGGCCCTAAAAAAAAAAAGTTTGTTTTTAGAAAGTAGTTGTGCATAGTTTAACCACAAGCAGCCACATTAAAAAAAAAAAAAAATACCACTAAGGATAAGAACTGAAAAGTTAATCTCCCTTAATTTTTGTCCTTCGGTTCTCCCTAATTCTCTTACTGAAAGCAACCACTGTTTCTTATCTACCCTGCAGAGAGGCACAGCGAGGCATCGGTGTGTGTTTGTGTGTCTCCCGTAAACATGAGGAGTAGTGTAGTATAGCCTCTCCCCCGCCGCCCCCGCCCCCTCGTGTATACATATGTAAACACCTCCTCTCTGCCCTGAACGACGTAAGCTGGACGTTGTCCTGTATTAGACGGAGCTCTCAGTCCTTCTTTCTAGGTATGGTACAGTAGTAGTCTCTGATTGGGCTATATCTTCATCCCTAGGACGAGTGCCCCAAAAGCTGTACACGGAGATCGTTTCCAGAGTTTTGCTGATCTCACAGTTTTTCACTTGTACACACATCTTTGGATAGCCGAACGTATCTGCTGGATAAATTCCTGTGGGTGAGGCGTTCTCGTGGTGGTGCAGTGGGTTGATGAAGTGGCTTGTCTCTCTGGAGGTGCCAGTTTGAGTCCCACCCCACACACTGGGTTAAGGACCCAGCATTGCTGCAGCTGGAGTGAGGTTGCAGCTCCAGCTCAGATTCGATCCCTGGCCCAGGAACTTATGTATGCCTTGGGTGCGGCCAAAAAAGAAAGAAAAAATTCTTGCGGGTGAAATTTCTGGATTAAAGGATATTGACATTTTTAATAAGCATAGATATTGTCAGATCCTCTCCAAAAACAAACATTGTGCTTGTTACACCCTTACCAGCAGCACGTGAGTCCCTGTGCCGCACATTTCTCACTAATACTGAAACCAGTCTTGTGCTAATTTGCTGTTCTCTGAGGCGCATAGGCAGAATGTCTTCTCATAAATTCATGTGCGTTTGTCTTTGCCGTTGCTCATATTCTCTGTTGGTTTTTCTCTTGCGTTGTTTCCCATTTTTTTCTTATTGGTTTGTGTTCTTGATATTCTTTGTATATTAAAAGCTAAAGTCTTTTAATGAATGAAAACATTTTTCTTTTTATTTGCGAAAGCGTCTTTTACCGGGAGAATGGCCACATAAGTTCCAAGTTTTTACCAAATGGATGTTTTCAGTTTTGTTTTTTGTTTTTTGTTTTTTTGCCTTTTTTAGAGCCGCCTCCGAGGCACTTGGAGGTTCCCAGGCTGGGGGTCGAATCGGAGCTGTAGCCGCTGGCCTACGCCAGAGCCACAGCAACATGGCATCCGAGCCGCGTCTGCAGCCTACACCACAGCTCACGGCAATGCCAGATCCTTAACCCACTGAGCAAGGCCAGGGGTCGAACCTGCAACCTTATGGTTCCTAGTCGGATTCGTTAACCACTGAACCACGACGGGAACTCATGTTGTTTTAATATAAGAGAGATGTTGATGTATGTGTCACCTTGGTAATCTGGCCACTTTATGGAATCCTCTTATTTATTCTAATGCTTTTTCAGGTGGTTCTCTTGGGTTTTCCTGGTATCCAGTCATCTTTTTTGCATTATTGATACTTTTGTCTTCTCTTTGCCATTATTCCTGCCACTCTTTATGCTCTTGGGCATCCCTGTCTTGTATCTGACTTAACTAGAGATGTATGTCGTGTTTTATTATTAAGTATAATGTAAGCTTTGGTTTTCAGTCTTTTTAAATTGGGGTGTAATCTCTTCCTCATTTATTAGATGTTGGATTTTATCAAGTCCCCTTTTGCATCTGTGGGGCTTACTTTGTGGTTTTTCTCCTTTGTTGTATTTACGTGAAAAATTATCTCAGTGGGTTTTCTACTCCCCAGTTGAGCCAGCTCTGTAATTGTGAAATTGAAAGTTAATGTTTTGCTGAATTTTATTGGCTAACTTTCATTTAGAATTTTTGCTTCTCACTCATCAACAGTAGGATTGACCATAGTTCTTATTAGTGTTTTGGGAGGTTTTGCTATCTGGGTTGTGTTAACTTGCTCAGAAAGTGTTCGGAAGCTGTTCATATCTATTCTCTGGAACAGTTTCAAATTTGAATGACCTGAGGGACCTTTGGAGAATTGAGAACCTTCATCTGTACAGCCGGATGAGCCTGAAACTTTTTTCCTAGAGGGTAGCTTAAGATCTTTGACAGTATTCCTGCCATTTTCTATAGACATTGACCCTTTTAGGCCACTGGTTTCTTGAGTCAGTATATTTTTATTTTAGAAAAGTCTATACATTTATTTTTATTCTGAGGAAAAACTCAAAATATTTTTTTTTACTCTTCATTAACAAATGTTAAGTGAAAACTGTTCCCATGTTACAGATTAAGAAATGTAGGCATGCAGAATAGAAAGGAGAAATTATTTAATTAAAAAATCATATCATACCTTGTTAACATTATTGCCATTCTGAAATGGCTTGTGTTTTCTATTTTATTTACACTTTTTTTTTTTTTTTTTTTTAATGGCCGCACCTGCAGCATAGGGAATTTCCAGGGTATCTGTGGCAACACCAGCTCTTTAACCCACTGTGCTGGGCTGGGGATCGAACCCACACCTCTGAGCTGCTGCAGTCCGATTCTTAACCCACCGTGCCACAGCAGGAACTCTTAAGTGTTCTATTTTAAATGTTTGAGTCATACAAAATTAGAAGTGAGAAAGTGGAAATAATCACAAACATCAGGTAAGTGTGAGATTATTTTTTTGCAAAACTCTAAATTGATTGTAAAATCTGGATAAAAAGAACTTCTATTAAAATATAGATTGTAAAACTGATCTAAGAACAGCCTGCACAGACCCTTAGCCGGACTCCATGGGGCAGCCCTGGCTCTGCTTGTGTTCCTGGAAAGTTACTCAGCTTCCCTCTGTTCCCCCCATTCTTTCTGCCTCCACTTCAATAGTGAGACATCTGATATGTTATCTTTCTGGTAGCATCATCTAGAAAATGATGGTAGCATCATCTATTTTCTACAGAAAATAACCCAAACGCTTGTCTTTTTGAAGGAAAGCAAAAGAAGATATTTAAAGAAAATTTTTAGTGGGGATTGGAAGCCATACTCGAGTTCTTCTCCTGGCTAGAGCCCTTGCGAGTTGTTCTGCACAGGGAAGCCAGACGCTGGTAGAAAGAGGAAGGGTATTGTGGCCAAGGGGTACAGAATCTTTCTAATTCCAAGGTTGATAAGTGCTTTCACAGCCTTAGAAATAGTGTCCTATCTTATAAGAAAGAAGGGTCCTATCTTATATTGAAAAAGGGGACCCAAATTGTTTTATAAGCCTTCTTCTTGGGGTTTCAGTTAGGTCTTATTTTTGATGGAGTTTTTTTGGAATATTCTTTTTTTTTTTTTTAAGAATGTAGCTGGAGGAGTTCTCACTGTGGCACAGCTGTGGTGTAGGTCTCAGCTGTGGCTCAGATTCAGTCCTTGGCCGCGGGAACTTCCATATGCCGTGAATGCGGCAACAAAAGAAAAGAGAATAAAAACGTGGTTGGAAAACAGGGAGCTGGCTTTCTCTGGAGCTCTCCCTGAGGGGGGAAGGTTTGATTTAGATCCAGACCCCCTGGACTCAGTCAGCCAGCACTTTGGTTGGATGGGATAAAGCACTTGTTCTCAGACTTGCGTGTCCAGCGCAGTCACTGCTGGCTTGGTAATCCAGAGGGCTGGGCCCTCCCCAGCCTTCCTGAGTCTGTAGGTTTGGGGTGGGGCCTGAGAAGTGCCGTTTCTTGCCAGCTCCCTGATGACCGAAGTTGTGCTGGTCAGGGAGCACACTGTGAGGGCTGGCATGCTGGAGGAATGGATTAGCAGTGTGGAGTCTGTAAGAAATCAGTGGGGCCCAATTGCCTCTTGGAAGTGAGTGGTTCACCTCCGTTTTGGAATGGTAATCAAAATTTCTAACGTTTGGAGTTCCCGTTGTGGCGCAGTGGTTACCGAATCCGACTAAGAACCATGAGGTTGCGGGTTCGGTCCCTGCCCTTGCTCAGTGGGTTAACGATCCGGCGTTGCCGTGAGCTGTGGTGTAGGTTGCAGACGTGGCTCAGATCCCGCGTTGCTGTGGCTCTGGCGTAGGCCAGTGGCTACAGCTCCGATTCGACCCCTAGCCTGGGAACCTCCATATGCCGCAGGAGCGGCCCAAAAAATAGCAACAACAACAACAACAACAATAACAACAAAAAGACAAAAAAAAATTTCTAACGTTTAATAGCAAGAGAAATAATACTGTTACATCTCTCTGATGCTTTTTCTTATGTTATGTCATCTCATTGATCCTTGAAATAATGCAAAGAAAATAAGGAAATTTTTTATTAATGAAATTCTAATTTGGCTTTTTTTTTTTAAAAAAAGATCACAGTGGATATAAACGGTCAGTTTATAGACTGGAAAGACTGAGCGCTTTGAATGAATACAGTGTGCTCTGGGATCATTATGTAGCTCCTCTAGGCACAGGTTTTGGGTAGAAATATTAAGCAATTTTACAGTAGCTCCGTAATCTTTTTTGTGACCTTAGTGGAGAGTGTGTGATTCAGAATGTGCCCAACTTCCCATGATGATTATCCGTGAATTTATTTCTTTTTAAAACTTTTTAGTTAAACGAGATCGTGTATGTGTATTTCATGGCTTACCCACAGATGGGACCGACCTGCTGCTGCTACTTCCTCCCCCTGTGGTCATTGTTAGCAGCTGCATCGGCAGCCCAGACGGCCTTCCCCAGACGCAGTACAGCAAGTGCTTGAGAGGAGAGCTGGGATCTGGAGTAAGCTGCCTCAGTTCAAGTCCAGGCTCCACTACTTATTAACTGTGGGAAAGTCATATAATCATTCTGGATCCTTAGTTGTTTGTCTTTTAAGTGAGGGTTATAATCATCTCTGCCTTTGAGAATTGCATAGATTAAAAGGGGATGGTGATATTATCTATCCCATAGAACTGTTGTGTGGATTAAATGAGATGTTGTGTGTGTAGCTCTTAGCAGGGTCTAGGTTTACTGAAAAACTTTTAAAGAAGATTGATTAGTTAGCTGGCTAGATGCTTTTCTTACATAAAGGATCTGAGATAATCACATGTTTGAAGTGATGAGTGAGACTGCTTTTCTGCTGTTTCTAGATAATTATTTTCTAATTAAAAAAAAATAGTTGTGGAGTTCCTGTCGTGGTGCAGTGGTTAACAAATCCGACTAGGAACCATGAGGTTGTGGGTTCGATCCCCGGCCTTGCTCAATGTGTTAAGGATCGACATTGCCGTGAGCTGTGGTGTAGGTTGCAGACACGGCTTGGATCATTCGTTGCTGTGTCTCTGGCGTAGGCTGGCAGCTACAGCTCCGATTCGACCCCCAGCCTGGGAACCTCCATATGCCGCAGGAGCGGCCCAAGAAATGGCAAAACAACAACAACAAAAAAAAAGTTGTGCAGGAGTTCCCATCGTGGCTCAGTGTTAATGAATCCAACTAGGAACCATGAGGTTGTGGGTTCGATCCCTGGCCTCGCTCCGTGGGTTAAGGATCTGGTGTTGCTGTGAGCTGTGGTGTAGGTCACAGAGGAGGCTCAGATCCTCTGTTGCTGTGGCTCTGGTGGAGACTGGCGGCTACAGCTCTGATTAGACCCTTAGCCTGGGAACCTCCATATGCTGTGGGAGCAGCCCTAGAAAAGGCAAAAAGACAAAAAGGCCAAAAAAAAAAAAAGGTTGTACAAAATTTGAAAGTCTGGGGAAGAAACCATTGCCCATATCACCTGGTTCATAATTGGTGTTTTCCCTACCAGCCAGTGTTTTATCTCTAATTATGTATCTTTTTAAAGTCAAAGTTGGAATTATATTTCCCTTTTTAGTTAACTTTTAACTGATTGTTTTCTGCAGCACAAACTGAATGAATGCTTTGGATGGTTGCCACATTGAGTCCTTTGCTTTGATAGGTCTCCAGGGTGACTGCTTTGGAGAGTATACTTGTGAGAAAGTATATTTCAACCCTGGTACTTTCAAACTAAAGGTCAACAGTTAGGATCTGGAATTAGAGAGCTACATGTACTAATTTTTTAAATATGTTGTCGTTTTACTATTTTAAAGGTGTAATGTACACAGAGTGAGTTCCTTGGAATCCCTCCCTTTCCCGCTTCTCTCCACCTCCATCCCTGGAGTTACTGCTGGCTGCTCTCTCCGTGTTTTACCTGTTTTCAAACTTCATATAAATGGAACTGTGTGATATGGGGTTTTTTGTTTGGTTTTGGTGAGGCTCTCTTGCCCATCTGTTTTTGAGATTCATCAGTGTTGTCGCCTGAATTCCTTGGTTCTTTTTAATCCTAATTAGTACTTCATTGAACTTACCATGATGTGTTTACATTGTGGTAGTTTCTAGTTTGGAGCTATTAAGAGTAAAGTTTCTGTGAACATTTTTGTGTAAGTGTTTGTGTGGACATAGAAGTTTTCATTTCTCTTGGATCAATAACTAGGAATGGGAATTGACCGGATTAGGAGGAATCCACTCCTGGACTGTCGTCCAGGAGCCGTCAGACTGTAGCTCATGGGCTGTATCTGACGTACAACCTAAGGATGGTTTTAATATTTTTAAAGGATTGGTTGAAAAATAGACAAATAAATAAAAGAATAAGGGATGGAAACTATAGGTCACCTGCTAAGACTAGAATATTACTAACTGGACCTTTACAGAAAAAGTCTGCCACCCCTATTCTAGTCTGTTCTATTAATCTGCTTATTTCTTTAGCTTTATAATAAGTTAACATCGTGATGCTTAATTTCTTATTTTCATTTCTGTTTAATTTCTAGATTTTGTGTCAGTGTTTTACTTGTCTGTTGCTAATATGGAGAAACATAATCAATTTTTCTTTGTTAACATTATATCCTGTAATCTTGCTAAACTCACTTGAGCAAGGTTAGCTGTAACTAGCTGTTTGATAGGGGCCTTAGAATTTTCTGGGTCATGTTGTCTTTGAATAAAGACAGTTTTACTTCTTTTTCCTAAGGCCTTTTGTTTTTATTTTACTGCTCTGCTTGACATCTTCAGTACAGTATTTTTTAAAAGTGGTGAAAGTGTATGTCCCCTGTCTTACTCTTGATCATTGGAGGAAAATAGTCATTTATTGGGTCTGGCGTTAGTGGTAGACTTTTAAAGATAGCCGCCTTTGGGTGGAAGAACGCCCATCACTGGGCATAGTTTGCTGAGTCTTTTGATCATAAATGTTGCAGGATTTCATCAAATACTTTTTTTGCATCTCTTGAGATGATCAGAGGGATTTTCTTTATTCTATTTAATGTGGTAAAGTACATCTTTCTGAATGTTGAACCAACCTTTTGTTCCTGGGGTAACCTCCCTCACTCACGATGCATTATTCTTTTTATGTGTTATTGGATCTGATTTATTAAAATATGGTTTAGGATTTATGCTTCTCTTCATGAGGGGTATGGGTCTATAATTTTCTTGCAATGTCCTGATTTGGTTTTGGCATCAAAACGAGAGTGGTTTGTTCCCTCTTCCTTCTTTTCTGGGAGAGTTTAGTATTCTTTAAATGTTCGATAATATTCACCAGTGAGGCCAGCAGGATCTGGAGTTTCCCTTGTGGGAAGGTTTTAAATTATGTTTCAGTTAGTTTAATAATTCAAATTAAGCTATTCAGATTTTTCATTTTTTGTGTTAAGTTTGGTAATTTGTACTTTTTAAGGAATTGATGCATTTTCTCTAAGGTCTTGAATTTATTTGGCATAAAGATTTTCATAACATTCCTCTAGTTTCCCTTTAATGCCCATAGAATCTGTAATGATGTCCAAGGGCCCCTCTTTCAATCTGATGCTTATAATTTTTAAGTTTCTCTTGTTTTTCTCTGATCGATCTAGGTAGGGGTTTTATTGATGTTTTCCGACAGCCAACTTTTGGATTTTCAACCTTTTCTCTTTCTCTGTCATTGCTTCTCTCTTTGTTATTTTCTTTCTTCTGCTTTGGGTTTTCTTTGCTCTTTCTAACTTTTTTTTGTGGTAGATGCTTAGGTCATTGATTTTTATACTTTTCCAATTTAACATTTGAACAATAAATTTCACCCTAAATCTTGCTCCCACACTGCATTTCATAAATTTTGATAGGCTTTGTTTTTATTATCATTTAATCAAAACATTTTTAGGCGTTCCCGTTATGGCTCAGTGGTTAACGAATCTGACTAGTATCCATGAGGACCCGGGTTCAATCCCCGGGCTCACCCATTGGGTTAAGGATCCAGTACTGCCGTGAACTGTGGTGTAGGTAACAGATGCGGCTTGGACCCAGCATTGCTGTGGCTGTGGTGTAGGCCAGCAGCTGTAGCTCCGATTCGACCCCTAGCCTGGGAACCTCCATATGCCATGGGTGCAGCCCAAGAAATGGCAAGAAAAAAAAATTTATATTTGTGATTTCTTCTTTGATTCATGTTCTTATGTTGACGCGTGTAGATAATTTTCAAATATTTGGGATTTTTGCAGGTACTTTGTTATTGATTTCTAACTCCAGTGTGGTCAGAGAACATGCTCTGTGTGACATTTACCGAGACTTGTTTTATGGCCCCACGTGAGGTCTGTCTTGATGATTATTCTGCATATCCTCCTACAATTGTAAGGCATAGGTCAGTTAGAGTAAGTTGGTTGTATTCAGATCAGCTACATCCTTACTAATTTAAAAAAAAATAGTAATCAGTTACTGAGAGAGTATTAAAATATTCAGCTGTAATTATAGACTTGTTTATTTTTCCTTTAGTCAGAATGAAATCTGATTATTGAAGCCCTTTTATTTATTTATTTATTTTTGGTCTTTTTGCCTTTTCTAGGGCTGCTTCCGCGGAATGTGGAGGCTCCCAGGCTAGGGGTCAAATCGGAGCTGTAGCCACCAGCCTACACCACAGCCACAGCAATGCAGGATCTGAGCTGCGTCTGCAACCTTCACCACAGTTCATGGCAACACTGGATCCTTAACCCACTGAGCAAGGCCAGGGATCGAACCCATTGCCTCATGGTTCCTAGTCGGATTTGTTAACCACTGTGCCACAACGGGAACTCGTATATTGAAGCCCTTTTATTAAGTGAATATATATTTTGGATTATCATGTCTTCCTGATGAATTGAGCTTTTTATCATTCTGAATGTCCGTCTCTATTTTTATTAGTATTCTTTGTCTCATTAATATAATCACTCTCCCTAATATTTGCAAAGGATATCTTTTTTTATCCTTTTATCTGTGTCTTTATATTTAACATGCATCTCTTGTAAAGAACATGTCGTTGGAACTTGTTTTTAATTTATTCGGATAAGTGGAGGGTTTAGTTTATTTACATGAAATGTGGACACAGTTAGCCCTGAGTTCCCATCTTGCAATTTGATTTCTATTTGTCCCGTCTGCATTTTGCCCTTTTTTGCTCTTTGTTCCTTTCCTGCCCTTCTTTTGAAGGCCAGTTCCAACATCTCTGTCCTCTCTGTGTTTGTTTCATTTGTAGTCTTTTGTTCATTTGTTTAAATATGTAATTCCCAATTGGGGGTGACACTTTCCTGCCTCTTTGCATGTTTAGTAATTTTTGAGTAGGCAGTGGCATCGTGGATACATTGTTGAATGGGAGTTCTGCTGTCTTCCGTTAGAGGGGGTTGGGGTTTGTTCCGGAGACCTTTGACCCCGCTCTTTGGATTCCTCTTGGTGCTCTTCCCTCAGCGGAGACGTTTTAGGAACCATTCTTTACCGCCTCTCCGACTTGAGCATAGGTTTGAGCAGGACTTTCTAAACTTTTAATGATTTGCAGATCACCTGGGGATTTTGTGAAGCTGCAAATTCGGATTTGGGGGGTCCTGGGGGTGGGAGTGTGAGTCTGCATTTCTGACCGACTCTAGGAGGACAGGTGTTACAGGTGTTAGGGCTGGGCCCTCCCCCAGACGCCGGGAGATCCCTCCTCTTGCTGCTCTGAGCATAAGCTAGGGTATGTTGTGGATGCCCTTTGGTGATTGGATGCATCACACTTCAAAAATTATGTTATTTTTTTCCTTGTTCAGTGTAGAAAGTTGGGAAATACTAAACCTAGCATTCTTTATGTAAATAGGTCCAGAGCATGACTTCAAGGATCGAGTTCTCCAAAATATTACGGTAATATTTTGCAAAGAGCTAAGTTTACTACAGATAGTAATTTGCTGTCCATCTGTCACCAAGTTAAAACGTTTAGATTTTTATGCTGATTACTGTGTAATACTTCTGGCATTTTTCAGAATTGTGTAATGACCGTCACATAAAGTTTCAGTATAATCCTGTTATGAACAAGGATAACAGTGACTGGATTTACTCTTTCTGGGTTCTAGTAAGAGAAGGGCAGGCAAGGAGTGACACTTTTGGGGTGCCCATTATACTGGCCTCTGTGCTGGATGCTTGGCAATGTGATCTTAGTGATTCATCTCATGTTTAGTAATCATGTGAGGTACATGCCATATCTGTTTTGCACGTGGAATAAAATAATATTCTGAGCCACCTTTCTGCCTCCCAGGAAATTATTCAAAATGTCATGTTAGAAAATGGCAGACTTTGACTTACCATCCAGCCGAGTCTGTCTCCAAAATCAGTGTTTTTCTGTTACACTGTTTTGTCTGTAATACAGCAGGATTCAAAATAAGGTGGGGAGGTACATAATACCTAATTTTTTGGACTTCCTGTGTGGCTCATAACATAATACCTAATTTTCTGTGTGTGGATCAGGTTTTACCCCAATCTACAAAACTTACAGAATAGAGAACTTGGAGAACTAGTCTAATTTCTCAATAATATTTGTTGTTGGACAAAGGGATTTGCTGCTTACACCCTTCTAGAAACACACTCATATTAATATATACCGTGATCTTTGCCCGTGGTCTGATTGGACCGTGGCTCTCAATTTGAGATAGTAAATCAGCCAAAGCAAGTTTTGCAAAACCCTTTAAGAAGTTGACTTTTCCAGCTAGTGCAGTTGTGTTGCTTCCCATGCAGGAGGCCCAGCATAGTTAAAATTACTTTTAATGTGATTTTTTTTAATTTAATTTTATTTTTTTTTTTAGTGATCTTGCCTCTTAAATTTTTTTTTTAACAATACTACTGTAGCAAAAGAAAGTTTGATTTGACTTTGCACAAAACACACCAAAGAACAATAGAGTCATCCATGTTTCCATTAGTCAGAGTTAATACATGGCAATGTTTATCAGACTTTCTTCACCGTTTTTCTTTTATTTCCACTTTTTTTTTTTTACTTTTTAAGGTCGCACCTGTGGCATATGGAAGTTCTCAGGCTATGGGTTGAATCAGAGCTGTACCTGTAGATCTGCAGCCATAGCAACACAGGATCCAAGCTGCATCTGTGACCTATGCCATGGCTTGTAGCAGTGCTGGATCCTTAACCCACTGAGGAAGGCCAGGGATCGCACCCATGTCCTCACAGGTACTAGTCAGGTTTTTAATCTGCTGAGGCACAACGGGATGTGGCTCACTTTTAAGGGGACATTTTTTTCACTTTTAAGTAGACATTTTTAAATTGTATTTTTCAATTTGTTTTTTATTTTTCTCAGTGGAAAGAGTGGTTTTATTTTTTTAAGTGTTATTGAAGTATAGTTAATTCTCAAACTTGTGATAATTTTTGCTACACAACGAAGTGACCCAGTCATATACACATAACCATTCTCTCTCAGATTCTTTTCCCACATAGATCATCACAGAACACTGGGTAGACTTCTCTGTGCTCCACAGCAGGTCCCCATTGGTCTATTGTTCCACATACCTCAGTGTGCATATACCAGTCCCAAACCCCAATTCAAAGTCTGGGTCTGTTTCTGTTCATTTGTATCCTTTTTTTTTTTTTTTTTTGGATTCTACATATAGGTGATATCATATGATGTTTGTTTTTCACCGTCTAACTTCACTTAGTATGATAGTTTCTGGGTCCGTCCAGGTTGCTGTAAATGGCCTTACTTCATTCTTTTTTATGGCTAAGTAATATTCCATTGTATAACATGTACCACTTCTTTTTATCCACTCCTCTGTTGATGGACGTTTAGGTTACTTCCATGTCTTGGCTGTTGTGAATAGTGCTGCAGTGAACATTGGGGTGCACGTATCTTTTTGAATTATGGTTCTCTCTGGATAGATGCCCAGGAGTGGGATTGCTGGATCATATGGTAGTTTATTTTTAGTTTTTTGAGGAACCTCCATACTATTTTCCATAGTGGTTACACCAATTTACATTACCACCAACAGTGTACCCTCTCCAGTATTTATTGTTTGTAGACTTTGTGTGTGTGTTTGTGTGTGTGTGTGTGTATGTGTCTTTTTGCCATTTCTTGAGCCGCTTCCGTGGCATATGGAGGTTCCCAGGCTAGGGGTCAAATTGGAACTGTAGCCACTGGCCTACGTCAGAGCCACAGCAGTGTGGAAATCCGAGCCGTGTCTGTAACCTACACCACAACGCCGGATCCTTAACCCACTGAGCAAGGCGAGGGATCGAACCTGCAACCTCATGGTTCCTAGTCAGATTTGTTAACCACTGAGCCGGGACAGGAACTCCTATTGCTTGTAGACTTTTTGATGATGGCTATTCTGGCTGGTATAAGGTGGTACTGCATAGTAATTCTGACTTTCATTTCTTTAATAATTAGTGTTGTTGAGCACCTTTTCATGTGTTTTTTGGCCATCTGTATGTCTTTTTTGGAGAAATATATGTTTAGATCTTCTGCCCATTTTTTGAGGGGGTTGTTTGGTTTTTTGGTATTGAGCTATAGGAGGTGTTTGTATATTTTGGAGATTAATCTCGTCAGTTGCTTGATTTGTAAATATATTCTCCCATTCCGTGGATTGTCTTTTTGTTTTGCTTATGGTTTCCTTTGTGGTGCAAAACCTTTTGAGTTTAATTAGGTCCCCATTTGTTTATTTTTGTTTTATTGTCTAGGAGGTGGACCTGAGAGAATATTGCTGCATTTTATGTCAGAGAGTGTTCTGCCTATGTTTTCCTCTAGAGTTTTATAGTATCTCGTCTTACACTTAGGTCTTTAATGCATTTTGAGTTTATTTTTGTTTATGGTGTTAGGGAGTGTTCTAATTTCATTCCTTAACATGAAGCTGTCCAATTTTCCCAGCACCACTTATTGAAGAGACTGTCTTGTCCATTGTATATTCTTGCCTCCTTTGTCCTAGATTAATTGACCGAAGGTGCTTGGGTTTATTTCTGGGCTTTTTGTCCAGTTGCACTGATGTATATTTTTGGTTTTGTGCCAGTACCATATTCTTTGGATGCCTGTAGCTTTGTAGTATAGTCTGAAGTCAGGGAGCCTGACTCCTCCAGCTCCAGTTTTCTTTCTCAAGATGGTTTGGCTATGTGGAGTCTTTTGTGCTATACAAATTGAAAAATTTTTTGATCTAGTTCTGTGAAAAATGCCCTTGGTAATTCAATAGGAGTTGCATTGAATCTGTAGATTGCCTTGGGTAGTATACTCTTTTTGATAATAATCAATTCTTCCAGTCCAAGAACATGGTATATCTTTCCATCTGTTTACATCATCTTTGATTTCTTTCATCAGTGTCTTACAGTTTTCATAGTATAGGTCTTTGTCCCTTTAGGTAGATTTATTCCTAGGCATTTTATTCTTTTTGATGTGGTGATAAATGGGGTTGTTTTGCTAATTTCTCTTTCTGACCCTTCATTGTTAATATATAGAAATGCAGTCAATCTCTGTGTATTAATTTCTTACCCTGCAACTTTACCAGATTCATGGGTGAGCTCTAGGTAGAGTGTCATTGTCATCTGCAACAATGATAGTTTTACTGCTTCCTTTCCAGTTTGGATTCCTTTTATTTCTTTTTCTCTCTTATTGCCATGGCCAGGACTTCCACAGCTCTGTTGAATAGCAGTGGCAAGAGCAGACCTCCTTGTTCCTGGTCTTTGTTGGAATCCTTGCAGCTTTTCACCACTGAGGAGGAGGTTAGCTGTGGGTTATACATGGCCTTGATTATGTTGTAGTAGTTTCCCTCTATACCCACTTTCTGGAGGGACTTTATCAGAAACGGGTGTTGGATTTTGTCAAAGGCCTTTTCTACATTATTGAGAGGATAGTCTTACCTCTTAAATTGTTTTATTTATTTATTTATTTATTAATAATACTGCTACTATAGCAAAGAAAAGTTTGATTTTGACTTTCCAGGTTTTTTAAAAATTTCAAAACACACTGAGAAGAATATAATCAGCATCTATGTTTCTCTTAGAATTAGTACATGTTGACATTTATCAGATTTTCTTCACAGTTTCTCTCTTTTTTTTGGTGGTGGGGGTGTGTACCTGCGGCATATGGAGGTTCCCAGGCTAGGGATCGAATCAGAGCTATAGCTTCTGGCCTACACCACAGCCACAGCAACATGGGATCTGAGCCATGTCTGCGACCTACACCACAGCTCATGGCAATACCGGATCCTTAACCCACTGAGCGAGGCCAGGGATCGAACCCGTAACCTCATGGTTACTAGTCGTGTTCATTAACCACTGAGCTACCACGGGAACTCCCCTTTTCACTTTTAAGTAGACATTTTTTAACAATAGATTTAGGTTTATAGAAAAATTGAAAGACACTATTCAGGATTCTCATATCTCCTCCCCACTTTCCTCTATTATTATATTTGTGTATGATATTTGATTATTTGTCACAGTCACAATTAATGCACCAATATTGATACATTATTATTAACTGAAATTCATACAGATTTCCTTAATTTTCTCGTGATGTCCTCCCTCTGATTTTAGGATCCCATCCATACTTTTCTTTTCTTTTTTTTTTTTTCTGTATCTGCATATGAAAGTTCCCAGGCTAGGGGTCAGATTGGAGCTGCAGCCGCTGGCCTACGCCACAGCCACACCAACGCAGGATCTGAGCCATGTCTGCAACCTACACCACAGCTCATGGCAACGCTGGATCCTTAACCCCCTGAGCGAGGCCAGGGATCGAACCTGTGTCCTCATGGTCATGTTCATTTCTGCTGAGCCAGGACGAGAGTGCCACACATTGCACTGTGTTACGTCTCCTTAAGCTGCTCTTGGCTGTGACATTTTCCCAGACTTCCTTTGTTTTTGATGACCTTGACAGTTTTGAGAACTGGTCAGGTAGCATTTAGGATGCCCTATTATTGGGATATGTCTTTTATTTTTCTTGTGATAAGACTGGGGTTTTGGACTTAGAGTGTTAACAGAAGGAAGATGGCGATAAAGGGCCATTTTTACCGCATCAGCCATTGTGTTTGCATGGCTTAGCACTGTGGACGCTCGGCTCCCCTGGCTGAGGTGATGTCTTGGCTGTGCTCTTACGCTTCCTTCCCTTCCTAGTGTGTCCTCTTGGGAAGGAAGTCACCATGTACAGCCCATGCTCAAAGAGTGGGTTGCGATTCTCCCTTCCTTGTGGGGAGTGTGGTGTCCACATAACTTACTTGGAATGCTTCTGCATGGAAGATTTGTTTCTTCTTTATAGCTTTTTAAAATAAACAAAATACAGTTTAACAGATTAAGGAGCTCCCGGCATGGCTCAGCAAGTTAAGGACCCATCCTTGTCTCTGTGAGGATGTGGGTTTGATCCCTGGCCTTGCTCGGGGTTAGGGAACCAGTGTTGCCCTAAGCTGTGGCATAGGTCTCAGATACAGCTCCGATTTGACCCCTAGGACAGGAACTTCCATATGCTGCAGGTGTAGCTGTTTAAAAAAAAAAGTAACATGGAGTTCCCTTCATGGCTCAGTGGTTACCAAACCCAACTAGGATCCATGAGGATGCGGGTTTGATCCTTGGCCTTGCTCAGTGGGTTAAGGAGCCAGTGTTGCCGTGAACTGTGGTGTAGTTTGCAGACACGTCTTGGATCCTATATTGCGTGACACAGGCTGGCGACTGCAGCTCCATTTCAACCCCTAGCGTGGAACCTCCATATGCCACGGGGGTGGCTCTAAAAAGCAAAAAATAAATAAATAAATAAAAATAACAGATTAAAACCCAAGTATCTTATACATGATATACATGGCATACTATACATCTCATTTTTTAAGTGTTATTTTCAAAATTGATACACATACAAATCTGATTTTTTGTTTTTAAATGGCCGTACCTGTGGCATATGCAAGTTCCTGGGCCAGGGATTGAATCCGAGCCGCAGCTGTGGCGATGCCAAAATCTTCTTTATCCCAGTGCGCTGGGCTGTATATTAAACCTGCATCTCAGTATCAACCCAAGTCACTGCAGCCGGATTCTTCCCCCCCCTCCCTTTTTGCCCGCCCCATGGTATATGGAAGTTCTCAGGCCAAGGATCAGACCCAAGTTGCAGTTGCAGCCTATGTCACAGCTGTGGCAACGCCAGGTCCTTAACCTGCTGTGCCAGGCTGGGGACTGAACCTGTGTCCCAGTGCTGCAGACGCCCCCCTCCTGTTGCGCCACATCAGGAACTCCTGATTCATTTATTTTAACATGTATTCATGTGACTTTAAAAATTCTTCTTTAAATTTTTTGTATTTTAATTTTTCTCTATTGTTTATGCAGATTTTTAATGTACGCCTGACACTCCAAAAACTTTGCATTTTATAAGAACTTCAAGCAGTGGTTGTAGCTGAATCTCAGAACCAAGAGGTTTTTGTCGTAGTAATTTTTAAGATAAAGATTACTCACAAATGGAGTTTCCTCCAAGCCTTTTTTTATTTTTCTTTGATCATCTTAGATATACTTGGCAAAATGCAATTTCTGTGTGTGCAAAATTCCTGTTTGTCCCTTTGGAGTGAGCACCTCTCCTGAATGTTATAACGAGCAAGTGTCCAGAGTGCTCTAAACAGCACCAGGTCGGAGCTGTGACCTGATCAGTGATGACATTTTCTAGTCAGGAAGCGCAGT
This sequence comes from Sus scrofa, assembly GCF_054392235.1. NCBI lineage: Eukaryota > Metazoa > Chordata > Mammalia > Artiodactyla > Suidae > Sus > Sus scrofa. The sequence goes on from NC_139385.1 coordinate 44,859,698, forward strand.
AGTTATCGCGAATCGTAATTCCAAGGCCACAGTTCAGTATAAACACATCTGTGCATGTTACATTTAAGGTAAGGATATGCTACTTGGGTTTGTGGCTTTTGAAAAATGGTATGACTGCAGTGGTTGCTTTGTTATTTACCAAATGGAAACTTCATGCCCTTAATAATGAGCCGTTTTATTCATTTCTTTTTCTGACACGTGTTTGAAGAATGAACTGGAAAACAAACCATCTTAGATCCTAGAACAAGGCCAGAGATAGCTAATACTGGGAAATGCCTGCTTCAAACATCACGTTGGAATTACCCAACTTTGTAAATTGTGAACAGTTATGGTGCATGCCTGTCTTTTTTCAGTATTGAAGAAAATCTATTCACTTTAGAGAACCCTGTCTGATGTTAGAGATTTTCTGTGCTCTATTTTTGGAAAGAGATCTTAAAGTCACCTCAAGATTGCACAGTGCTTTGTGGTTTTTAGAGCATTTTCCACATGCTATTCCATTCAGGTCAGAAACAGGAAGTCTGAGCAGCCCTCTGTGCATGGTGTTCGGGGTGTGTGTGATCTCAGTGGTTGAGTGGCTGTGCTGATAGGGGTGTGGGAGAAAGTGCTGGGGTGCGGCGATAAGGCACGGACAGGGAGGGTTCCGAGTGTGTGTTCTCCCCGGAGAATGTGGCACATGTTGCTTGGAGATGTATTGTCAGATGGCAGGTGCCACCTGCTTGGCAGCTGTACTCTTAAAGCCCTAGATGAGCTCCTGCTGCACGTGGGTCCTTTGAAGGAAAGGTGTGCATAGTGGGAGTGGCTGGAAGACGGGAGTCTCTCCGAATCTGATTGGCGAGATCTTAGCAGCTTTCCTTCCTGTCTTTCAGTGTTGCTAAGGATGCGCTTCAGGACAGAGCTTACCTCTTGCAAGGGAGTGTCAACACGAATAACCAGCTTAGTTCTGCTCTTCCCAGTCTTGATGTCCTTTTTTTTTTGTCTTTTTTAGGCTGCACCCATGGCATATGGAAGTTCTCAGGCCAAGGGTCAAATAGGAGCTGCAGCTGCCGGCCTGCACTGCAGCCGCAGCCACAGCGATGCCAGATCCTTAACCCACTGAGCAAGGCCGGGGATCAATCCTATGTCTTCATGGGTCCTAGTCGGATTCATTAACCACTGATTCATGACAGGAACTCCTCGATGTCCATTTTAGTGAATACCTTAGATCTGTCCATCAGCTCCCAGCCAGATGCTGGTCCTCTGGTCCGACCGTGTGTGTATTTGAGTAGAGACAGACTTCAGAACTGCAAGAGTAACCTCTCTAGGCCCAGTGATACCCAGGCCCTTCCTGCGATGACTCACCTGGTTCTCATTCATGGCGGTGGTGCAGAGCAGCAGCCGCTGCTGATGAATTTCAGGATTACTCCGTAGCTTGCTTCTGAAAGCCCATCTCAGGTTGGACCTCCTGAGCTGTTTGTCTGCCCCCAGGCCAGGGCCCCTCTCCCTCCTTGACTCTTTAGCAGTCAATGTTGGTGCCTCCTGCACACATGTGCTCCTTGTAGCTTGTGTCTTGCCTTGGGCTGGAGAGGCTGTGGTGCTGCATGCTGTGTGCCTCCACCACCCCACAGTGTCTCCCTTCCGGAAGATGCCTAACGGACGTCATGCTGATGGTAGTTAAGCATGTGTATTGCCGCTTTTTCACCTTCCACTCTGCCAGAGATCATCAGCGTCAGAGCCGAGAGCTGGGAAGCTGGTGGCCCTTACTGAGAGTTGGGCACATGTGACAGCTGCTGGATCGTCTCCTTACTGGAAAGGTCTGCTCCTTAAATAGGTACTTTCCAGCTGTAAGCGCACCTCGCTGTCAAAACCTGGGAGCCAAACACATCTGGTAAATCCCTCATGATCCAGTCCCTTGCCTCTTGGTCTCCAGACCTCAGGTACCAGGTAGATTTGGATGAAACGGTATCTCTTGCTGCCTGAACTGTGAACGAAAGTGCAGATGGCAGGATCATTGTGCCTTGGTTGTAGCGAGGGTCACCCGTGCAGTTTCCAAGCTGATAAACACAAGCTGCTGGAGCAGCTTACAGCTTTTATACCCTGATTGGCTGCTTTGCTTCTTTTCTCCGCCTTCCAGCCTCCTTTGCCGGCCGTAGTGGTAGATGTCTGAGTGGCTGAGCCTCATTCAGGCTTTTTTTCTCGTCCATGTATAATACATTAGAGCAAAGTGTGACAGCTTAAAGCCATGTTATAACCAGGGTGAATTTGATTTAAATTACCACTCAGGAGTCATAATCAGTTTGATCTACCTAATTTTATTCAGTGTCTGATGACAGGTTAAATTAATATTTTAAGTACAGCTGTGCAGCCCAACAGTGGGTCATCTTGTCAGTGGGCAGTCAGAAGGTTTGAGTCAAGCGTGGCTCTGAGAAACAGCTTAACAATGCTTTATGCAGAGAATTTGAGTAACACAGAAAATGTTTTAAAACTAAAAACCATCTCTAAGCCCTTCAGAGTTAGTCACTGTTAAATACCTGGGCGTCCTCTCTTCCTTGCTCTGTGTACACACGTGAGCCTGTGTTATGGGGACTATGTTGTTTGTATCCTGTTTTTTAGAACTGAATGTTGCAAGAGGCACGTTTTTCCCTTGTCAGTACTGGCCAAGTTTTTGTAGGAAGAGCACTGTCTTGGCTTTAATGCCGCGTGTTGGTTTTGTGCTTTCCTTTTCCAGCTGCCTTTACATACGTTGTCTTTAGGAATGAGGCTCAGTGTCTGTAGAGTGTTAAGATGCCTCTGGGTGTCCTCAGCCCACGTCTCTGCCCCAGTGACCTGACTGAGAATACTTTACTGCCACGTGTGTTTTTGCTAGGACTTCACACAGCTCGGGTTTGGTTAGACGTCGAGCCACATGTGTTTGAAACAGTGCTATGTCTTTGGGTGCGCTTTATGGCTTGAGATTTATGGCATTTAATAAGCTGGGCAGGATTGACTTTATCCCCTCCGTCCTCTTCTTGCGGCCACGCAGGCCCCAGAAAACCCTGGGTTTGGGTCCTCCCCCTACCTCCTGGGACTCCTGTCCATGTGCGGGTTCTCCTGCCCAAGCATGAAGCCCACAGTCGGTCTGTTTCAAGAACTTGTTTAATTTTTCTGCTCCAAGGGAGAGGAAGGACAAAATTCTCTGAAATTTGAGCCTTCTTTTTTTTCTCCTTTGAGTTTTACTGGAAATAATCGAAGGCCGTGTTCACTAAAGCCTCCTTTGCACGCTCTGCCGCCTCTGCCTCTCCTTCCCCGAGCTCCTGCATGACCTGTGTGGGCGTCACCTTGTTTCCCCACTGTCCCCGCTGCTTGCTCAGTTGCATTATTTTTCAAGCGGATTGTCCGTCCGTGGAGGAGAGGGGGCTTCTTGGCCTACCAGGAGAGCTCTCCTTGTAGAGGCTTGGGGTAAGGTTTATTAAGAGCTTGGCCTTCTGTCGCATTGTAGCTGAGTTGCGGTGAGGTCTTTGTGAAGTGTGCAGGGCTCTTTTCTTAGCTTTTCCCTTCTCTTTCCTCCTCTTTTAGCATCTTTTCTCTTCCTCCTCTTTCTCCCTAGCCATTGTGGACTTGGTAAGGGTTGGCTTGGCTCAATCCTAAAGAGGCTGCTTTCCTACCAAAAAAAAAAAAAAATGTTAGGACTTGGAAGAATGAGGGGAAGTAATGGATTTAAGTTTCATCCCCTCTCGTTGGCTTGGCAGTGCGTCCTGTTGCAGGCTCTGGGAAATGGCACGGAGGCCGCAAGGCGGTGGAGGGTTGGGGGCCCATGTAGTGGGGATGGCAGGGGGCGCCCTGCAAAGTCCCAGTCTCCTCAGCAGGCAGCCAGCCGCCCCTGGGGAGCATGGCCTTAGTGGGGTCCCCTCACCCAGGGACAGGCACTCGGCCTCGTGGACTCTGATCCCAGCTGCCTCTCGTTGCCAGTCGCTGGGCCTTCAGTAGTGGGATGCCCTAGGATTCAAGGGCCGATTGTGTATAACCAGAAAAGTCCCTGGGTTTTAGGATCACCAGGAACTTTAAAGATCACCTAGTGTCATCTCAGTGCTTCATGTCTGAAGGCTGAGGAGCACTAAAGCTTAGGGGGAGCGAGAGGTCGCGGTCACACTCCTTGTTCACCACGGACTCGGGATTGGTTCCCCCACTGGCCTCGGCCTGTGCTTTCGCTTGTGAATTAAGGCAGACTGTACCTGGGAGCCGGTGTGTCTTAACCGGTGAGGAACACCGTCAGTGCTAGGGCACTGCTTTAGTTGCTGGAAGTTTCTAGAACAATTGGGCAAACACCAATGAGGCCCCAAGCTTGAGACCTTGGCAGTGGTCTGCTGTCCTGTCACCTTCTCTTTAGGAGTTTGCACTGTTCTGAGTCACATTCTGGACACATATTATCCAAGTGTGGTACCATGAGAGTCAGTAAATACCTGTACCTGTCGGCCAGTTACAATTTATTTGTCTATGGGGAGTGTGCAGACGTGGGGCCACGCTTTCCACGTTGTTCAGCAAGGTGGGCTGCTCACGCGGCCCCACCTCTTGAGCCCAGTTCTCCTATTCCCAGGTGACACAGGACAGCCGGGCAATGGCTTTGGCCTCGCGATCTGTAGAGTATTTCTACTTACTCTTTATTTGCCAAGTCGAGCTCCTGGAAGGAGTCCAAGAGCAAGCGGGTGATAGCAGACAACTGAATGCAGCCGTGCCTCTCCACGAAAACTGCTTCTCTTGGCTTTCTCCCAGCAGTGTTAGGTTGCCAAGAGAAAATGCTTTTGGCTTTCCAGATGATATGGCCACACTCTGGGTTAGTTCTGGGTTTTGTTTTTCTGTTTTTGTTTTTTTGGGTTTTTTGTCCTTGAAAAGAAAGAATACTTGTGACTCATAAATTATTTGGCAAAATTTTGCTCACTAAATGGTGTTTTTTTACACACTTCATATGAATTTTTGGTTTTATGTGTATACCAACACGTGAAGAAAGATGCTAAAAACTTGAGGTTAATAAACCTGTTGGGTTAGGTTGAAGCCACATCAAATGGAACGTTTGTTGCTTTTTCTTCGGCATCTTGCAAGTGGGAGTTGCATCAATCTCTTTTTTGGTGGGAATGGTCTTTCTTGTTCACTTCTTCTATGTTTTGATTTAAATTTCAATCCAGGGAGTTCCCATCATGGCTCAGTGGAAACAAGTCTGGCTAGCATCCATGAGGACACAGGTTCAATCCCTGGCCTCGCTCAGTGGGTTAAGGATCTGGCGTTGCTTTGAGCTGTGGTGTAGGCCGGCAGCTACAGCTCTGATTCGACCCCTTAGCCTGGGAACCTCCATATGCCACAGGTTTTGCCCTAAGAAGAAAGAAAGGGGGGGGAAACATATTTCTACAACTGGTAAGTGTGTAAGATTGTTTTGGTCACATTTATTTCGTGATTCTCTGAAAATGTCTCAGTAAAATGACAGTAATCCCCCTGGTGACCCTTCCTGTTGGAACCACTCCCCACCATCACACATTCGCTGAAAAAAAATGTTCATTTTACTATTACTCTCCACGTTCTTCTGAAAGAGTTTATATTTCGTGTAAAACAGTCCCCCAAAGCCAAGTAACAGTGTACTAGTCAGCACCTATAGCCCTTGCTACACGTCAGTCCCTCTTCATGGGGCTTCAATATGTGAATCCACTTAATTCTCTTAAGAGGAGGTGCTATTACCTCCATTTAACCAGTGACGAAACTCAGGCACAGAGAGGTTTAAGTAAATTGCCCAAGTTCACACAGCTAGCAAGTGGCAGGGCCACCCTCAGACCAGGTAAATATCGCCAGAGTCCACAATGTCTCACTGCCCCTCAGGACAAAATCTTATTTGTGGCCATGTTCTAATAAAACTTGTGTCTCGTTTTCTCAAAAACAGGCATTCGGCTGCTTTGGCCTCCGGGCCGTGTTCGCCAGTGCCTGCTCTTGGTGCACTGAGCCTGTCTCTGACAGCGGTTTCTGGAGCTCGGAGGAGACAGGGTTCTGCCTAAGCAGGGGTGATGCGCTTGTGGTGGGGGCGGCGTGAACCTCACAGCAGGTTCACTGCCAGCTGATTTGCTGTTTCTAAGCTTTCTGACCACCCTTTATATATCAACGAAGTGTCATTTTCTCCCCACCCCTTTCTCTCTCTCCCTCTCTCTCTCTTTTTTTTGGGGGGGGGGGCACACCTGCAGCATATGGAAGTTCCCAGGCTAGGGGTCAAATCAGAGCTGCAGCTGCCGGCCTATGCCATAGCCACGCCAGATCTGAGCTGCATCTGTGACCTACACCACAACTCATGGCATCACCAGATCTTTAACCCACTGAATGAGGCCAGGAATCGAACCTGCGTCCTCATGGATACTAGTCAGATTCATTTCCACTGAGGCATGACAGGAACTCCGCAGCTAAAAATTTTAACCTGTCCTATTGTCCTTAACTAAACTTATCGCTAAAGGTTATATTTTGTTTTCTTTCTGTTTCCTGACCAGCATCAGTTACACATGCACACCCTGGCAGTACTTCCTCTGATCACTCTGCTGTGTAGTGTGGTTTTAAGTGTATATCAAGATGTGAGGAAAACTGAAGAACTCAGCTTTTGAAAAAACAAGGTGTTTAGTGGGTTCATCAAAACCACATCAAACTCAGTGTTTGCTGCCACTCAGAGCATTTCCGAAGCCCTGATGGGCTGGCTCTTGGTACAGTTGGGACGTGGCAGCTTGTTTCTGGCTGTGCTTCTCCGTCCTAGGCATCCTTCCTCTTCCCTTTCCTGATAGTCTCAGCTCATCACACAGTGTGTCCCCTGAAGCTTTGGGCTCATAAATGGTTATGATCTGTGAGGGTGCCTTTCAGCAGGATGTTTGGAGTTGAAAACTGGGCACAGTTCATCTGTGAGCGTGGTTGTTGGATGAAGGTCGATGGATGGGAGTCCGTCTACGGGGACAGGCCTGCAAGTGGCAGGGGCGTGTGAGGTCCTGGCAAGAGCCAGCCCTTCCCTGACACTTGTGAGGGAAGTGCCTTCCCCAAGGATAGGCATCCTTAATCTTTAGGGGGTCTTAGGACCCCCTTTGAGAATCTGATATTGGACTTGTTCTCTCAGAAATGCACCTCCCAGAGTTCCCATTGTGGCTCAGCGGTTAATGAACCCGACTAGCATCCCTGAGGACTCAGGCCTTGCTCAGTGGATTAAGGATCCGGCAGTGCCATGAGCTGTGATGTAGGTTGCAGACACGGCTCAGATCTGGTGTTAATGTGGCTCTGGCGTAGACCAGTGGCTGCAGTTCTGATTGGACCCCTAGCCTAGGAACTTCCACATGTTGCGGGGGCGATCCTAAAAAGACAAAGAGACAAAACCAAAAAACAAAACAAAAAAAACGCACCTTGCACAAATGTGTTAGGGAGTGACTGCCCCAGCACCCCTCCCTGCCATGGACTGCCCAGCACTCCCTGGCCCAGCATCTCACCATCAGGGAGTTTGGGCCAGGAGGTACCACCTGTGGTGCCCCTAACTGCAGAGGGACTGTTTCCTACGAAGGAGCAAGAAAGTGAATACTGGGCTTCTAGTCTTGTCGAAACCCATTCTGGGAGAAACTTCATGAACAGTGTGACTTTGCCTTGACACAGCTGGCTAGTTCCTCGGTTCTCAGCTCCTCCCTTATCTGACCAGATGAGTTAGCCGAGTAGGAGATCTCCCCAGTGTTGCCATGAGCTGTGGTGTAGGTCGCAGATGCGGCTTGGATCCCATGTTGATGTGGCTGTGGCGTAGGCCAGCGGCTATAGCTCTGATTAGACCCCTAGTCTGGGAACCTCCATGGGCAGTGGGTGCAGCCCTAGAAAAGGTGGTGGAGACGATCCTCTTGTTCTTTGGGAGCCCACAGCTTCCTTGTCAGTATGTTGATCGTTGTCACGTCATGACACGAGTCGAAAAGAGAGCATCTGTCCCACGCTGAGGTCCGCAGCGGAGGCCGTTTGCAGCCCAGGGGGACCGTGGAGGCGGATGGACCAGCATCACAGTGTACCAGTGGGAACCTTGGGCTGCAGGCTGGCCGAGGCCACCCATCTAAGCCACGGGTTTGCCGGCCGAGTGCGTGTAAGCATAGTTCCTGTAGTACAGCCAGGCTGCGCTCCCACGTGTGCTGCCATGGGGCTCAGAACTGTTCAGTCCTGTAAACCGACTCCAAGTGCACGTTCTCATTGTATTCAGCCTTGCGGCACAGCCAGTGGACTGACAGCCTGGCTGGTAGCTGAGGTCCTCGCCGTGGCTGTTGAGAAGACAGAAAGGAGCCTGTTCTGCCGCCCCTCCCAGTGCCTGCTGGGTCCAGTGGTGACTCTCATCTCTGTCTGGCTTTGGTGACCAGGTCCTTGACCCCCCTGCCCTTAGGGTTGATATGGGGGTTTCTGTTTTTCGGAGGGTGGGCTGCACGATGCGGTGGGTCTCTTGAAGTGTTCATGTATTTGGATCCTGACCCAGATACTTATTGAATACCCACTGTGTTCTGGGGCCCAGGGCCACGAGGAAGGCAAGAAGATACACCCGATTCAGAATGGACTGTCACAAATATTACGACAGATCCTGCCTCAGAGTCGTGTTCTGTTTTGAACCTTCCTGAGCAGATCTGCAGTAAGTGTCTGCTCTGTCCCTCTCCTACAGATGGCTGTCACTCAACCTGCTTGCCCAGCAGCTCACAACTTCAGTAGTTTTTGGTTGATGGGCCAGGTGCTGTCACCAGAATTGCTGCAGACACTGACTTTGTTTTGTAGTGAGGCTACTATAGGCGTTGTTCAGATTGCTTTGAACTAAAGCCTGAAGACGGGTTTCCTCGTCAGGTCTTACGCCAGGGCTGCTACCTACTCCCCATCCTGTGGCAGGGGTAGGCCTCAGGATGTGGTACTGGTTTCTTTTGTTTTGTTTTTAACCTCACCTAGTTTGTTCTTCTTGTGACACCGGCGCTGTAGTTCACATGTCTTTATTTTCCCATTGAAGTGATTGACAGACAGCAGAGTAAGTGGGTTCTCAGATGATGGATGGATTGATACACTCGGTTACAAGATTGCTTTTTCACGAGTATACTTGGTAGCCCTGTAAAACATTGAATTTGTGTTTCATTATGGGAAAACTTGCCTTATTTTTGGTACTTACTATAGTTAACTTTTCCTCTTTTCCAAGATTGGTCCTGGTTCTGAGAGAATAGAGTGAAAGGATATTTTAGCATGTATGGGTTGTTGCTGAATGAGACAGTATGCGTATTTATTACATAGGCTTTAATTTGTTCATATATTATATAAATTGACCATTAACTGAACAGTTGCCTGTTTCTACTATTCTACTTTTTTTTTTTTTTTAATTTTCCCACTGTACGGCAAGGGGGTCAGGTTATCCTTACATGTATACATTACAATTACATTTTTCCCCCACCCTTTGTTCTGTTGCAACACTATTCTGCTTTTTGAATTTTATTGAAAACATTACCTGGTGGTTCTATAACAGCCTTCAGCAAAAAATCTGACAAACTTCAGTTGAAAATAAGCAAAGTTCATGGAGTTCCCATCGTGGCGCAGCAGAAATGAATCCAACTAGGAACCATGAGGTTGTGGGTTTGATCCCTGGCCTCACTCAGTGGGTTAAGGATCTAGCGTTGCCATGAGCTGTGGTGTAGGTCGCAGATGCGGCTCGGATCCCATGTTGAAGTGGCTGTGGCGTAGGCCAGCGGCTATAGCTCTGATTAGACCCCTAGCCTGGGAACCTCCATGTGCCACGGGTGCGGCCCTAAAAAGACAAGACAAAAAAAACAAAACCAAAAAACAGAACGAAGTTGACTAAATTGTTATCAAGTAACTATTGGGAAATTAGAAAAACTATGTTAGGTTTCATCAAGTGGAATTAGACAAACGTCTTGATTTATACTATTTTTATCATGAGCATTTGTACTAAGCATGAGTTAACTAGACTTGGGAATGTTCAGCAGGTCAACGGAGAATAGATACAGACAGGAAATCAGAAATCTAGAAATCTCTAAAAGTGAAGGACTTTTACTCCATCCTGCAGGCTGGGACTGGAGGGCAGCCTTCCAGTCCTGCCAGGCTCTGCCAGGAGATAGTTGGGACCCGGGGGCCACTTGGCTGATGGAGGGTGGCCTGTTGGAGGACTGTCCTTGCTTGGGCGTCCGTCAGCTCTCATGTTAAGGAGGGCTGGCCCTGGAGCAGGGAGCTGAGCCTTGGTCTTGGCTCCTGGTCCCACAGGGCTCACGTTGGCTTATCTTTGGAATGTATTTGTTGTCACAGGCTGAGGGTGGGGTTTTTCCGCTGGTTTTTACATGCATCGTGGTCCCTGAGCTGGCCACTGCTCACCTGCCCTCTGCGATTTTGACTTTACCTTGGTTCTTGCCCCATGAGGATTGCAACCACGATCCTCCTGAGGTTTCCTTCACTGTGGGCTGGCCGGGAGGAGAAGGGGAGGACAGATTTCCTGATGAGGTCTGTCCATGCGCCACAGCACGCCAGTGCTTTGTCCCGGAGGCTCACCGGGCAAGTAGTGGCCCACTGACCAGACCACACACTCACTCGGTTTCATCGTCCAGATAGTCTCAGAGCCTTAGACGGTTTTAAACAGTTCTGGCGAACTTGAGCCCCACAGGTCCCCTTTGGGCGCTTGCTGACCTCTTGGAGTTTACTTGCCTCTCCGCACTCGAGGGCTGCCTGCCTTGGGCCGTTCCCTCGCCTTTCCCGCCTCCCAGCTGCCGCCCACTTTGGTTCATCAGTCCTGGAAATTTCCAAAACGGCGTTGACTTTTCTTGTTTGTCACGTTGGTGGTTATAAAGAGCAGGATCCATGCCAAGGAGGAAAGCAGCATCCAGGCTCGCTCCGAACCGCGCTTGGCTCACGGCGGGTGCGTGGCATACGCTGGCCGACTGAGCACGGACTCCGGAGCATGAATGGATGCATGTGCCCCCGGATATTTGGTCCTAAGTAGAGAGATAGGAAATGAAATTTAGGAAGTGGAAATTAAAATTATGTTTTTCCCCCTAGATTCTTGGGCCTCTGAAAACAGTGTTTGAGTTTATACAGTAAAACAGAAATTCTGTAAGAACTGTTACATGGAGTTAATTCAGTATAACACTTTCTGAAAATAGAAATTTTTGCTTCAGTTCTGAGTTTCAGATGACAACTTCTAGTTGAGACTAAGAAATGTCCTTTATGTGGAGTTCCTGCTGTGGCACAGTGGGTTAAGAATCTGGTGTTTGCCACAACTGTGGCTCAGATTCAACCCCTGGTCTGGAAACTTCCATATGCCATGGGTGCAGCCGTCAAAAAAAAAGAAGTTGAACCTATTTAGTGGGGTTTGTTCAGTTTACTTGGGTAAAGAGAATAGGCCAAAGTGGCAGCTGGAATGTATTCACTTTCAAAAAGTGAGAAATGTCAACTGTGAGGGAAGCCACCAGTGCACATGAAAATGCCAGAACAAGATCTTTTTGGTTACAGTGGTTTGGTTTTATTTGTGTTTTTGCGTGGACATCTCATCAGAAAAGGGTTGGTGTATTGAGCAGTGATTGGTTTGCAGTGTGGGATTTCGGAACAGAAAGAAATAATGCAGTTGTCTGGCGCCAGACTCTCCCCTTGCAGGCGAGCTAAATTGAGGTCCCTGGAAGGAATGTGAGCTGCCCAGTGGGAACAGGTTGCAATTAAAATAAGGCTTTACTAAGGAAAACTTCAGACGTGTGTCACATTAGAAGGACTGGTGCAGCAGCCCCCACACCTGTCCCCTGGTGAGGAGTCCTGATGTTTGGCCAGGCGTTTTTCACCGACACTACCCCCTCGCCTCTCTGGGTTATTTCACAGCAAAAGCCGTTGTGTCATTTCTTTGACAGTATTTCTCCTGTGCATTTTGAAGGAATGGAAACTTAAATCTGTCTGGGGGGCGGGGTGGCTGAAAGAAACTATTTACAGAGTAATTAAGGGTTAAACTGAAGGAGCTCCCCTTTGCCAGTGATCCTGGAAGGTTTTGTTTTCCAGATGATTTCGTGTGTTGCGGTGGGGACTAGGGTGGGGACTAGGGCCTGAGCTGGGGGTGAGAGCACTGGCTCTTGGGGTGACACTTAGGAGGGGCAGATGGGGTTGCTGAGAGCGGCTTCTCTAGTCTGTAGTGTTGGAGCAAGTTGCTCTGTTCATAAGCCTCCCTGTGAACCCTGAGGATGAGCCTTTAATGTACAGTCGAAAGGGAGGTTTCACAGGAAGTGGTGGTTTTGGCTGCGATGGGCCAGAGTGAGCATTTCGTATGCGGTTGTGTCCCAACAGCTCATGGCGCTCTCTTTGTTTCAGATGGGAATGGCTGGTAACACAAGTCCATTTGGACAGCCCTTTAGTCAAGCTGGAGGGCAGCAGATGGGAGCCCCCGGCGTGAACCCCCAGATACCCGGCAAGCAGAGCATGGTCAACAGCCTGCCTCCCTTCCCTGCAGACATCAAGAATGCTTCGGTCACCAGTGTGCCAAACATGGTGAGTCGCCCTTGCTTGCGGGCTGTGGGTCTGCAGTGGGTCATGAGTGACGGGACAGCAGCCCGTGTCCTTGCGAGTACACTCTCGGGGAGTGTCATTTTCTGCGATGAGCTGCCGACAAGAGGGCCAGTAAAGCCGATGGGGCCAGGTCTCCCTTCGTGGAGGGAGTTCGTGTCTGTGAGTCCCTTGTGCTTTGCTCCAGAGTCACCATCCTGATTCAGTCGTGGGGCCAAGACGCCGGCAGACGGGCTTTTCCACACTTGCTGTCTGTGAGTCGCGGCGGGCGTGGGCCTTGTGTCGGTCGCCCGGAGGAGAGCTGTCGGCAGAGGGCTATACCACGTTGCTGCCATGGCCCCTCCTGTCGGGCTTGACACGCGGTTTCGCCTGTCCACCTTCTCCCTGAGGTTTCCCACCTCAGGACAGAAACCATCCTTAGAACGGATCCCCCTGATGAACCCAGAGCTTAATGGGGAAAATAGCTCCTTTTGTGCCGCCCAGTAGAACTTCCTTTAATTCCAGCTGTGAAGAGTAAGCACCGCTTCGTCAGACCTTGCCGTGCGCCCACGTGCTCGCTGCGCGTGCACAGCAGCTGCTTCCCCCCCGCCAGGCAGCAGCTCAGGGCCCCGGGGCTGCCAACTCTCGTCCTCCCGGCCACCGTTCCGTCTTCCCCGGGCTGCCGGCCGCGGAGCTGTGCAGGGCCGTGTGGGAAGGCTCAGGGGAAAGCCAGGAGGTTGTGTTCAGAAAAAGGTTTTTGTCTTCTGACTTTTTAAAAAACTTTATTGTGAATATTTGTTGTAAAGATATCACAGAATTCCCGTATCCCCAGGACCCACTCCCTTGGTGTTAACATCTTGTTTGTTTGTTTGTTTGCTTTTTAGGGCTGCACCTGAAGCATATGGAGGTTCCCAGGCTAGGGATCCAATTGGAGCTGCAGCTGCCGGTCTGCACCACAGCCATGGCAACGCCAGATCCGAGCCACGTCTGCCACCTACACCACAGCTCATGGCAACACCAGAGCCTTAACCCACTGAGCAAGGCCGGGGATCGAACCCACAACCTCATGGTTCCTTGTCGGATTCTTTTCTGCTGCACCACGATGGGAACTCCCGATGTTAACATCTTATATAATGTTGATACATATGCCAAAACTAAGAAGTTGATTGCTTACAGTTCTTGGAAGTTTTGAGGCTGTTGGGAGCAGGAAAACTTGGGTCTCTTTCTCTTTGTTTTTGTTTGTTTGTTTGCTATTTCTTGGGGCTGCTCCCGTGGCATATGGAGGTTCCCAGGCTAGGGGGCGAATCGGAGCTATAGCCACCGGCCTACACCAGAGCCACAGCAACACGGGATCCGAGCTGAGTCTGCAACCTACACCACAGCTCACGGCAACACCGGATCCTTAACCCACTGAGTGAGGCCAGGGATTGAACCTGCAACCTCATGGTTCCTAGTCGGATTCTTTAACCACTGAGCCACGATGGGAACTCCTCTTTGTTTTTGATAAAAATCAGAAAACAGTGATTCTGAGGTTCCCTGCTCAGGTTCACTGTCTGCTACATTCTTCCTTCTTAAGAAAGAAAGGGCAGAGGAGTTGTGCTGTGGCGAGTGGGTCTAGAATCCAACTGCAGCAGCTTAGGTCGCTGCAGAGGTGCAGATTTGACCCCTGGCCTGGTGCCATGAGCTAAAGGATCTGGTGTTGGCATAGCTGCAGCTTGGATTCAGTACCTGGCCCGAGAACTTCCATATGCTGTGGGTGTGGCAATAAAAAAGAAAGAAGGTAGGAATTCCTGTGGTGGCTCAGTGGAGCCAAATCTGACTAGTATCCCTGAAGACGTCGATTTGATCCCTGACCTCACTCGATGGATTAAGGATCCGGGGTTGCTGTGAGCTGTGGTGTAGGTTGCAGGTGCGGCTCAGAGCTCAAGTCGCTGTGGCTATGGGGTAGGCTGGCAGCTGCAGCTCCACTTTGACCCCTAGCCTGGAAACTTCCATATGCTTCAGGTATGGCCCTTTAAAAAAAAAAAAAAAGACCCAAAAAGAAAGGGTAGGGTAGGGAGTTTCCCGGTGACTCAGTGGGTTAAGGGTCTGGTGTTGTCAGTGCAGCAGCTTGGGTCACTGCTGTGGTGCAGGTTCAGTCCCTATCCTGGGAGCCTTCCGCATGCTGTGGGTATGGCCACAAAAACAAATAAAGGGTGCAAGTAGTAAGGTCTGTTCTCGGAGTTCCCGGTGTGGGAGTTCCCATCGTGGCACAGCTAGAAGCCATGAGATTGTGGGTTCAATCCCCAGCCTCACTCAGTGGATTAAGGAGCCGGCATTGCCATGAGCTGTGGTGTAGGTCACAGATGTGGCTTGGATCTGGCATTGCTGTGGCTCTGGCATAGGCCAGCAGCAACAGTTCTGTTTAGACCCTTAGCCTGGAACCTCCATGTGCTGTGGGTGCGGCCCTAAAAAGACCCCAAAAACAACAACAACAACAAAACGGTTCTCAAGCTACTTGAAGTTTTTGCTTTATTTCTTCTTATCATCTCTGTGTAGCTTTCCTGGAACTGCTTCTCTCCTTCCAGTAATTTTTGTTACAGGATTGCTCTGAAACCAGTTGGGCAGACCTAGACCTGAAACAAAGCCCACTGTTCCTTTTGGGGGCACCTCCGAGCCCTGGGGCTGCAGGCCGGGATCCCTGCTTCTTGCCTGCCTTTCCTTTACCAGCCTCACTGGGAGGATGGTAGGCTGCACTTTGGTGCTGGCGATTGTCACCTGAACTTGCTTAGTGACCTGGAGCACATTTTGGCTTCAGAGTATTCATGTCGGCTTTTCACAGACATCCTGTGTTTTGTCTTCTGGAAAACCTTGACCTCACATTTTCTTCACGTTTTTCAAAACTTCTCTAGCCCCACTCTTCCAGCCTCTCTCCTTTAGCCGCAGCACATTCCCTTCCCTGCGGGCTCCCCTGCCTGCCTCTGTGGCTCCAGGGGTCTGAATTCCCAGGAGTGGTGTGTTTGTCAAAGGCAGGTTGAGACTGGACTGGAGAGGCTCCCTGCAGTGTGCCCTGCCTGCAGCCCTGTCTAGGGCAGGGCTTCTCTCTCCTGCAGCACTGTTGACGTTTGGGTGGGATCTTTCTCTGGTGGGATCCGTCCTGCGTATTGGGGGATGTTTAGCAGTCTCTCTGGCCTCCCCACTTGCTGCTCATCGTGCTCCTGTCCAGTCGTCCCCAGGTGAAGCCCCTGCTCTGGGGAATGGCTCAGGGAGGCAGTAGCAATACATCTCACCCCTCCGACGTGACAGCCAACAGATAATGCCAGTTCTCTCCCTCTCTCCCCCGCGCCTTGGCCTTAGCAGGACAATGTGGTAAACTGGGGATGTGTGTTGGTTTGTGGGAGCTGCACTGCCTGCCTGGCCACCAGTTTCCCACGGGCAAGGGTCTGCTTCATGAGAGGGCTGCACCTGGTGCCTTTGCAGTGAGGTCCTCCGATGTTCCCCCACGGGGCATAGGGCAGCTTGACCCGATCACAGCCTTCACACTGGGCCCAGCCCAGAAACCATAGGGACGGACAGAAGCAGGGCAGCTAAGAGACATCATCGTACCTCCCGTTTTGCAGATGGAGGAGGCTGAGCATCTCTGAGGGCTTCGGGTTTGTTCAGAGCTGGGTAGTCTGTTTGCAAGGCCCAAAGCTCTTTTGTTTTTGTTTGTTTTGCTTTTTGGGGCTGCACCTTTGACTTACGGAAGTTCCCAGGCTAAGAGCAGAATTGGAGCTGCAGCTGCTGAGCTAACAGCAACGCCAGAACCTTAACCCACTGGGAGGCCAGGGATGGAAGCCGCATCCTGATGGATACTAGTTGGGTTCGTTACTGCTGAGCCACGAGCACTCGCCTGAAGCTCTTTTGCTGTGTCCTGGCATGACGCTTGAGCAGCCCTGAGTCCTCTGGGATGTGTTCATACCACTCGTTGGTGATTCCTCAGACATGCTCTGTGGTCTTTGTTGAATGTCGTAAATTGTACTTGACCACTTGGCGTCCATAGATTTCTGCACAGTGAGGGAAAGCAGTTACCAAAGATCTAGGCCGATTTAGTTAAAAACAACATTTTGGAGCTTTGAATATATTTTTGTTTTTTCTCATGCTTTGGGGGTGGCCTTTGGAAGCCCAGCTGGATTTGCTGTGCCGAACCGTTGAGCTCAGGACTCCGGTACCAAATCACCTGGGGCCCTGGTTGAGCCCAGTCGTTGGTCAAGGGGCTCGTTTCCCTCTCCTCTCCTAGAGGATTCCAGCCTCACTGGGTGCTGTTGAGAAAGCAAAAGCACGTGCCATTCCTTTAGTTGACCATTCGCTGAGCCCAGGTGCGCCCGGAATGCAGGCGGGTGGCACAGAGCTCACCCCTCTTTCATCGCTGGGAGGTGTCGTGATGGAAAACAAGGGATTACAAATGACCTAACTGACAAATCCAGCCCCAGCAGGAATGAGTAGCACACAGAGGTTGGGGTTGACACAGGGGCCTCCTTAGACGGAGCCTTCAGAGAAGCCTCAAGTAGGGGATTGAGGGGCAAGATGGGGAGGATGAGTGAAGGCCGCGGAGCCCCCAGGGTGCTGGCTTGGGAGGAACTGGCCGAAGTCCACGGGGAAGGTGAGGCAACGCAGGAGGGTGGATGTGCAGGTGGATCTTGGGACCGTCAGCAGTGGGCACTGTCGCCTGGGAGGTGTAGGTGTGTCCTGTAGTCATGGAGACGGTGGAGCCCCACACTCTGTGGCCACCCTCTGGGATGTGCTGCCCAGAACCCTGAAAGGCTTGGAGCCCCTGTGCAGATAGGGTCCTTGTTGAGGCCGTATGTATCTCAGGACAGATGGGACACAGAGCACATCCCTCTGCACTCTCGTGCGGGTCTCATCGCAGCTCTGCCTTGGGCCGTTTCATTTGTAGTTTCTTAAACTTCTACAGATTTTGAAGCTTCTTAAAACTTTGCTGTGTTACTACGTTGTATTTCCTGATTCTAAGATGCACTTTTTTTTTCACATTGTAGCATCTTTGAAGGCAGGGCGTGTTTTAGAAACAATTGTTTTAGATGCAATAAAACACCGTATGCATATTGTTTTATTTGTTCATAACTTGGGTTACTAAGAGTGACAGCTATTGAATGATGAAGAAGAGCAGGGTTTGGCAGGGGTGCAGTGTGGTTGTCTTTCTGTGGCCTGGCATCAAGCTCCACCTGGGCTGCTCAGAGACGGGGTTTGCCTTCGAGTGTTGGGTTGGTGGGGGGTGGGAGTTGTTCCAGGGCTGTCCTCTGGAAGAGGAGGCCACCTGATTCCTGGTGACGTTGGCCTTCTTGCTCAAGCTTGGAGTTGGGCTCTCTACCATTTTCACCTGAAAAAGTTCTAACCCAGAGCAAGGGAGCCTTTGTAGGAAGGAGGGGGATGCAGCTGGGGCTGGATTTGTCGGTTAGGTCATTGCTGACCTATCTTGTGGGTCCAGGATTGGTCGTTGTTGTTGTTAGGTTTGTTTGTTTGACTGCACCCATGGCATGCGGAAGGAAGTTCCAAGGCCAAGAATCGAACCCGTACCATAGCAGTGACAACACTGTCTTTAACCACTAAGCCACCAGGGAACTCTGGTCTGGGGTTGTTTTTAAAGGAGCTCTGTTCGAAGTGGGGCACATCTTGGGCTTATCTAATCTGAGAAAGTTTGGTGACCGAAGGAGCCTCATGATCAGGTTCTCTCACCGTCGCCCATGGGGCTCCCAGAGGTGGTATCCTGCAAGGGTTATTGCCAATAGAACGTTCCTATGGCTTGGAGGTTTTTTGTTTTGTTGTTGTTTTGAGAAAGACTAAGAACTGTCTTGCAGAGACGTCCCCATTCTTCAAGTTGTAGCGGAGGGAGTTCGTCAGGAGTGCTGCTCATTAAAACCACTCACGAGAGTGATGTTAGGATTCGCTTTGGTCATGTCTCAGAGAATTTTAACTTGGAGGCTTTGGACAAGTGCCCAGGCCTTTGCCGATGATGTCTAACCAGAAGTAAAAGTGTGGCTTGGTGCGGAGCTCTTCTGCAGAGGAGGGTTGCGGAGTGGTCTTCTGTGTCCTGCCTGTCCTGCCGGCCTGACTGGGATGTGGGACAGTGCCATTGGCACGTGTGTGTGGCGAGCCATCAGCTACAGCCCTTCCAGGGCACGCTGTGTTTCTTGGAGTTAGTTCTGTCTGTGTCTCAGACTGTCGGTGGAGCCACTGCATCAGGGTGACTGGTTCCTGGGCCTCACCCAGCCCTGCTGGTTCAGAATCTCTTAGAGGAAGGGTGAGGAACCTGTCTGTCACTATTATTTGTGAAGCCTTCGTTTTTCTTTCTCAGCCCACCAGTGTCTGCCAGCCACCTCCCTCTACGGCAGTTCAGGCTGATTGCCAAATAGACGAACTGGTTCTTTACTCCTGCACTGGAGTCTGCAGTTTTAAACGAGCTCCTCCGGCGGTTCTGCCGTAGGTTAGTTTTCGAGAGTTCCTGTCCCTTGCAGTGTCAGTGACCTGATGCCCAGCTGCCCCGTGGTGGACTGGGCTACTTTGTGGGTCTTTGTGTCCACCTCAGTACTTCAGAAGCTTTCCTCACCTCCCTTCCCCCTGTGTGTCTTATTTTCTCATAATTTTCTGTCTTCCACATCCAGTTTCAGATCAGGGAGAGATCAGGATTGAAACTGATGGAGCTTTATGACCCCAAGGTCTTTTTGTCATCTTTGATTGGCTCATCTCACAGCTTTAGTGGCCCTGCAGAGATACTGATGTCTCTGCACCACTGTACACTAGCTCCCTGTACTTCACAAGCATGAATTGAAAATTACTGGCTGTCTAGTATTTCTCTCTAGCCTAGGACTAGGGAGAGTGCTTCTGGCAGCTCTTCACCATGAGAGTCGTTCCTGTAGAAAATCACTCTGTGGCCATGAATTAGGCCCCATGGTTGAACTGGAGAAAGGGACAAGGATGGGAAGTAAATGCTCGCCTACAGTTACTAGTCGTCCAGATGGTTTGGTAATTTTAGGAGTTTGCCTTCCTTATTCTCATCTTACTGCCTCTACCTGTAACTTGAAGATCTCTGAGAAAATGTTTATGCAGAGCTTTTGAAGAATAACTTTTAGTCTAAAATTCTTGGAGTTCCATGATGGCTAAACAGGTTAAGGATTCAGCATTGTCACTGCTGTGGCGCAGGTTTGATCCCTCGCCTGGGAACTTCTGTATGCCATGAGTGCAGCAAAAAAAAAAAAAAAAAGGAAGGACTCAGTAGACAGCACATTTAATGAGTCTGGATGGAGATAGTCATAGCTACTCAAGATGTAGAAGCAATACCGTATCTGAAGAGTCATGAACCACAGCAGTCTTTTTATGGCCACAATTACCCTAATTAATTTCTTTTTACCTTTTCCACAATTTTCTGAAATAGCTGTAAGGCTCAAGTTACCAAAGATTAATTTTTCAGTCAAATGATTAATTTGCCAAGTTATCAAGAACTTACTGTAATAAATGTTCTTGAAGGATGTTTTCATATAAATAGATGGTTATGATGATTCTTCACCATTATCAAAAGTCTTCAAACAGTAAATGCTGGCGAGGGTGTGGAGAAAAGGAAACCTTCTTACGCTGTTGGTAGGAATGTAAATTAGTACAACCCCTATGAAAAACAGGAAGGAGAGGCCTTAGAAAACTATAACGAGAACTGCCATATGATCCAGCAGTCCCACTCCTGGGCATATGTCCAGAGAAAACCACAATTCAGAAAGATAGATGCTCCCTGGAGCTCCCTGGTGCTACAGCAGGTTAAGGACCTAGCGTTGTCAATGCTGTGACTCTGGTTACTGCTGTGGTGCAGGTGTGATCCCTAGGCCAGGAACTTCTGCGTGCCACAAGCACAGCCAAAAAAGAAAAAAAGAGGAGTTCCCGCCATGGCACAGTGGGTTAAGACTCCGACTGCAGCAGCTCAGATCTTGCAGAGTGAGCGTTTGATTCCCGGCCGGGTACAGTACGTGTAAGCATCCTTGGCTTTGCTGTGGGTTCAGCCATGGGGAAAAAAAAAAAAAGATACATGCATCCCAGTGTTCATTGTAGCACCTTACAACAGCCAAGACATGGAAACAACCTAAATGTCCATTGACAGGAAAATGGATAAAGACCATTTGGTACATGTATACAATGAAATATTACTTAGCCATAAAAAGAATGAAATAATGCCATTTGCAGCAACATGAATGGCTAGAGATTATCACACTAAGTGAAGTAAGTCAGAGAAAGATGTGTCTATGTTATCACTTATATGTGGAATCTAATTTTAAAATGATACAAATGGGAGTTCCCATTTTGGCTCAGTGGTAATGAACCTGACTAGTATCCATAAGGACTTGGGTTCGAACCTTGGCCTTGCTCAGTGGGTTAAGGATCTGGTGTTACTGAGCTGCCGTGTAGGTCACAGAGGAGACTTGGATCTGGCGTTGCTGTGGCTGTAGGGTAGAGCGGCAGCTGCTGTAGCCTGGCAGCTACAGCTCCGATTTGACCCCTAGCCTGGGAACATCCATGTGCCACGGTTCAGCCCTAAAAGGACAATAAACAAATAAATAAAATGATACAAATGTAATTATTTACAAAACAGAAACAGACTCAGAGATTTCGAAAACAAACTTAAAGTTACCAAAGGGAAGATGTTAGGGGGGAGGGATAAATTAGGAGTTTGGGATTAATATATACACACTTCTGTATATAAAATGGGTACCTGTGGAGGAGGGAGTGGAAGCAAACTGTAGCATTTGGAGTGGATAAGTGATGCGATCCTGTAGCACAGGGAACTGCATCTCGTCCCTTGTGATGGAACATGATGGAGGTTATTGTGAGAAAAAGAATGTATGTATGGCTGGGTCACTTTGCTGTGCAGCAGAAATTGACAGAACATTGTAAATCAAGTATAATACAAAAATGTTTTTTAAGAAAAGGGAAAAAATTAGTATCAGCTATTAGAAGGAAACTTAATTCAGTATCCTATGTTACTGAACAAAGTGAAGTTGATGAACAGAATTTAAAATGTTTAAGCAGGTGGGGACCAGTGTTGAGACCAAGAGGGAGTAACTGAACGTCTTGGCATTATACGACCTCTGTAGCGCTGGATTTTTGAAAACTATAAGCCCGTATCCCTTTGGGTAATTTTAAAAGTTTCAGAAAATAAAAATTTTTAATTTGAAAAAAAAGAAAGAACAGATAACCTACTGTTCAGCAAAGGGAACTCTACTCAGTAATCTATAATAAATTCTGTAGTAATCTGTATGGAAAAGTATTTGAAAAAGAATGCGTGTGTGTATCTGTATAACTGGATTCACTTTGCTGTACACCTGAAACTGACACAACATTGTGAATAAACTGTCCTCCAATACAATTTGGGGGGAGGGAATTATTCCTTAAAAGTTGTTGGTAGGTGGATGATCCTCATGAACCAGCCATTCATTCGGTACGTGGGCTCGGTGCCATTAAGACCCCTTGATTCCGTTGAGACCTGCCGGTCCGGTGGGCCTGTCACCCTGGCTGTCGGCGCAGATGTGCGCCTTCTAGCTTTTCGGTTTCTTTGTGCAGTTGCATTTGGCCACTCACTCCTCCTCTGCGGCCAGCAGCCAACTCTCTGGGTTGGAGGGTGACTTTAGGGCAGGGAGGGTCTCTCTAGTTTCCGCTTGAGTCCAGTGTGGTTCTGCCTCAGGTTTTCTTTCTTGACTTAGCCCTTTGTTTTCTGCTGTGAAATCGCAGGGTGTCTGATTTGGAAGATTGCTTAGAAATCATTCCGATCCAGCTTGCTCATTTTAAGTTATTTCTCTATTGAATTTAAATCTTAAATTGAAAGGTAGGCTCACCTTTTAAAAATCAACAAACACCAAGCCGAAAGAAAACACAAGGAGCATTCTGTCTAAACAGCGATTTCTGTTTCTTACTAATTGATCTATATCATCTCAGAGGTGATTTTCACTTCTTCCCAATTTGAGAGCTGTGTGCATTTAATGAGCATTTTCTTTATTTTATGACTCCAAAGCTTTGTGTACCCAGCTGTTCTAGGGTCCTTCTGGGGGAATCAGAACAAGTGAATATTGCAGAACAATCCTTTGTCCCACCTGGTGTTTGCTTTTGTGTCATTTTCTGACACAGAGTGGAGGTTGGGGAGAAGTCAAGTTTCCAGGCGGGCCAGGGGAAGGCTCTCAGAGGCGTGTGGGTCTGGACTCCATCGTAAAGTGGAAGGTTTGGACCAGGTGAATCCTGAAGGACCATCCTCAGGAACCGCAGCCCGGCATGTGCTGGGGCAGTGGTGATGTGGTAGCAGGAAGGACTCTCAATCCCCGTACTGTCTTTTTTTTCTTTTCAGGGCCACAGGTGTGGTATATGGTAGTTCCCAGCCTAGGGTTCGAATCAGAGCCACAGCAACAGGGGCTCCAAGCTGCATGTGACACCTACCTCACAACTCACGGCAATGCCAGATCCTTAACCCATTGAGCAAGGTCAGGGATCGAACCCGCAACCTCTTAGATACAATGAGAACTCCTCTCCAGTTTCAACGTCTTAGTGTTTGCACTTTAGAGCCCTTTGGGGACATTATAATCTATTTTTGGGCCCTTCATGGAAAATAACTTCTTTTTCTAGGGAGAAGACTATGATAAACTTTATTATATGTACTCCTTGTGCACATCCGTGATTACCTCCTTAAGACAGAATAGAGGGCATTTTATAAATGGGGTTGGAGAATTCGCTGGCGGCCTGGCAGTTAAGGATCTGGAGTTGTCACTGCCGTGGCGCAGATTTGATTGTTGGCCCGGGAACTTGAATGCTGCGGGCTTGGCCAAAAAAAAGTGTGGCTGCTTCTGATTACTCAAATCTATGTACTAATCCTAATAAAAATACTTGAAACTCCTTTAACAATTAAGAGATACATAGAATAAATATAAAATGTTTACCTTTTAAGGTCATTTGATGGACAAGGGTATAATAAATGATGGTTGAATTATGGTGACAAGTGACAGGCAAAGAGCACATGACCAGATCTAGCAAAGACTGAAGTAGGTGGGGTGAGTGGGCTGTACCCTCCACAGCCTTTGATCAGTGTGCTTTCTGTTCATCTGTTACTGTGGTTTAAAGTGTTGACGTGGGGGCGAGGGGTCATCACAATTGAATCGTGTGACTCCCATACCGTGATAACCTTGCCAGATTAGGAACTGGATGTGAGCCAATTGGAGTTACAGAAATGCATGTTGCAGGTATTTTAAGGCTTTTGAGGGATACTGTTGCATTGCCTTCCAACAAAAGCCATGAACCAGGTTACCAGGTCCCTGGTATTATAGGATGCTCTCAGGGCTGGGGATTATCATTAGGTCCTTTTCTTTTCTTTTCTTCTTCTTTTTTTTTTTCTTTTATCTTTTTATGGCCATACCCTCAGCATATGGAAGTTCCCTGGGCCAGGGGTGGAATCCGAGCTGCAGCTGCCAGCCTATCCAGCAGCCACAGCAACACTCTATCCGAGCCGCATCTGCAACCACTCCACAGCTCACAGCAACACCAGATCCTTAACCCACTGAACGAGCCCAGGGATCGAACCTGCATCCTCATGGATACTAGTTGGGCCACAATGGGAACACCTATCATTGTGTCCTTGATAGGAGGAAATGATGTCTTATTATCTTGATTTGCATTTCTGGATTACTGGGAAGAATTATAATACTTCTGTTTAGAGGTAAATGCCTTTTTTTCTCTTTCGAGTTCCTCAGTTCCTGTCCTTGGCCAGTTTTTCTTTTAGGTTCTCTCAGAATGCTTTATTCCTACACATTTGGCATGGTGGTCAGCCCTCTGACAAGGAGGACAGCAGAAGGGTGAAGGTGGGGGCTCTGCTGGCTCACCGCCCTCTCCACCACCACCCAGTGCTGCTTGGGCTGCCGTTGCTCCTCCTGTAAGGGTGGGCAGGCCCTTAATTCTCCCTGGGGGCGGGTGAGGGTGAGTGTTAAATGAGCTGCTGCTTGTTGGTCACTGAACACAGAATGTGGCACAGAGTCCTTGAGAAATAAAGATTGGCCAAGAGGAGGGGAAGGAATAATACCTGCGTTGTTATTTGCTTTTTTAAAAAATGTTTTTGTTAAAGTATAATTGATTTACAATGTTGTGCCAGTTTCTGCTGTGCAGCAAATGACTGTTTTATATATATATATGTATATATGTATATATGCACATACCTGTATCTCTATACACATATGTGTATCATACATGTATACACACATGTGTATATGTGCATCATACATGTATATACGATATACATTCTTTCTTAGATTCTTTGCCATCATGTTCTATCCCTGGAGATTGGATGTAGTGTTCCCTGCTATGCAGCAGGACCTTGCTGCTTATGTGTTCATCTGCTAACCCCAAACTCCCTGTCCATCCCTCTCCCTCCCGCCTCCACCTTGGCAACCGCAAGTCTGCTCTCCACGCCTGTGAGTCTGTTTCTGTTTTGTAGATAGGTTCATGTGTGCCCTATTTTAGATTCCATGTAGAAGTGCTGTCATATGGTATCTGTCTTTCTGACTTAGTTCACTTAGTATGAGACTCTCTAGTTGCATCCCCGTTGCTGCAGATGGCATTATTTCCATCTTTTTTATGGCTGGGTAGTAGTCATTGTGTGTATATACATCTTCTTAATCCATTCATCTGTCAGTGGACATTTGGGTTGTTTCCATGTCTTGGCTATTGCGAATAGGGCTGCAGTGAACATAGGGGTGCATGTATCTTTTCAAATTGCAGTTTTGTCCAGATGTATGCCCAGGATGGAATTGATGGATCGCATGGTAGTTCTGTATTTGGTTTTCTGGGGCCCCTCCGTACTGTTTTCCATAGTGGTTGCACCAGCTTATATTCCGACCAGCAGTGTAGGGGCTCCCTTTTCTCCTCGCCTCCTCTGGCGCTTGTTGTTGACGATGCCGTTTTGCCTGGTGTGAGGTGGCGCCGAGCATCTTTCATACGCCTGCTGGCCATCGCTATATCTTTTTTGAAAAAATGTCTGTTTAGGTTTTCTGCCCATGTTTTGGTGGTGGTGGTTGTATGAGTTGTTTGTGTTACTTGCTTTGTCTTGAGTGTTTTGGCTGTTTTTCCCAGTTGGTTGGTTGCAATTAACAGTGGCCTGGCCCTTGTGCTTTCCTTTCACATGTGGCTGCCACTGTATCAGAGTCCCCGTGGGCCTTTCGTAAATGTTTTAACTGTAAAAGCACGTGCATGTTGGAGTTCCCATCGTGGCTCATTGGTGACAAACCTGACTGGTATCCATCAGGACTCTGGTTCGATCCCTCGCCTCGCTCAGTAGGTTAAGGACCTAGCTGTTGCTGTGACTGTGGCGTAGGCCGGCGGCTGCAGTTCCACTTGGACCTCCAATCTGGGAACCTCCATATGCTGCAGGTGCGGGCCTAAAAAGACCAAAAAGGAAGAAAAAAGTACACGTGTTCATTTTGGGAAGTCTGTAAAAGTATATTGAAGCACCCTCTGGGACTTGAGCAAGTGGAAATCCTCTAGGTTCCACCCCCGATTTGTGAACCATGGTCTCTGGGAGGGAGAAATGGCCAATCCATATTTGAAGAGGTTTTTCCTGGGGATTGGTGAGGAACCCCTGCTTTCTATGTGTTTTATGAAGGCCTTTACCATTTACTTGATAAAATATTCATCTTAATACCTTCTAGTGCCTTTACACTTTTATTTTTTATATTGTTCATTGCTTTCTACTGATTCTCCTAATGCACCCCCCAGAGTGGAATGTCTTTTGGTTATAAAAATAGTAGACACTTGTAAAATACTCAGGCAATATAAAAACATGATCCGATCCCTGCCCAGAGATAACCACCAAATAATCTTAACAAGGTTTTTCTGAGAACAGATACAAAATATAAAGTTAATAAGGAAAAGCTGAATGACCTTCTGGTGCTATTTTGTAACTTTCTTTTGTAGCTTAATATGTTATAGACAGCTTTTCATGAAAGCATAGACTTCTGCATGATTATTGTTACTGTTTTTTATTGTTGATTTGTTTTTTTTGTTGGGTGTTTTTTTGTTTGTTTTTTGTTCTTAGGGCTACACCCACAGCATATAGAGGTTCCCAGGCTAGGGGTCGAATTGGAGCTACAGCCGCTGACCTACACCACAGCCACAGCTGCTTCTGTGACCTACACCACAGCTCATGGCAACGCCAGAGCCTTAACCCACTGAGCAAGACCAGGGATCAAACCCGCAACCTCATGGTTCCTAGTAGGATTCGTTTCTGCTGCGCTATGACGGGAACTCCATTGTTACTGTTTTTTAATTTGCCTCAAATAAACATTTCATTATATTCTCATAGTCTTGGGTGGGTCAAGGATTTGAGCAGGAATTGTCTGGGCCCTTCTGTTCCATGTGGCTTTGACTGGGGTCACTTGAGGTCTGCCTCACTTTTCATGGCTACATATCATTTCCTGAGGCTTGTGGCCACAATTTGTTTAATTAGTCCATCTTTGATGGGTATTTAAGAGTTTTAAAGTTTTCAGTAATTAAACCAAGGTGTTGCGCCTGTCTTTGCACATCTGTTTTAGCAAAGTAGTGTGGTTATCTGCCTAATAATAAGTTATGCAGAGTAGAGGAGTTCCCTTGTGGCACAGCAGGTTGGGATTGATGTTGTCACTGCAGTGGCTCAGGTTTGATCCCTCTCTTGGGGAGTTTCCACATGCTGGAGGTGTAGCCAAAAAAAAATATATATATATATATATATGAAGTAGAACTACTGGATCAAAAGAAATGCGCATTTTTCTTTTTAATACGTGTTGCTTTCCAAAGTCATACTAAATTGCATTGTCAAAATCTGAGAATTGCTGTCTCTATCTGCTCGTTGATACCAGTTACTTTTTCTTTTCACCCTTTCTTTTTTTCTTTAGGGCCACATCTGCGTCATATGGAAGTTCCCAGGCTAGAGGTCAGGTTGGAGCTGTAGCTGCCACCTCTGCCAGCCACAGCAGTGCCAAGATTGAAGCTGTGTCTGCAACCTACATCATAGCTCGTGGCAACGCCAGATCCTTGAACCCACTGAGTGAGGCCAGGAATCAAACTGGCATCCTCATGGATACTAGGTGGGTTCTTAACCCACTGAGCCACAATGGGAACTCTGATACCAGTTATTTTTCTTTTGTCTTGGTCATGATGGTAGGTGAAAGATACCTCTTTGTTGAATTTCATTTCTTTGATGATTAGTGAGATAGGACTCTTGAACAGCTTTCCTGAGATGTAATCCATCTACCATCCAGTTCCCTCCTAACCCCGTTACAGTTACAGTTCAGTGACATTTAGCGTGTTGTGTGACCATCACCAACCATGGTCAATTTTAGAACATTTTCATCCCCCCAAGAAGAAATCCTGTACTCTTAGCAAGTCACTCCTCCTTTCCCCTGGACCTTCAGCCAGAGACAACTACTAATCTATGTTCTGTCCCTGTGGATTTACCTCTTCTGGACATTTCAGAGAAATGGGATCATATGGAGTTTCCATTGTGATGCAGAGGTATCGAACCCAGCTAGGACCCATGAGGATGCGGGTTTGATCCCTGGCCTCGCTCAGTGGGTTAAGGGTGGGGTGCTGCCAGGAGCTGTGGCGTAGGCCGGCAGCTGCAGCTCTGATTCGACCTGTAGCCTAGGAACTTCTATATGCCACATGTGTGGCCATAAAAAGAAAAAAGAAGGAAGGAAGGAAGGAAGCAGGCAAGCAAGGGGATCATATAATACGTGGTCATTTGTGCCTGGCGGGTTTCTCTTAGCCTAATGTTTTCAGAGTTCGTTCATGGTGTAGCACGTATTGATACTTCTTTTTTTGTGGTTGGATTATGTTCCATTTTGGATGTAGTACGTTTTTCCATTCATCAGTTGATGAGCATTTAAGTTGTTTCCATGTTTGGGCTATTAGGAATATTGTCGCTACAAACATTTGTGTACACATTTTTGTGTGAACATATGTTTTCAGTTCTCTTGGGTATGTACTTAGGAGGGGAATTGCTGGGCCATATGGTAACTCTAGTTTTAACCTTTTGAGGAACTGCCAGAGTGTTTTCCAAAGTGGCTGCACCATTTGACATTCTCACCGGTAGAGTACATGAAGGTTCCAGTTTTTCTACCTGCTCACTAACAGTTGTGACTATTTTTTTTTAATATTGTTAAATTATTATTACAGTTGCCCTGGCGGGTGTAAACGGTATCTCACCGTGGTTCCGATGGTGGCTGATGGTGTTGAGCATCCTTGCTCGTGCTTATTGACCATTTGTCTATCTTCTTTGGGCAAACACCCGATCATTTTCTATGTCCGTTTAAAAAAATTGGGTTATTTGTCTTTTTAAGAGTTTTAAGAGTTCTTTGTATGTTTCAGATACAAGTCCCTTAGCACAGCAATTTGCAAGTGATTTCTCTCGCTCTTTGGGTTGTCTTTAACCTCCTCGATGGTGTCCTTTAAAGCATAACAGCTTTTAATTTTAGTGAGGTCTGGTTTATTTTTTTGTCATCCCGTCACTTGCGCTTTTGGGGACGTATCCAAAACCTAAGGTCGTCTAGGTTTACTCCCATGATTTTCTAAGAGTTTTACTCTTCAGCTCTCATGTTTAGGTCTTTGATTCACTCTGAGTTAGTTTTTGAGTGTGATGATGAAGGGACCCACCTGTACGTGTGGAGGTCCTGTTGGCCTGTCCTCTTTATCACCGTTAGTTGCAAAGACTATGTTCTTGCCTCCATTGAGTTGTCTTGGCACCGACCTTTTGTGTGTTTGTTGTTTCTTTTGTGAGGTATCTGTACTTTTTCTTTCTTCTCTTTTCTTTTCTTTTTCTTTCCAGGGCCACACCTGCAGCATATGGGGGTTCCCAGGCTAAGAATCGAATCCGAGCTGCAGCTGCTGACCTACGTTGCAGCTTGTGGCAGTGCCAGATCCTTAACCCCCTGATCGAGGCCAGGGTTTGAACCCACATCCTCACGGACATCCTTAACCCGCTGAGCCACAATGGGGACTCCCATAGTCACTCAATTTAATTCTTCTGGAAATTATACTTTAAGGTGATACAAGCATCAGAGATGGCCATTCTCATGCTCCAGTTTGAAACACCACCTTTATGATACACTGATTTCTTATCTATGTGTATCTTTTCCCAGACTTACGTAAATAAATCTATAGCTTTTTAGTCTTGGTATGTGGCAAGATAGATTCCTCCCTCATTCTTAACTCTTTTTCAGACATTTTCTTGGCTGTTGAAAAAACAAAGTTGGCGTTCCTGTTGTGGCTCAGCAATAACAAACCTGAGTCGTATCCATGAGGATGCAGGTTCGACCTCAGCGGGTTAGGGATCAGATGTTGGTATGAGCAGTGCTGTAGGTTGCAGACACGGCTTGGATCTGGTGTTGCTGTGGCTATGGTGTAGGTTGGCAGCTACAGCTCCCATTTGACCCCAGCCTGGGAACTTCCATATGCCATGAGTGTGGCCCTAAAAAGCAAAAAAAAAAAAAAAAAAAGATAAAAAAAGGGAAAGGAGGAGTTCCCGTCGTGGCGCAGTGGTTAACGAATCCGACTAGGAACCATGAGGTTGTGGGTTCGGTCCCTGCCCTTGCTCAGTGGGTTAACGATCCGGCGTTGCTGTGAGCTGTGGTGTAGGTTGCAGACATGGCTCAGATCCCGAGTTGCTGTGGCTCTGGCGTAGGCCGGTGGCTACGGCTCCCATTAGACCCCTAGCCTGGGAACCTCCATATGCTGCGGGAGCGGCCCAAGAAATAGCTAAAAAAAAAAAAAAAAAAAAAAAAAAAAAAAAAAAAGAAAAAAAAGGGAAAGGAAAACACAGTTGCATTACTAAAAGTATACATTACTTTTAGGGGAATTTCCAGGTCTTTTAGGTTTTTTTTTTTGTTTGTTTTTTTGGGTTTTTTTTCCTGCTGTTCTCCCCACCACCTGGACAGTGGAGACTGAGCAGGAAACATGGTCGAGTCCGAAAGGCTGCTTCTGACGGATTTCTCCTAGCTCCTCTGTCTCACCGAGCATCAGTCTGACAGAGGAGGAGAGTCAGTGTGCCCCCGGTGCATAAGCACCTTGCAAACTGGCGCCGTGCCGGCACGTGGAGTTACGTGGGGCAGGCCAGGCGGAGGGTACAGGCAAGACTTGTCTCTGTTCCACTTTGCTGCTAACTCACCTTCACTCTCCAGTTGGTGTTTTTGACACATGGAAACAGCATAAGCAGCTCATGAAGCATCTCCAGAAGGAGAAAGGACCCAGGTTTGAATGTGCTGTATGGTTTCCAACCTCGATGTTTCTCCATGTTGAGGTTTCAACATAAGCCATGTATAGTTCAAAAGATGCTGTTAAGAACATCCCGGCTGAGAGGCAGTGTGTTCGTTTTTAGTAACTTTAAAAGTCTGTTATAGTTTAACGGTAAGATTGAGATTTTTACCAGTTTTTTTAATGTATTCCTTTGTATATTCCTTTCTGTATTTTAAGAAGCAGCAGGAGGACACGTGGCTGATCTCTTCTGTGAGCAGTGTCACGGGAAGATAGAAGGAGCAGGGTGGCGGGAGATGAAGAACCCTAAAGACAACAACCACATGAGGGTGTGGGTCTGAGTTGGGTCTTGATTTGTGCAAAGTGGCTCTAAAAGCCATTGGGGGGCAGATAGAGGACGTTGTGTATGGACTGGGTCTTAGCAGATGTCAAAGACGCCTTCCTCTGGTTAGATGTGCTGGTGGGATCCTTTCCTCTCTGCTTTTCCGTATGTTTGAGGTTTTAATGCGCTAGAGACCGAAACAAGGCTCATCTGAAATTTCTCACGTTCCTCAGTTCCTATTCCTGTCCACTGACTGCCACGTGGACTTTCTCGTGCGTGGAAATGAGCTGATCAATGCGGAAACATTTAACACGCAGATCGAATACTTCTGGGGGCATGATCACAGCCTGTTTTTATTGGAGTGTTGTTTTAAAGTGTCAGAAGAGGAGTTCCCAACACGGCGCAGTGGTTACCGAATCCAACTGGGAACCATGGGGTTGCGGGTTCGATCCCTGTCCTCACTCAGTGGCTTAAGGATCTGGCATTGCCGTGAGCTGCGGTATAGGTTGCAGACCTGGCTCGGATATGGAGTTCCTGTGGTTGTGGTGTAGCCTGGCAGCTGTAGCTCTGATTAGACCCCTAGCCTGGGGACCTCCATATGCCGAGGGTGCGGCCCTAGAAAAGACAAAAAAGGCAAAAAAAAAAACAACAAGAAAAATAAGTGTCCGAAGAGGAGGGGGTACCGTTTGTGCCCAGCCATGGGAGACTGGAAAATAAATGTAGAGCCGCACTTCGAGACCACGTCCTGCTGCTGCTTCACTGTAGGGGACAGAACCCAGAGTAACACTAAGCCAGATGTATTTATAAATGTGTAAGTTTACATATAAGAATATTGGTGACAGTTCAGACGTACTCATGCGCGTAGGAAAAAGAACTGGAAGGAGAAAAGCCTGGCTGTGCTTCCATAGCGGGCTCCCGGATAGCAGGATGTCATGGGGCCTGACATTATTTCCCTCGTTCATTTGCTCTCCGGATTTTCTATAGGGTGCATGTATTAATTACTTCTATAGTCAGGAAAAAAATAACCACAAGGAAATGTTTTCTCTCAGGAGTTCAGTCAGCGTGTCTCCCGTCAGAGCACTTGACCTCTTGGCCTGAACTTTGCTTTTGCTTTGGATCCTGGTTGGGTTTCCAGAGGCTGTGCTCCCGAGCAAAGCCAGGCGGCTTTTCTACAGACTTATTTTCTGAATTTTCATCAAAACTAAAACACTAAACCCTGTAACTTTTAAAAATGAGCTTTGGTTCAGTTTTTACAGTTGGTTTTCCCCTAATTGCAAGTGTACGGTTTGGACTCTCAAGTGGCAACACCAGAGTGGTGGCGGACCTGATGGACAGCACTGAGTGTTGTGGAACTGAGCCAGGAGTGTGACTGTCAGAGCAGGAGATAGAAATCCCTGGACTGCGGATCGTATTTCTGCATACTAGGAACTTCTCCAGTCCTCCAGTAAATCTGTCTGAAGTGTGCTGGTAATTGGTAAAGAGTAAGAAGGCTCCAGGGCTCCCTGGTGCCTCAGTAGGTTAAGGACCTGGCACCACCGCTGTGGTGAGGGTTCAGTGCCCAGCCCAGGCACTTCCACATGCCGAGGGGAGGCCAAAAAATAAAAGACAAAATAAAAGACGGTTCCATGGGTCGCCTTTTCTATTTTCATTGCAGTTAAGAGATATGGTTGGTCTGGCTTATTATTTTGAAAGAATGAAAGCAAATAAGCTCCATATTTATATCTTTAGGAGATCGTCAAATAATTAAAAAAAAATACTGTCCGCAGTCTGAGTGGAAGCTTTAATGGAGGACACAGCATTTCGTAAACATTAACAGTTGTACTGGATGGTTGTATTCAGGGTACGTGCTGTGTTCTTTTCGGAGAGGTGATGAATGCTGCAGGTATTGTCACCTTCTGGCCATCGGATTATGAAATCCCCAGGGTGGCTCTGATTCTTCTGCTCCATCAGATATTTGCAGTGGGTTCCCGTTGGTCAGACGTTGGCAATCTTTCTAATTCGGTTGAAGCATGTGAAATTGCCAGCATTGGAATTCATGTGGGCCTGCAGAAACAGCGGTTTCATATGGTTCAACCTGATATAATAGCAGCTTGTCCTGCACTTGTGTGTACTGTGGAGTGAATCGGATTTGGCTTATTACAGTGAAGAATAAGCGTCGCTTTCTTGCTCTGAGATGGTCATGCATAGATGAACTTTGCTCAGCCTTGCTTCAGAGTTGGTTTAATTTTGTGCCTCTGGATCTTCCTTAACGTTGCCAGTGAATTAAAGAGACGTCACCAGCTGCCTTCTCTCTGCGGCTCGTTTTCTCCATCAGCTTTAACATTCGTTTGAAAAATAATTAATGAACATGAATGGGAGCTCTGAACGCTTACTAAAATGTTTTTGTTAATTTGTTTGATTTTAGTCTCAGATGCAAACGTCGGTGGGAATTGTGCCCACGCAGGCGATTGCCACGGGCCCGACAGCAGACCCAGAGAAGCGCAAACTGATTCAGCAGCAGCTGGTCCTCCTGCTTCACGCTCACAAGTGTCAGAGGCGGGAACAAGCCAATGGAGAGGTTCGAGCCTGCTCCCTCCCACACTGTCGAACCATGAAAAATGTCCTGAATCACATGACACATTGTCAGGCTGGGAAAGCCTGTCAGGGTAAGTGCCGTTTTCTGACGTCCTGGCGGCAGAGCTCGGGATGAAATGTGGGTGTGTTTTCGGGCACCCCGCTTGTTAATGAGCTTCCGCAGCCCGAGCCCCCCCACACCGAGCACTCAGGGGCTCTGGACACCGCCTGCTGAGGAGCAGGGCCATCTGGTCATGTAATGCTCTCTGCACTCCGGCGGGCTGGGGCCGTGCCCTGCATTGGTTCTTCTGCACCTTCCTCTGTCCCGGAAGACCTTTGTCCCTTCTCGAGCACGGCACTCGCCGTCAACGCCCAGGTCACGGTTTTCCTCTGGACGGGGTCGCACTCGCACGCTTACGCCCTGCCCCTGAACCGGGAGCGCCTGTCTTGCGGTCGATGTGTGTGCCCCAGGTGTGGGCGCCGCTGGCAGAGCTGGCCCAGGTGCCTGACTGCGACGTGGGGAAGTGTGCACCGTGCCATCCCTGCCCCTCCTTTCGACGGGCGAGTCAGGTGCAGCCCGTGCCCCTCTCTGCTCTTCTGCGGCCAGCGCCTCGGCTCCCGGCCTGAGCATTTCTTAGGGGCAGTTCTACTTTCCTTAGTCTTTATCCTCTTTCCTGCTCTTCCTACTTGTGTTCCTCACGCTTGAGGAGAGGCTCCCGGATCCCCCTTTCCCTTTGTGACATGTGCCACCCTCATCCTGATGGAGAAGCAGAGGGGGTCATGCTAGACCTTTAGAGAGAAGCGAGAGCAGCTTCAGGCAGAAGCGAAGCTCCAGACTCAGGGGCCAGGCGCAGCTACCCTCTCGTGTGCTCGGAGGAGCGCCCAGGGTCCCCCAGAACCTCGCAGACTCTCATTGGCGTCTCTTCAACTCTCGTATTTAGGTGGTTTCATCCTTAAACATAATGTAACGTTTTTATTGTAAATAGTGACGTTCCAGAATTATTATTTGTTCTACCTTTCATTCCAGTCATGCAGTATTTCAGGTCAAGGACTTTCTGTTTTGTTTTTTTGGTCTGACCCTTATTCACCTTCATTCATAACATTGCTTCTGTGGGAAGTTTTTTTTTTGTTTTTTTTTGTTTTTTTTTTTTATATTCTCAGCAGTTGACTTACAAACCTCTTGGAAACAGCCTGTTTGTAAGTTGAGGACTGCCTGCACTGTGCTGTGGTTACACTTGTTACCATTTTCTTATGGAAGCTGGCATTATAATTCAGATGTACTTGAAAGTGTGACGATTTGGATAGAAAAATAACATCTCGTTGTTTTTCTGGTCATAGTTGCCCATTGTGCATCTTCACGACAAATCATCTCTCATTGGAAGAACTGCACGCGACATGACTGTCCTGTTTGCCTCCCTTTGAAAAATGCCAGTGACAAGCGAAACCAACAAAGTAAGTGAGCCCTGGGGGTAGAGAAGTTTGGCGATGAGAAAATAAGCAATTTCTAAAGAGAGCACAGAAGCGTAGGGAGGAGGCAGGGCGGCGACTGCCGACCGCAGAGGCCAGGGGGGCAGAGACTGAGGAGGATGCTCGGCCGCGCGAGCAGACGGATGCTCCGTGTGCTCGGGGACGTGGTCCTTCTGGAATCCCCTCCCCAGGCTAGAGGCGCCCCGACAGGCCAGGGAGTGCGAAAGAGGCAGGTCGCTTTGGTCAAGGAGCCGACCTGACAGGTCCTCGTGCTTCGTGACAGATACTCCCTCCCCGAGGGTCTGAGGGTCATGTCACTGCAGTGACGGTGACTGACTGCAGGGTGAGGGTGGAGGAGAGTGGACACTGCTTTTGCACGTACCCTGGAGTAAGTTTTGAGGACCCCATGTCCTGGAAGAGTCAATCAGGCTGGGTCGGTGTAAAATCCCACAGGCAGACACCTGGGAGGGCTTCCTCCTCCGAGACGCAGTTCCGAGACCTCGTTGTGTCGCCGGCCGTCTGTTCAGCACAGACGTGAGTCTCTGTGCCAGGACTGGCTGCGTCCTGATTGTCGCCATTGCTTTGTCGTCTTCCACGTCGGTCTGTGTAGCCGTCAGCTGGTCGGTTCAGCGGCGTCCTGCTCAGGAGGCCTGCGCGCAGCCCCGGGCGCCGCCCCCCTCGCCCGCCCGCCCCCCAGCATTGGAGCAGGAGGGATGAGCGTCGCTCCTCGTTTGAGGTCCTCTCCTGCCATTTCAGCGGTGCAGCTGTGTCCCTCAGTGGGGCAGTTAGGACAAGCCCTTGAATCTCATGTCGCCTGTAGGCTGCAGCTGCTCCCCCTGCCTCCCCAGACACCTGGAGGGTTTCCTCCTCTGAGATGCAGTTCCGAGACCTCGTTGTGTCAACGACAGTTTATTCTTCGTCTTCCTGCACCTGGTCTGTGCCCTCATGCCACCTCCCCTGTTTGTGGTCAGGTGCTCACTCCTCTCATTCCTCTTGATCACCTTCCGCCAGAGCCCACTGCTGCCTGCAGAACCCGTGCTGCACTTCCTTCTGGTTGTTCTGGTGGCAGCGGGAAAGGTGGCCATGCACGCGGTCTCAGAGAGCGCGCCCTGCAGCCCGTCTGCTTGCCTCTCACGAGCCCAGCTCCTCCTGAGCTGGGCCATGGGCCTGCCACCTCCTTGCCTCCCTGCACACACACTCAACCTAAGCCGCCTCTAAAAGTCACTCTCTTAAGTCAGTTAACTCACACTTGGATTAACCAAAAACTGAGTTAATGTACAATTTTCCAGGACGTCTCGTATATAAAGTTAAGTTTTAGGAGTCTGGGTCTTCTAGAAGCAGACATTTGGGACAGTAGTTCTAGAAATTAGTGTAAAACTTGATTGACTGATTGTTACACCTGCGGCATGTGGACATTCCTGGGCCAGGGATTGCACCTGTGCCACAGTGGCCACCTGCACCACAGCTGTGGCAGTGCCAGGTCTTGAACCCACCGTGCCACAAGGGAGCTTCCACAACTTTTTTTTAAACTAGTGTGTTGTGATGGCTGCACTTTCTTGTGTTTTAGGATGTATGTCAGTAATTGGTTTTTTAAGTGCCCAAGTATTCGTTGTCAGGTTTGTGGTTGAATAGAATTAATCCCATGAATAATGAATTGGGATGTTGTTGTTCACATTTACTTTGGGGGGTGCATTTTTTAGGATCTTTTGGGTTTTAATATTATTGCCGTGACAATTGAAAACTTGTGTGATTTCTCTTTTTAAGAAATACTTTGTGTGGTTTTTGTTTTTGAAAAAAGGAAAGAAATGAATGTGGTTTTTTTTTTTTTTTTTTTTTTTTTTTGACATCCTTACAACAACCTGACTGTTGTGACAATTGATCCAGTGCGTGCTCTCAGAAGTGGTAAACCACAGTGTTTCTTGTAGTCATAATGTAAAGGGTTACCAGGGTGATTTTATAATATAAAGTCGCGGGGAATATGTAGATCAATTTTGTGCAAGGTTCTGGCAGTTTTTCATGAAAGAACTGAAAGCACTTTTTTCCCCTGTTTTAATGCTTCTCAAATTAGGTTTCTGCTTTGAATGTATTCCTTTGGCTCTTGCACTGTAGTTTTGTGTGTACAAAGGAGTCCGATATGATGAGTGACAAAGTTGCAGCAATATCTTCTCTCTGAATGTTTTCTGTCATTCCTCCTCTCCTAAAGCGAGTTGTGGTTATCGTGTGTGAACATGAGGTTTAGGCAGTAGGGAGGAAATGTGTATCTGAACGCCTCGGGTTGGGGGCCACTGTAAGGGGGCTCATGCCCTTCAAATCTGTATCATTCAAGGCTCAGCTGTACGTGAAAAATACACGGGGAACTCTATCCAGTCACTGGTGCTGGAGCATGACGGAAGATGATAGGAGACAAAGAATGCCACTGTGTTATGACTGGGCCACTTTGCTGTACACCAGAAACTGGCATTACTTTGTAAATCAACTGTAATTTAAAAAAAAATGAAGTGACGAAGGTGTCACTCAGAGGGGTGCCTCAGAGACAGGTCAGCAGGGTCGGTGGTCCTGAAGGAGGGTCAGAGTGCCCTGCCTGGGCGGTGGGCCTGCTCAAGCAGTCTCCCTAAGATAACCGTGGGAGAGCATTCTAGACGGCACGAGCACGTGCCTGCAGGGGTGTGGATCTGACAGGACTCAGAGGTTTCTGTTCAAGCGAGGTGACTCAGGGAGAGAGGACTGTTTGGAGTGGCTGGTAGGGACCCCTGGGGACCCTCTGAGGTCCACCTGTGTCCCCAGGGCTGTGCTTTCCAGGCAGGTTTCCCGAAGAGGCACCCCGTCCCCGGCGCACAGCTTCCCGCAGCGACGTCCCTGTCGAGAGAACCTGCCAGGGTCCCCTGCAGAGCCCGCCCAGCGCTCACTCAGAGGAAACCCAGACCATTGGCTACTTCTGCGGCCAGTGTTGAGATTGTGTGTGATTTTTCTTTGAGTTGTTTTCTAGAGCTTCTGTAACCTATCATCTTGAGTTATCTGCCCCTTATGAAGATAATCAAATTTTATGAAAACCTTAGGACTTTGCAGGGTCCTGTCTGTCTGTCTCCTATCTCCTGTCATTCCTGGCATCTGACTCCCAGTAAATCCCAGGATGCAGGAGGGCGGGGCTCTGTGAGCATGGGACTGAATTCCGAGGTTGAATTCTTGTTGCCTCATCAGTGAGGTTTTCTACTCAGCGTATGATCCTCAGACCGCCTGCACGGGCACCCCCAGGTTGCTCGTTAGAAACACAGAAACATGGCCCTCCTGTTACTAGACTCTGTTTTAACACAGCCCCAGGTGAGAGGGTGCATGTTAATGGCTGAGCGGAGCTTGGGATGCCTTGAAGGGCAGGGTGTCTGCTCTGGAGCTCTTGAGAAGGTGTGAGTTGTTTTCTGGGGGACACCATAGGTTTCCCAGCTGAGGCCAGAAGGACTGTCCAAACGGATGCTGCAGGCTCAGCCCCAGAGCCAAACCAAACCCTCGAAACTGCCCACGGCTGCCTGGCTGTGCCATGGCGTGAGCCTCGTCATTGTCTCTGTCCAGAGTCTCCAGACCTGTTGCTTGAATGCCTCTACTGGCTCGATGCTCACTACCTGGTCCAATTCTAGGCACCTCTGATTGTTTAAAATGCATTCCTTTCAAGTCCAAATCTGCCTCCTTAAAACTCGCACTTGAGACACCCGCCTGGTGCTCAGTGAGTGCTTGTTGGACAGGCCCTTATTCACCTGAGGGCTCTTGAGAGAGTCTCAGACACCTCTCGAGACCTCCCCTGGTTGGGGCAGGGAGCAGAGGGGGCAGTGGGACCTCAGTGTCTGTAGAGACAGAGCCTTGGGCTTGTCTGCTCTGATGTAAGTACTGAACAGTCACCGGACTAGCTTTTGTCCTTGCTCTTCCGGGCAACGGGCAACCCTGGCAAGCCCTCTGAGGGTGTGCGTACTTGCTAAATGGTAGCTGACAAGAGGTTTGGCACTGGGGCTTGCGTTGCCTTTTGTTGTCATGTCCTGCCCTGTGCCCATGAAGATGCTGGGAAGCACGGCGGTCCTGGGCAGAGCCTTTACAGAGCCCGTGCTGTGGGACCAGCTCCGCAGAGACGTCTGCAGATCTGGGTAAATGGCAGCTTGACTTTTTCAGTGGGAATCTAAGCGATGACCAGGTAGCAGCTCTTTTTCCTGCTTTGTGGCGTGTCCCCCACCAACCTGACAGAGCCTTGGGATTCAATATGTTTGTTTTCCCAGGATTTCCAGATTGAGGACAATTTTATTGAGAATGACTGGGGCAGTTGAATTCTGGTGAATTGAATGTTGCAAATTAACAGTGTGTTATACATGGAACCTATTTGTAGGACAGTCTTTGTTTTCACTGGGAAAAATGGCCTTGAAACGTGGTGGGCGAGTCCTGGACAGAGCCCATGACCACACTTGGCCGTGTGTTTCCTGGGTCCTGGACTGTTGATGTATTTGCAGCAGAAGGGGAATGATGGGGCAGTGGAGAGGTTGGGGTTGCCCTGAACATGTGCTGGTAGCAGAAATTCCACTTGTCACTCAAGGGAGAGGAACCCATGCTGCACTGAGATGTGCTGAGCCACTGTGACAGGGTGTTCTAAAGACTGACTGTGTGAAATGTGGCATTAAACTCTGAGAAAGGAAACAAGATGTAACAATGTAAAAAGAAGAAGCAGCAAACCTCGGGATGTGTGAGGTTGATGAACGTAGAAGGCTGTCTTGCGGGATGAGGGAGCCTTAGCACTCTGCTCATGTTTGTTCAGCCCCAGGGCCCTCAGGGCTGCAGCGTGGACGTGCAGCTCACCTGAACCACGGTTCCCTGGGTGAGGCGGGGTCCGATGGGCTGCAGGCTGGTCCTGCCTTTAGGGAATGTTCCAGGGAGGGGCATTGAGCACCTTTGTCCTGATACAGGCCTGGAGCTGCAGCCGGATGCCGTCAGTGGTGCTTAGGTGGACCCTGTGCTCCAGGCGCAGACCTGGTGCCGACATGGCGTCCTGGGCGCACCTGCCGTCTGCGTGATCAGCCCCCTGGCGCGGGAAGCAGAGCCCCACAGGCGTTGCAGGAACTCGGAAGAGTAACTGCCGCCCGAGAGATCAGGAGGATGTTCACGGGGAGCTAGAGGTCTTGGGCTCACGCGCTTGGTCTGCGGTTGCTTTTCCCGGGTAACCCCCTTCGGTCAGCCGCTGCCCCCGTGCAAGGTGCCTTGTTCCCTCACCCTGACATGCTTGTGATCTAAGGGTATTGGGATTCAGATTGAGCCAGGCCTAAACGTCAGAGGCCTCCTTCACTCTTTCTTCTTCTTCTGTGGCGCTCCCGGGCCAGGATCTAAGCTGAGCCAGCGCTGTGACTGAGGCAGCAGCCGCGGCAGCTACAGATCTTTAACCGCTGCACTGGCCAGGGATGAACCCACGTTCCTGCCACTGCGCAGACACCTACGGTCCCATTGCGCCACAGTGCGACCTCCTCAGAGACCTTTTTATTTGTTCATATTTCGTTTTCTTAGTCTCTAAATTGTTGGAACTGTCACGTACCAACTGTTTACTTGTCCTCAGGTCTGTTTTCTTCAAGATAAAAAATAGAGAAATGTCTACATTTAGGAAATAAATGCTTTTACTACAAACTGCATTGGCCACGTGAGCCGCTTCTGTGGGAAATACTGGCTGTTCTGTAAGTGGCTTTGGGCTTGGGAATGGCAGTCGCCCTAGGATGGGGAATTTTGGCTAAAAGGAGGGTAGATGGGGAAGTGTGGACACAAATGGATTATAGTGGGAAGGAGTCATTGTTAAAGCGCAGCTGCTGCATCTTCATCCAGAAACAGAAGACCTTGTCTCTCTCACTTCCTTGCCACAATACATCAGTATGTGTATCCAGCATGCTCTGGGTCTGTTTCCTCTTATGCCACAAGATGATGGAAAAATAAGTCATCCTACCATTACCACTTTCCCCTTTTTTTTGGTCTTTTTTTGGGCCACAGGTGCAGCATTTGGAAGTTCCCAGGTTAGAGGGCCTAAGCGGAGCTGCATCTTCTGGCCTCTGTACACCAGAGCCACAACAGCATGGGATCCGAGCTGTATCTGCAACCTACACCACAGCTCACGGCACCTCTGGATCCTTAACCCACTGAGGGAGGCCAGGGATGGAACCTGCGTCCTCATGGATGCTGGTCTGGTTCTTCTTTTTTTTTTTAGATGGCCGCACCCATGGCATGTGGAAGTTCCCCAGACCAGGGATAGTATTTGAGCAGCAGCTGTAGCCTACACCATCACTACAGCAGTGTGGGATCTTTACTCGACTGCGCTGGTCTGGGGAGCAAACCCATGCCCCCATAGCAACCCACGCTGCTGCAGGCAGATGTTTATTAGCCCACTTCCCAACAGCAGAAACTCCAGTCACTTTCCTTTTTATTTATTTATTTATTTATTTTATTTATTCCTTTTTCCCTCCCTCCCTTCCCTCCGTTCTTCCTTTTTTGGCTGCCCCGAAGCATATGGAGTTCCCGGTCCAGGGAACAGATCTGAGCTGCAGATCCTTTAACCCATTGTGCCAGGGATCAAGCCTGCATCTGGTGCTGCAGCAGGCCACCAGTCCCATTGTGCCGCAGGGGGAACTCCTCACTTTCCTTTTTATATCACAGCTCGTTTTTTCCTTCTGATTCCCGTTTTAATTGCTGAAATCTCTAACAATGACAGACTGTCACAGGGACAGTACATGTATGTGGTAATTCAGTCGCACTTCTTGGAAAGAACACATTGAGCAATCTAGGATAAAGTGGAATGATGGGAGATAAAATGTGATTCCACGTCGGTTCCTTTTGTCATTTTACACAGACACGTTAGTATTAGACCAAGGCCCAAAACATTTAGTGTATAAACCAGTTTCTTTGCTGAGATCTAGCATTTTTATCCTAGTGTTTTTATCTTACTTTGAACCACTTGTATCCACTACTGTAACCTACTATAGACTATTTCACTTAATCAACAAAATCAAAAGTGATTTCTGACCAGATTTATAGAGGACATAAATGCTTATATCATGAAAGTGTTTGTATAACCAAAAATACAATAACAAAGATGAAAATGCCTCCTCTTTCTTTTAGAAATTAGGACTTAATAAGCTCGCTGCATCTTCAGTGCCTTTACTATGGCTTGACAACGAATAGTTGATACCTCATGGTTCTTTCAAAAAATTTAGCTTATCAGTTTCAGAAGTATAACGGCATATGTTTAAAGTTTTGAGGAGTATTAACTATTAGAAAAAATACTTGTAAGGGTATTGCACATGGTTTGTTTCAGCTATACACGTGTCATAAAGTGTACCTAGGGAGTTGCTTTTAATTTATAATAATGAGGCGCTCAGTGTGTGTAATTGTGTCAAATGAGTGTTAATGAGTCTGAGATCTGAATATCCTTATTAGAAAAGTTAATAGTGTGAAATGTGTAATTACCAAGTTTTGTGTGTTTTTTTTTTTGTTTTTTTTTGGTTTTGTTTTTGTTTTTTTTACACATTTCAGTGTAATTAAGCTAGCCTGATAAGTATTTGAGTTGTTTGTGTTATAGCTGCACTGGTGGTCATGTGAGAATATTATCATATATGATGGTCTAAATTTTAAAGAATGGCTTTGCGATAGTGTTTTATTTATCAAAGATCGTGTATTGTAGTATCGGTTTTATAAGCTGCTCTTATTATAACATGACTTTAAAGTTTGGGAAAGTTGGAAAGAAGGGAACTCTTAAGAATAAAAATAAATGGTATGACATAAGATTTCTGCCATATGGCGAGTGGTCACCAAATTAGGACATTCAAATGGATGGACGGATGGAGCAGTGGATGTTTGGGGTCATCTCTGTTAACTCTGGAGCCCTTGGCAGGGGGGCTCTTTCGTGTCCTGAGGTAGCTGGGGAGGACACCCTGGAGCCCGCCGGGCCACGCCGTGGGAGCTGAGGCTGGCTGCTCAGGAGAGGGTCCTGAGACTCGGTTGAGTACCAGCGGTGCGGAGGTGGCACCTGGCTAAATGGAAATCCTGCACAGTGGCCAGACCTTGATCATCACTCATTTTGGCTTGAGAGACACTTGGTCCAGGGCAGTATTTCTTGACCCGCTTCACATAGCAGAGAGCTCAGACATGCCCTCCTGCCTCGGAAACTCGTGGCACAGAAAGGTGTGCTGTTACCTTGTCCTTGTATACCTGCGTCTCATGGAAGTGCATTCGGAGGATCGCGTCCTAGGTCTTAGCTAAGTTACGGATAAGTAACAAACCTGACGGCCTGGGTGCCACCTCTGCTCCTTCTGCTGATCCTTGTGTACCTGTGCAGGTGGGCAGGGAAGGGCCCAGGGGAGCAGCAGCAGGAGGGGCCTTCTTGGCTCATCTCAGTGGTGCCTGATGACCCTCAAAGAATCAGAAACTTTGTTTTGTCACGTGTTTGCCATTTCCCCAGAACTGGCTCTTTATGAGTCTCCAGATTAATACATGCCCATTTCCATGAGGCAGTCTCTGATTTTGTGGTCCGCTGCTTTCTAACAGAGAAGCCGAGTTTTCTTTGGCTTTTTGCTCTGCAATGACTGCCGTGCAGAAGAGCCGAATGGAATAGGAGCCTTCTCTCTGCACAGTTCCTTTCTTGATAGCCTTTCCCAGTGCTTTGTAACATACGTTGGTGGTCTTCTGATGAAATGTGACTTGCTTTTCAGTAGTTTTTAAATCACTTGTGGACGTCTCCCTTTTACTTATCTTTTTTGTTTCTCTGTTTGTTGTTATAGCCATCCTGGGGTCTCCAGCTAGTGGAATTCAAAACACAATTGGTTCTGTTGGCACAGGCCAGCAGAATGCCACTTCATTAAGTAACCCAAATCCCATAGACCCCAGCTCCATGCAGCGTGCCTATGCGGCTCTTGGACTCCCCTACCTGAACCAGCCCCAGACGCAGCTGCAGCCTCAGGTTCCCGGCCAGCAACCAGCACAGCCTCAAACTCACCAGCAGATGAGGACTCTCAACCCCCTGGGTAGGTGAAAGAACTCTCAGCAATTTCTTTTTCAGACGAAGCATTGGGAATGACAGACTTCCTAGAAACCCACGGCTGTTTCCGGTTACTGTTTTGACTTTAAATTCAAGTTAATATATGTATTTATATTGTGATGGTATCTTTTAAATCATTGAAATAAACATTCCAGGAAAAGGCGAAAGTGTTGGGTGCATTATAGATGTTACAGGTTTATAAAATGAATAGTATTTGCAAATGAACCAACAGTTTTGCTGTTTCTGTCTAGACAGTTTTCTTTTCTCTCTCTCTCTCTCTCTTTTTTTTTTTTTTTTTTTTTTTTTTTTTGTCTTTTTTCTTTTTAGGCCTGCATCCCCAGCATGCGGAGGTTCCCAGGCTAGGAGTCAAATCAGAGCTGTAGACCCTGGCCTACACCACAGCCTCAGCAACGCCAGATCCAAGCCACGACTGTGACCTACACCACAGCTCACGGCAACACCAGATCCTTAACCCATTGCACAAGGCCAGGGATCGAACCTGCGTCCTCATGGATGCTAGTCAGATTGTTTCCGCTGAGCCACAGTGGGAACTCTGACAGACTGTTTTCTTAATATTTTCTTTAAATTGACAAAGTCCTTTCTTTTCAGCTTGGGCTTAAGCCAGGCAGTTATGTCAGTCAAATTAAGTCAGAGTTGTTGTGCTAGTTTCCTTCTTTTCCTAAAACTATTTTAACCTTAAAAGTGACTCTTAAAAATGACCAGTTTGA
This sequence comes from Sus scrofa, assembly GCF_054392235.1. Lineage (NCBI taxonomy): Eukaryota > Metazoa > Chordata > Mammalia > Artiodactyla > Suidae > Sus > Sus scrofa. The sequence goes on from NC_139385.1 coordinate 44,904,534, forward strand.
AAACAACTCATTGTTGCTTTTTGGAAAACAGTTGCCCTCATGCATCACTTACTCTTGCTAACTGGGCGACTGGGTTGGAGTCCCGGAACCTGGGTACCAGTCTGACCCCACCTCTGCTGATGGCCTGATCGGGACTAGACTGTGCACCTCGCTTTGTCTCAACTTCCTCTTCCTTCACGGTGGATATTGTAGACAAATCGACCTTTTATGTTCTTTGCCTGCACTTAATCTCTATGATTTTATTTTCTGATATGCAAACAAAACCCAAAATATGACAGAAATATGTAAGAGGTCAGTTTACTTGTTTCAATCATGATATTAATGAAGCCAGAATCAAAATGTGAAGCTACAAATGGGTCATTTCTAATTTCTTTTTCCACAGTCATAGAGTACTCATGAGACCAGCTAGCCTCCATAACAATGCCTCGTTTTAGCTGTAAAGTGTCGTGGGAAGGGATCTGCCTGTGAGGTTAACAATTCAATCGCCATTTTTCTGGAACTCCCAGAATTCCTGCCATGGGGTTTATTATTAAAACTCATAAGAATCACTTACTTAAAAAAACAAAGAGTTCCTGTCATGGCGCATCGGAAACGAATCCGACTAGGAACCATGAGGTTGTGGGTTCGATCCCTGGCCTCGCTCAGTGGGTTCAGGATCCGGTGTTGCCGTGAGCTGTGGTGTAGGCCGGCAGCTATAGCGCCGATTAGACCCTTAGCCTGGGAACTTCCATATGCTACGGGTGTGGCCTTAAAAAGACAAAAGACGAAAAAAGAATCACTTATTTATATGTGACTTATTATTTATGTTATCGGGACTTTGATGTGTATATGAGAATTTAGGAGTGTGTTGATTTCTTTTCTTTTTCTCTTTAAAGGAAATAACCCAATGAACATTCCAGCAGGCGGAATAACAACAGATCAGCAGCCACCAAGCTTGATTTCAGAATCAGCTCTTCCAACTTCCCTTGGGGCCACCAAGTAAGACATTTGTTTCAGTTGCCTCCTATCTGAGCGACAGTCAGACATGCAAGTGTGTGAACTCTTGAGTCTTTCTAAATGTGGGGCAGGGGCTATAGTTGGGGCCAGGGAGGGGCCGTCTCCCGTCTCCCTCTGTTCCCTGCTTCCCCCACCCCCCGTCCCCCCGTCCTCCCGTCCTTTCCGTCTTGCCTGTAGAAGAGGTAGTGACGTTGAAAGCCACATGTGGTTGAAGGGCCTGGTCGGCTGAGAGCCCTTCTTCCCTCAGCCCCCTGATGAGCGACGGCGCCACCTCTGGGAACATCGGACCCCTCAGCACTCTACCCTCCGCAGCACCTCCTTCCAGCACTGGCGTTCGGAAAGGCTGGCACGAACACGTCACTCAGGACCTGCGCAGCCATCTAGTACACAAACTGTACGTGGCCACCTCCCGCGTCGTTCACGTGGGATGGAGACATTCTGAGGCCGAGGTGATGGGGCAGTTGAGCGGTTGCGTTGATGTCTGCTTCGGTTCCTTCGTGGTCTCCTGGGCCCCTGGTGATCGTACCCTGGCAGCCAAAGGGAACCACATGCCTGTTGAGGGGCCGGAGGATCCCACAGACCCTGGGTGGTGTCAGAGCGTCTGCAGCTCTGCCCCGCAGAGGGCCAGACCTGTTTTCTATGCCCCGGCTGCACCAGGGAGCCGGAATTAGCTCAGAAGCATTGCTTTATTTTGTGGCTCAAGATCACAGTTGAGGAGACCCCAGAGAACTGGAGGAATTTGGGCTTCGTCAGTACAAATGGTTTGATAATGCTGTCATGCATGTAACATACAAGAAATTAACAGCTAACTTTCTCCAGCTAGTTAAGTTAAATTGAAGGGGAGATTAATCGACTGGCATTGGAGGGGTTTTTTTCCTTCATTAATTTCATCAAAAAATTTTGGGTTAGAAAAAGGGGGGGGACCACCATATGCCACAGGTGTGGCCCTTAAAGACAGAAAAAAAAATTGCTAATAAATCGTTTAAATATTAGGAATTCAAAATCTTTTTTGGTTTTTTGTCACTGCTCCCGGGGTATATGGAGGTTCCCAGGCTAGGGGTCTAATCAGAGCTGTAGCCACCGGCCTACACCAAAGCCACAGCAACACAGGATCTGGCCTATATCACAGCTCACGGCAACGCCAGATCCTTAACCCACTGAGCGAGGCCAGGGCTCAAACCTGCAACCTCAAGGTTCCTAGTTGGATTCACTTCCGCTGCGCCACAACGGGAACCCCGAAATCATGTTATTCTTGAGATGATGAAGTACTTACTGTTAATAGTAAGATACTGGTGTGTTTGACGTGTAGAGAAGTTAACAGGTCAGGATTCTCTCCAGAGTGACCTCACTGATGTCTTCATATACCGGGCAAGAGGAATTTGGGGATGTCGCTTGGCAGTGTACTGCCACAGAGGCGGTTGGTTGGTTCTCTTTCCATGCCGCTCAGAATGGTAGAAACTGACCCCATTGTCCTTTCAGCGTCCAAGCCATCTTCCCGACCCCTGACCCCGCAGCCCTGAAGGATCGCCGCATGGAGAACCTGGTGGCCTATGCGAAGAAGGTGGAAGGGGACATGTACGAGTCTGCCAACAGCAGGGTAGGTTGCCTTTGGGTCCCGGCACCTGTGGGAGCCGCGGCTGCACCTGTCCAGAAATAGGGACGTCTGTTCGTCTGGGAGACGCGTCACTTGAGGACACTGACCGGGGAGTCTTCTCAGTTAAGACATGAGGTCCCTCCCTGCACAGCTCTTGTCTTGTAACTACCGACTACTGATGTCTCCCCTGCAATAGATAAAACTGCTTTTTCTTTTTTCTTTTCTGTCCTTGGTTGGTTGGTTGGTTTGGCTCCACCCATGGCACAGGGAATTCCCAGGGCAGGGATCAGATCTGAGCCACAGTTGCGACCTAAGCCGCAGCCGTGGCAACACTGGATCCTTTGACCCACTGTGCCAGTTCTGGCGCTGCAGAGACGCCACCCTCCTGGTATGCCATGGCAGGAACTCTGATGAAGTCGTTTTTATCTGTGCGTTTACTTGGTGGCGGCCTTGGTTACAGTGCTTGTCCTGTGTCATTGCCGGCGCGAATCCAAGAAGAGGTTCAGCTGTGGACTCACCTGTGATGAGTACCTCGTCCCTGCTGCCTCATACATGCTGTCCCATCCCTGGGTGCTCATGCTCACCTGCGCCAGTGTGCTCAATTGAAACGATCGTCAGTTGGTCAGAACACACGCACGCGCGCAGAGCTTCTTTGTAACGAGTAACTAGTGTGGAGGTTTGCTTTTCAGGATGAGTACTATCACTTATTAGCAGAGAAAATCTACAAGATACAAAAGGAACTAGAAGAAAAACGGAGGTCACGTTTACACAAACAAGGCATCTTGGGGAACCAGCCCGCCTTACCAGCCCCTGGGACGCAGCCCCCTGGCATACCACAGGCCCAGCCCGTGAGACCGCCAAGTAAGGACTGCCTTTCTGGCTCTCCGTCTGCCTCCCCGCTTCTCCTTCTGCATCTGGGATGATTTCTGAGCATGTGGAATCATGTTCCCAGGAAGCCTGTGCTTAGAAAATTGTGGGGGTGGCCGTGGCATGGCCGAGGCCATGGCCTGTGTTTAGAAGTTGAGTCCCCCTGGTGGATGGGCCTCGAAAGGGTGTGCCAGCGTCAGGCTGCTCGGTGCTCTTGCCCCTGTTGACTGGCTTTCTCTGTAAGTTTGCAAGATGATTTTCTGTAATGCTGTTTTTTCTGCCCTTGCAGATGGGCCCATGCCCCTGCCTGTGAACCGCATGCAGGTTTCTCAAGGTACCGAACTATTACTGTCACTCACATTCTGGTTTCACATTCACAGCCACAGAGTCGATGGGTGTGTCCTCTTCCCTCTGTGTTTCTCTGTCGCTCCTTCTCTTCCTCCCGCTCCTCCTTGCTGATGAGCAGCATCCACGTTCATGGGCAGTACGGCATATCTGATGCAGTTGGAAGTCTCGAGATCATAGGGGACTTTTCCAGGGAGATCGGGAGTTAACCCTTTGTTTGTTTGTGTTTTGGATGGACAAGACGTTGCCCTTAGGAAGAGTCTCCCAAAAAAGGCACTGTAGGTGAGGGAGAGAAACTCTGAACATTCTGAACGGAGCGCACTGAGCCCGCCCTGGGGCAGGGGCACTGCCAGGGGCGAGGTGAGGAAAGCGCGGTGGTTGCTCTGGGCCCCGTAGAGGCTGGCCAGGGAAGGTTGGTGCTCAGAGAGTCCTTGTCAGGCCGGGCTCTTGGCAGCTGGTCTGAACAGCTTTCAGAGGTTCTTTCTCCCGTTGAGATTCTTTTTGTTGGTGATGATTGAAGCAGTCATTTGAGTTTGGGAGTTTGGGGGTGAGGGTCATTTCAGAGCTTTTACAGCTCTTGTCAAATTGAGACATGAACAGTAGGATGATTTTACAGCTTGCGAAATGAAATAGTGACATTATCCAGATTCCAAAGCAAGGCTTTCCTGCTGTGTGTAGAGGAGTTGAAGAGGGGAGAAGAGGCCGATTTAAAGGTGTGGTAAGTGTGGCCACTGTAGCTCAGCGGGTTAAGAACCTGACATAGTGTCCGTGAGGACGCACGTTCAATCCCTGACCTCGCTTAGTGGGTTGAGGATCCGGCATTGCCTCACGTTGTGGTGTAGGCTGGCAGCTGCAGCTCCGATTCGAGTCCTAGCCTGGGAGTTTTCCTATGCCACAGGTGTGGCCATATAAAGAAAAGGAGCACCTAAGTTTTTAAAATAAAAATAAAGGTGTGGTAATTGTACTGCCTACTGAAAAAGACCTGGTGGATAAACTGATCATGCGGAGGAAGCTTTTCAGAGACGTGTTTAGATGGGCTAGGTGTGAGGGCGAGAGGAAACAAGAAATCAGAGAAGCTGAGCCTTAGGAAAGTGGCTGGTGCTGCGTCGGGATGGCATGGAAGGTTCTGGTCTGGGATCTTGAGCAGAGCGGGGAAGGAGGTGTTTGCTAAGGAAGCACAGGCCCCCTTACCAGCACATCGAGGTTTGAAAAGCGGCTCTTTATGGTGCTATTTCTTCGTACATCTTTTTCTCTTATTTAATACAATCCTCATGGAGAGGGGGACGCTTTTGTATTATAGGCTTCTCGGGAAGTCCTGGGCCTGTGCTGAAACCTAGTTAAATAGGTGACATTTCTAAGCGGTGCTGAGGGGGTCCCGTGTTCCTTGAGGCCCCCTGACCCCGCACCTGTGTTAGGCGGTGCCTCCAGGATTCTGTCCCGCGCCACTGTGGGTCCTCAGACTTACTGAACCAGCGTTTATGGAGAGCTCAGAGGTTATCCTGGGGAATGGCTAAGGAAGAGAGCCCGTGGTCCAGAGACAGGCGCAGCTGGTGTGCTGTCTTTGATGGTGCAGCGCCCCTGGGAACGCGAAGGCAGCGTGGCAGTGAGATCCCTCCCGCCTGTGGAGAGGAGGCTGAGGTTGAGAATTGCCAGCCTCAGGGCACTTCCGGAACACGTGATGTGCTTGCAAAATTAAAACCATGTTTTGAGTCTTACCGCAGATTCTCACAAGAAGTCTAAAGCCTGGAAGGTCTGGGGTGGTGGGAGCAGGCTTCCTACAAGAGAGGAGCTGGGAGTCAGGTGCCCCAGAAGGCTCGCACGGCGGGCTGGGTGGGCGCCCTGGCACCAGCTGGCCGCCTCCGTCTGCTTTGTCACCGCGACATGTTGGCACGAGTGCTGCCCCAGCCTCGTCTGCTCGCAGCTTACCTGCCTTTCTGCCTTCACCTCCTCATGCTGCCCTGCCACCCACCCCACTGCACCACCCTCACCACCGCAGCTTTGGTGCCATTTTTCCTGACCAGTCTGTTACTCAGCCGTCTCTTCTGACTGAGGGGGTTTCCTTTCCGTTGTATACGTAGTGTGTGTGTGTGTTCATTCTGTTTTGCTTAGAGTTTATTTGGTGAGTTGTGATTCTCTTTTCCTGTGGGTGCTCTTCCTAATGAACCGCTGTGGGTATCTTCACAGGGATGAATTCATTTACCCCAATGTCCTTGGGGAACGTACAGTTGCCACAAGCTCCCATGGGACCGCGCGCAGCATCCCCCATGAACCACTCTGTCCCAATGAACAGCATGGGCTCTGTTCCAGGGGTAAGTGCTGCTGCCTGCCTCGGCCGGGCCGAGGGGCCTTGCTCGAGTGGGGCGCATCCTCGCTGCAGGGAAACGTGTCGATTGCTGGGAATCCTGTGCTACCTGCTCCCTCAGATTAGGATTGTGCTTTATTTCCTCTGATTCTCTCTCTCCCTCCCCCGCCACTTCCCTTTCCCTTTCTCTCTCTCCCTCTCTGTCTCAACTTTACTATAACAAGAATTATTGGACCATTATTTATTTTTATTGAGATGACAGATTCCTAGGAACCCATGACGTAATGAAAAGATGGGAATTCTGAGGATGGGGCCAAGCCGCCTCAGAGGAGGGACCGAGAGGGACTTGTCAGTGTCTGGTGACTCCTAGAGTTTCCTTTCCAGAGGCTGCTTTCTTAAGTGCCTCCAAGAACTCATAAAAGGCACATTTGGGACTTGAAGCTGTAGCACACTGTTTATTGGTGTGTATGCAGAGGACTGTGTGAAGTGGGCTCGTTAGAAATGGCGCTCGAGAAACTTAGAGGGAGGCTGAGAGCAGCAGGTCTAGGGAGTGGTGGGTCCTCTCCAGCGAGGGAGGGTTTGGAGATTCCTGTCTCGTCCCGCTTATCCAGCAGGCTCTGGCCCTTGCCGCCCCCTGAGCTGTCTGTGACCTTGTCTTTTAGATGGCCATTTCTCCTTCCCGAATGCCTCAGCCTCCAAACATGATGGGCACACATGCCAACAACATGATGGCCCAGGCGCCTGCGCAGAACCAGTTCCTGCCGCAGAATCAGTTCCCGTCAGCCAGCGGGGCCATGAGTGTGAACAGCGTGGGCTTGGGGCAGCCGGCGGCACAGGCAGCCGTGTCCCAGGTACTGTTCTTCGGGGCTCTGAGCCTCTCCGTGGATGCAGCCCAGCTTCCCCCTGACCTCAGCAGGTCTTACTAGGTCATGGACGTGAGGATTCTAGACTTAACGTTTCGTGTCCTAGCATCTCTGGATCCCCCACCCCCGTGTCTTCCATCGTTTCTGCCTTGTCTGGAATGACTCTTACCAACTTGGAGTGAACTTCATGCAAAAGTGGAATGAATGTATTACAGCTTTTTTGGTTTGTGTGCTTCTGTGTTTTGTTTTGGGGTTTTAGTTGTCATTTTCTTGGTTATCATTTGTGTATTTTTTTGAAATTTTTTTGTCTTATTAGGGCCGCACCTGCGGCATGTGGAGGTTCCCAGGCTAGGGGTGTAACCGGAGCTACAGCTGCCGGCCTACACCACAGCCACAGCAACACCGGATCCTTAACCCAGGGAGCGAGGCCAGGGATCAAACCAGCATCCTCATGGATTCTAGTCGGGTTGGTTAACCACTGAGCCACAAGGGGAACTCCTAATTGTGTATTTTAAATTCTAAGTTTTACATGTGATCCTGAGAGACACTGGATTTAAAAGAGGGGGTGAGGAAAGGCCCCATGAGTTCACTCCTAATGTCTGACCCGCCCAGGCGAAGTCAGGCTTAACTGGGTCGTTTGACTAGTTCTCCTCTCCTGGAGCCTGGTTCTTATTTAATCGGCATAAAAGTAGAGAGAACTCTTTCCTGTTCATGTTCCTGCCTTTCCCTCCCTTTTGCTCATTGTTGGAGTGTCTTCACATTGCTGCTGTATACAAGTGTACATGTATTTAAAATAGGCCAGGTCTCTCCCCCAAAGATAAAGTTCATTATTTAATCTTTTTAACATGAAGTAACATTGACTAGAAGGCGTTGACTACCCTAGATTTACTAAGAACTTCTAAGTTAAGTCTCAGTTTCCACGAGTTTTACTGCTCTCGCACCGGAATCATCGGGTTTGTCCTGTGTTTTTGGCTCTGTGGGCCAGGGCTTCTTTGCGGTAATGACGACTCCACGGTGATGCCAGGCCAGCCCCCGCCGTGCGCATACCCGTGTAAGCCACGGAAGCAAACAGCTCGCCGTTTGTACGCAGTTTGCAGATCCCCATTCTAGACCAGTGATTCAGGATAACTTTTTAATTGGTCCACAGATAATTCTGAAGCCTGTCCCTGGTCGAGAACCACGACACCGAGACATTTCGGTGTTTCAATAACTCATTTTTTAAAAAAGACAAATAGTGATCTTTTCTAGTGGTTTAAGCTGTGAGTGGGTCTCAGGGAGCAGGGAGCTCATAAATGGAGTGCATGTAGGTGTTTGAGCAGAGAGCCCCGCACTTACAGACACCAGAGTGTGAGAAGCAAGTGCACCTGACCGTAGGTGTGCCGCCTGGGGACTTTGCAAAGGGACCTTTGCCATGCAGTCAGCAGACCTTATCAAGAAACCCCTGTTTAGAAAGAAAGAAACCATGATTAGATTTTCAGACATTTAATTCTTTAAATCTGATGCCACATTTTCAAAATAATTTCAATATCCTCTGTTCCTTCTGTCAGGGGCAGGTGCCTGGGGCTGCTCTCCCCAACCCTCTGAACATGCTTGGGCCCCAGGCCAGCCAGCTGCCTTGCCCACCAGTGACACAGTCACCGCTGCACCAGACTCCGCCTCCTGCTTCCACGGCCGCAGGCTTGCCATCTCTCCAGCATCCCGTGGCCCCTGGGATGACGCCCCCCCAGCCGGCAGCGCCCACCCAGCCGTCAACTCCAGTGTCGTCTTCCGGGCAGACTCCCACCCCAACTCCCGGCTCAGTGCCCAGTGCTAGCCAAAGCCAGAGCACCCCTACTGTCCAGGCGGCGGCCCAGGCCCAGGTGACCCCGCAGCCTCAGACCCCAGTCCAGCCTCCGTCTGTGGCCACCCCCCAGTCGTCACAGCAGCAGCCGACGCCTGTGCACACCCAGCCTCCTGGCACACCGGTGAGCCCCTGGTCTGTCCTCTCCTGGCCGAGACTCTTAGATGAGCGCTTTCTGCTAAAAAGTCTGTTGTGACGTCACTGCACATCCCAGTGCAGTCACCGGGGGGATCTGCACCCTGATGGAGCCATAACGAGCTCTGTTTTGTTTCCACCATTGGCTCCAGCGGCTCTGTTCGGCAGGACATGACTTAGGAAATTCTTTGCTAATTAAACTAGTTTGTAGAAATCAGCAACTAAAAAAATGGGCCTTCCGTAGAAAATGTGTTTTTTTTTGTCTATTCGTTTGGTTGGTTTTGTGGCTGCACTGGCAGCATGCAAATTCCCTGAGCCAGGAATCACACCTGCGCCACGGCAGTGACAACACCAGATCCTTAACCACTAGGCCATCAGGGAACTCCACAGAATTTTTAATGCGTCTGACCCTGGTAAACAAGTCAGGTTCCTAATTGGATGTCCTTTGACCTTTCCTGTCAGCCTTGCTTTCCAACTGGAAGCCTTTTCTTTTTCATAACAGAACGACACACCCAGGCTAACTGTTTTCTGTGGCTCCAATCTCCTCCTTCCTCCCAGGAGGTGAAGATGGCAGGTCTCCCTGCGTCCTGTGACCTTCATCCCGTGCCCTTCGGCGGTGCCCAGCTGCCTCTCTCCTGAACCTACAGGGGACACCTCTGAATCTGCTTTCTTAGCCAGTTTAAAACCTTAAAACCTCCTTCCCGCTGAAATACAGTAACTTAATTTGTGGGGGCTGAGAATATTTATTTGTAAAATGTCAAAAATTAATCCCCACAGCAACCCCAAGATGACATTGCTACTTTTTTATTTTATTTTATTTTATTTTGCTCTTTAGGGCTGCACCCATAGCATATGGAGGTTCCCAGGCTAGGGGTCCAATCAGAGCTACAGCTGCCAGCCTACACCACAGTCACAGCCATGCGGGATCCGAGCCGCATCTGGGACCGACACCACAGCTCACAGCAATGCCAGCTCCTTAACCCACAGAGCGAGGCCAGGGATCGAACCTGCATCCTCATGGATACCAGTGGATTCGTTTCCGCCGCACCACGAAGAGAACTCCGACACTGCTATTTGTAGTTCTCCATAGGGAGTGTGCTTATCCTTACTTTCTATTTCTTCTCTCTGAACAAGATCCCTTTGTAATTTTGTTTTGTTTGTATGTTTACTTAAAATTCCATTGAGTAAATCTTTGGAAATTTAGACTTTTTTTGGAATTCCTCCTTCTCTTCCTTGTTTACTCCTCCACCCCTGTTCCCACAGTTAACATAAGGCTCCTCTTACGTCCTTGCTGCATAAAGGGACTTTATTCCCCTTCCTCTGTCGGTATGCATTTATAAAACAGCCTTTGCCATAACCATAAATGTCCTTGTTGGAGGGAGTTGAATTTAAAATAGGAGGTTCTAGAGTTCCCGTCGTGGTGCAGTGGTTAACAAATCCGACTAGGAACCATGAGGTTGCGGGTTCGATCCCTGTCCTTGCTCAGTGGGTTGACGATCCGGCGTTGCCGTGAGCTGTGGTGTAGGTTGCAGACGTGGCTCGGATCCCATGTTGCTGTGGCTCTGGCGTAGGCCGGTGGCTACAGCTCCAATTGGACCCCTAGCCTGGGAACTTCCACATGACGCGGGAGCGGCCCAAGAAATAGCAAAAAGACAAATAAATAAATAAATAAAATAGGAGGTTCTGTGACTTAGGCAGAAAACTCAGAAAATAATTTTGTATCGGAGTTCCCATTGTGGCACAGTGGAAACGAATCTGTCTAGGAACCATGAGGTTGTGGGTTCAATTCCTGGCCTCGCTGTGAGCTGTGGTGTAGGTCTCGGATGCGGCTTGAACCCTGTGTTGCTGAGGCTGTGGTGTAGGCCGGCCGCTGTAGCTCAGATTCGACCCCTCGCTTGGGAACCTCTGTGTGCTGTGGGCGCGGCTCTAAAAAGCAAAAATTATAGTAATAACGATTTTACATCAAAATGTAGAAAGCGCTGCCCTTCCGTCTGTGGACTCTTAGGAAGAAGTCAGTCGTGTTTGCCCGATGTTGGCTTCCCCGGAAGTCCTGTCGTAATTCTTACTCTTCAGTTCTCTCAGGCAGGGGGGCGCCTAGTAGGTCAGTACTGAGAAAGGTTAACACGAAACTGTCTCTTACTTGAACATCAGGGTCTGAGATCTCGTGTATCATCTTGTTACGGAGACGAGTGATTCTGGTTTCTCCCCAGCTTTCCCAGGCAGCAGCCAGCATTGACAACAGGGTCCCCACCCCCTCCTCCGTGGCCAGCGCAGAAACCAACTCCCAGCAGCCAGGGCCCGACGTGCCAGTGCTAGAGATGAAGGCTGAGGTCAAGACTGAAGACACCGAGCCCGATGCCAGTGAACCCAAGGGAGAGCCTGGCTCTGGGGTGAGTGTCTTTCCTGGGAGTGAACAGGCGTGCCGCACGCAGAGGCAGCGCCAGGGGTCCGGCTGGGTGGCTCTGCTTATTGTTTCAGAATCCTGTTTGACCGTGGTTCAAGTAGGAAAGAGGTGAAAGGGAGATTGGTTATTTTTATGTGTTAAGTACAGGTTTATTTTATTTTGCCAGAAATCAAGAGCCCTAGCTTATATTTTAAATGTTTGAATCATCCAGCAACTTTCTCATTGCCATTCTTCATTCATCTAGAGTTCTGCCAAGTTAGGCTGCCCAGGGAGTGTATTCTTTTACTAATTAACCTGAGGTGGAAGTTGGAAACGGGCAGACCCAGACCACGGGCTAAATCCTGCCTATAAATTGTGTTTTGTTTGGCCCACACAATACTTTTAAAATAGGAAATGACAAATAGAACTCTAGATTTCTAGCTTTTTTAAAAAAATAAGAAGCTCTGCCAGCATCGTGCTTGCATTTCTGTGTGGCAGCTGTCTAGATGGAGCACCCGCTGTGGCTTCAGGTGGGTCCCGGGCTCTCAGGTTTCCCAGTCTCCACCACTCCCTGCCGCCTTGCACCACAGCCCCGATGCTCTCGTCTACACTACCTGCCTGGCCCCTGAGCTGTTGGCTTTTTGATCCTTCTCCCAGTTTTCAGGGCAGTTCTTGTTCCAAACTTGAAATATCCACGTGTAAAACTACTGAGCAGATAATGGTGTCTACAGTGCGTGATCACATTTTTAGCAGTCTAGCATGTACACATGTTTAAATGTTTAGGGCTGTAATTGCACTGTTACTATATTAAAATGACTCACCAGGGCCTCCAGCCCTTCTTGTGGGAGAGGAAAGGAGGGATCCCCGGTGGCAGCTTGGAGCAGGGAGAGGTTTTCACACGCCCATGTAGATTTTTACGAGCCTTCCAGTAAAGCTGAGGTAGAATAAAGGTCTTTGATAGTTATGTATCATTATCTGTAATTTTGTTTTTCTCAAGATGATGGAGGAGGATTTACAAGGATCCTCTCAAGTTAAAGAAGAAACCGACACAACAGAGCAGAAATCGGAACCAATGGAAGTAGATGAAAAGAAACCCGAAGTGAAAGTCGAAGCTAAAGAGGAAGAAGACGGTGGCGCCAACGGGGCGGCCTCTCAGTCCACTTCTCCTTCGCAGCCTCGCAAAAAAAGTAGGTCGGGTTCTTGTGAATATAGTGAATGGTGCTGCTTTTCATTGTGCTGGGATTCCATACTGTAGATTAAAAGCTAAAGCAGAAAAAGAATTCCAGGAGTTCTCTTGTGGCACAGTGGGTTAAGAAGGCTCTGGTGTCACTGCAGTGGCTTGGGTTGCTGCTGTGGTGTGGGTTTGATCCCTGGCCCAGGAACTTCCACATGCCGTGGGCTCAGCCAAAAATATAAATAAAATACAATAAAATTAGGAGTTCCCGTCTTGGCGCAGTGGAAATGAATCCGACCAGGAACCATGAGGTTGCAGGTTCGATCCCTGGCCGCCTCAGTGGGTTGAGGATCCGGTGTTGCCATGAGCTGTGGTGTAGGTCACAGACTTGGCTCGGATCTGGCGTTGCTGTGGCTGCAGTGTAGGCCAGCAGCTATAGCTCTGATTAGACCCCAATCCTGGGAACCTCCATATGCCACAGATGCAGCCCTCAAAATGACAAAAAAATAAAAAATAAATAAATATAATTACAGTAATGTTTTAAAGAAAGAAAAGACGTTCCATTCCTGGAGTTCCCATCATAGCTCAGCGGGTTAAGAACCTGACTTGTATCCATGAGGATGTGGGTTCGATCCCTGGCTTCATTCAGTGGGTTAAATATCTGGCATTGCTGTGAGATGTGGTGCAGGTCACAGATGTGGCTTGGATCCCTCGTTGCTGTGGCTGTGGCAAAGGTCAGCAGGTACGGCTCCAATTTAACCCCTAGCCTGGGATCTTACATATTCTGTGTGTGTGACCCTAAAAAGCAAAAAAAAAAAAAAATTCCCTTCCTCCTTTTATCCTTCTTGTCTGCTGTTGCTCAGCTTTGGACTCGAGGGTGAGCACCCACAGGGTGTGTGGTAGGAAACGAGGTGCGCTCAGGGCCTCAAGTTGCAGCCACGAGCGACCTGTCTGGGGTGGCCCTGGCTTTACTCAGCCACTGTCAGACTCGTGCAGGGAGAGGACCAGACGCTTGACGTTAGCGAAACTGTCACCTTGGAGACACATGTGCACTGGAGCCTGTCAGTTTCTCCTGACCCAGACAGGAAACCAAGGGGCCAAAGTCAGGAGCAGGAGAGTAGAACCCAGTGACTCCTGCAGCAGGGAAGGGGGGGTGGCAGGTAAATGAAGAGACTTCAGGTTCTGAAATCAGCAGGATGAGCCAGGTGCCCAGGAGAAGTTGGATGGAAGTCATTAGAGAGGCGTCCAAAGCAGGGAGGTGACAGGGTGTCAGAAAATCGGTAGGTGACTGTAGAGACGTTAGGCGGGGCTCAGCTGGTCCGGGGCTGGGGGTTATGCGCTCGGGAGAGATGGCAGGAAACTCCTCAAGGCTGACACTGAGTAGTTTTGCTCCTGAAGAGACCTCGGGATTCATCAAGTATAGCAGGCCTCCTCCTGCTCCAGAAACACTGAGGACCCCAGAGAACGGTTTTCTGTGTGGATCACCGATCGCTACTCTATTTATTCAGTTTTTTTTTTTTAAGTATTTACTTAAACATAAGTCATTTACCTGGCACCCTTAAATAACACGTTTTTATGAAAAATAACGCCGAAAACAAAAACAGAGCAGTGACAGTGCTTCTTACAGGCTCGTTACTCGGAGGCTTAGGTCAGTGCAGCTGGATTCTCATTTCAGCCTCTGCAGTCACTCTTGTTCCGCGTTGCTGGCAGAAGCCCATGAGGAGAATCCGGCCCCACTCAAACGAGTAGTTAAGAGAAGTGTTTGAGTAGCCTTTTCAGGTCATTGTGTTTATCTTGTAATACTACACCAAAATTCAACAAGTAAAGTTTCTTCAAGGTTCATTGCACTGTGAGATCTGAGTCCATAGCGCTGAGTTTCTTAGACTGTGTGACGTTAGAATCCATTTGTCTTCCTTGAACTGTCAATGGATCTTTTGCCATCGCATGATTTTTTTTTATAACACAATCCTTTGATCACATCTTCCAAATGTTTCCATACTTCATTGTGGGAATTTTTTTTTTTTTTTTTTTTTTTTTTTGTCTTTTCAGGGCCACACCTGCAGCATGTGGAGGTTCCCAGGCTAGGGGTTGAATCAGAGCTGCAGCTGCCGGCCTACACCACAGTCATAGCTACACGGGATCCGAGCCACGTCTGCGACCTATACCACAGCTCACAGCAACGCCAGATCCTTAACCCACTGAGCAGGGTCAGGGATAGAACCCAAGTCCTCATGGATACGAGTTGGGTTTATTACTACTGGGCCACGATGGAAACTCCTCATTGTGTGCTATTTTTAAAAATCACATTAATTAATATCATTGTGAGTCTCTTCAAAAACTCTTAAGGGAGTTCCCGTCGTGGCGCAGTGGTTAACGAATCCAACTAGGAACCATGAGGTTTCGGGTTCGGTCCCTGCCCTTGCTCAGTGGGTTAACAATCCGGCATTGCCGTGAGCTGTGGTGTAGGTTGCAGATGCGGCTCGGATCCCGCGTTGCTGTGGCTCTGGCGTAGGCCAGTGACTACAGCTCTGATTCGACCCCTAGCCTGGGAACCTCCATATGCCGCAGGAGCGGCCCAAAGAAATAGCAAAAAGACAAAAAAAAAACAAACAAAAAAAAACTCTTAAGAACTTCGCAAGCTATGTAGCTCCTGGGGCGGGTACAAGTTTTTCAAAATAATAATTTTTGATAAAAGTCCAGATTTTATCATTGGTAACAAATAGCGTCAGTTGTCCCGTAAGTAACCGGCATGCTTTGTTCATTTTGGGGGAAATGTCTCTCCCATACCCAGATCTGAACAACCATAGCTTGTCTCTCAGCCGTTTTTTTTAGTTTTATGCCGTCTATGAAAAAAGCAATCATAGGAGTTCCCGTCCTGGCTCGGATCCCGCGTTGCTGTGGCTGTGGTATAGGCGGGCAGCTCCAGCTCCTATTCCACCCCTAGCCTGGGAACTTTCCTATGCCTCGGGTATGGCCCTAAAAAGCAAAAAAAAAAAAAAAAGCAGTCACCTCAGCTCTCAACACTCCACACAAGTGCCCTCTCTCAGGACAACCTCTGCATGCAGTGGACCTGCTTTATGACAGCTCCCCAGTTTGTCAGACAGAATAAAAGACACGTGGTTTAATCCGAGTGAGCCTTTTCAGTCCCTCCTTGGGGACATTCCTAAGTGCAGCCGGCCTTTTCTCCCTGTGTGTGCACCGCAGCAGCAAAGGACGGGATGAACGGATGACCACTGAGTCCAGCTGGGTGCTGCAGCCAGGTCTACACACAGTCCAGAGGGCAAGTGACGACTTAGTATTATCATGAGCATCGCTTTCTGTTGCAGAAATAAAGTTGATTTCTCAGGCCCCAGAGAGGGCCCTGGCCATGCCGGGACGTTGTGCGGTGATGAGACGTGTGTCTGCGTTCCCCGTCGTGGCAGTCGCCAGCCACAACTGTGACGAGTGGGACCAAGTTTTTAATTTTATTTAGTACTGGCTCATTTCTGTGGTTGGTGGCTGCCGTATTAGACAGCACGGGCTCTCCAAAGCATCCGTGAGCCACGCTGTGCACAGTGCTGCCGTGGTGCCCCATCCCAGTTATCTAGAGAAGGCCTTGAGGCCAGAGAAGTGGAGTGACTTGCTCACGGCAGCCACCCTGCGCAGTAGTGGAGAATTGGTTCCCGGTCCGGCTTCGGACCACTGCTTCCACTCCTTGGTCAGTAGGGTGGTTAAACGCAGGAGCTTGAAGGTGGGTTTTCTTTGGCATAGGTGGTAAACGGACGTTGAAGGAATGAATGAATGAAGGAATGAATGAAGTGAGACAAGTTAAGGCCACAATATTTCGGATTGTCACTAGGGAGCCAGGAGGGTCTGGAGCAGGGCCCGCGTGGTGGAGGGCTTGTGCATCTCGAGGTTTCTGTTATAGCTGCTGAAATCTGTGGTGTGCTGGGGAAGCAGCCATGGGGAACAGGTGCCCTAGTGGGCACGGTCATGTTCTAATAAAGCTTTATGTTGACAGACTAAAAAGTGATTTTATGTAGTTCATGCACCCTGAGATATTATTCTTTTTTTCCTAACCATTAAAAAACTTAAAAACCGTTCTTATCTCACTGGCCATACAGAGGCAGGCAGCTGGCCACTTTGGCCTGTGGGTCATGCTTTGCCGACCCCTGGTCTAAAAGAATGAAAAAGCTATTGTTATTCAGAAAAAAACAGATGCTGTTTCGTCTCTGTGAAAACACACTAGAAGAGAGGGGTTAGCTTAAGGCGGGACTTGGATTTGTTTCATGAGGCCCCACAGGCACATCTGCCCCCTAGACCAGGCCTCTGCACCTGTTGGGGGGTATCTCACGTGCCCACCAATTGGCCCAGGTGGGGTCTAGCACACCAGGTGTCCTGGAGCCTCGGGACGTCAGTCAGGACACCTGAGCAGTCCCTGGCTCTGATGGCAGTCAACTCTCTGGAAACTGCTCAGACATTGTTTTGATCTCTCACAATGCATGGCACTTACCAGCTGGAAACTTTAAGTTTTTACAGTATTTTAATCGGATTTAGAAATTACAGTTTATCACACATCTGTTGTAGAACATTTCAAAAATCCAAAAAACCCCAGTGGGGGAACCTCACATCACGTGGAACTTGCGTCATCAGAGCTCCTTTGCAGCGTTTGCTTTTGGTGATTTTTCTGTGTGCTGGGGTGGGGTGGGGTGGGTGAACGAGAGGGTCTCTAAGGCCCACTGGTGACTGACCTGCCTCTTGCCTCACATGCTGTTGGCCGTGTGGGTAGAGCTGGTAGGGTTTTGGGTGAATGTCCCATCCTGAATGTATTTCTATTCCGCCAGTGTTTGTCCTGACATTGGAGACAGCAGGGCGTGTAGAAGGAAGTGGGATGGCTGGCAGGCTGCAGGAACGGGCATGGGGGCCCATGCAAGGGCCCCGTGCAGGACTTTGGGGAAAATCCCCATGGCCCATGAAAGCTCCTCGGCCAGGGATCAAACCAGGGCCACGGCAGCGACACCGCCAGATCACTAACCGGCTGGGCCACCAGGGAACTCCAGAAGTACTTCTTCTTAGAACTCTGTTACTGTATACATTTGTTGATAAGATTGTAAAAACCAGTCATCTCCCGTGGTCTGAGTTTACTTCAGCCAAGGACAGAAAAAGTTCCTCCGAGGAGGAGAGGCCTCTTCCTGTGAAAAGGGCTCTGTTTCCACCCATCCGATTGATGGGTGAAGCAGATTTGGAAGTTAGCTTCATTTTGTTGTCGTCCACCCAGGTTTTAGTATTGGAAAGCTTTTTGTTGAACAAGCAAACTTCTCAGTTTGCTTCTCATCATTTTGCCTCATGATGGGGCCACAGTTTTTAAAAACCCTACTGTGGCTGTGTTATTAGAATCCCTGAATTGGAGCTTTAGAAAGTCCCTAGACTACGATGAATGAGAGCCTTTGGAAGCTTCTCTGCTGGACCTTCTCAGGAGCAGCCCAGGCTTCCATTTGAAATGTGACGGAGGGAGTTGCTGTTGTGGTGCAGCGGGAATGAATCTGACTAGTATCCATGATGTGGGTTCGATTCCTGACCTCGCTCAGTGGGTTAAGGATCTGGGGTTGCTGTGAGCTGTGGTGTAGGTCACAGACGTGGCTTGGATCCCTCGTTGCTGTGGCTGTGGGATAGGCTGGCAGCTGTGGCGTAGGCCAGCAGCTGTAGCTCTGATGTGACCCCTAGCCTGGGAACTTCCATATGCCCCGGGTGTGGCCCTGAAAAAAAAAGAGAGAGAGAAAAGAAAAAAATGACATGTGGTGAGGAGTCTGGATTCCTTGTAAGTAGTGTTGCCTCTGTTTTCCTACTACAGTCTTTAAGCCGGAGGAGTTACGCCAGGCTCTCATGCCAACCCTAGAAGCGCTGTATCGGCAGGATCCTGAGTCCTTACCTTTTCGGCAGCCTGTAGATCCCCAGCTCCTGGGAATTCCAGTAAGTTGCTATCATTAAAACATACTTTTAGAACACATTGTTTAATTTCTAAATTGGCTAAAGTAAGCCCCTTGCTTTGAAGATTTTTTTTCCAAATAGAAGAAAATATTTTCAATCAAAACGGTAGTCATACACCTTTGTTTCGCCCATTGAAATGTGTTTCCCACCTGTTGGTCAAGCCCCAGGGCCACGGGGGCTGCCGTGAGATCAGGAGCACACCCCGGGCGCACGGCTTCTGCGGCCTTGCTCTG
Source organism: Sus scrofa (assembly GCF_054392235.1). NCBI lineage: Eukaryota > Metazoa > Chordata > Mammalia > Artiodactyla > Suidae > Sus > Sus scrofa. Next base: position 44,923,233 of record NC_139385.1, read on the forward strand.
TGTTCGGGCTTTGGGTAGGACTCCGTCCCGGGGATGGGTTTAGAGAATCACTGAACAGCCCTCAAGGAGCACACGGCCTCTCACCTCGGTACTTGGTGTCCCCGGGGGCTCTTGCCACATCCATGGTCATCCAGCAGGTTGTGTTGAGCGCTGTTACTGGTTTTGTGTTTGTATTTGTCTTGGGATTTCATTTCTTTTGCTGGGACCAAGAGTGGGTTTCTGTAAAAATGTTCTGTCTGATTAATGTGCTCACTGTTCTGACTCAGTGGATCAAAATCTCCTTTTTAAAATCTTACCCTAAAGATATCTTTTATTAAATAATTCTGTAAGTGTTTTTCCTTTAACTTTGCCTTTGAAGTAATTTGATCACACTTGAAAACGTTAATTACAATTTTAGACATAAAATCCGGGGAAGGTCAGAGGTCCTTTTCAGTTCCCATTTCTGTTATTTCTATGACCGGTTTTAAGATGAAGCTGCCAGATAAGGCTGGCGTTTGGAATTGAGGGATCTGCTAGACGGAGACTGTTTTGTCTTTAAGGATTATTTTGACATTGTGAAGAATCCCATGGACCTTTCTACCATCAAGCGGAAGCTGGACACGGGGCAGTACCAAGAGCCCTGGCAATACGTGGACGATGTCTGGCTCATGTTCAACAACGCCTGGCTCTACAATCGGAAGACGTCCCGGGTGTACAAGTTCTGCAGTAAACTCGCAGAGGTCTTTGAGCAGGAAATCGACCCCGTCATGCAGTCCCTTGGGTATTGCTGTGGACGAAAGGTACCGTTGAAACTCTCTGGGAAGTGAACCACCATTGGTGATCCAGCCAAAAAGAGTATGGTGCGATAGCTGGCGGCTGCAGCTCCAATTCAGCCCCTAGCCTGGGAACCTCCATATGCCGCAGGTGTGGCCCTAAAGAGAAAAAAAAAAGAAAAGAAAAAAAGAGATGGTATGTTAGACTCGATATTTTAGCCACACCTGTGTGCTGAGAAGTACCCAGATGGAATCTAGGCTTTCATTAAAAAAAAAAAAATTGAATAGAGCCTGAAGCTAGAGGTGCCTGTGGGGGGAGGGCCTTGGGTTAAGCATTTCTGGCTGCTCCTGTGTCCCATTCATTCGTCTGTAGTAAATGTCTCTCAGACACTGCCTGTAACCAGAAGGTCTTTAAATAGTGCGAAAATTGTGAGAAGACTGTGCAGTGTACTACCAGAAATCATTTACTAGCTAAATCTAACTCTCCATACTGGACTAGAACACTTCATGATAATAAATGGGATACAGTTTTAGGATTTTCTCCTTTGTTTTTGCAGTACGAGTTTTCCCCACAGACTTTGTGCTGCTACGGGAAGCAGCTGTGCACAATTCCTCGTGATGCTGCCTACTACAGCTATCAGAATAGGTAAGCCCTGGGCAGCCTCTGGAGTTGGGGGACAAAAGGAATGTTTTGGGGCAAGGCATGCTTCGCCTATTGCAGCCTGGGTACCTTGTTTCTTTCCTGCAGTTTCATTGAAAGGGACGGAAATTTGATTGTTTTTCGGATAGGCCCATAGTCTCTTAACTTGAAAGCATGCTTGTATAATATAAAATTTTACACTCAGAACTGCTTGCTGCACAACTGGGATCAGGTAACATGCATCAAGCTGAAATGTGACCATGTGAGAAAGACTCTAAGAGTTGAGAGTAACTCTAATAAAGCTTGACAGGCCTTTTTGGAGATATTAATAGGATTGAAACATTGTATTTTATGAATCTGTGTGTAAATATTTGCCTAATGAATTTGGCCTGAACAGTCTGATGGAAAGACTTACGTCAGTGCTAATTCGTTAAAAAATTTTAAACCATTGGAGTTCCCGTTCCTTAGCCTGGGAACCGCCATATACCGCAGGTGGCTCAGCGGGTTAAGAACTAGTACCCAGGAGTTCCCGTCGTGGCGCAGTGGTTAACGAATCCGACTAGGAACCATGAGGTTGCGGGTTCGGTCCCTGCCCTTGCTCAGTGGGTTAACGATCCGGCGTTGCCGTGAGCTGTGGTGTAGGTTGCAGACGCGGCTCGGATCCCGCATTGCTGTGGCTCTGGCGTAGGCCAGTGGCTACAGCTCCGATTCGACTCCTAGCCTGGGAACCTCCATATGCCGCGGGAGCGGCCCAAAGAAATAGCAAAAAGACAAAAAAAAAAAAAAAAAAAAAAAAAAAAGAACTAGTACCCATGAGGATGTGGGTTCAATCCCTGGCTTTGCCCAGTGGACTAAGGATCCTGAGTTGCTGTGGCACAGGCCAGCAGCTGCAGCTCTGATTCAAGCCCTGGCGTGCAGCCCTGAAAAGAAAAAAATTTAAACCATTGGCTTTTTCTTTTTAATCAGTAGCACAATACAGAATGAAATTGGTATTTTCATTGGTTAAGAACCACTCTCCTGTCATGAGATGGCCCTTTCTGGGTTTAGTAGGTGGTAGATATGCTTGAGAAATATTTGCTATTCTCTTAAAATGTGGAGATGGCTGACGAACAGCGATCTCCTGTCTTAAGTAGAGGGAGATTGAAAATGGTTTGTGTTGCTGCTGATCCCCAACCTTAAACACAACTCCCTGGTTTGGGGGTGCTTAGCAAATTAAGCTACTTTGTAGCCATTGGTTTAGGCCGCCACATGTTGCCATAGCATGAGGGCATCCTGCCTTGAAGCAGAGGTTGTAAATCTTTGTCAAATGCAGTTACATGGCCTCTGTTTTGTGAACTGGCCACTAAATCTTGATGTGACCAAGATGGAGCTTCATTCTTTGTTTGGGGGTTCAAATGTTAAATGTCAGCATTAGGGTTTGATGTTTTGGTTATTCTTATCTTGTTTGCTTGTAGTAATTACATATGTTCTAATATTTTGAAGAAGATAAGTACAGGGCTTTTTACTATTTGTTCAAAGATACGTATGCACAGGCCTGAATAATTTGGAATTTTGTGATTAGTTTTTAAAATTATGTTTTTAAAATTATTTTAATTGTTAAAAAATATCTAACCATACTCAGGATAATTAACAGCTCCCCTCAAAATCCTATTTTCAAAAAAAAAAAGAACCAGTAACTGAAAAATAGCCTTTTTTTTTTTTTTTTTTTTTTTTTTTTGCTTTTTAAGGCTACACCTGCGGCATATGGAGGTTCCCAGGCTAAGGACTGAATTGGAGCTGTAGCTGCCCAGCTACGCCACAGCCACAGCAGCGTGGGATCCCTGACCTACTGAGCAAGGACAGGAGGGATCAAACCCGCATCCTCGTGGATACTAGTTGATTCGTTTCTGCTGAGCCACAGCGGGAACTCCCTGAAAAATACCTTCAGGCAAGTGTTCCAAGCCCTGTCCAGCTCTCTTAAGCTTATGAAGCGCTGGTTCAAGCAGAGAGTGGGTCTCCCTGGACAGCCTTCCGGGTGTCTACTGGGAGTGTTACCAGCGTGACAACCCTGCTGAAACTATTTGAACATCTGGAATCTAGTTTGTCTCAGCTTGCCCTTCTATCACTAGCAGTATTTTCAAACTAAAAGTTTGAAATACCATAGCCCATTGGTAATGAAGTCTCTCCCGTGGTGACAGGTGTTGTTCTGGAGGTTCTGCCCCCCCCCCCCGCCGCCCCCCATTTACAGGTGCAGCCATAAGGTATCAAGCTTAACCTTCTTGCCCAGGGCATGGGCTTGGTAACACCTTCTCTGCCACCTTCCGTTGTCAGTCTCCTGTGAGATGAGGGATAGGAATTCACTTTGGAAACTCTCAGCTATCCAGCGCAATGACGTTAAGAGATTTAAAGAGAATAGGTTAAAAATGACTCTTCTGTGGAAAAGGCCCCACTGCTGGGTGACCAGCACAGTTGGGGTCTAAAAGGAAGAGTAGACAGAGATCGCTTGCCACCACCTCTTAAGTTTGGGGGCCTTTTCATCGTTGGTTTCTCGGTTCCTGGGTGCTCTAGGACCTGCCTTTGGTTGGCATAGGGTTGGGGCATATTTAAGCTGCCAGCACTAAGGTCGAGTGGATGGGCCACTTCACCAGGCACTCCTGCCCTCAGAGGAGGTGGTCGATGGAGTGCAAACACAGAATTGCTGTGCAAGTTCTGAAGTGGCCCATCCTATTTCTGTGTAGGACTTAATTTTTACTGATGGAAAGCAAGGCGTTCTTCTTAAGAGTAGAAACCTAAATACAGGAGTTCCCTTTTACTCACAGTCCGTTTTGAGAGTGTAAACCTGCCGCTCCCAGCTGACTCTCCTGAGGGGCGCTTCCCAGAACGCAGCCCTGGAGAGCTGGCCGCCTGTGGTTCTCGGAAGGCAGTGCTCTGCTTCTGTGAGGGACGTTTTGCTGCTCAGTTCTCCACTTGGACTGTGCGTGAACATGGTGGTGACCTGGGGCATAACGGTTTGGGTGCCTGGGCCTCCTGTTTGGGCCCTTCGAATAGGACCGTCTCCAGACCGTTTAAACAAGTGAAACGAAAATGTAAACTAGTGTATGGTTTCACTTGTTTCCCCTGCTTGGAAATTTTGAAAGTAAGTCATGTTGGGAAATCTGTTCTATAGATTTTTCCAGCTCCTCTCTAGAGAGAAGGTCGATCTGATCTATAGATCCCGCGGTTATGTGTATATACCGACGTGGTACTTAAAACAATCTGCATTTGAAAATGACTCCACACGTTCAGTTACCTTCCGATGAAGTTATGTGGCGCTGCTCAGCTATGCAGATGTGCCTCCTCATCAGGTTCTGTGAAGTGTTTCTCCTTTTTGATGCCATATTCATCCAGCTGCTTCCTTCATGTAAGGCAGAGGGCACGCAGGCTCTGAAGGCTGAAAAGCGAATCTCTGAACCATTGCGTACTTCCAGGGTGACTAAAGTTTGGACTGGGTAGTAAGATAAGGGCAGTCTGGCGTTAACATCTGCCATACACGGATGACCAGCGTGGTTTTGGCTGCTTGACTAGGTGGGTGGCTGCACCCCCGTCTGCCTGCGGGCTGGCATCGTCTGAGAAGGGTGCTCAGGAAAGCCCCGCCCCCACCCCCAGCACCTGACCCGGGCTCGTCAGAGCTGCTGTGGGGCGTGTTCATGCCATTCCTCCCAGCTGCTGACCTGAGGCTCCAGGGGAGGGGAGGTTGCTCCACACAGACAGAGAATGCGGATTTCCGAAGCCGCCCTGGGGGCTGCCATGCTGCAGCCAGTGCTTCACTCTGGGCTGGTTTCCTCAAGTGGAAAATGACGGGTTTATGATGCGTGTTTCCCGGATGCTGCTCGGCTTTAGGTCCTGCTTGAATAAAAGCTAAGAGTTTGTCCAGGATTTTAAAACTGTTTAGACGCATGTGTAATTAGCGTGGTGGTTTCCTCGCAAAATGTGCTCAGTGGTCCTCTTTGCGCTAGCCTGTGGTGGCTAGATGTTTGAGCATAAGGAATTATAGCACTCAGTTACTTTTAAAAGGAAAGCAATTTGGTGTTGAGGTTGGTTTGTTTTTGGTTTTTGGTTTTTGCACACTTTTCTGGTTGCCACTTAATTTGGTTTATGCTTTCTGTGTTTTAATTCTTGATTGCCAGTGGCGATCATGCCCTCCTGCATGTGGAAATGCCTTTCCTGCATGATGTCGAGGCTCTAAGACAATTTACAAGATAGGGAGTAGCCAGGATATCAGGATAGTTCATTCAGAGAAAGAGATACGTATCATATATCTTAAAACAGCCGTGCTAATCTGTCCCTGGTCAGAGTTTATAATCTTGGCAGACTCTGCTGATTGAATTAGTCCTAAATAAACTAGTCCCAGCGAGAAACTTTTATTTGTGCGGTTGCTACACACAGTGAATTTGTCGTGTTCCTCCTCGACAGACGGAAAAATCAGACGATCTCGAGATGTGTGCGTGCCCTGAAGTTCTACGCGTTTAATTCACCGTATGGGTGTAGTCAGTGAAATACAGCAGACCCAACACTCAGTGTGTTTAATTAAGATGAGAACTAGGACTTGTGGGGACCTATTTTAGTGGTAATGAAGACAGACTGGCCAGGCAGGGGCCTGGACCTCAGTCGTTTGTAGCCCTGTGTGTGTGTGTGTGTGTGTGTGTGTGTGTGTGTGTGTGTGTAGCCACAAGCTACTGTATCTCCTCCTGCCCGTGTGATCAGTGTGGTGCTCCGAGTCTCGTCACAGTGTCTTCAGCACTAATCCCCTTGGCATCCTGTAGACGTAGTTTTGAGCACTAAACCCGCATTTTTTGTGCTGCCGTCGCTGCCTCACGCTCATCCTTCCTGCGTGTGTCCTTCACCTCATTCGGCTTGTCTACTTTGCGGGGCCCATCTTGTTTTATGCAGCATCAGCCTGCATTCCTGTTGATTTCTCATTTGTGTCCTTTCCAAACATTTAATAGTTGTTGTTTTAATTGCTCTTATTCGACAGCTTGAGCCCAGGCTCTCTATTATAAGAAATTGGGGTGGTGGATAATTTCTCAAATGCAGATTGTGCTTTAAAGATCAACTCTGTAAATTTGCTTAACGGGGGTTATCACCAAGTCCGAGCAATCACTGAGTATCTCAGATGGATGTGTGATTGGTCCCAGGACCACAAAGTTTTAAATCAGAGCTTAGAAATGAATTTTAAGATTGTTCATGGACTTACATATATTGTATTGTTGATACAATATATCACAGTTTTTTCTCTGTGTATTATTGATAAATGGCTGGAAAGTCTTTGACCCCTATTGCGTTTCTGTTAAGTGTTTGTCTAGAGTATGGATTTGGTTTCATTTCTATTGTAAGCCAATTAACTAAGTGATTAACAGGAGAAAATTAAAACCAGTTCTGGGTGCTCAACATTTTCATACCTTAAAGGTCTGGCTTAATACCAGAAATAAAATCTATGAATTCCTGTCAAGCATAAATTTTCCATTTTAAAAAATAAAGCTAGTTCAGTTTAAATTGCTTTTCTAAGGCCTTTTGTTAGACTGTTTGGTTCAAAGTAAATTTTTCCTCAGACCCTGAAGTTATATTTGATTTTCCCTAAGTAATAACAAGATCCAAACTCCTAAATTCAGGCTCCTTGCAATTCTAGTAGTAACACCTCCTTGAAAGCATTTGCCCCTTGGAGCTGGCGAGCCGGTTGTTAGTGATGCTGGCCTGAGGCGTGTGCAGTGAGACCGAATGCTAATCAATGCTTTGCCTTGGCTTTCTGCTCTGTGTTGTCTTGGTGTGTGCGTCTTACCTTTATGTCTGTGCTATTTGTTCCCTCCCCTGTTCTCTAATCCTCCCTTCCCCACCTGCCCTGTTCCTTTCATTGTCCTCACTGACCCATCAATCAACCAACAACGCCCCCCCTTCGTCGTGGTGATCTGCCCTGCTCTGATTGGTGGCTTCGTTGCTTGGGTGGCTGTGTGTTATGATGGACCAGTTCACCCAAGTATGGCCTTCTTGCTGACAGGTATCATTTCTGTGAGAAGTGTTTCACAGAGATCCAGGGGGAGAATGTTACCCTGGGTGACGACCCTTCACAGCCCCAGACGTAAGTACCCTTCTGCCATTTCTCTCAGGGGTGACTCCTCACTGTTTGCTGCTTGTCCCTGGTGAAAAGGGAAGCGCCCCTGCCATGTGGACTTGGGTGTGATGTGCTTTTCTCGTATTAACTCACCCACGTTCATCCTTTAAACCGCAGCTGTGGGAGCGGAAGTGCAGGACCACTTCTGCATTGCTCCCTCCTCTCGAGCCCGTGACGCTGTGGCTGCAGTGCAGTGGTCCTCTTGACGCGCACTGTTCTTTTAAAACACTGGCTTGGGAGTTCCCATCATGGCACAGTGGTTAGCGAACCAGACGAGGATCCATGAGGACGGGGGTTCGATCCCTGGCCTCGCTCAGTGGGTTAAGGATCCAGCGTTGCCCTGAGCTGTGGTGTAGGTCACAGACGTGGCTCGGATCCTTCATGGCTATGGCTGTGGTGCAGGCCGGCGGCTGTAGCTCTGATGACACCCCTAGCCTGGGAACCTCCACATGGCACGGGCGCAGCCCTAAAAAGACAAAAAACAAAACAAAACAAAAACCACCACTGGATTTTCCCTCATGTCTGTCAACTTCCATTTGGGGAGGTTATAAATTTTTGGTTAGGCCTCAGAAACCAGGTAACCCTAGTCTCAGAACTGTCAGTAGCGACACTGCGTCATCCCCTGTCTGTAGCATTGAGATGATCTTCATGGGAACCTCTGTTCTTTGGTGATGGTAACAGCCCTGACGGTGAGACCTCAGCACAGACAGGCACGAGTTAGTTCCTTCCTTCCCAGAGTTCACCGTTTCTGCCCCGATGCTTGTCCTCGGATGGGGTTACTTTGGAGTAGCCAATGGCCAGAATGTGGCAGGAGAAAAGCAAAAGCAGATCCTCAAACTGGGAGTCACGTCCCTCACAGGCTTGAGATCCCCCACAGCCGCCTGGGCTGCCCACATGTGCTGCTTCTCCTGACTCCTCATGATTCCTGCCGCTCTGAGAAGTCCCCCAGTGTCACTGTCCCCCCACAGGCAAGAAAGGCTTCCCACCGAAGCAGTTTCCAGCACTGCTGGACACTTCTCTGCCCCTGAGGTTTACCTGTTTAGACACACAGCAAAGCATAGCCACCTGTAAGACAGATCAAAATGACAGAAATTCTACATATTCAATTTGTTTTTATATCTTTGTCATCTTAATTCTTTGGTCCAATTATATGATGAATAATTGGATCACGACTCTGTCAGTCAAGTAGTTTGCGTGTGTACACTGATCATAGCAAAAGGGCGATAGAAATGAAATCCTTGGAGTTCCCTCGTGGCTCAGGGGGTTAAGGATCCAGTGTTGTCACTATTGTGGCACAGGTTTGATCCCTTGTCCGGGAACTTCCTTATGCCACAGGCATGGCCCCCCCAGGAGAAATAGAAAAGAAACAAATGAAATAGCCCTTTAATATATGCTGACTTGTGTTAATGAGGGAATGTCAGCGTTAGAAGAACTAGTGGAGTTCCCACTGTGACGAGATGGGATTGCAGCATTTTAGGAGCGCTGGGACGAAGGTTCAGTCCCCGGCCTTACGCAGTGGGTGAAGGATCCAGTGTTGCCAAAGCTGTGGCTTAGATTGCAGCTGCGGCTCATATCTGATCTCTGACCTGGGAACTCCGTATGCTGCGGGGCGGCCAAAAGGAAAAAAAGAAGAATTAGTGACACGAGTGCTCATCAAATTCAGTAAGCATTCACTGCATAGATGTAATTGAAAATTAACAGGTTTGAACCTCAGTATAATTTTGCCGTCATATTTTGACTTGGCTTAATTAAATCTTGTAATAAGTGCTAATGATAGTTGGAAAAAATATTCCAAGGCGGTCAGAGAAAAATGAATGGTAGTGCTTTCTCCAGAATTGAGCCATCTGTTCATGCCCTTGTTAACAGCTACTTGGCGTTTCATCCGACCGTTACATACTGTTTATGTGAAGAACTAGTTACAGAGTAATATCCCAGAGACCTTTTCGTTTATACTCACCAGATAAATTAACATTTTTCCCTTTTTTCCCCCCAAAACAAGGACAATTTCAAAGGATCAATTTGAAAAGAAGAAAAATGATACCTTAGATCCTGAACCGTGAGTATACAGCTATTTCTTTCTGACTTTCAGGATTTAGTTTCAGATCAGGAAGCTTCCTCCTTATGGTTGGGCTGCAGGAGAAGATGCTAGAAATACATACATGGCCCTGGGTAGAATTTTTCATGTGAAGTCATTTCAGATGTGGATTCTTTTTTTTGTTTTTTTTTTTTTTTTTTGTCTAAAAAAAAATAATAAAATAAAAAACTTCCATGTGGAAGTGACATGTGGAGGTTCCCAGGCTAGGGGTTGAATCAGAGCTGCAGCCGCCAGCCTACACCACAGCCACAGCAACACAGGATCCGAGCCACATCTTTGACCTACACAGCTCACGGCAACACTGGATCCTTAACGCCCTGAGGGAGGCCAGGGATTGAACCCACATCCACCTCATGGATACTAGTTGGGTTCATTAACCTCTGAGCCACGATGGGAACTCCCTGTGTATTCTTTTTTAACTCACGCAAAATAGGTGTCTCTGTAGCATGGTGTCCAGGTACTGCATTTTAATGGTGTTAAGATTAGATGGATGTTTTGGTTCTGCTAGAACCTGTCTTATAACTTGGGATTTTTCAGAAAGGAAACCTCTTAGAAACCACTTTTTAGAAATAAGCAATGGGAAGAAGCTCTCGTCGTGGCTCAGTGGTTAACGAATCCAACTAGGAACCATGAGGTTGCAGGTTCGATCCCTGCCCTTGCTCAGTAGGTTAAGGATCTGGTGTTGATGTGAGCTGTGGTGTAGGTTGCAGACTTGGCTCGGATCCCGCGTTACTGTGGCTCTGGTGTAGGCCGGCAGCTACAGCTCCGATTTGACTCCTAGCCTGGGAACCTCCATATGCCATGGGAGCGGCCCCAGAAATGGCAAAAAAAAAAAAAAAAAACAGAAAGAAAAAGGGAAAGAAGTAATGGGAAGCCCACTGTCTTTGGTGTGCTAACATTTTCAGAGGTCTTTGTCAGATACTTTCTTCCCTGCATTGATCAGTGAGGATACTCAGTTTGCAAAGTTGGCTTGGTAAGAGCCCCTAAGGAGGCCTCAGAGATCCTTCAGTGTGGTGGCCTCTCCCAGGTCCCCAAAGCCAAGTCCTGAGGACACCCCAGCGTGTGGAGACACCCGTTTTATTCTGTCACTGGTGCAGGCCCATCTAGGGCTGTTTGATGAGCACAGCTCTGTCAGGTGTTTGGTGAATGCGGCCGTGGGTGTCCAGGCTCAGAAGCAGGTCCTCCCTCCCTCAGCCCCCAGGGCAAGACAGATTCGCCACCCCCTGCTGGGCGCTGACTCTGTCTGTCCCGCTAGCAGTGCCTGGGCAAGAAGGGGCCAGGGCTGGGGGGCAGTTTCATGTCGTGTCCCCCCTGTAGTTTTTTAGTTTCTCTACCTTTACATTCAGTTTTCCCTTTCAGAATACATCCCCTGAACACCAGGGGACAGGCGGGTCGTAGCATCGGCAGAGGGGGGTCTTGGGGAGGCAGTCCTCCTCTGGAAGCAGGTGTCGGCTGGCAGGCAGAGCTTTCTGGGCGCGGAAGTGCGAGGTCCCGGGGAGCCGTGGGGGGAGGCCCACGGGACAGGGCCACCGCCGTCGCTGCTTGCCGACACGTGGGCTTCCTCCTAAGTGTGCTGCGGAGGCTCTGGGGGACATCTGGGGTTTCTGTGACAGAAAGATCACCCCGGATCCAGGGTGGGTTTACCTGGAGGGTAGACTTTGCTCTCTAGTGGGGAGGCCAGCCAGGGGACGAGAAGCAGCAGCTCGGGGAGGAAAGGGAAGCGGGCCTGGAGGAGGCCTGGTGCGGGGGAGGCCACACCTCGGGAGCGTGGGAAGGGCCGTCCTGGGTCGGCTGCGGTTCAGGCACCGACGCACGTGAGCAGGCAGTGCCGCACGGGGAGCCGGACGGCTGGTCGTGACCGTTGAGAGCAGACCCGGTAGAACAGGGTGTCGACCACGTGTCCTGCGTTTTTGACAGTCCTCGTGCCCGTCACAGGGAGGAGTTGAGGAAAGACTGTCTTTGGAAGGCGCACAGACCTGCGGGCCTTTTAAAGTCTTGGCTCAGCCGCTGAGATCTCAGAAAAGGCGCCGGTCAGGGTGACATGGCATTTGAGGACGGAGTCAAGGTCCGGAACAGCCACCCCGTGGAATGGGAGCCACCACACAGGACGGCAGAGGGCCGCTGCACTTTGCAGTTTGCCCGTGTCCGTCTTTTCCCTCAGGCCAAGCAGGCACAGAGGAGCTGGGTTCAGCCCCATCCCTGGTTGGAGGTTTGCTCGGCCAGGGCAGTGGGAAGGTCAGGCCGGGGCTCAGCCGCCGGGAGTGAGAGAGCATCAGGGTCCAGGCTGGTCAGAAGGGCCGGAGCCCGGGACGGTTTGGAGCCGTTTGGCCCTTTCTGGCCCCTTCGGCCTTCCACGAGCTGTGTGTCATTGTGGTGGCTCTGGGCAGTGGCTGGAGAAAACAGAGGGTTTTGACCGTCCGTGTCGGCAGTGAAGATTCCCAGGCGAGGTGACGGCCCCGGGTGAGCCCTGGCGGAAGCTGAGCAGAGGGCGGGTGGGCGCTGTCCCCCAGGTAAAGGCCGTGACTGGCCAGTTAGCCTTTGTGTCCCAGCCTTGGCGCTGACTCCGAGCAGACAGTTCCTGGGCCTGGGCTTTCGAACAAGGCTATGTAACCCCGACGGTATTGTTCCCTGTCGTCGACGTCCGTTTAGGCCTGTGCAGTCAGTCAGTCGCCTAGAGCCAGCGCTGGTCTGGCAAGCATGCGGTCATGTCAGAAAAGCTGACCTGTCAAATACGCCTTCGTCATCGCGATTTTTAGAAGTAGCTTTTCATTTCTGGTTGGAGAGGAGATTGGGAGAGGAGAGAGGTGAGGCATTTATACGAAGAAAGGGAGAAAGTCAGCTTTTCTTAGAATAGATTTACAAAGAGATCCTGCTGAATAGCATTGGGAACTATGTCTAGATACTCATGTTGCAACAGAAGAAAGGGTGGGGGAAAAACTGTAATTGTAATGTATACATGTAAGGATAACCTGACCCCCTTGCTGTACAGTGGGAAAATAAAAAGAAAAAAAAAAAAAAGAAAGTCAGCTTTTCCTATAGAAAATGTCATACTGATGCATTTTTTAAATATAGCGGAATTAGTCGACAGATGCATTAATGCCACAGATTCTCAGTCATCAAGGGGACGAGGTGTGAGCACAGCCCACCAGCTCCTCAGAAGCTTGTTGTGTGGCTGCGTGTGTGACAGCAGCTTTCTTTGTCTTCTAGTTTCGTTGATTGCAAGGAGTGTGGCCGGAAGATGCATCAGATTTGTGTGCTCCACTATGATATCATTTGGCCTTCGGGGTGAGTAATTTCCTGGTGATTTTCTGTGATCTTCGGAAGGGAAGGCGGCTCTGCACAGAGGAGGGGCTGATGCGGCCGCTGCTGCTTTTCATGCATTGTTGTCAGCAAGAATCCGGCAATTAGATAGACAGCAGCTGGTTCTAAATTTAAGTCTTAAGTGTTTGCCCGATTTAGGAATCGTAGAATCAAAGCAGTCTGCCTCCTCACTATTGTATAATGATGCGATTTAAATTGCCAACAAAGTATTTGAATGCTGCGTTTCATTGGTTTGGCAACATATACTGTTTTATATAATCCGATCACACCCATTATTTTTTTGCAGCTTTGTGTGCGACAACTGCTTGAAGAAAACGGGCAGAACTCGGAAAGAAAACAAATTCAGTGCTAAGAGTAAGTTGGGGCAGACTTTCTGTCTCCCGCCTCTAAGCGTCCACATTTTAGAAAAACCTGTCCATGTCCCCGTCTTCCTGAGTTCAGCTACCACACGGCTCCAGAGCTCATCTGGGGTTTTGCCTGTGAGTCTGCTTCTGATACTTTGTATTTTTCTTGTCTCACCCTTAAGGAGAATCCTTTGCCTTGATGTTTATGTGAAAGTCAGCCTTATGGTCAGTCTGTGTGGGGTTTGTTTGTTTCCTTTTTCGGCTGCACCCAGGGCATGCAGAAGTTCCTAGGCCAGGGATCGAATCTGAGCCGCAGCTGCAGCAACACCAGATCCTTAATCCCCTGCAGCAGAGCAGGAGCTCTCCGCAGTCTCTTAGGTGAGCGTTTAGGAAGCTCACCTGGGGTAAACTTCATAACGTCCAGGGGAGACAATTTGTCAGCAGATCCTTCTCAAGAGGCTTAGAAATAAGACCCCCCGGCCGTGTGCACGCGCGCACATCCTGTTGTGACCAGCGCCCTCAAGCCCTGGGCACGTGTGCGGGGGGCTGTTTGCATGCCGATAGTTGTGGGGCGCGCTGTTGTGAGGAGCGACCCTCTTGGGCCCCGTGGGCATCACTGTCACCCAGCACTGGCCGGGCCTGATCTGGTTGGGGCCGGCAGGCCCGTTGCTGCCGCATTGAGAGCTTGGCACCAAGCAAGCCCCCTGCTGCTGCAGAAGTAACGTTTCATCGGTGTTCCTCGCTCCTGTGGCGATGAGGCTTTTCGCAGGTGTACGGTGTGTCATCTTTGTCAGCTCGGCTGGCTCTCCAGTGCTGAAGCCACCTTCTGCAGCGTGGCCTCTCCCGCCTGGCAGCGGACCTGAGTGAGAAGAGCCCCTGCTCAGTGCCTTTAAAGCTCCCCCCCCAGGACTCCCTGCTGCTCTCACTTTTCTCCAGCAGCTCAGGCAACTAGCACACTGCTTAGGGGCCCTAGCAAGAGCTGGGCCATCGGAGGAGCTGGAGCAGAGGAGTGCTGGGTGGAGGGAGGGGCCCACAGGCGGAAGGAAGCACGGGTGGCGGGCACGGAGGAAGCCCTGCTCAAGGCGTCCGAGTCAGTGTTGATTCAGCTCAAACTCTGTCTTTACCAAATCCATGTACTCTATCCTTTTGGTGGGGGGGGGGGGGGTTGTTTTTTGGTTTTTTTGCTTTTTAGGGCTGCTCTCGCTGCATATGGAGGTTCCCAGGCTAGGGGTCTAATCGGAACTGCAGCTGCTGGTCAACACCACAGCCACAGCAACACCAGATCTGAGCCACGTCTGTACACGGCAGCTCACGGCAACGCCAGATCCTTAACCCACTGAGTGAGGCCAGGGATCGAACCCATATCCTCATGGATCCTAGTCATATTTGTTACCACTGAGCCACAACAGGAACTCCCACTTCCCCTATCACTTAAACTTACTCTTGTGAAACCTTTTGAAATATTAATGAATTATGAACAACTGTAGTATTTCTCTTTAGCTCAGAGTTTCTCTACTGGCATTTAGGCCAGAAAGGTCTTTGTTGTGGGGGCTGTCCTGTGCCCCCTCAGTGCCATTAACACCACCCCACCCAGGAATGGTGGCCATCAGAAAGGTCTCTGTACATCACCACATGTCCCGGTCGGAGTGGGAAGGGACGCAGGTGAGAACCCTGCTTTAAAAGATCCGTTCTGAGGGAGTTCCCATCGTAGCTCAGCGGAAATGACGCCAACTAGTATCTATGAGGATGCAGGTTTGATCCCTGGTCTCTCTCAGTAGGTTGAGGTTCCAGCAATTGCTGTTGAGCTGCGGTGTAGGTCATAGATGAGGCTCGGATCCCACGTTGCTGTGGCTATGGTATAGCCTGGTAGCTGTGGCTCTGATTACATATGCCACAGGTGTGGCCCTGAAAAACCAAGTAAATAAATAAAAGATCCATTCTGAGCGATGTCGCTGAAGAAGTCAGCAACTTAGAATCACTTCCTGGGCCAGAGCTTCAGTGACCAAGACACAATTACTGGGAGAGCGAGGCCTCAGTGAAAAAGCAGTTGCTGCTGAAAGAGTGAGGTGTAGGGGGGTGGGGGGTGGTCCCGCCCTAGCCCCCACCCCAGTGTCCACAAGATGGTGCAGAGGGATGTGTGGACTTTTGGCAAATGAGCTTTAAAGATGTAGAACATTAGGAGTTCCCATTGTGGTTCCGCGGATTAAGAATGGACACAAGGTCCATGAGGATGCAGGTGTAATCCCTGGCCTCGCTCACTGGGTCCTGTATTGCTGCAAGTCATGGCGTAGGTCGAAGCCAAAACTCAGATCCCGAGTTGCTTCGTCTGTAGTGTAGGGCAGCAGCTACAGCTTCAATTTGACTCCTAACCTGGGACCCTCCATGTGGTGCAGGTGTGGGCTTTTGTTTGTTTTTGTCTTTTTAGGGCTGCATATGGAAGCTCCCAGGCTAGGGATGGACTCGGAGCTGTAGCTGCCAGCCTACGCCACAGCCACAGCAACGCCAGATCCGAGCCTCGTCTTTGACCTACACCACAGCTCACAGCAACACCAGATCCTTAACCCACTGAGCAAGGCCAGGGATCAAACCTGCGTCCTCATGGATGCTAGTCAGATATGTTTCCACTGAACCACACCGGGAACTCCAGAAATGGCCTTTAAAAAAAAAAACAAACAAACACCTATAGCTCTCACATATAGAAAAGGACTTCAGGAGTGTAGTGTCTCCTACACCTATTAGCATAGTCTCTGCGCATGTCTGTAGGTCACGGAAGAAAGGCTGCCTCATCGTATTTGCTCTGACCTAGGGCCGTCGGCCTTCCACAGCCACGAACCTGTGGATACAGAGGGCCGTCTCTGCTCCACCCTGTCACAGAAGGAACTCCAGAATCCGCAGACTGGGGAAGGGTCCTGGAACCAGTCCCTTGTGGATGCAGAGGAGCGGTGGGGTGGAATGTATCTTCCAGCTGCTGACCTTGCAGCCAAAACCCCCTCCCCACTTGACGCCACACACACAGCTCGACTCTGGTGGTTCAAGGGGCCAAAGGTCAGAATACGAGTGTGTGTTTACTGTGTTAGGTTATGAAAAGCCTCCCTGACAAGGTAGAGCCTGGAGGTCAGAAAGCCAAAGGCTGAAGGGTTGATCACAGAAAGAAAAGGCTCCGCCCCCTGTCATGTGCTGTGGGCGAAGGTGGGTTACAGTTGAAGAGCGGGTTCCAGTTTAAAACGGTCCTTTTTAGGCCGAGCTGTTGCACTTTCACGCACACCCCCTACACACGTGTCTGTGCAGACGCGGAGAGGCACCTGCGGGGCCACCCACTCAGCACGGAGCGGAGGCAGGAAGTGGAAACGGAGTCTGAACAGAGGACGTGGCAGCCTGAGCCCTTTGTCCAGGGAGAAGGGCAGCCGCAGAAATGCCAGGGCCTGAGCTTGCTGGTCTGGGGGAACCTGGGCACCACGGGGTGAGCACAACCCCTCTCCCCAGCACTGAGTGAGCCTGAGCTGGTTGCTCCCCAGGTTTTCACAGCACTGTCCTTACTGTAAGGCCTGTGGCTCCTCTCGCCTCCCCAGCCTCTTGACGTCGTCATGACACAGTTTGGTGCTTATGACCAGATTGTCATCATTGTCTCATTTAAAAACTGCATTTTTGGAGTTCCCGTCATGGCTCAGTGGTTAATGAATCCGACTAGGAACCCTGAGGTTGCAGACTCGATCCCTGGCCTTGCTCGGGGGTTAAGGGTCCGGCATTGCCGTGAGCTGTGGTGTAGGTCGAGGATGCAGCTTGGATCTTGTGTTGCTGTGGCTGTGGTGTAGGCCGGCGGCTGCAGCTCTGATTAGACCCCTAGCTTGGGAACCTCCATATGCTGCAGGTGCAGCCCTAAATAGATTTAAGAAAACAAAACAAAACCAAAAAAACCCTGCATTTTTAATACAGGTCCTTCAGGTGATTTGGGTAAAGGAGGTAAAGACCTAATTCGGAAGGTCGATCCTCTCACTGTGTGACAGTCGTAATGTGTGTAGTTCACGAGGGCAGGGGTGGCCCTTCCTAGCTGTGTCCTCTTCTGGATTGGAAGCCACCTCAGGCTGCAATCAACAGCAGTGTGGGAGGGTGGGGGAGCCCGGGGGGGCGGGGGCGAGAATGTGAGAATTTTCTACAGGGCCTTCACAAAGAATCCATGAGGCAGTTGTAACTCCTTTGCACCTGAGTCTCCTTCTCAGGACGATTGTCCCGGCCCCAAGGGGCATGAAGATGGGGCGGGGACAGGGTGTGAGTACACAGCGTGCGACCCGTGTGTGTGCACAGGGTGTGAAACAAACCTTAAATCCACTCTCTTATTTTTATAGTTTTTCAAGTTTTTTGTTGTTCTCTTTTGTTTTGTTTTGTTTGTTTGTTTGCTTGGTCTTTGTGGAGGGGGTTTTTGGCCGCCCTGTGGCATATGGAAGTCCCAGGCCAGGCACCAGATCCAAGCCGTCGTCGCGACCTACACTGCGGCAACACTGGATCCTTGACCCGCTATGCCAGGCCTGACATTGACTCTGCATCCTGGTGCTGCAGAGACAGCACCAATCGCATTGTGCCATAGCAGGAAGTCCAGGTTTTTATTTTTCAATGGGGTATTTATTTCATCACCATTGTAAGCTTTTCTCTTTTCAATCACTTTTGTTGAGTGTAACATATATGCCAGAAAGAACTTCACCTTTGGTGTGTTTGTTGTAGAGGAACTGAGTTTAGAAAGTCTAGATTTTGCAGATATTTCTTGGCGGGGGAGAGGGGATATAAGCCGGGTACATGGAAGCTCCCCAGCCAGGGGTTGAGCCCAAGCTACTAAATTTTGCAGACATTTTTAAACCTCCATGAGGAATCTTCTAAAGTCCTAGCATCCATAGTCAGCCATGACCTTTTGCAGCTTTTCTGTTTAGTCTTTTTCGTGTACTCACAGGGTTTTAATGCTTTCTAGACTGTATGTGTGTTTCTATGCTATGTAACTTCCTGTCACGGTGGCTGCACCTGGGGGGTGGGGCTTAGGACCCACCAGGAAGGCAGCTGGGTGGGTCTGCATCCTGGGGAGGCTTAGTTGTTTGACTCTGCAGCAGGACTCTCCCAGAGGTGGGCAGTTAAGGGTATTTGTGCCATCCTGTGGGCAAAGCTGCTCCAGCCCTGCCCTCCAGGGCAAGCAATGGGGGCTCCCCCCCCCTTTTTTAATGGGTGCACCTGCAGCATATGGAAGTTCCCAGGCAGGGGGTCAGATCGGAGCTGCATCTGCAACCTACGCCACAGCTTGTGGCAACGCTGGAGCCTTAACCCCTGAGCAAGGCCAGGGATCAAACCTACATCCTCACAGACACTGTCAGGTTCTTAACCCCCAAGCCATAGTGGGAACCCAGGCTCCCCATTTCTGTTAGAGATCCTCCAGAGCATGTGTCCGCCTTGGAGTGCAGCTGTGACAGCCATGTGAGCCAGATCTCTGTCTCCCCGGGCCCGAGTGAGACACACAGCACCCTCCCTCGTGCCTGCTCCCCACTTTTCCACAAAGCCCGTCTTCTTTCAGATTTGGGTCCACCCTTGTGACTCTTTTGCCCCTTACAGTGAGAAAAAGATGGAACTCTTTGGGCATTTGATGGCAGTTTGCAGGTGTGGAAGGCCTGAGATCCCGGGGTCCACGTTTCTCTTAGGAAAGGCTCCCCTCAGGACACACTAGGTCCCTTCTGTCAGACAACACTGAAAAGAGAAGGTGGCTCTGGCCTCAGCCGCCGGAGCCCCTCAGCCGCTCATTCCCGACTTTCAGGACTGCAGACCACACGATTGGGGAACCACTTGGAGGACCGAGTCAACAAGTTTCTGCGGCGACAGAATCATCCCGAAGCCGGGGAGGTCTTTGTCCGAGTGGTGGCCAGTTCAGACAAGACGGTGGAGGTCAAGCCGGGGATGAAGTCACGGTTTGTGTGCAGACGTCGTTGGGGCGGGCACGGCACCTGGTTAACCCAGCCCCATGCTCTGGCAGGGCTTTAGCGTTTGCGTGGTTTCTGAGTTTTTCATCGGGTAGCATGTTGCCAGCCCTGTCTCAGTACCCTAATTCATCAGGGGAGCTGAATTCCTGGCCCAGTGAAAGTGTCACAGAGAGTGGGCTCGCGGCTCTGAGCCACCCAGACAGGGGACAGCGCTGCGTCAGGGGTCAGAGGTGACCACAGCTCCAGCCCCTCTGCACCTGCAGGTCTAGAGCAGCGGGTCTTGGCGGTCGGGCGCCGTGTAAACGGCGATGTGTGCAAACAGCAGGCTCTTATATTCCAGGTTTGTGGATTCTGGGGAAATGTCTGAGTCTTTCCCATACCGAACCAAAGCGCTCTTTGCCTTCGAGGAGATTGACGGAGTGGACGTGTGCTTCTTTGGGATGCACGTCCAGGAGTATGGCTCTGACTGCCCGCCGCCCAACACAAGGTAGTCCTCCAGCTCCTCTCGGGCGTGGCGTGGCATGTCGCAGCCTCCGGCGCCATCACCGTCTGAGAGAACTGCTTCACCCACCAAACTAGCTTAGTTTTCTGCCAAGCCAGTGGGTTTTGATGACCGTTTCCTGTGTTTGGTGTCATGAGTGTGTGGCTTTGGCTCTGATCTGGCCACCCAGGCCGGCCGAACCCACAAAGAGTGGGGTGGGGGTTGCTGCGTGGGCCTGAGTGTCCTTCGGTGCAGCTGTGACAATGACATGCTCTGCCCTGATCTTGCCACACTTCTCTGTGTTGTTAGCTCAGTGAGTTTGTGGATTGGTGGTGGGAGTTTTTTCCATCCTGTTTGTGGCAGTGTAGATGCCATCAAAATTTATTTCTGGAGGGCTTTTGGAGGGGCTGGTGTTTGGTTTCAAGTTTGGGCGATAACTTTTACTTTCAATTAATTTCTCTCACACCCCTGCCCCCCCAGGCGTGTGTACATATCTTATCTGGATAGTATTCATTTCTTCCGACCCCGATGCCTCCGAACGGCTGTTTACCACGAGATCCTTATTGGATATTTAGAATATGTGAAGAAATTGGGGTGAGTGTAAATCAAATTATTCAGAACTGATACGACTCCATTTTTAACTTTCACTGTGTTTTTATTTTGTGAAATAACAGAAGTATTTTTTAAGATCTTAGGTGTTTTTATTTTGATGTTCTTGGATAGATTCGTCAGGTCTCAGGAGCTCCTTACAGACCCTGGGCCACGTGCGTCGGGGACCCCCAGCGTGGCTCGCGCCCTCCCTGCCTTCTGTGTTCGTCTCCGATTCTAGTCTGTCTGTTACATTTTTTTTTTTTTTTTTTTTTTTTTTTTTTTTTTTTTTGTCTTTTTGCTATTTCTTGGGCCGCTCCCGCGGCATATGGAGGTTCCCAGGCTAGGGGTCCAATCGGAGCTGTAGTCTCCGGCCTACGCCAGAGCCACAGCAACGCGGGATCCGAGCCACGTCTGCAACCTACACCACAGCTCACGGCAACGCCGGATCGTTAACCCACTGAGCAAGGGCAGGGACCGAACCCACAACCTTATGGTTCCTAGTCGGATTCGTTAACCACTGCGCCACGACGGGAACTCCTGTCTGTTACATATTTTACGTGACATACCGTTCACCTGTTTCCAGTGTGATTTTCAGTGACTTTACTGAGGGATGCAGCCCCCACTGTAATTCACTTTCGGAGCACTGTCACCCCCCAGCAAAATGCCAGTGCCAGTGGCTCATCCTCCCTGTCTGACCCCTGCCCCTGTGACTACTGATCTACTTTCTCTCTCCATAAAGGTGCCTTTTCTGAGTGGTCCATAGAGATGGAGTCCTACCAGCCGTGGTCTCTTGTGTCTGACTTGTTTTCCTATCTCTGTTTTTATGTTCTAGATCACATTTCTTTCCCAAATTTGAAAAAGAGGTCTTTGATTGAGGTGTTTCGAGCAGAATGACTGAGCTCTCCTTTGGCTTTAAGCTCTCAAAAGTGCTCGGCTGCTTTTCCTTTTCCGTCGTGCAGGAGAAAGCCGATGGAAGGCTCAGGCATCCGTCTGGGTCTGAGCCGTCTGGCGCGCCTGCTGCGTCACCAGCCCCCGGCGCTCTCCCGAGTCGTAGGGTCCCTGCAGCCCTCAGCCCTTGCCCGACATGCACAGCCAGGAGAGCGTCTCTTAGGGCCCATATCCAGGCTGCGTGTGCACACTCCAGAGTCCACTTTACTCTGCGCCTCCTCCAGTACCCTGGGCCAGAGCCTGTCTCAGCGCTGGTTGCATGTTCTGTCCTTGGTCCCTGTTCCTCAGCTGTCACTCCGCGAAGGCGGGGATGCTTTTGCTCCCGACATCCTTCTGAATGATGCGTGTGTCCTGCAGGTATGTAACAGGACACATCTGGGCCTGTCCCCCAAGTGAAGGAGATGACTACATCTTCCACTGCCACCCCCCTGATCAGAAAATCCCGAAGCCGAAGCGCCTGCAGGAGTGGTACAAGAAGATGCTGGACAAGGCCTTCGCCGAGCGGATCATCCACGACTACAAGGTGCCTGTGCGGCCGGGGCGGGCGCCTCATAGTTGCAGAAGGGTAAACTTGAAGCAGCTTCTCTGCCAGCACCAGTGGGCAGCTGGAGAGCAGTGCTGCTCAGCGCCGTGGAGCCGGGCCCTCCAGGAGCCCCCTCATCTCACCACTGTGCTTGTTCGCTCTCCAGGACATTTTCAAACAAGCAACTGAAGACAGGCTCACCAGTGCCAAGGAGCTGCCCTATTTTGAGGGCGACTTCTGGCCTAACGTGTTGGAGGAGAGCATTAAGGAGCTGGAGCAGGAAGAGGAGGAGCGGAAGAAGGAGGAGAGCACGGCGGCCAGCGAGACCACAGAGGTAAAGGCCGGGCCTGGAGCCCTAAGGGCTGTGCTGGGCAGTGCGGGTGCCGCTCGGCTTGCAGGCCGGCCTCCTCTGCTGGTGCTTTGACACATAGCCTCCCCTTGTCACTGCCCCCTGCAGGTTAGGCCTGGGCCCGGGGCACTGCCTGCACCGGGTGCTGGGCGAGCTGGAGGCACGTTTGCTACTAGAAGGTGGATGGGAGGGCCTTGCTCTGGCATCTGTGGGCAGGACGGGTGGGGCTGAGGCACAGAAGGATGGCAGAGGAGGGCGTGCTGCCGGGGAGCGCTGAAGAAGTGGACAGAGACGGAGACAGGTGTCCTGGTTGGGGACAGTCAGTTCAGCTGAAGAATGACCTGAGGACGAGCCTCGTTTGCCAGGCCCCATTCAGTTGCTTTGTTACCAAGTCCCCGCTCCCTCTCCGCTGGGCATTGGCACATTTGTGCGCTCACCCTGGGGGCTGCAGGGTGTGTCCTCATGAGAGAAACGGGGCGTACACTCTTGGGCCACTCCTGAGAGGGCGGGCCTGGAGGGGGGCACTCGTGGAGCAGGGACGGGAGGGGCCGGGCAGATGTGGGGTCAGAGGCCCCACTGGGAGCCGTGTTTCAATCTTGGAGTGAGAGGTGGTGGCTTAGTTGGATTTGGAGTGTCTGTAGCAAGAAGCATGTAATGGTTTTTGAGAAGAACAGCCCCAGAATTTGGGGCGCGTCTTTGGGGCACTTGAGAAAAATCCTGGATCAAGGCTGCCTGCTGCATCGGGAGCCTTCATACTGAGTCGGGTTGCTGCCCCGTCCTGAGGGGCAGCGGGAGGGCAGGGCCTGACCCCCCCCCGCCCCACCCCCCAGGAGAAGAGGTGGAGGGAGGATCGGTGGGGATGTGTTCGTCTCGAGGCATTTGATCCCAGCCAGGCAGGCCCGACACCCATGGAAGGGCCTGGGTGTGACTGCGTGGCTGCTTTGTGCCAGGCGGCATGCGCTGTAGGGCGTGTCCTTTCTGCGAGACGTTCTCCCTCGCCCCTTCTGAGTGGAGAAAGCGTGGATGAGGAGTGACAAGTCTTCATGTCACAGGGCCCGGGTCATCGTTCTCCTCCTGCCCTTTGCGGGCCCCCCCGAGGCAGGACCCATCGTCCCCTGGAGCATCAGGAGGTTTATGGCCGGAGATGCTGCTCCTCAGGGTCTGGGCGATGCCAGGAGGACCCGCCTACCGCCAGCCTGGACGGGTGGGCGAGATTTCAGTGGACGTGTCCGCGGGAGAGGGACCGGAGCTGCTTTGCGAATCCCGGTCCTTCTGTGTGCTGCCGCCGCCAGACACTCCGGCTCGTGAGGTGGCCTGAGTCAGCGCATGTGTGGGGCTCAGAGCCTGGGAGGAGAGTCTGTGCTGCCGCTGAGCGTCCACAGAGAGGGGCTCTAAGGGGGACCAGCCCTGGCCATGTGCCCCTTGAGGAGGAGTGTGTGCCCCTGGCCAATGGAAAACGTAGAACGAGGGGTGGCGGCTTCCCCCTCAATTGTTAGATCCCAACTAGCATCCCAGGTGTGTTCTTGCCTGGCGAGGAAGGGTACCATGGTGTGTGACTGGTGTGGCACAGGTGGTGCTGGCTCGAGGCTTCTGTCACCACTGTCCCCGTAGGGCCCCAGCCGACTGCAGCCCTGCTTCTTGCATCCTCACCTCTTCCTCCACGGGCTCCTCTCAAGGCACCAGCGTTTAGCGCCGTGCGGGGCCTGTGGAGGGCAGGGCTCTGCTTGGTGGTCTCCCACCTCAGCCCAGCTTCCTGGGGCCTCCACACCCATGGGCTGGTGGCCTCAGTGCCAGGCACAGAGCGGGAGGCTGGGCAGGCTGACGGCTTGGAGTCTTGTTGCAGGGCAGTCAGGGTGACAGCAAGAACGCCAAGAAGAAGAACAATAAGAAAACCAACAAGAACAAAAGCAGCATCAGCCGAGCCAACAAGAAGAAGCCCAGCATGCCCAACGTGTCCAACGACCTGTCCCAGAAGCTCTACGCCACCATGGAGAAGCACAAAGAGGTAGCCTCGGCCCTGGGGCAGGAGGGAGGCCGGCCGGGCAGTGCCACGCGGCTCATCACGCCCTCCGCGTGGCCCGGGCTCAGGGCCATCTGCTGGGCTGCGCGGGCCACCCAGCCAGCTCGCTCCTCTCCGCGGGCTCACGCCGTCCTCCCTGCCTGCCCCCAGGTCTTCTTTGTGATCCACCTCCATGCCGGGCCCGTCATCAACACGCTGCCCCCCATCGTGGACCCCGACCCCCTGCTCAGCTGCGACCTCATGGATGGGCGGGACGCCTTCCTCACGCTGGCCAGGGACAAGCACTGGGAGTTTTCCTCCCTGCGGCGCTCCAAGTGGTCCACGCTGTGCATGCTGGTGGAGCTGCACACCCAGGGCCAGGACCGCTTTGTCTACACCTGCAACGAGTGCAAGCACCACGTGGAGACGCGCTGGCACTGCACCGTGTGCGAGGTGAGCAGGCGCCACCCCCACAGGGTCCTGGCGGGGAAGGCCCCTGCCTTTCCCACAAGCCCTGAGACAGTTGGCGTTTTCCAGGAGAAGAGAGTCAAATGCAGTGTTTAAATCTGTCCACTGGCACCATTGGTTTTGAGATTATATCTTGGGGTTCCCCGAATAAGAGGCTTCGTCTTGGTGTTGGTTGGCTTCCTGTGGTGCCAGAGCTCCAGGCCCGGTCTCCCCTCACCGGTGTGGTCTGGTCCCAACCCAGCTTGGGTGCTCCCGGCGGTGTCGACCTGCGTCCAGGTGCTGGGGGGGCTGGAGGGAAGCCAGAGCTTGCTTGGGCAGCAGCCTTGGTGCTGACGTCCCGGCTGCGGGGACCCCACAGGCGCATTACATTTCCCTCGTGGATTTGTGGACCCCGGTTTTGTGTCGGGCGTGGTGGGTGCAGGGTGGCAGCGCAAGCTGCTGTGGTCCCTCTAACGGTGTCCCCATTTCTAGCCTTGCCCAGAGGTCGGGGGCCCTGCTCTTGTCAGGCTCGGTCCCTTAGGTCAGAGGCCTTGAATCTCCCCTTCCTTGTCATGGTAGAGCCACACCAGCCCCCCTCTGTGGGGGTCTTGGCCCTTTGTGAAGGGGCGTGGGCTGTCCCTGGCACGGACGGGTCCCTCACACGGGGTGTCACCCCCTCTGCAGACAGTCAGACTCCGCCCTCATGCCCCGTCCTTGCCGTGCCTTGTCAGCATTGGAGCCAGTTCTCCAGGTCATGTGCCCTCAGGGTAGCTCTGTACTCTTGGGGGCAAGTGAGGGCTCTGGAACACCCTCGGCCTCTGCCCCGCTCTCCGCCTGCTCTTCCCTCTCCCTTCCTGCTGCGGGGGATGCACGTCCTCTGGGAGGGCTCAGCCTCCAGATCTAGGGCTTTGTTCTCTGACTCCACCTGCAGCTTTTAGAAAACTGGAGTGGGGATGGCACCACAGGACCGTGCTGCCAGCCCCACTGCCCCTGGGGACGTGTTGAGGGGCAGGGCGCAGCAGCCTTGGGGGGGGGGGGGCGTGTACCCAGGGGAGGCCAGGCATGGGAGCAGGACACAGGGGTCTGGGTGCCACTCCTGGGGAGCAGAGGAAGGAAGGAAGGGCAAGGGTTAGTGGCCACCAACACCTGAGAGCTGTGGGCAGACACGATGCCCCATGGTGCGAGCCAGCAGGTCATGATGGGGATGGGGGGCATGGGGCCCCCAGAAGAGGGCAAGGGAGGATGGGTAGATGAATCGGTGGGCCTTGGAGCCTTCCAGGCTGCGGGGTCTTCCCAGGGCTAGAGGTTCCGGGGCGGAGCTGTTTGGCGTCCGTTGGCCTCTCCTGGACACAGACCCAGTGCTGGGGTCAGGGGTGGGGGTGGAGGTGGAGGGGTGTGTGCTTGGGCCGTGTGCTGACGCCTGCTCGTCCATCCCCGCCCGCAGGACTACGATCTCTGCATCAACTGCTACAACACGAAGAGCCACACCCACAAGATGGTGAAGTGGGGGCTGGGCCTGGACGACGAGGGCAGCAGCCAGGGCGAGCCGCAGTCCAAGAGTCCCCAGGAGTCGCGGCGCCTGAGCATCCAGCGCTGCATCCAGTCCCTGGTGCACGCCTGCCAGTGCCGCAACGCCAACTGCTCGCTGCCGTCCTGCCAGAAGATGAAGCGGGTGGTGCAGCACACCAAGGGCTGCAAGCGCAAGACCAATGGCGGCTGCCCGGTGTGCAAGCAGCTCATTGCCCTCTGCTGCTACCACGCCAAACACTGCCAAGAAAACAAGTGCCCCGTGCCCTTCTGCCTCAACATCAAACACAAGCTCCGCCAGCAGCAGATCCAGCACCGCCTGCAGCAGGCCCAGCTCATGCGCCGGCGGATGGCCACCATGAACACCCGCAACGTGCCTCAGCAGAGCCTGCCATCCCCTACCTCAGCGCCGCCCGGGACCCCCACGCAGCAGCCCAGCACGCCCCAGACGCCGCAGCCCCCCGCCCAGCCCCAGCCCTCGCCTGTGAGCATGTCACCAGCCGGCTTCCCCAGCGTGGCCCGGACTCAGCCCCCCACGACGGTGTCCGCCGGGAAGCCCACCAGCCAGGTGCCGGCCCCGCCGCCCCCTGCCCAGCCCCCGCCCGCGGCAGTGGAGGCGGCCCGGCAGATCGAGCGCGAGGCCCAGCAGCAGCAGCACCTGTACCGGGTGAATATCAACAACGGCATGCCCCCGGGGCGCACGGGCATGGTGACCCCGGGCAGCCAGATGGCCCCCGTGGGCCTGAACGTTCCCCGGCCCAACCAGGTCAGCGGGCCCGTTGTGCCCAACCTGCCGCCTGGGCAATGGCAGCAGGCGCCCATTCCCCAGCAGCAGCCAATGCCAGGCATGCCCAGGCCCGTGATGTCCATGCCGGCCCAGCCGGCCGTGGCGGGGCCGCGGATGCCCAGCGTGCAGCCGCCCCGGAGCATCTCGCCTGGCGCCCTGCAGGACTTGCTGCGGACCCTGAAATCCCCCAGCTCCCCGCAGCAGCAGCAGCAGGTGCTCAACATCCTCAAGTCCAACCCTCAGCTGATGGCAGCTTTCATCAAACAGCGCACGGCCAAGTACGTGGCCAGTCAGCCCGGCCTCCAGGCCCAGCCCAGCCTCCAGGCGCAGCCTGGTCTGCAGCCCCAGCCCGGCCTGCACCAGCAGCCCGGCCTGCAGAACCTGAACGCCATGCAAGCTGGCGGGCCGAGGCCTGGGGTGCCTCCGCAGCAGCAGACGATGGGCGGCCTGAACCCCCAGGGCCAGGCCCTGAACATCATGAACCCGGGGCACAGCCCCAGCATGGCGAGTATGAACCCACAGTACCGAGAGATGCTGCGAAGGCAGCTCCTGCAGCAGCAGCAGCAGCAGCAGCAGCAGCAGCAGCAGCAGCAGGGCGGCGCTGGCATGGCCGGGGGCATGGCAGGGCACGGCCAGTTCCAGCAGCCTCAAGGACCGGGAGGCTACCCCCCAGCCATGCAGCAGCAGCGGATGCAGCAGCACCTCCCCATCCAGGGCGGCTCCATGGGCCAGATGGCGGCCCAGATGGGACAGCTCGGCCAGATGGGGCAGCCTGGGCTGGGCGCAGACAGCACCCCCAACATCCAGCAGGCCCTGCAGCAGCGGATCCTGCAGCAGCAGCAGATGAAGCAGCAGATCGGGTCCCCAGGCCAGCCGAACCCCATGAGCCCCCAGCAGCACATGCTCTCAGGACAGCCCCAGGCCTCGCACCTCCCCGGCCAGCAGATGGCCACGTCCCTCAGTAGCCAGGTGCGGTCTCCGGCCCCTGTCCAGTCTCCGCGGCCCCAGTCCCAGCCTCCACATTCCAGCCCGTCGCCACGGATACAGCCCCAGCCTTCACCACATCACGTGTCGCCCCAGACTGGTTCCCCCCACCCCGGACTGGCAGTCACCATGGCCAGCTCCATAGATCAGGGACACTTGGGGAACCCCGAACAGAGTGCAATGCTCCCCCAGCTGAACACCCCCAACAGGAGTGCGTTGTCCAGTGAGCTGTCCCTGGTCGGCGACACCACGGGAGACACCCTAGAAAAGTTTGTGGAGGGTTTGTAGCATTGTGAGAGCATCACCTTTGTTTTTGTTTTTGTTTTTGTTTTTCCCTTTCATGTTCTTGGACCTTTTGTACTGAAATCCAGGCATCTAGGCTCTTTTTATTCCTAGATGGAACTGCTACTTCCAAGCCATGGAAGGGTAGATTGCTGTTTAAAGAAACAATACAAAGAATATATTTTTTTGTTAAAAACCAGTTGATTTAAATATCTGGTCTCTCTCTCTCTCTCTCTCTTTCTCTCTCTTTCTGTTTTTGTTTTTTCGTTTTTGTTTTTTGTTTTGGGGGGAGGGGGGTTTTGTTTGGATTCTTTTTGTCGTCATTGCTGGTGACTCATGCCTTTTTTTAACGGGAAAAACAAGTTCATTATATTCATATTTTTTATTTGTATTTTCAAGACTTTAAACATTTATGTTTAAAAGTGAGAAAAATAATATTCAGAAACTGATTCCTGAAATAATGCAAGCTTATAATGTATCCCGATAACTTTCTGATGTTGCGGGAAGATTTTTTCTATAGTGAACTCTGTGGGCGTCCTCCAAGTATTACCCCTGGACAGCAGCGATTGGCTCCTGCGTGCACACACGTACACACCCACACACGTCTATCTATACATACTGGCTGAAGCCAAACTCTTGTCTTGCAGATGTAGAAATTGTTGCTTTGTTTCTCTGATAAAACTGGTTTTAGGCAAAAAATAGGGACGATCACTCTCTTAGACCCTGCTCATGTTCATAGAGAAGACGCGTTCTTTTCTTCCTTCTACGTGAAACTTGAAATGAGGAAAAGCAATTCTAGTGTAAATCATGCAAGCGCTATAATTACTATAAATAAGAAAATTGAAGAAGATTCAATCACTGTATAGAACGGTAAAGTACCAACTCATTTCTTATATCATATTGTTAAATAAACTGTGTGCAACAGACAAGAAGGGTGGTCCTTGAATTCGTGTACATGGTATTAACACTTCGTGTTCGGGGTCTTTTGTTATGAAGATGCTGTTTTCAACATTGTATTTGGACTATGCATGTGTTTTTTTTTCCCCATTGTATATAAAGTACCGCTTAAAATTGATATAAATTACTGAAGTTTTTAACATGTATTCTGTTCTTTAAGATCCCTGTAAGAATGTTCAAGGTTTTTATTTATTTATATCTTTTTTTGGAGTCTGTTCTTTGTAAGACATGATTCTAGTCATTTGCTCACCGAAGAGAGGTGGGGGCCGTGGTCCCGGTGCCTGTGGGGGTGGCAGCTGGGCTCCAGCTGAGGCCTGGGAGGGGCCTCCTTGCCGCTCAAAGAGAACCTCACCCGGAGTCAGGGACGCCAGTGGGCCTGCAGCAGCGCTTTGTCTCCCGTCCACTCCCCGGCTTAGCCGCCACCCATCCCTACATACCAGTCCCAGGGTGCTCCGAGGACTGGCGGGGGTGCCTGGGTCGGTGGGGAGCCTGCTGCCACGGCCTCCGACCCTAGGCTGGGCAGATGCGGCCGCAGCCCCTCCTTTCCCACCTTCCCCTAGAAACAGGGAGGTGCTGCCCTGGGGGCCGCTGTGGGGAGGATGTGGGCCGCTGGCCACCGGCCCTGCTGTGATGAGAAGAGGCCTCCAGCTTTGACAACACTTGGAGGCGGCCGCCTGGTGCCACCCCTCCTCTCTCAGTCCCTTACTGGGGGTGACGCCAGGTCCCAAACGCTCTAAGAATCACCTCTGAGATGAGACCGCCGCCACCAGGAGCGCTGAAGTTCATGCTCTCGTCTGCGCACCGCTCCCAGGGCGCAGGCCACAGCGGGGGCCACAGCCAAGGGTTGTGGTTTGAAAATTAGAAATCGTGGCCCAGATTGCTTTCCTTTTGGCCCTGTATTCACAGAAATACTTTCAAAATAGTTGAATTGGGATCCTAAATTTGAGGAAACTCTTTCAAGAAATTAGGCACAGCCTCGCATCTCGTTTGACTTACAGATTCGTCCAGGTAAGACCACCATCTGCACCACCAACCAGCCCTCATCAGCGCCCCATCCCAAAAGGAGGCAGAGCTCTGCCCTCAGCCGGCCGCGTGCCATCTTTGCTCAGCGAGCTCGCATCCCACGTCCGTGACCCTTTTGCTGACTGCCTTCTGCACCTGTGCCCTGAGCTGAGCCCATGTTCAGACAAGAAGTGTAGGCGGCCCGGAGACCCAGAGAAGCAGCTCCAGGCCCACGCTGCAGACACACAGCCCTTTAACCTGGCCGGTGGGGAGTTTCTTTCAGGTCATCCTGGAATCCGGTAGCCTGCACCGGCCTCATCCTCTCTGATCCAGTGCCATCCAGATGCCAAAGGATTCGGCCAAGGGGGTGTGGTCTGGTTGCTAACCCGCCACTTGCCCCAAGGAATTTCCGTGAGAGCTGGAAAGCCCCACGAGGCATTTCACGTGCTGCCTGCTTAGGAAGAGAAGAAAAAAGTCCTTTATTTGTGATCAAAAAGAGGAAACTTGAAATGTGCTGGTGTTTATAATAAAAGCTGGTAAAACTGCTTGGATTCAAGGTGGTTCCAGTTGGCTAACGACCCTTAGAGCTTAGCAGTGAGATGAAGGGCCTCAGTTGATTGTGTCTAGCGCATGTGTTTGATGATGTTTTTGAGAATTTAGCATGTTAAAAACAGTTGGGGGGTTCTGCTGTGGCGCGATGGGATCGGCAGGGTCTCTGCAGCGCCGGGACACAGGTTCGATCCCTGGCCTGGCACAGCATTAAAAGGGTCAAACGTTTACCACTGCTGCGGTGAAAGTTGCCGGGCTCTGATTCCTGGGCCGCGACCTCCATATGCCACAGGCGGGAACACTTGGCTGCAGCTTCCGAGTCACACAGGTAAAGCATGTCTAAGACCTCAGGCTGAAGCCTTGTCACTCTCTTTATAAAGTGGAACGAAAGATTTCTGCAGTTCCTGTCATGGCGCAGTGGTTAATGAATCTGACTAGGAACCATGAGCTTGTGGGTTCGATCCCTGGCCTTGCTCAGTGGGTTAAGGATCCAGCGCTGCCGTGAACTGTGGTGTAGGTTGCAGATGCAGCTCGGATCCCGCGTTAGAGTGGCTCTGGTGTAGGCCAGCAGCTACAGCTCCGATTGGACCCCTAGCCTGGGAACCTCCATATGCCGCAGGTGTGGCCCTAGAAAAGGCAAAAAGACCAAAAAAAAAAAAAAAAGTGGAACCAAAGATTTCATTTGAGCCAAAAGTGCGCTTTCAGAGTTTCCATTGTGGCTCCGCAGGTTAAGAACCTGACTAGTATCCATAAGAATACGGGTTTGATCCCTGGCCCTGCTCAGTGGGTTAAGATTCCAGTGTTACCATGAGCTTCGGCCATAGGTCGCAGATGCAGCTCGGATCCTGTGTTGCTGTGGCTCTGGTGTAGGCCATTATCTGCAGCTCTGATTCAACCCCTTGTCTGGAAACTTCCCTATGCCACAGGTGCAGCCCTAATAAGGGGAAAAAAAATGGGCTTTTAGAACTTCATTAGAGGAGTTTCCATCGTGGTTCAGCAGAAACGAATCTGACTAGTATGCATGAGGATGCAAGTTTGATCCCTGGCCTCAGTGGATTAAGGATCCAGTGTTGCTGTGAACTGTGGTGTAGGCCTGCAGCTACAGCTCCGATTTGACCCCTAGCCTGGGAACCTCCATATACCCCAGGTGCGGCCCTTAAAAAAAAAAACCAAAAACCAAAAAACCTGCATTAGAGAGTTGCTCTAAAAAAAAGAAAAGAGCTGAGCATTGGGTAGCAGCCAGAGCATAACCAGGAAGTATGTTGCCCAAGGCCAGTGCTAGGAAGTAGCTGCTTCGTGTGTAGGTGAGCAGGAGCTCATAGGAATGGAGACAGTGCCCACCTGGGCTCCCAGAGCCATGCTGCACCTTCCCAGGGTATCCCAAGCTCGCTGCACCGCGTGACCCGGCTGTGATGTCTCTGCAAAGTCAAGAGTGGGAAATGGGTCAGGAGAGAGACAGCAGATGTGAGCAGCCAGGCTGCCAGAGAAAACTGAGGAACTGTGATGAGATGAGGGTGCAAAAGGCGCTTTCCTCAAGCTCATGCTCCTCACAGAGGACAGACTCGGATCCATGTGCTGAAATTACTTCACTGAACGCAAAATTCACAGGGCGCTCTCAGAAGAACTTGAGGAAGGCAGTGGTATAGACGTGAGGGGATTAGGAAGAGACCGGAGTCGGAGAGAGCAGGTCGTAGAAACCATGAGCCTGGGAGTTCCCTGGTGGCCTCGTGGTTAAGGATTCGGTGTTGTTACTGCTGTGGTGCAGGTGCGGTCCCTGGCCTGGGAACTTGTGTATGCGGCGGGAGTGGCAAAGCAAACCGTGGGCCTGAGAACCCAGGGGGTGGGGAAGTCAGGGCACAGGGCCTTGGCCTTGGCCTCGAGCCAGCTCCTCTGCTTCCCGCCCTCGGAAAAGGCAGGGCTGACCCCTCCACCCAGCCATAGGTGGGAGGACAGAGGCACCGTGGGCCGCCGGCCCCGAGCCACACTACCCTTTTCAAAAGGAGCTTTTCCTCCCAGCCTTGAAAACCATCCTCCATGCCTGCTTCCCTCTTAATCCACAGCATCACAAGAACCTACTTGGGGGTACCACGGCGAAGTGGGGTGTTGCAGTCCATCACAGCCCTTCAGATGCTGCAAACGGTATGAAGTAATTAGGTCCTTACAAAGGACGGTGTGGGCCTCGGCCTGCCTGTGGCTGGTGCTCACTGGTTCACTTCGGCATCAGGAAAGAAGTGTTGCCTGCGGGTCAGTGGGTGTAGATGAGCCCAGCCCTCTGCCTGCCCAATGCCTACAAAGGGCGTAATGACGGAGATGGGATTTACTTACTGCCTGATCGGAAGCCCATAGCTCTGGGCCAGCAACAAGGATGCCTCTCAGAAACGAATGATTTTCAGAGTTCCTGTTGTAGCTCAGTGAGTTAACCCAACTGTGTGTCCGTGAGGATGTGGGTTTGATCCCTGGTCCTGCCCAGTGGATTAAGGATCCAGCATTGCCGTGAGCTGTGGGGCAGATCACAAGAGGAGCTCAGATCCCGCGTTGCTGTGGCTATGGTGTAGGCCGGCAGCTGCAGCTCCAATTCGACCCCTAGCCTGGGAACGTCCATATGCCACAGAAAAATAAATATACAGACATCCCAATGACAGGGATCCAATAGGGGTCCTCAAGGGAGATGGTGATGTTTGGGGAATGTCACAAGCGAGGTGAGGCCCCTTTGTCCCCAAGTCCTTCAGGAGAACGTCCAGAGAGGACATCCTTGCAAAGGATGGTGCGGGGGTACCTGTGCCTCCACCACCAACCCTTCCTTGTCCCCTCCGACCCCACACAGGGCCCTCACGTCCAAGCCACAGAAGAGGAGGGTTGCTTCCTGTGCTGCTGCTGGGAAGTAGGGGAAGGGAGATGGAGAAAGGGGCAGGGAAGCAAGGGGGCTGTGGGGACCGTGCAGGCGGCACTCAGAGCTCACAGGAGTCCAGTAGCCAGAACTGGGGTCACCAGTGAGAGCAAGGCCTCCACAGGCCAGAGCACAGTGGACTCTCAGGCCCCCAGGGAGGCCGCTTCTCACTGTTCCCAACCTCTAGACACTTGAGTTCTGATCTCTGGTTTCCTGGGTGGGAAGTCTCAAGTGCCAGAAGGGGCAGGAAACACATGAATGTCTGACCCAAGGCCTCTTCCCTCTGGAACAGCAGCATCTGTCCCCTGATGCACACCTGTTGCTTCTCGCTGAACTCCAGACAAGCAGCGAGTCTGTCCACTCCGCAAGTGCTGGTTGATGGGTCTCTAAGCAGTGACACTCAGTCCCTGGAGGAGCCAATTGACAGGTGAGTCCTGAAGGAAGGTACGAGGGCTCAAAGCTGGAGCCCCGCACCCTTCCCCTCCTATTTCCGTCTCCCCAAGCAACTCCCTGCCAGCCTCCATGAAGTCAACTGAAGTACATCCGCATCTAATCATTCTTTCCCCACTTCCATTTTCCTTCTCTGCACGGGGGCCGAAATCTGCTCATGACCCGCTCCAGACCAGCTTGGATCCCTGGGCACTTTAAAAAGTCCCAGTTCCTGGCTACCAGAGGACGCACCATCACACACTTCTGTGGCTGAGGATATATCTCTGAAGGGCACAGGCCAAGACAGGACAAAAGGCCCTGGTGGGTGTGGCTGGAACCTAATAGATTTGCCCCCCGCAGAGCCTGGGTTTCACTTGCCTTGGTGGAGCCCGTCCCTGCTTAACTGAAGCCACCGTCTGTCTCTCTCCTCCCTTTACCAAATACCACCTCCCTGTCCTGAAATCAAAGGGCTCCCCAAGCTAGATCTATTGCCCTGTAAACCAATATATCATGTCCTACAAATGAGATGATTTCCTGAGTGAAGCGGTCAACCAACGAAATGTGAGGCTGAGACCCCTCAACTCAGTGACATCCTAGGAACACTCTGCCTGGCACTAGCTCAGCGAGTCTGGAGTGAGGGAGGAAGAAAACTGGGGGTCAGGTTATGCAGGGCTTGGAGGTTATGCAAAGCAGAAGGGGTTTGGAAGTGACTATGCAGGGAAACCATTGGAGGACCCTGATTGAGGAGTCTATGTATGATCAGCTGCTGTGTGGAGCATGGGGGCCAGACAGGAGGCTGCTGGGGTCTTCCAGGTGAGAGAACTCCTGCCCTTCCATTCCCATCTTCCCACTTCGTGTATGTTCCCCTTCTCAGTTGCTTGAGCCTGTAACTTGCGGATCAGCCTTGACAACTTCCACCTGAAAGTGTTCCCCGACATCCCCTCCCTGCGGCCCCAGATACGTCCAGACCCCACCGGGGAACACTCTCCCGGCTTCTGTTCTTTGCAGACCTTGTCAAAAATCTCAACCCGTTTTTCTGCAATTATTTGATCGTGGCAGCGAGTCTTCAGTCTCATAATCTTCTGGGGAGCCGCCTGAGCCCTACTTTGGTGCTGGAGAATATGCATTTTACGTGGTCTGCAACTCTATGAGAAAGGAAGCTGATGGTTGGAGTCCCCAACCAGAGTCTTACCTCCAGGAAGGCGAGAGAATTGTAATGAATGAATAAGCCCAGTTTTGCTGGTGGGCGTTGGCGCCAGAGTTTTGGGAGAGACAAGTCAAGCCTGAAACTCTCCCTTTTACTCTTTGTAGCTATTTGGCCTGCCCTGGTTTGGTTGGAAGAGACTGACTTTCAGCAGTCCGGACCGGTGGCCCGTGACTTATAAAGACCCCAGGGATGTGAGCTGCTTCTGCCCCATCGCCGTCTTTTCAAACTCTCTACCGTGGAGGCGAACGTCTGCCCCATTTCTGGGATGGACAAACCGAGACTTATGGGCAGACGAGGGCCGCCCGGCGGCCCCGGGCGCACAGTCGTCGCCCTTGATAACGCGACACAAGGTCACGGAGGTCCCGCCCCCAGGCCCGACTGTCCCGGCGGCGCAGGCCGACCGCTCCCGCTCCAGGCGAGCCCCGCCCACCCGCCGGCGCAGGCCGCAGACCGGGCAGCCGGGCGCGCGCCGTGACGTCGGCGCGCCGCGCCGGAGCAGGCCCTGCCCTGACCCCGCCCCCCTCTCTGGAAGGCCGACATGGCGCGCGAGCTGCGGACGCTGTTGCTGTGGGGCCACCGCCTGCGGGCGCCGGCGCTGGCTGCCGCCCGGGGAGGTGA
Organism: Sus scrofa; assembly: GCF_054392235.1. Lineage (NCBI taxonomy): Eukaryota > Metazoa > Chordata > Mammalia > Artiodactyla > Suidae > Sus > Sus scrofa. The sequence continues at coordinate 44,959,024 of NC_139385.1, forward strand.
GAGCGGCTGTGCAGGGCTGGTGGAGAGCGAGCGGGGACGGGGACGCGCAGAGCTCCCGGGGGCCCGAACCCCTTTTCTCCGTGGGAGGCGCGGTGACGGAACCTCCTCGCGCAGCGGCGGATATTCTGCGGTGTACGCGCTCTAGCGTGGTGAGCGGCTAACGCTGAGCGCCCTGGGGTCACCTGGCTGGGTCCAGCGCCGGGCTGCAGGGGTTCCCCGGAGGTCACGGGGTTGAACCCGGGCCCGCGTGACTGCAGCAGCGGGTTCTTCCCAACGGGCTCCTCGGGCCGGATTGAGGCGGAGGGACCGCGGTCTCCTCGCTCGCGGAGCCGAAGGCGCTTTCAGGGGATTGTGTGCGCTGGGAACGGGCTTCCCCAGGGTGATTACTTAAGTACCTTAGTTGCGCTCTTATTCCTCCCCTCCGCCCAAGTTGATTTATGCACGAGTAACGCATAAGCCCCCTTGGTCAGTCCTTCATTCGACACAAATCGGAATGCCCAGTGGGCCCAGCGCGGCACGCGGCCGCGAAACCCACAGAACCGGCACCTTGGCCTTCGTGCAGCCCGTGGACTTGGGGTTGTTGACCGCCGTATCCCCAGGGCCTGGAATTGGTAGGTGCTCAAGTAAATGTTGAAAAGAAAGAACGACCGCTGTCTGTCCTCACTCCCCGCTCGGAAGTAACCACCGGTGAGAACGTCTTGGCGTTCCTTCCAGGCTTTCCACACGCAGTTGCTGATGTACGGAAATAGATACGTCGAACAGTTTTTGCGTAAAAAGGCCTAAACCATATATACACTGTGCTGCGGGTTTGTTTTGTTTTGTTTTGTTTTTTAAAGCTCCAGATTGGCTTAGACATCTTTTCGTGTCAGCATGCACCGGTCTATGCCTTTACAGTGATATTACAGAATTAGAATTTTAGAATTGATGGTGTGGAGCTAGTGTGTGCTTGAAATGGTGGTTGATTTTGCTAAACTGCTGTTCAAGAAGTCAGGCTTTATCAATTTATAGTCTCATTGGCAGGGAATGAGACTACCTATGTCAAGGCATCTTTTCCAACACTGGATGTTAAATCTTTTCCAAACTGATGGTTTATAAACTACCTTGTTTAACTTACATTTGCATGGATACTAGTAATGTTTTCATTTGTTTAATGGCTGATATTCTTTGAATTTCCTCTTCATATCTTTCACATTTTTCTCTGTTATCTGAGTTTTAAATTTTGGCGTGGTCTGTTTAAACAATGATTCTTTAAAAATAACATGCAGAGTTCCAGCTGCGGCTCAGTGGGTTGAGGGTCCGGTTTTGCTGCAGCTGTGGCATAGATCATAGCTCCGGCTGGGATTCCATCCCTGGCCTGGGAACTTCCATGTGCCACGGGGGGTGGGGGGGGAGCCAAAAAAAGAAAATTTTTTTTTTTTCAGTAAAATAAAAGGACATGCATTAACAAATGTTTGTAGATTATTGTTACTTGTATCTAACATCTTCCTTCCTTTTTGGATTTGTTTTCTGTTTTTACCAGAGTACACTCTTGTGTTAGTTCTGCAGAAGTCAGTGTGTTGAAAATTTTCTAAGCCCCATATGTCTAAAAATTTTTTTGTTTTGCCCTCATACTTGTAAAGTAGTTGGGCGGGTTCTGGTATTCCAGGTCAAAGTCATTTTCCTTTACTACAAATAGTGCTGTTGTCTTCTACCATCCTCTGTACAGGTGAGCAGTCATATCAACTTGATTCTTGTGTTTTTGTAGCTGACTTGTTTTCCCCCCCCCAGAGGTTCAGATTCTTTTCTCTCTCTCTTTTTTTTTGGCAGCCCTGGGGCATATTGAGTTCCTGGGCCAGGAATCAGATCCCAGCCCCGGTTGGTACCTATGCCTCTACGACGCCAGATGCTTTAACTCACGGTGCAGGGCCAGGGATCAAACCAGTGTCTAGTGCTGTAGACATGCCGTCAATCTCTTTTCGCCCCAATGAGTACTCCAAGATTCTTTTTTTTTTTTTAAGGGTCACAGGTGTGGCATATGGAAGTTCCCAGGTTAGAGGTCGAATTGGAGCTACAGCTGCCAGCCTACACCATAGTAATGCCAGGTCCAAAGCCACATCTGTAACCTACACCATAGCTCATGGCAATGCTCATAACCCACTGAGCAAGGCCAGGGATCGAGCCCACATTCTCATGGATACTAGTCGGATTCATTTCCACTTCGCCCCGACCATGTATGTTTGTAATTCAATCTTTGTTCCATTTAAAGATACCTCAGTTTTCAGCTCAGCCAATTTTTGTTGTTTCTTTATCTCTTTCCCTTAATAATCTGTGTGCTCTACTTCTGCAGCTTCTCTCACAGAGATTCAAGCATTCTTTTGCTTGCACCTGAGATACAGAACCTGTTCTTGAAAACCTTCTAACTGCAGATGGTCTTGTCGTTGCCACTTGTGTGGATAAGTGTAAAATTACAGTTGTTTGGATGGATGGAGTGATGCGTGCATCTAGCCAAGGAACTGTCTCTCATACAGTGCGGGGAAGAGACTGTGATTGTAGGAGAACTCACCTATATGAAAATTCAGAATTCACCTGTATTTTTTTCCTCATTTCCTGGGAAGATACTGTCCAGTTTTAGCGTGTGCCTGGCTTCACATTGAGGATTCCAACCTCCTGTTACCACCATCCTAGTACCGCTTGCACTTAGGATGTCTCTGTGAGGTGTGGGATAGAGTCTCTGATTGTGGACTTGTTATTTTGTACTTTTGCTTATTTCTTGCTTTATTCAACCAAGATAATGCCCTCTGGGACTTCAAAGATGATGTGGCCCTGCTGTCGGGGTCATAGGTTAGTGGGAGCTCCTGGCTGCCAGCTGGCCTCTCGGCCACACTGGAGGCATGTGCGGTGTATCAGAGAAAGCAGAAGCACGGGGTTGACTGTTGCTGAGGTTTCACAGAAGACAGGATACATGTGCAGGTCTTCAAAATATTAGGTGCAGGGGAAGAAGATGCCTCGAATGATTTGGTTTGACAGGAAACTAGGAGTAATAGGGGAGTGAGGGTGGATGAGGCTAAAAATTATGTCTTTTCTCTTGTGTTAGATGTGAACTTGTGGGTAGAGCCATCGTGTCTTTCTGTAGTCAGAATGGTCACAGTGCCGGCCCTGGGCCAGAGTTGGGAGAAGCCAACATCGGTCACTGGAAGGACCACTTGCACCTGACTTTACATGCCCTCCGGACCTGGTGGCACATTACAGATCATACGTCTTTGTGAATCTTTTTTTGTCTTTTTAGGGCCGCAGGTGTGGCATATGAAAGTTCCCAGGCTAGAGGTTGACTCGGAGCCACATCTGCAACCCACATCACAGCTCACGGCAGTGAGGCCTTAACCCACTGAGTGAGGCCAGGGATTGAACCTGCGTCCTTATGGATACTAGTTGGGTTTGTTACAGCTGAGCCATGACAGGAACTCCACACTCAGTTTTGATACAGAACACCTGCCTTTTACTAGGAAGCTCCTGTATGCTTAGTGCACACGTAGACTTCCCCAAAGTTCTGTGGTGTTTGGTAAGGGTGGATTTCAAGGTGTGTTTGGTATGGCTGTTTATTTCTGCTGAGGCCACTAAGAATTAGTGAAAGTTGGAGTTTGAAAAACCAGTGTCTGCTTCCGGGCATTATTTCCACCTGCTTTTTGGTGTCCAAAGATCAGGTGATTTAAATACATGGGTGTAACTAATTTTGAAAGAATGGGTCAGTTATTTAGCAACCATATAATCAGGACCTATGATTAGCTTTGGGCCAGCAATGAGGAAACCTCTCAGGAACTTTGTTGATTCTCAGAGTGCTCAGCAGGTTGAGAATCTGACTAGTATCCATGAGGATGCTGGTTAATCCCTGGCCTCGTTTAGTGAGTTAAGGATCCAGCATTGCTGCAAGCTGCAGCATAGGTTGCAGATGCCCCCAAGATTTGGCGTTGCTATAGCTGTATGCTGTGGGTTCGGCCCTGACAACAACAACAACAATGACAACGAATTATGATTAGACAAGTTCCTGCTGTAGCATAAGGGGTAAAGATCTGGTGTGGGCACTGGCTGCAGCTTCGGCTCAGATTGGATCTCTGGCTTGGAGACTTCCATATGCTACTGGTATGGCTGAAAAAGGAGGGGGGGAATGTGATTAGAATATTAAAAATTGGGGTTCCTGCTGTGGTGCAAAGGATCGGTGGTGTCTTTGCAGTGCCTGGATGCATGTTCAGTCCTCAGACTGGCACAGTGGGTTAAAGAATCTGCAGCTCAGATCTGATCCCTGGCCCAGGAACTCCATATGGTACAAGTAGCCAAAAAGAGAAAAAAAAGAATATTAAAACTTAATTTTGCATGGAGTTCCCTTCGTGGCTCAGCAGAAACGAATCTGACTAGCATCCATAAGGACGCAGTTTTCATCCCTGGCCTCGCTCAGTGGGTTAACGATCCTGAGTTGCTGTGAGGTGTGGTATAGGTTGCAGACGCAGCTCAGATCTGCTGTGGCTGTGGCTGTGGCATAGGCTAGCAGCTACAGCTCTGATTTGACCCCTAGCCTAGGAACCTCCATATGCCACAGGTGTGCCCAAAAAAGACCAAAAAAAAGTAAATAAATAAATTTGTAATTCCCATCATGGCTCAGCAGTAATGAACCAGGCTAGTATCCATGAGGATGTTGTGGGTTTGATCCCTGGCCTTGCTCTGCTCAATGGGTTAAGGATCTGGTGTTGCCATGAGCCACGGTGTAGGTGGCAGATTCAGCTCAGATCCCATGTTGCTGTGGTTGTGGTGTAGGCTGGCAGTTACAGCTCTGATTCGACCCCTAGCCTGGGAATTTCCATATGCTCTGGGCACAGCCCTAAAAAAAAAAAAAAAAAAAAAAAAAAATTAAATAATTTTGAGGTAGCCAAAATTAATACTATATTTTATTTTACTTTTTTGCCACCCCATGGCATAATGGCATTCCTGGGTCAGGGATCAAATCTGAGCTGTAGTTGTGACCTAAGCCGCTGTTGCAGCAACACTGCAACACTTAAGCCACTTGAACCTGTGTCCCAGTGCTCTTAAGATACTGCTGATCCTGTTGTGCCACAGTAGGAACTCTGAATGCTATATTTTAAAGGAACAGACTATATAGCAATACTGTTAAGTACAAAATAAAACAGCTTTCTATCCTGATCTGTTTCTGGTTTTTGCCAGTACCATACTGTTTTGATGATTGTGGCTTTGTAGTATTATCTGAGGTCAGGGAGCCTGATTCCTCCAGCTCCATTTTTCTTTCTCAGGATGGCTTTGGCTCTTCTGAGTCTTTTGTGCTTCCAAACAAACTTTAAAATATTTTCTTCTGGAGTTCCCATCGTGGCATAGCAGAAACAAATCTGACTAGGAACCATGAGGTTGCAGGTTCGATCCCTGGCCTTGCTCGATCTGGTGTTGCCATGAGCTGTGGTATAGGTCGAAGACATGGCTCGGCTCTGGCGTTGCTGTGGCTGTGGCATAGGCCGGCAGTAACAGCTCCAGTTAGACCCCTAGCCTGGGAACCTCCATATGCGTGTTGGTGCAGCCCTAAAAAGGCAAAAAGACAAAAAATAATAATAAAAAAAGTATTTTCTTCTTTGGGAGTTCCCATCGTGGCACTGTGGAAACAAATCTGCCTAGGAACCATGAGGTTGCGGGTTCGATCTCTCATCTTGCTCAGTGGGTTAGGATCCAGCATTACCATGAGCTGTGGTATAGGTTGCAAACACAGCTCAGATCCCACGTTGCTGTGGCTGTGGTGTAGGCCGGCAGCTGTAACTCAGATTTGACCCCTAGCCTTGGAAACTCCATATGCCATGGGTGCACCCCCAAAAGATAAAAAGCAAAACATTTTTTTCTTCTAGTTCTGTGGAAGATGCCATTGGTAATGTGATAGGGATTGCATTGAATCTGTAGATTGCCTTGGGTGGTGTAGTCATTTTGACAATATTGATTCTGCCCATCCAGGAACATGGTATTATCTTTCCATCTGTTTGTATCACCTTTGATTTCTTTCATCAGCACCTTATACTTTTCAGAGTACAGGCCTTTTTTCTTTTTAAGTAGGTTTATTCCTAGGTATTTTATTCATTTTGATGCAGTAGTAAATGGGATTGTTTCCCTAATTTCTCTTTCTGATCTTTCATTGTTAGTATATAGAGATGCAATTGATTTCTGTGTATTAATTTTGTATCCTGCGACTTTGCCAAATTCATTGATGAGCTATAACAGTTTTCTGGTAGAGACTTAATTTTCTAGGTATTGTGTCATGACATCTGCAAACTGATAATTTTACTTCTCCTTTTCCAAAAGTATTCCTTTTATTTTTTTTTTCCCTGATTGCTTTGGCTAGGACTTCCAAAAGTATGTTCAGTAGTAGTGGTGAGAGTGGACATTCTTATCTTGTTCCCGATCTTAGTGGGAATTCTTTCAGCTTTTTACCATTAGAATGATGTTAGCTGTGGGTTTGTCATATATGGCCTTTATTATGATAGAGTAGGTTCCCTCTATGCCCACTTTCTGGAGGTTTTTTATTTTTTTATTTTTTTTCAGTGCTGTACCCGGGGTATATGGTGATTCCCAGGCTAGGGGTTGAATCTGAGCTGTAGCTGCCGGCCTACACCACAGCCATGGCAACACGGATTCTGAGCTGCATCTGTGACCTACGCCACAGCTCATGGCAACACTAGATCCTTACCCCCCCCCACTGAGCCAGGCCCGGGATTGAACCTGCATCTTCATAGATACTAGTCACAGTTGTTTGGGAACTCCTATTGGAATTTTTCTTTTCTTTTCTTTTTTTTTTTTTTTTTTTGTCTTTTTACCATTTCTTGGGCCGCTCCCTTGGCATATGGAGGTTCCGAGGCTAGGGGTCCAATCGGAGCTATAGCGACCGGCCTACGCCAGAGCCGCAGCAACACGGGATCTGAGCTGAGTCTGCAACCTGCACCACAGCTCACGGCAACGCCGGATCCTTAACCCACTGAGCAAGGGCAGGGACCGAACCCGCAACCTCATGGTTCCTAGTTGGATTCGTTAACCACTGCGCCACAACGGGAACTCCCTCCTGTTGGAATTTTTCTAATCATAGTTTCAATTTCAGGACTTGTGATTGACCTGTCCTCTTTTCTATTTCGTCTTAGTGTTGGAAGATTGTACTTTTCTAAGAATTTGTCCATTTCTTCTAGTTGTCCATTTTGTTGGCATATAGTTGTTTGTAGTAGTCTCTTAGGTTCCTTTGTACTTCTGTGATGCCCATTGTAAATTCTCCTTTTTCATTTCTAATTTTATTGATTTGAGTCCTCTCTCTTTCTTGATGAGTCTGGTTAAGGGTTTATCAATTTTGTTGATCTTTTCAAAGAACCAGCTTTTAGTTTCATTGATCTTTTCTGTGGTTTCCTTCATTTCTATTTCATTGATTTCTGCTCTGATCTTTATGCTTTCTTTCCCTCTGCTCACTTTGGGTTTGGGGTCTGTTCTCTCTCTAGTTGCTTTTGGTGTAAAATTATGTTGTTTATTTGAGATTTTTCGCTTCCTGAGGTAGGCTTGTATTGCTATAAACTTCCTTCTTAGAACTGCTTTTTCTGTGTCCCATAGGTTTTGGATTGAGCCATGACGGGAACTCCTGTTTGCAAGTTCTAAGTGATTTAGAGGGGTTCAGCTGGCCCTGAAAGCCTCCCTCCCTCGCTTCCTCCTCTTTTGGTGAAATACGTCCTTTCTAAAAAGGAGTCTGGGAGTTCCTGTCATGGTGCAGTGGAAACGAATCTGACTAGGAACTGTGAGGTTGCAGGTTGGATCCCTGGCCTGGCACAGTGGGTTAAGGATGTGGTGTTGCCATGAGCTGTGGTGTAGGTCACAGACGTGGCTCAGATCTGGCATGGCTGTGGCTGTGGTGTAGGCCAGCAGCTGCAGCTCCAATTAGACCCCTAGCCTGGGAACCTCCATATGCCATAGGTGCGGCCCTAAAACGACAAAAGGCAAAAAAGAAAAAAAAGTAGTCTGTATAATACATGTGTGCAGTTTCTAAAAGAAGTGTAAAATGAATATCCATTGCTCAGCTTAAGAAATAGAAATCACCTGTCTCTGAAGGCACCGTATGTCCCTTCTGTCTTTCCCAGAGGTAACTGCTGACTTGCATTTCCTGGTTTTTATTCCTGTTTTTATTTCTACATGTGTATAAACATGTATGTACACATGTGTAAATATGTGTACACACAGTTTACTGAACTAATGCTCGTATATTCTGTTGCGACTTTGCTTTCTTGGCTCAACATTATGTTTTCTTAGCTTTATCCTTGGTGATGCTCATTCATTTTCCGTGCTTATCCATTGTGTTAAGATACTTTCGTTTCTTTTTGTGTAATTCCTGACATATCCCTAAGTGTATGTATTGTGGGATCATTTGGAATGCTCCAGCTTTTTAAGTAAGACAGACTTATTTCCCAGGAAGAGTTGTATTTCTGTGTAGCCCACCAGCAGGACAACGAAAGTCCCTTGTGTTCCATACACAAATCCAGGGCTTGGTGTTCTCAGGTTTTTTCCATCTTTGTGAGTCTGGTGAGTGTTAAATCGTATCTTGCCTGTGTTTGAGCCTAAGGTACACCTCAGACAGTTCCTAAACTGCATGGACCGTTCACCGAGGCCCTGTTGTCTGTGAGATTGATCGGTGTCATTGTTCTGTCATGTTCCATCGAGAGAGTGCACTGCAGCTTACCTCCCCCATCCCAGGCGTGGACATCTGAGTTTATTTCTCGTGCAGGGTTTTGTAGAGGAGGCGCTGGGCACTCGCCTGTGCAGACATCCTGCCTCCCGTTTCTCTGAGGTGCACAGCTGGAGTAGAGTTGCTGGGTTTGGGGTGTGTGTTTTTACTATGTAGTTGTGACATTTTTAGAGTGGGTCTGGATTTACACTCCACCAATTCCCAGAACCCCCACTCTGCTGCATCCTCAGCGACACTTGGAATTTTCAGATGTTTTAAATGCTTGTCAATTTGATCTTTCAAAATGGTGTTTCGTTTGTGATTTTAATTGCCTTTGGAATTCTCTTGTGGTGCAGTGGGTTAAGGATCCAGCATTGTCATTGCTGTGGCTCCCGCGGGTGTGGGGGGCAGTTTTTTGTTTGTTTTGATGAACAGAAGTTCTTCATTTTAATTTCCAATCATATCCTTTGTGAATTACCCCATGGTTCTGCTGACTAAGGCCCATGGGTCAAACCAGACTTACTCGCTTTTTTGTACATAAACTTTTATCGGAACATAGATATGCCCATTCTTTTTTTTTTTTTTTTTTTAATTTTATTGGAAATAGTTGATTTTAAAAGTTGGGTTAGTTCGCGTCGTGGCTCAGCAAAAACGAATCTGACTTGCATCCATGAGGATGCAGGTTCGATCCCTGGCTTCACTCAGTGGGTTAAGGATCCTGCTGCTGTCGTGAGCTGTGGTATAGGTTGCAGACATGGCTGGGACCTGGCATTGCTGTGGCTGTGGTGTAGGCCGGTGGCTATAGCTCCAATTCAACCCCTAGCCTGGGAACCTCCATATGCCGCGGGAGCAGCCCTAGAAAGGGGCGGCGGGGGTGTGGGGTAGTTCGCTTGTGGCTCAGGTCACTGCTGTGGTAGGTTCAGTCCCTGGCCAGGGAACTTTCACATGCTGCAGACTTGGCCGTAGAAACAAACACAACACAAAAATCCTAAAATTTTTACTGTTGGGCCCTTTACCTGGGGGTCATAAAGATCATTGACTTTCTATGAAAGTTGTTCCCTGACTTATTTCCACAGATGAGAGTGGGAGCCTCATCTATGAAACTTTAATGTTTCTCTTTGTTGGTAAACTTTCTCCTGGGCTTCATTTTCCAGATTAGAAAAGAGTTGCAAACTAGCAACCGCAGGCTGCTTCTGGCTATAAACAAATTTTCTTTAATCCAAACGTTTTTATTTTATTTTATTTTAAATTTATTTTATTATTTTTTTATTACTCAATGAGTTTATCACATCTGTAGCTGTATAATGATCATCACAATCCAATTTCACAGGATTTCCATCCCACAACCCAAGCACATCCCTCCACCCCCCAAACTGTTTCCTCTGGAGACCATAAGTTTTTCAATGTCTGTGAGTCAGCATCTGTTCTGCAAAGAAGTTTAGTCTGTCCTTTTTTCAGATTCCACATGTCAGTGAAATCATTGGATGTTGGTGTCTCATTGTCTGGCTGACTTCACTTAGCATGGTAATTTCTAGGTCCATCCATGTTGCTAAAAATGCTGTATTTCATTCATTTTAATGGCTGAGTCATATTCCACTGTGTATATGTACCACATCTTCTTGATCCACTCCTCTGTCGATGGACATTGAGGTTGTTTCCATGTCTTGGCTATTGTCAATAGTGCTGCAATGAACACTGGAGTACATGGGTCTTTGTGAGTCATGGATTTCTCTAGGTAGATGCCCAGGAGTGGGATTGCTGGATCAAATGGTAGTTCTATTTTTAGTTTTCTGAGGCATCTCCATACTGCTTTCCACAGTGGTTGCACCAATTTACAATCCCACCAACATTGTACTAGGGTTCCTTTTTCTCCACACCCTCTCTAGCACTTACTGTTTGTAGACTTTTGGATGATGGCCATTCTGGCTGGTGTAAGGTGGTACCTCCTCGTGGTTTTGATTTGCATCTCTCTAATCATGAGTGATGTTGAACATCTTTTCATGTGTTTTTTGGCCATCCGTATGTCTTCTTTGGAGAACTGTCTATTTAGATCTTCTGCCCATTTTTTGATGTTTGTTTTTTTTGATATGGAGCTACAGAAGTTGTTTATAAATTTTGGAGATTAATCCCTTGTCAGTTGATTCATTTGCAAAGATTTTCCCCCATTCTGTGAGTTGTCTTTTCGTTTTGTTTAGGGTTTCCTTTGCTGTGCAGAAACTTTTAAGTTTGATTAGGTCCCATTTGTTTATTTTTGTTTTTACCGTCATTACTCTAGGAGGTAGATCTCAAATGAGAGTGGGAGCCTCATCTTTGAAACTTTAATGTTTCTCTTTGTTGGTAAACTTTCTCCTGGGCTTCATTTTCCAGATTAAAAAAGAGTTGCAAACTAGCAACCGCAGGCTACTTCTGGCTATAAACAAATTTTCTTTAATCCAAACATTTTTAAAAAGTAATTGCTCCAAGGGGAAACGTGGGGAGAGGGATAAATTAGGGGTTGAGGTTGACATATACACACTGCTGTGTATCACGTAGATAAGTAACGAGCAGCTGCTCTGTAGCATGGGGCAGTCTACTCAGTGGTGTGTAGTAACCTACATGGGAAAAGAATCTGAAAAAGAACAGAGGTATGAACATGTATAACTGACTGACTTTGCTGTACACCTGAAACTAATGCAACTTCAAACTAATGCAACTTTTGCAAATCACCTACACCCAATACAATTTTTTTTACAAAAAGTAATCGTAAACATTTAAAGTCCGATTTGGAGTTCCCTTGTGGCACAGTGGGTTAAGCATTCACTGTTGTCACTGCAGCGGCCTGGGTCGCTGCTGTGGTGAGGGTTCAGTCCCTGGCCCAGAAACTTCCATATGCCATGGGTGCTGCCCAAATAAGTAAAGTCAGATTGGACATAAATATTTGAGTTTCTTATTTCTTTTGAAAAAGCAGAAGTTCTGAGTCTTGGCCTGCCTTCCACAGTGGTGACAGCCTCTTAGGGTAAGGAGCGTCTGCCACCTCCTGCCCTTGGGCTGCCCTCCGCAGGTTGCTGTGGGGCCCGTGCTCTCGCTTGTTCCTTTGTTCCGGGGCCGTTAGGACCATTTCTTTGGCTGTTACTATTATTTTTGTATAGTAGAGGCAATTATATTGATTTACTGTTTACAGGCCTACCTCATTTTATAGTGCTTTGCTTTACTGCACTTTGCAGGTAATGCATTTTTTACACGTTGAAGCTTTGAGGCAAACCTGTGTTGAGCACACCTGTCGGCGCCGTTTTCCCAGCAGCATCTGCTCCTTTCCCATCTCTGTGTCTCCCTGTGTTTCAGACTTTCTCCTTGTTACTCTGTTGTGGTGATCTGTAATCAGTGACCTTTGATGTTGCTCTTGTAGTTGTGTGGAGGCACCACAAACGATGCCCATAAACGATGGCAGATTTGATCAGTGTCATGTATTCCACCTACCGGCCATTCCCTTGTCCCTCTCCCGGTCCTGGGGCTTCCCAGTCCTTGAGAAACAATGGTATTGAAGTTACAATGGTTTTTTTTTTTTTTTTTTGTCTTTTGTCTTTTTGTCTTTTGTTGTTGTTGTTGTTGGTATTTCTTGGGCCGCTCCTGCGGCATATGGAGGTTCCCAGGCTAGGGGCTGAATTGGAGCTGTAGCCACCGGGCTACGCCAGAGGCACAGCAACGCAGGATCCGAGCTGCGTCTGCAACCTACACCACAGCTCACAGCAACGCCGGATCGTTAACCCACTGAGCAAGGGCAGGGACCGAACCCGCAACCTCATGGTTCCTAGTCGGATTCGTTAACCACTGCGCCACGACGGGAACTCCCCATAGTGACTTTTAAATGTTCAGGTGAAAGGAAGAGTCGCATGTCTCTCAATTTGTTTTTTATTGTTGTTTTTTGTCTTTTTAGGGCCACATCTGCAGCATATGGAGGTTCCCAGGCTGGGGGTCCATTTGGAGCTGTAGCCACTGGTCTACGCCACAGCCATATCAACACCAGATCCAAGCCAAGTCTGGAACCTACACCACAGCTCATGGCAACAATGGATCCTTAACCCACTGAGCGAGGCCAGGAATTGAACCCATAACTTCATGGTTTCTAGTCGGGATTCGTTTCCACTGCGCCACAACGGGAACTCCCACATGTCTCTCACTTTAAATCAAAAGCTAGAAATGATTAAGCTTAGTGAGGAAGGCATGTCACAAGTCGAGACAGGCCAAAAACTAGGCCTCTTGTGCCAATTGGTCAGGTTGCGACTGCAGAGGAGAAGGTCTTGGGGGAGTTGAAAGTGTTCCTCGGGGGGCCATCCAAACGAAAAGATAGCATAACAGCGTTATTGCTGCTGTGGTCTGCATGGGGATCTAACCAGCCACAGCATTCCCATAAGCCAAAGCCTCGTCTGGAGCAAGGCCCTACCTCTCTTGAATTCTTTGAAGACTTCAAAGTGGGGAAGCTGCAGGGGTCAAGAGTGAAGCCACAGAGTTGTTCATGAGGTTGAAGGAAGAAGCTGTCTCCATAACAGTGACGTGCGGGGGAAGCAGCACCTTCTCTGTGGAAGCTGCAGCAAGTCGTCCGGAAGATCTAGCTGAGGTGGTTCCCTTGGCTACACTAAACACCAGCTTTTCTTTGCCTTTTTTTTTTTGCTTAGGGCCGCACCCGAGGCATATGGAGGTTCCCAGGCTAGGGGTCTAAATTGGAGCTGTAGCCGCTGGCCTACACCACAGCCACAGCTACACCAGATCCTTAATCCACTGAGCGAGGCCAGGGATCAAACCTGTGTCCTCATGGATACTACTAGTCAGATTCATTTCTGCTGAGCCATGGCAGGAACTCCCCAGCAGATTTCCAGTGTAGAGGAGGCAGCCTTCTATTAAAGAAGATTTGGGAGTTCCCGTCATGGCGCAGTGGTTAACGAATCCGACTAGGAACCATGAGGTTGCGGGTTCGATCCCTGCCCTTGCTCAGTGGGTTAAGGATCCGGCGTTGCCGTGAGCTGTGGTGTAGGTTGCAGACGCGGCTCGGATCCCGCGTTGCTGTGGCTCTGGCGTAGGCCAGTGGCTACAGCTCCAATTCGACCCCTAACCTCCATATGCCGTGGGAGCGGCCCAAAGAAATAGCAAAAAGACCAAAAAAAAAGAAGTAACATTCTGTAAGGCTATAGCTGCAATAGATAGTTGATTCCTCTGATGGATATGGGCAAAGTAAATACAAAACCGTCTCACAAAGATTTGCCGTTCTAGATGCTGTTAAGAACATTTGTGGTTCATGGGAAGAGATAAAAATAGCAACATTAATAGAAGTTTGGAAGAAGTCGAGTCCACCCCTCCTCAATGACTTCTTTTTAATTGAAGCACAGGTGAAGTAGTGTTCTGATCATTTCTGCTGTAAGCAAAGTGCTTCAGTTATACATAGATACACTTTTCTTTTTTAAGACTATTTTAGGAGTTCCCATCGTGGCTCAGTGGGTCAAGAGCTTGGCTAGTATCCATGAGGATGTGGGTTTGATCCCTGGCCTCATTCAGTGGGTTAAGGATCCGGCGTTGCTGTGAGCTGTGGCATAGGCTGGCAGCTGCAACTCCAGCCTCTAGCCAGGAACTTCCATGTGCTGCAGGTGTGGCCCGAAAAAAAGAAAAAAAAAAAAAGGACTGTTTATTTTATTTATTTTTTATTTTTATTTGTTTATTTTTTTTGGCTTTTCTAGGGCTGCTCCCACAGCATATGGAGGTTCCCAGGCTAGGGGTCGAATTGGAGCTGTAGCCACCAGCCTACGCCAGAGCCACAGCAACGAGGGATCTGAGCCATGTCTGCAACCTACACCACAGCTCACGGCAAGGGCAGGAGTCAAACCCGAACCTCATGGTTCCTAGTCGGATTCGTTAACCACTGCGCCATGACGGGAACTCCATGTTTATTTTTTATTTTTATTTATTTATTTATTTAGTCTTTTTAGGGCCATACCCACAGCATATGGAGATTCCCCGGCTAGGGGTCAAAACAGAGCTATAGCCCCCAGCCTACACCACCACTCACAGCAATGCTGGATCCTTAACCCACTGAGCAAGGCCAGGGATCAAACCCGCATCCTCATGGAGTCTAGTAGGGTTCATTAACTGCTGAGCCGCAATGGGAACTCCAAAAAAAAAAGACTGTTTTAAAGTGGTCTTTCCATTATAGTTTCCGTAGGATGTTAAGTATACTTCGCTGTGCTGCACAGCAGGACCTTGTTGTGTATTCACTCTGTATAATAGTTTACCTCTGCTGACCTCAGCCTCCCACTTGTCTTTCCCCCAACCTCCTCGCCCTTGGCAACCATAAGTTTGTTGTCTACGTCCGTGAATCTCTTAATGTTTCATGGATAGGAACATTTGTGTTGTATTTTATTTTTATTTATTCATTTATTTATTTTTGCTCTTTAGGGCTGCACCCTTGACATATGGAGGTTCCTCAGCTAGGGGTTGAACTGAAGCTACAGCTTCCGGCCTGCAGCACAGCCACAACAATGCCAGAACTGAGCTGCATCACAGATGCAGCTGTACCACAGCTCATTGGCAACGCCGGATCCTTAACCCACTGAGCGAGGCCAGGGATCCAACCCACAACCTCTTGGATACTAGTCAGATTTGTTTCCGCTGAGCCCCGACGGGAACTCCTGTGTTGTATTTTAGATGCCACACATAAGTGATATCATATGGTATTTGTCTTTCTCTTTCTGACTTAACTTCACTTGGTATGAGAATCTCTAGTTTTATCCATGTTGCTGCAAATGGCATTATTTTGTTTTTGTTTTGTTTTGTTTTTGGCCATGCCCATATGGGCATTCGGAAGTTCTTGGGCCAGGGATCAAACAGAGGCCACGGCAGCAACCTGAGCCACAGTAGTGACAACATCGGACCTGCTGTGTATTACAAGGGAACTCCTATTTTGATTTTTTTTATGGCTGAGTAGTGTTGCATTATGTGTATACATCTTTTTTTTTTTTTTTTTTTTTTGTCTTTTTAGGGCTTCACCCGTGAATGTGGAAGTTTCCAGGCTAGGGGTTGACCTGAAGCTGCAGCCGCCGGCCTGCGCCACAGCAACTTGGGATCTGAGCGGCGTCTTTGACCTACACCACAGTTCACAGCAACACTGGATCCTTACCTACCCAAAGAGCGAGGCCAGGGATTGAACCTGCATCCTCATGGATTCTAGTTGGGTTTGCTACCACTGATCCACAGTGGAAACTTCATCATTGTCTTGAGAAATTGCCAACAGTCACCCCAACTTTCAGCAGCCACCACCCTGATCAGTCATTCAGCCATCAGTGCTGAGGCAGGACCCTCCACCAGCAAAGAGATTCTGACTGGCTGGAAGCTCAGATAATGGGTAGCATTTTTTAGCAGTAAAGTATTTTTGAATTAAGGTAGTACTTTGGTTTTTTTAGACATGATACTGTTGCACACTTAATAGACTACAGTATGGTGTAAACATAGCTTTTTTGTGCACTGGGAAACCAAAACATGGGGATGACGTCGTTGCAGTACTCACTGTGGTGGGGGTCTGGAATTGAACCTGCACTGTCTCCGGAGGTCTGCCTGTAGTGCTGAACCAGCCTTGCATCGTTGAGATAAATCTACTTGGTCACGATATAGTATCATTTTTATGTATTAATGGATTTTACTTGCTAATACTCGATTGAGGCCCGCCATGTCTCTGTCCATGAGGGATATTGGTGTATTATTTCTCGTGTGTGTGTGTGTGTGTGTGTGTGTGTGATGTCTTTGTCAGGTTTTGCTGTTAGAGTTTTGCTTTCCTCATAAAACTTGAAGGGAAATAATTCCTTTTTCTATTTTCTGAACGTTTGTATACGATTGGTATTATTTCTTACTCATGTGATTGATAGAATTCAATAGACATTCTGGGCTTGGAATTCCATTTATAGAAATGTTTTTGCGAACAAATTCAATTTCTTGATTAGATATAAAGCAGTTCAGAATTTACTTATTTATTTTTTACTGCTGCACTTATGGCATGTGGACATTCTTAGGCCAGGGTTCGAATCAGAGCTGCAGCACCGGATTCAAGCCATGTCTGCCACCTACACCACAGCTTGCAGCAGAGCTGGATCCTGGACCCACTAGGTGAGTGTTTGAACCCACATCCTCACAGAGACAATGTTGGGTCCTTAACTTGCTGTGTACCACATGGGAACTGTGGAACTCCCCTTTTTTTAATTTTTATTTTTTCCTATTTCCCTTTTTTTTTTTTTTTTTTTTTACAAATTTTTATTTATTTATTTATTTATTTTTTGTCTTTTGTTGTTGTTGTTGTTGTTGCTATTTCTTGGGCCGCTCCCACGGCATATGGAGGTTCCCAGGCTAGGGGTTGAATCGGAGCTGTAGCCACCGGCCTACGCCAGAGCCACAGCAACGTGGGATCCGAGCCGCGTCTGCAACCTACACCACAGCTCACGGCAACGCCGGATCGTTAACCCACTGAGCAAGGGACCGAACCCGCAACCTCATGGTTCCTAGTCGGATTCGTTAACCACTGCGCCACGACGGGAACTCCCCTATTTCCCTTTTAATGTCTATAGAGTTTGTGACAATAATCCCACCTTCACTCCTGATGTTGGTAATTGGTATTCTCTCTTACTTTTCTTTTTCCTGTCTGTCTGTCTTTCTTTCTGTCTGTCTTTCTGTCTTTTCTTTCTGTCTGTCTTTCTTTCTGTCTGTCTTTCTGTCTTTTCTTTCTGTCTGTCTTTCTTTCTGTCTGTCTTTCTGTCTGTCTTTCTGTCTTTTTCTGTCTTTCTCTTTTTCTTTCTTTCTTCCATCTGTATTTCTTTCTTTCTGTCTTTCTCTCTTTCTTTCTCTCTGTCTTTCTTTCTGTCTGTCTTTCTGTCTTTCTTTCTTTCTGTCTATCTTTCTGTCTTTTCTTTGTCTTTCTCTCTTTCTCTCTTTCTGTCTGTCTGTCTTTTCTTTCTTTCTGTCTTTCTTTCTGTCTGTTTTTCTTTTTCTTTCTGTCTTTCTTTCTTTATGTCTGTCTGTCTTTCCGTCTGTTTGTCTTTCTGACTTTGTCTTTCTTTCTCTTTCGTTCTCTTTCATCTTTCTGTCTGTCTGTGTCTTTCTGTCTGTCTGTTTTCTGTTTCTTTCTTTCTTTTTTTCTTTCCATCTGTATTTCTTTCTTTCTGTCTTTCTTTTTCTTTCTTTCTTTCTTTCTTTCCATCTGTATTTCTTTGTCTTTCTGTCTTTCTCTCTGTCTTTCTTTTCTTTCTGTCTGTCTGTCTTTCTGTCTGTGTTTCTTTCTTTCTGTCTTTCTTTCTTTCTGTCTGTCTTTAATTCTGTCTTTCTTTTCTTTCTTTCTGTCTGTCTTTAATTCTTTCTGTCTTTCTTTTCTTTCTTTCTGTCTTTCTCTTTTGTTCTTTCTTTCATCTTTCTGTCTGTCTTTCTGTCTTTTTGTCTTTCTTTCTGTCTGTCTTCCTTTCTCTTTCGTTCTGTCTTTCTTTCTTTCTGTCTTTAATTCTTTCTGTCTTTCTATCTTTCTTTTCTTTCTGTCTTTCTCTCTTTTTGTCTTTCTGTCTGTCTTTCTGTCCTTTCTTTCTTTCTGTCTGTCTGTCTGTCTGTCTTTCTGTCTGTCTGTCTGTCTTTCTTTTTGTCTTTCTGTCTTTCTCTCTCTCTCTCTCTCTCTGTTCTGTAGTATTTGGAGTTCGCAGGCTAGGGACCAGATTCAAGCCACTGGCAACCTAAACCACAGCTGCAGCAACACCAGATCCTTAACCTATTGTGCCTGGTTGGGGATCAAACCTGTGTCCCAGGGCTCCAAAGATCCCTCTGCATCACAGCAGGAACTCCTCTCTGTGTTCCTGTTAATCAGTCTAGCTAGGGGCTTACCTCACTAGCTTTCCATTGTTAGTCCATTTTCTATTTTATTGATTTCTGCCTTGTCATTTCTTCCCTTCTCCTGTATTTGAGGTGGTTTTGTACTTCTTTTTTCACCTTCAGCCATTGCTTTAGACTTATTTTCTTTCGTAAGCATTTAAAGCTGTAAGTTTCCTGCTGCATGCCATGCAGTGTATCTCACAACTTTTAATACAGTTTTCTTTTTCTTTTTCTTTTCCCTTTTGTCTTTTTGCACCCAGGGCATATGGAAGTTCCCAGGCTAGGGGTTGAATCTAGCTGTAGCTGCCACCCTACACCATAGCCACAGCAACATCTGATCCTTAACCCACAGAGCAAGGCCACAGATCGAACCCCTGTCCTCATGGATACTAGTTGTGTTCATTACCGCTGAGCCACAGTGGGAACTCCCGTGTACATTGCATTTTCATTATCATTAAGTATGAAGTGTTATCTAATTTCCCTTGTGATTTCTTCTTTGATCCATGGATCTTTAGAATGTGTTGTTAAATTTCCAGATACTTGGGGTTTCCTAGATACTTTGTTATTATTGATTCTGAGTTAATTGTATCTAAGTTGTATTCAGAGCAAAATTACTCTGTATATTTTCATTCCTTCTAAATTTATTGAGACTTATGTCCCAGCTTATGGTCTTAGTGAATATACCATGTTTACTTGAAAAGAATAGAAACTGTATTTTGCAGTTGTAAAGTATAGTACTCTATAAGTAACCATTAAGAAAAAGTGTTTCAGGAGTTGCCGTCGTGGCTCAGTGGTTAACGAACCCGACTAGGAACCATGAGGTTGCTGGTTCAATCCCTGGCCTTGCTCAGTGGGTTAAGGATCGGGTGTGGCCGTGAGCTGTGGTGTAGGTCGCAGACGCGGCTTGGATCCTGCATTGCTGTGGCTCTGGTGTAGGCCAGTCGCTATAGCTCTGATTGGACCCCTAGCTTGGGAACCTCCATATGCCATGGGAGTGGCCCTAGAAAAGGCAAAAAGACCAAAAGAAAAAGAAAAAGCGTTTCAGGGAGTTCCTATTATGGCTCAGCAGAAACAAATCCGACTAGTATCCACAAGGATGCGGGTTCAATCCCTGGCCTCACTCAATGGGTTGGGGATCCGGCCTTGCTGTGAGTTGTGAGTGCAGGTCACAGACACAGCTTGGATCCAGTATTGCTTTGGCTGTGGTGTAGGCTAGCAGCTGTAGCTCTGATTCGACCCCTAGCCTGGGAACTCCATATGCTGCACCTCTGGCCCTAAAAAGCAAAAACAAACAAAAGTCTCCAGCTGTGATTGTGTATTTGTTTTTTCTTCCTTTTAATTCTTTCAGTTTTTTTCCCCAGATTTTTTTTATTACTCAATGAATTTTATTATATTTATAGCAAAAATTATAGCATTTTCATCCCAAACCTCCAGCACATCCCCCCACCCCGCAACCTGTCTTATTTGGAAACCATAAGTTTTTCGAAGTCTGTGAGTCAGCATTTGTTCTGCAAAGAAGATCATTGTGTTTTTTTCAGTTTCCATATGTCAGTGATAGTGTATGACATTGGTGTCTCCCTGTCTGACTGACTTCACTTAGCATGATAATTTCTAGGTCCATCCGTGTTGCTGCAAATGCCGTTCTTTCTTTCCTTTTAATGGCTGAGTAATATTCCATTGTGTATATGTACTACCTCTTCTTGATCCACTCCTCTGTCAATGGGCATTTAGGTTGTTTCCATGTCTCGGCTATTGTAAACAGTGCTGCAGTGAACATTGGAGTACATGGGTCTTTGCAAGTCATGGTTTTCTCTGGATAGATGCCCAGGAGTGGGATTGCTGGATCAAATCGTAGTTCTATTTTTAGTTTTCTGAGGAATCTCCATACTGTTTGCCACAGTGGTTGCATCAATTTACATTCCCACTAACAGTATAATAGGATTCCCTTTTCTCCACACCCTCTCTAGCATTTATTATTTGTAGACTTTTTGATGATGGCCATTCTGACTGGTATAAGATGGTACCTCATAGTGGTTCTGGTTTGCATTTCTCTAGTAATGAGTGATGTTGAACATCTTTTTCATGTGTTTTTGGCCGTCTGTATGTCTTCTTTGGAGAAACGTCTGTTTAGATCTTCTACCCGTTCTTTGATGGGTCTTTCAGTTTTAACTTCATTTATTTTGAAACCCTGTTATTAGGCAAACACATTTGTGATTAAATTTTCCTGACAAATTGTCTCTTATCATTATGGTATATTCTTCTTTTTCTCTAGTATTTTTATTTGGCAGTCTACTTTGATCTCATATGGCCGCACCATCCTTTTTAGGCTTACTTTTTGCATGGTGTATCTTTTTCCATTTATTTACTTTCAGAGTATCTATGTTTTTATTTATTTTTTATTTTTTTGTCTTTTTGCCTTTTCTAGGGCCGCTCCCGCGGCATGTGGAGGTTCCCAGGCTAGGGGTCTAATCGGAGCTGCAGCCACCGGCCTGCTCCAGAGCCACAGGAATGCGGGATCCGAGCCGCGTCTGCGACCTACACCACAGCTCACGGCAACACCGGGCAAGGTCAGGGACCGAACCCGCAAACTCATGGTTCCTAGTCGGATTCATTAACCACTGCACCACAATGGGATCTCCTGTCTTTATATTTAAAGTAATTGTTTTGTGGGCAGCGTATAATTAGGTCTTGCTTTATCAGTTCTGACAATCTTGGCCTTATCATGGCCGTCTTAAGTCCACTGACTTAAAATGTAATTATTGATATAATTAGATTTGTCTCTATATTATTTGTCCCGTCTAATTATTCCCCTCTCTTCTGCCTTTCTTCTGTTCTTTAGATCAAGTAAATATTTTTTAGAATTACATTTTAGGTTTTTTTTGGGGGGGGTTGTCTTTTTTAGGGCCACACCTGCAGCATATGGAGCTTCCCAGGCCAGAGGTCGAATTGGAGCTGTAGCTGCCGGCCTACACCACAGCAACACCAGATCCTAGCCTCATCTGCAACCTACACCATAGCTCATGGCAACGCCGGATGGTTAACCCTCTGCCTGCGGCCAGGGATTGAACCTGCACCCTCACAGATGCGAGTCACATTTGTTTCCACTGAACCATGCCGGGAATTCCCTATTTTAGTTTAAATTGTGCTTTTTTAGCTATAACTCTTAGCATTATTTTTGAGTTGGTTACTCTGGAGAATGTAATGGTCATCCTTAACTTCCCTAGTCTGTTTGGAATTGGTATTGTGATGCACCACATTAACTGTAAAACCTTGCAACTGACTAGATGCATTTCTTCCATCCGCTGCATCCCTGTGCTGCATCTGTCGTATGCATTGCGTGGACATATGTTATGAACTCCATGAGACAGTGTGTTAATTTTTGGCTTCCGCTGTTGTATATGTAGAGAAACGGTCTTACGTTTACCTAGGGTACTGTTTGTTTATTTTTGGCTATCCCTGTAGAAGTTCCTGAGCCTGATAACCTAAGTTCCCTTGTGGCGTCGTCACTGCTGCAGTGACGACGCTGGATCCCTTACCTCTGCGCCACAAGGGAACTTAGGTTATCATTTCTGATGCTCTGCATTTCCTTTTTGAAGATCTAAGTTTATGTGTGATATCGTTTAAATTCAGCTTGAAGAACTGTAGCATTTCTTTCCGTGCAGGTCTACTGTTTAATAAGACTTAATAATAAGATGTTGTCCCGTTGTCTTTCATCCTCCATTGTTTCTGATGAAAAGAGAGAAGTCATTCACGTTACTGTTCCCCCAAGTAACGTGTTGTTCTTCTCTGGTTGCTTCCGAGATTTTCTCTTTTTGTTTGGTTTTTTAGCTGTGTGATTATGATGCACCTCGGTGTTTTCCTTTCTTTTTTTTTCTTTCTTTCTATGGTTGCACTTGTGGCCTATGGACGTTCCTAGGGCAGAAACTGAATCCAGGCCACAGCTGTGGCCATGCTGGGTCCTTTAACCCACTGCCCTGGCTGTGCAGCAAATCCACATCTCCGCAGCGTCCAGAGCTGCTGCAGTTGGATTCTTAACTGGGTGGTTTTCTTTGATATTAACTTGCCATTGGATCACTGAACTTTCTGAATCTGTAAATTTATGTAAGTATCTGTAAATTTTTGACCAACTTTGAAGGAATTTTTCAGTTATTTCTTTAATTTTTTTTTTTCCCCTATTCTCTTTATCCTCTCCTTCTGGGACTCCAGTTACATATATGTTAAAATTCTTTTTCTTGTCCCACATATAATATCAGATCCAGTTCATTTGTGGGTTTTTTGTGGATTTGTTTTGTTTTGTTTTTTTGTTGCTTTTAATGGCTGCACCTGCAGACTATGTAAGTTCCAGGGCTAGGGATTGAATTGGAGCTGCAGCTGCAGGCCTTCGTTGAGGCCACAGCAACGCTGGATCCGAGTTGCAGCTGCAGCCTGTACTGCAGGTTATGGCAGCACTGGATCCTTAACCCACTGATCAAGGCTAGGGATCAAACCTGCATCGTCAAGGACACTATATCAGGTTCTTAACCTGCTGAGCCATAATGGGAACTCCCCGAGTAACTTTTTGTTGTATCCTAGACGTTGTGGGTGTTGCTTTTTGGCATCTCTGGATACTGTTCCCCTCTTCTGAATAGTGGTTATTTTAAAGATGGATATTAACCTGGTTGACCCCTAGCTGCAGACCCTTTCTCTTAGGCAGCAGTTTGTTTTGTCCTTAACTGGGCTGCTTGCAGTTTGCCCCACACATGCGTGATTCAGGAGGTCAGCCAGAGACTTAGAAGTGTTCCCCAAACTGGGGGCTCCCTTTCTCTGACTGTTTTTTGGGATTTTCTCCCTTGGTTTTTCAGATTCAGTGGTTTTCCAAATCTCTTCTCTGGTTTTTTCAGGCCAGAAAAGAGCAAATCTTGTGTGTTGCCTCTTGGAGCTTTAGGCTCTTTTCATCGAACCTGCCCTCATTCTGTGCTGCTCCCTTCTTCCAGACAGCAAATCTCCAGAATCTGCCAGCTTTTGTTGATTCTCCAGAACCTTCAGTAGTCTTTTTGTTGTTGTTCCTACGTTTTTTTGCTTTTTGGGTTGTTATCCACAGGTTTGGTTGGTAGCCATTCAGGAAGAGGCGCTCTGTGTAGTAATAAATACAAAAAGTGAAATCACTCTTTTCCGTATCACCCTTGAGAAGATGAGAGATGGTCCATTTGGGATATATAATTTTCAGAGAAACAGTCAGGGTATTTCTTCTTAAAATAGCATGTCCATCAAGGGCTTAATCTCCAAAATATGCAAACCACCTTGTACAACTCAACGAAAAAACAAACAATCCAATTGGAAAATGGGCAGAAGACCTGAACAGACATTTCCCAAGAAAAATAACAAATGGCGAGGCAAGTGAAAAAAAAATGGTAAGCATCACTAATTGTTAGAGAAATGCAAATCAAAACTACAATGAGGTGCCACCTCACACCAGTCAGAATGGCCATCATCAGTAAGCCTACAGATAACAAATACTAGAGAAGATGTGGAGAAAAGGGAACCCTCCTGCACTCTTGGTGGGATTGTAAATTGGTACAACCACTACGGAGAACAGTACAGAGGTACCTCAGAAAAATATTCAACTACCATGTGATCCAGCATTCGATCCCACTTGTGAGCTGATATCTGGATAAAACTATAATTCAAAAAGAAGGTGCACCCCTGTGTTCATTGCAGCACTATTCACAGTAGCCAAGACATGGAAACAACCTAAATGTCCGACAGATGAGTAGATGAAGATGTGATACATATACACAATAGAATACTACTCAGCCATGAAAAGAAAGAAAGAGTGCCATTTGCAGCAACGTGGATGCAGCTAGAGATTCTCATACTAAGTGGAGTGAGTCAGAAAGAGACAGATACCAAATGATACCACTTATATGTGGAATCTAAGATATGGCACAAGCGAACCTATCTGTAAAACAGAAGCAGACTCACAGACATGGAGAACAGACTTGTGGTTGCCGTGGGGGGCAGTGGAGGGAGGCGGATGGACAGGGAGTTTGGGGTTAGTAGACGCAAACTATTAGGTTTCAAATGGATAAGCAGTCAGGTCCTAGTGTGCAGCACAGGGAACCATATCCAGTCCCTTGGGATAGACCGCGATGGAAGATGATAGAAGAAACGGGATGTGTATGTGTGTATGACTAGGCCATTTGGCTGGACAATAGAAATTGGCACAACATTGAAAATCAACTATACTTTTTTTTTTTTTTTTTTTTTTTTGGTCTTTTTGCCTTTTCTAGGGCTGCTCCTGTGGCATATGGAGGTTCCCAGGCCAGGGGTCGAATCGGAGCTGTGGCTGCCACTTACGCCAGAGCCACAGCAACACGGGATCCGAGCCGTATCTTCAACCTGCATACACCACAGCTCATGGCAACGCCGGATCCTTAACCCAACCGAGCAAGGCCAGGGATTGAACCCGAAACCTCATGGTTCCTAGTCGGATTCATTAACCACTGCGCCACGACAGGAACTCCAGAAAATCAACTATACTTTAGTGGAAAAATTACTTCAAAGATTGAAGGAAATGACCGATGTAAAAAGTGTATCAGTGTCTGAAGCACATCATTTAGGTGCTGTTTTGAAGCGAAACCAGAGTAAGAACTGTTGTTACTGATATATGGGAAAGATAGATTTTTTTTTAAAGAAAACAAAACAAAACAAAACCCCATACGCACTGTGTTTTGACTCATGTGCCTTCGTTAGTGGGCCCCTGTTGGCAGCTGCATTTTTAATTTATGCTTACTAGTCAAACTGACCTTGCAGGACCACTAACGCCATCTGTTGGCTGACTGAATGTGCTTCTGCTTGAGCATAGTGATGTTTAAAACTGCTGATAAAGTTTCATGATTGTTTACGGGAAAAAAAGAGCTGCTTCTGCATCAGATGTTCTGGCATACGGAGAAATATGGATGTTCTTGCCTTCAGAGAGTTTGATACTAAGAAATGTAAACTTGATCCTACCCAAATTTGGTGAGATATTAATGTAGTGAGAAAAAGCTAAGGAGTTCCTGCTGTGGCACAAAGGGTTAAGAATCCAGGAGTTCCCGTCATGGCGCAGTGGTTAACGAATCCGACTAGGAACCATGAGGTTGCGGGTTCGATCCCTGCCCTTGCTCAGTGGGTTAAGGATCCGGCGTTGCCGTGAGCTGTGGTGTAGGTTGCAGACCCAGCTCAGATCCCCTGTTGCTGTGGCTCTGGTGTAGGCCGGTGGCTAAGCTCCGATTAGACCCCTAGCCTGGGAACCTCCATATGCCGCGGGAGTGGCCCAAGAAATGGCAAAAAGACAAAAACAAAAAAAAAAGAATCCAACTGCAGGGAGTTCCTGTCACGGCTCAGCAGTAAGAAACCTGACTAATATGCATGATGACACGGCTTCGATCCCTGGCCTTGCTCAGTGGGTTAGGAATTAGACGTTGCTATGACTGTGGTGCAGGCCGACACCTACCGCTCCATTTGAGGCCTAGCCTGGGAACTTCCATATGCCATGGGTGCAGCCCTAAAAAGACAAAACAAGACAAAAACAAACAATCCAACTGCAGAGGCTTGGACCACTGGGGAGATTCGAGTTTGGTTCCTGTCCAGGCTCAGTGGGTTAAAGGATCTGGCATTGCTGTGCCTGTGGTGTAGGTCACAGCTTCAGCTTGGGTTTGATCCCTGGCCCAGGAATTTCCCTGAGCCACAGGTGTGGCTGTAAAAAAAGAAAGAAAAGGTTAATTGTAAAAATGCCGCAAGCTGGCTTATAACTGCTGTTTTAAATTAGCAGCATGGGAAGTAAGTGCTGTGCATTCATAGTAGGGAAAGTTGATTGTGTGCTGCGAGGGAGGAGGCCCAGTGGAGGAGAAGTTGCACGTGTGTGTTGTCAGATTCAAACTTTCATTGTTTCCTGTTTTGTGAGCCCAAACCACCAAACAGTTAATCTTAGTTAACGCTAAGACATTGTAGTCTGAGGTTTGTGGTTTTTCCTTTAGGGTCTAGGGGAAACATGAAGACACACTGCACAGATAGTGTGTTTGTGTCTGGCTCAGGCAGATTTGTTGCACTATTGCTTTATTCTTAAAGTCACTTTAGAAAGTTCAGTTAACCTGAAATCAAATCTGCTCTTAATAGTGCTGTTGATTAATGTAATCTTGGAATTAAAATGGAAAATCTTAAAGACCTGGTTAGAAATATAGATTGCTTATTTTTCCCTTTTCCCAGCTATTTCCGTCATAAACAACATATAAAATCCTTTCAAAAGTATTCTGAGTATAAAAGTAGGGAAAAAAAAAAACAGGAAAAATAAGACTTGGGAAATTGTGTTTAATTTTGGAGTAAGGAAGGCTTTTACAAACAACAGATTAATTTCCTTAACATGTAAAGAGTTGTTACAAATCAATAAGAGAAAATGTAGTAGAAAATGATCAGAGGATATCAACAGTCCGTTAACAAAAATAGGAAATAGAAAAAAAACTTTTTTTTGGCCCTGCCTGCAGCATGTGGAAGTTTCTGGGCCAGGGATCAAACCTGTGCCACAGTAGTGACCCATGCCACTGCAGTGACAGCCCAGATCCTTAACCTGCGATGCCACAAGAGAATTCCTTTTTTTTTTTTTTTTTTTTTTAAATATTTTAGGAGTTCTCATTGTGGCTCAGCAGAAACAAATCTAACTAGACATCAATGAGGATGGAGGTATGATCCCTGGCCTTGCTCAGTGGGTTAAGGATCTGGCATTGCCATAAGCTGTGGTGTAGGTCGCAGACGCAGCTCGCTTCCAGCATGGCTGTGGCTGTGGCGTAGGCTGACGGCTACAGCTCTGATTCGACCCCTAGTCTGGGAACCTCCATATGCCATGGGTACGGCCCTAAAAAGACCAAAAAAAAAAAGCAAAGAAAGAAAATATTTTAAAATATAGATAGATGCTCCATCTTGCTCATTGTAAGAGAAATGTAAATGGAAACTATAGTAAAATTTTACCTGACTGCTAGGCTGAGAGCCAGAGGTTTCACAGCAGTACCACCTTGGCAGCAGTATGTGTATTACACAGTCTCCTGATGTCGTTGGTGGGAATGTAATCGCATCGGTCTCTGGAGGGTGACTTGGCAGCCATGACCACAGTTTAAACTGGGCATGACCTTGGCCCTGATGACTCCACTTCTCACGGTATACTCCAGTGGACACTTGTGCCAGGCTTGTGGCCTAGGGCATAACCGTGTGGCATTGTCACTGCTATGGCTCTGGTGTGGTCACGGGCCCTGGAGCTTCCATGTGCTGAGGGTGCAGCCAACCAGTTTAAAAAAAAAAAAAAGTGTACTTGTAGGTAAATGAAATGACATGTGTACAGGAATAGGTCTTTGTTACTTTGAAATACTTTGTACTTTCAGAGATGTTACAGAAGGAGCACACAGCCTTCTCCCCCAGTTTCCCTACTCTTAACCTCTCACATGGCCAAGGGATTGAAAACTGAAATTACACTGACCCAGCACTCACTCTTGGGTAACACACCCGTCCTGGCTGACATTAGCCGGATTTCCCACCCATGTCCTTTGCCGGCCCAGGATCCTGCAGCGTGTGCTGGTGTCTCCTTGGTCTCCTCAGTCTCTGTTTGTCCGTTGGGAACTTGACAACTTTAGAAGAGAACTGTCCCGTTGTTTTAGAGGATTTCCCTATTTGGGGGTTTGTCTGATGTCTTCTTACAGTTAGATGGAGAAGCGTTTTTGGCGAGAACACGGCAGGAGACAGGCCAGACTGTCCGCCCCCATAGGAGCTGCAGGATGAGGACACACCTCATTCCTGATAGTGACTCTGGTCACTTGCTTAAGGCTCTGTGCCACTTTCTCCACCGCGAAGTACTGGTTTTCTCTTTGGATCAGGAGGAGCTGGGCATACTTGGAGATTCTGCACATGTTCTATTTCTGGTGAACGTCTGTTCACAGTTTATACCTGTCAAACCTGTCACTGTGCTTGCCTGATGGCAGTTGTCTGTTTCCATCATTCCTTATACGTTTATGAATTGTAATTCTATAAGATAGAAGTCCTTTTGCCTCCATTTATTTATGTATTTATTTTTAGGGCCACACCTGCGGCATATGGATGTTCCCAGGCTAGGGATCCCATTGGAGTGGCAGCGGAGGCCTACACCACAGGCACAGCCACCCAGATCCTTAACCCACTGAGTGAGGCCAGGAATCGGACTTGCATCCTCATGGATACTAGCCGTATTCTTAACCTGCTTAGCCACAGTGGAAACTCCCATCCGTTTATTTATTATTTCTGTAAGTGGAGGCTTACAGACATTTATTGACCAGCTGACAGTTCACGACTGTCATTATTTTGTTCCTCAGTTTGTCGTAGTTTTTTTTTTTTAAGTTTTTATTTTTTTATTTATTTTATTTTATTTTATTTTTTTTTTGTCTTTTTGCCATTTCTTTGGGCCGCTCCCGCGGCATATGGAGGTTCTCAGGCTAGGGGTTGAATTGGAGCTGTAGCCACCGGCCTACGCCAGAGCCACAGCAACGAGGGATCCGAGCCGCATCTGCAACCTACACCACAGCTCACGGCAACGCCGGATCCTTAACCCACTGAGCAAGGGCAGGGACCGAACCCGCAACCTCATGGTTCCTAGTCAGATTTGTTAACCACTGCGCCACGACGGGAACTCCAAAGTTTTTAAAATAATTTTTACTTTCCATTATAGCCGATTCACAGTGTTCTGTCAATTTTCTACTGCACAGCAAGGTTAACCAGTCACACATACATGTATACATTCATTTTTCTCCCATTATCATGCTCCATCACAAGTGACCAGACACAGTTCCCAGGGCTGCACAGCAGGATCTCATTGCTTATCCACTCCAAAGGCAGTAGTTTGCATCTGTTAACCCCAAATTCCCAGTCTCTCTCCCTCCGTCCCCCTCCCTCTTGGCAACCACAAATCTGTTCTCCAAGTCCATGATTTTCTTTTCCATGGGAAGGTTCATTTGTGCCGTATATTAGATTCAAGATGTAAGTGAAATTATGCGGTACGTGCCTTTCTCTTTCTGACGTACTTCACTCAGTATGAAAGTCTCTAGTTCCATCCATGTTGCTGCAAATGGCATTATTTTGTTCTTTTTTATGGCTGGGTAGTATTCCATTGTGTATATATACCACATATTTCTTTTTTTTTTTTTTTTTTTTTTTTGTCTTTTTTTGCTATTTCTTTGGGCCACTCCCGCGGCATATGGAGGTTCCCAGGCTAGGAGTCGAATCGGAGCTGTAGCCACCGGCCTACGCCAGAGCCGCAGCAACGCGAGATCTGAGCCGCGTCTGCAACCTACACCACAGCTCATGGCAACGCCGGATTGTTAACCCACTGAGCAAGGGCAGGGACCGAACCCACAACCTCATGGTTCCTAGTTGGATTCGTTAACCACTGCGCCACGACGGGAACTCCTATACCACATCTTTCTAATCCACTCATCTGTCGATGGACATTTGGGTTGTTTCCATGTCTTGGCTATTGTGAATAGGGCTGCAATGGACCTGCGGGTGCATGTGTCTTTTTCAAGGCAAGTTTTGTCTGGATATATGCCCAAGAGTGGGGTTTCTGGGTCATATGGTAGTTCTATGTATAGTTTTCTAAGGTACCACCATACTGTTCTCCATAGTGGCCGTACCAGTTTACATTACCCCCAACAGTGCAGGAGGGTGCCCTTTTCTCCACACCCCCTCCAGCATTTGTTGTTTGTGGGTTCGTCCTAGATTTTGCCACTGAGTGCGCCTTCCACTTGGAGCCTGTGTCTCTTGGATGTCCCATCATCTCTGAGTCTTCTGCACCTTCTGGCACCACAGGTGTTGCAGGAAATGCTAGTGACAAACCAAGATCTGTGTGCAGGGAGATGACCACCCGCCCCACTTTGCCCAGGATGGAGGGATTTCCGGCATGGGGGTTTTTGTCCAAGACGCTCACTCTTCCTGGGGCCAGGTGCTCCCTGCTGCTGGGGGTGTCATTGCCGCCAGGGAGTCCCCCACATATGCACACCCTGCTCTTTATTTCTATGTCTGATCTGCAGCTAGAGGAAGAAGGACAAGTTCACACTGACGCCTCCATCTGCTGCCCAACAGGGGTCACCCTGGCCCCCTTCCCTCTGGTAATTCCTTTCTCCTGACTCAGGTGCTTGTGGTCTTCCTATACACACAGAGCAGTTCGAGAATTGCTGCCAGTTCTGCTCCAGTAATCCTATGCTGTTCCCTCTGAGCCCAGCTCTGCAGTATCCTGTTGACCCTTGAATAACACAGGTTTGAACTCTGAGGGTCTACTGATTGGCATCTTTTTTCCCTAAGTGCCTATCACAGTACCACCCAGTCTGCAGTCGGCTGGAACCCACGCCTGTGGCTGTGGCTGTGGCTCCTGGAGGCCAACTGTGCTTTCCTTTCAGCTGCATGGGGCTGGGAGGGAGGGTCTGTGCCCTGATCCCCGTGCTGTTCGGGGTCACTTGTACAGTCCAAGGACCGCTTTTGGGAGTCACTTGGCTTGGTTCCTCAGGGGAGGTACGTTGTGCGTATTACAGTTTGCACATGTGTTGCTGTTTGTGTTTTATGTTCTTCGTACACCCTGGGTGCTCTTAACTATTTACTCTTTGGGTATATGAAACGCTGCTGTCTTTCTGAGAGTCAGAACAAAAGCTGTACTCAGGGAGGTCTCCTGTGGCACAACGGGCTAAGGATCCAGTGTTGTCACTGCAGCAGCTCAGGTCACTACTGTGCCACAGGGTCCATCCCTGGCCCGAGAATTCAAGAAAAAACAAAAAGAAAAAGGTATATTGAGAAATGTCACCTTCCCCTCACTCTGCTACCCCATTTCCAGTCTTCTGTCCTTTTCACTCTGTTCCCACACGTCTCCGTCCCCCAAGAGACATTCAAACTCTAGCCCCCAGCACCTGTGAATGTTTTTTGGGTTTTTTTTTTTTTTTGGATATCAGGTCTTTGTGGGCGATGGAGCCAAGATGAGGTTGTAGGGTGGGCCCGCGTCACTTCGAGGTTGCCATCTTCACCTCCTAGAGGGGCCCCTGAGGCTGCGGAAGCCTGGGGGACGGACAGAACACATTCTGCCTCACAGCCTCGGAAGGAACCAGCCCTGCTGACACGCTGGATTTTACACTTCTAGCCTCCAGCGCTGGGAGATGGTTGGTTTCTGTTGTTTAAGCTGCCTGACCTGTGGTGTTTTGCCACAGTGGCTCCAGGAAATGACACACAAGCAGTTTCTGTGGCTTAAATTGTGCGCCCTTGTTACCCCGTTCCTGTGAGGGTCTCTGTAGGTACAAGATAAGATGAGGTCATATTGGATTTTAACGAGCCCCAAATCTAGTGTATCTGGTGACTTTGAAGAGGGGAGTTTAGGAGTTTCCGTCGTGGCTCAGTGGTTAACGAACCTGACTAATGTCCATGAGGACATGGGTTCAATCCCTGGCTTTGTCCCGTGGGTTAAGGATCCGGTGTTTCTGTGAGCTGTGGTATAGATCACAGATGTGGCTTGCATCCCGCGTTGCTGTGGCTGTAGCGTAGGCTGGCAGCTATAGATAGCTCTGATTGGACCCCTAGCCTGGAAACATCCATATGTCGAGAGTGCAGCCCTAAAAAGACCAAAAAAAAAAAGTTTGGACACACCGGGCAAAGGAGGCCAGGTGACAATAGCGGCAGAGGTTGGAGTGAGGCATCCATGAGCCAAGGGCTGCTGGCAACTCCCAGAGCCAGGAGGGACTGTGGACCGACTCCCTCTGACCCTCCAGACAGAATCGGCCCCACTCAGAGATTGGGTCTGTCGTTGTCAGCCACCGTCTGTGGTACTTTGTTAGAGCAGCCTTAGGAGATGAATGTTCAGATGTCAGTTTCTGGTCTGTCCTTCTGTGTTTCTTCTGCACAGAAAAATGCCAACATGGATATTTTCCTGTATCTTATTTCTTCCATGAAGGATAAGCATGCAGTAGATAACTCTTTTATCACCCTGGAACATAATTTTTAACAGCATAAGACTGGAAACAGTTTAAATATCCATCAGGTGAGCACTAAAGACTTAGCCATTACAGTGGAATAGCATTTGTTCATTAAAAAGAATAAGCAGATTTTATTATTATTTTTTTGAATTATTTTTATTTTTTATAACTGGCTGTGGGGGAGGGGACAACCTGTTCTTTCAGGACGGAATGGGCCATGAGCAGAAGGGCGGAAAGGGAGGTGGGGAGGGTTGTCAGGTCGGTGGACTGTGCAGATGAAGCAGGTCAGAAGTACTTTCCAGGGCTCGGCAGGCCTGCTGGGCTGGGGCGGCATGGGGGGTTGGTTCTGCAGGTTTGGGGTACCGCTGGGTGGAGGGCTGGGAATGCCAGCCCGGGGCATTTGCAGTTGGGGTTCAGGAATTAAGTCCTCTGAAACCAGAGTAACCAGGTGGAATTAGTGTTGGAAGATTAGCGTGTTGAGATTTTAGGGCCAGATTGCAGGGGAGGTGCTGCTGGCAGGGAGGCCAGCCCGAAGGCCTTTGGACCCAGGTGTGGGGACAAGGCAGGGCAGAGCCGGGAGGCCCACGTGGTGGGTGGGCGGGGCCCAGCATGAGCACTCCTTGCGTCCCTGCTGCAGGAGGACTCCACCAAGCACCCTCTGTCCTTTGCTGAGCAGGAGGTAGGGAGTGGGTGCTGGTGAAACGTTTAGGGGAGTGGTAGGTGTGAGAATTCCTGGACACCCCAGCGTTGTCGGGCTCCTGTGGTTTGGTTTTGGTTTTGGTGTTTGGCTGTGCCTGCGGCATGTGAAAGTTCCTGGACCAGGAATCAAACCCTGCCACCGTAGTGACACGACCCATAGCAGTGACAACCCCAGGTTCTTAACCCTCTAGGCCACCAGGGAACTCCAAAAAGAGAGGTTTTTATACCTTGCAGGAATGTGGAAGTTAATGCTTGATCCTTGAACCTTCGCATTATTCCTGGACGTTGTAAATCACTCCTTCTGACGGGTACACGTGTGCTGTAGGGAACAGGCCGCTGCACTTGCGCCTGGCTTGGAGGTCCACACAGAAGGGCTGCTGTGTCTGAGCCGTATCCTTGAAAACGCTGGGCACTAAGCACCTAGCGTCCAGCCCCCGGCCTGGCCGTCCTGGAGTCGGGCGAGTGTTGAGGGTGGGCTGGTTCTGTCCTGCCGGCCAAAGTGGAGGTGTCTGCACGTGTTCTGTAGCATCTGCCAGTCGGGCCTGGCTGGGGCGGTGCTGTCCAGCGGCGGGGTTTCCCTTCTCTCCTCGCAGTGGTTCCTTGGTCTGCTGTGCTGAGTGGGAAGGTGCAGAGGAGCTATGCAAGGCATCAGTCCCCTTCCTGGTCATGAGGCAGAGGAGACCATGCGCTGGTGTGCCCTTTTTTTTTTTTTTTTTTTTTTTTTTTTTGGTCTTTTTGCGATTTCTAGGGCTGCTTCCCACGGCATATGGAGGTTCCCAGGCCAGGGGTCGAATCGGAGCTGTAGCTGCTGGCAGGGGATCTGAGCTGGGTCTGCAACCTACACCACAGCTCACGGCAACGCCGGAACCTTAACCCACTGAGCCAGGACAGGAACTCCTGGTTTGCCCTTTGAATACACCAATTTACAAAACTCTTGGACCTTTTCATACAATAGAGGAGAAGAATCAGTGAAGATTCTTTAGAAGATGAAACTGTTTCAGAACATTTACTTTAAAAAATTTGGATCCCTTTTGGGGTCCAGTGTTCCCGGTAAGGGGAGCTGGCCTGTCATTTATTTCAGGCCTTGGGAGGGGCTGTGAGCACCGAGGCCCATGTGAGTTTGGCGGATTCGTGCCATCTCACTAGAGGCGCATACATGGGCAGTGGGATCAGGAGGCTTCTGCCCGATCCCTCGGCTCAGCCCCTCGTTCTGATCATTCTTGGTATTTGACACGTGTGAGGGTACGTTACCAAAACGACTGGCCAGAGTACCAGGAGCTGCACAGCATTTGTCACTTCCGATTTCTCCAGGTGACCTATGTTAGCATCTGCCAGTCTGGATGTGAACCTATGAGGATATTCTGTTTCCAGTGTCTTATTAACTCTCCTTTCTGCATGTCTGTCTTTTCAGGAAACTCCGTTTTGTGTCCTCGGAGGCCCCCAGCCCAGTCCTGGCATCCCAGGCAATGCCTGGCCTCCAGCTTCCACGCTGGACGGCCATTCAGCTCTCAGGCTGCCGAGGACCGGAAGGAGGAGCCGCCGCACTGCATCATCAGCAGCTCGGAGACCGTGCAGGGTATGGTGCAGCTGCATGTCCTGGGAAGTCCTTGTTGGCTCGTGGCTGGCTCATCAGGGGACGTTTTTGCAGCAGGAGCTATGGGAGAGCCACCGCTGGCTTGCGGCGAACGAGGGCCTGGGCTAGAAGGAGCGTCCCCGAGCAGCAGCGCGCCCTGCGTGTCTTCCCACTTGCATGCGGCGAGTCTTGCCCCCTCTGGTGGTCACCCGCGAGTTCGCGGGCCACCTCCTAAGTGGTGATTCAGGCACATCTGCTAGTAATCATGGAAGTGGGACGTGAGCTCAGGCCTGGCCCTGGCGGCGCAGGCCCGCACTCTGGGCTGCCCTTCGTCCTGCGAGGGGTGGGGAGCCGTCTCAGAGCCAGTCCCGAAGTGGGTCCGTTTCTGGCTTTCACACGAGACCGCAACAGAGTCTCTGGTGTTCCGGTTTAGAGGGGGGAGGTTTTCTTGTTCCTTAGCTCTATGACGGGTTCATTCGGAGAGCACTGTGTTCAGGAGGAGAAGCCGGGTCTGGTCGCGGGAGCCGGCTCCCCTCGCGACAGCCCCCGCCGAGGCGGCTCAGCCCCAGGCCCGCAGGCTCCGGCGAGGGGGCGCCAGGGCCCGCGCATCCTCTGCCCTCTCCGGGGAGAGGGGAGCACTTGGTTCATCTTTCCTGAGACCTCCTGCCTGAGCCCCACATACTTGGTTTCTTTCTGTTTTGTTCATGGTTTCAAAAACTGTTTAAAACTCGTTACCTTAAACATTTTCTGGAATGTTACGTAGTGTATTTCTCCATGAAGAAAAAGACGTTAAACTTCAGTGGTTGTGTCTGTGGTTCATTACTAGGTTCTGTTTCCAAACATGAGTTCCAGGCTGAGACAAAGAAGCTTCTGGACATCGTCGCCCGTTCCTTATACTCAGAAAAAGAGGTGCAGTACCTGTTACCTGCTCCACGCTGCTGGGTTTCCTTTGTTAAAAGTGTGTTTATGCTCTTGGGGGAAACAGCAGCTCGTATGTTGGCTGTGAGCTCACGTTAAATTTGGGCAGGTCCTGATCTTGGCTACCAGTGAAGGTGTATTTACCAAAGTTGGTTGGGTTTTATGGACAAATACGAGTCTCTGGGCCACATCGAATCTAGGAATTAACGAAATTTTCCTGAAAGCCGTTCGTCCGTCAGACGCTGGTGTGGAACCCTGCTGAGACCCACTTCTGTGATTGTTGGTGTGCCCTGAGGCCCTGGTGGGGCTGCCCGTGCTCCGTGGGGGTGTCGGGGCTGGAGGAGGAAGACCCCCCCCCTGTGTGGACCAGAGCAGAGAGGAGCTACCAGGGACCTTCTGGAGGAGCTGAAGCTCCTCGGGGTGACAGACGGCGCTGAGCCGGGGCCGTCTCATCTCCCCAGGCTTGTCGTTAGAGCACAGAGGGCGAGGCAGGGCACAGCCGTGCACGATGAAGAGGGTCTCCTGCGTGAAGTTGGGTGGTCACGTGTGCCTGTGACCTCCAGCTTCTGCGCTCTGGTTGGGTCACCCCTGGGCCCCTGCCCTGTGCTCTGACTGTAAGCGGAAGGTCTGTCAGCGGGAAAGGGCTTTCCAGACACTGCCAGTGGCCCTTGGTTTCTCCCGACCGTGGGAGGTCTGGTTTGTGACGATCCGCTAGCTAAGGTGAAGCCAGGCTTGCTTCATGGGGTAGAGGAAGCAGTTTGGGGATGTTTGATACCCTGGGCGGGAGTTGAGAAGGAGGCTGTCTGCTGGGTCCTTGATGTTGGGAATGAGCAGACGGACACGCGACGCCAGGCCTGACCTTCAGGAGGCGCAGTCGGGGCAGAGTCGTGCTGACCCGCCCGGGACGCTGCCGTGAGGAAAGCCAGCAGACCTTCTGGACAGACGTTCTGTGGCGTCGCTCCCCAGCTTCTGACAGTTGCCGCAGAGGCTGTTCCCAGTGGTCCTGCAGTGGTGGCATCTCATTTCCCTTCCTCCAGGTGTTTATACGGGAGCTGATCTCCAATGCCAGCGACGCCTTGGAAAAGCTGCGTCACAAGCTGGTGTCTGAAGGCCAAACGCTGCCAGAAATGGAGATTCACTTGCAGACCGACTCCGAGAAGGGCACCATTACAATCCAGGTACCGCTCCCCTGTGTCCTGACCCGCTTGGAGCCCCCCGTGCTGGCGACCGCCAGGGCCTCCCCACACTGGGACGGGGAGACAGGCCTGCCTCTCTGTCCCGTCTCTAGGCTGCTGGTGACGAGCTGGCCATCTTTACTATTCGCTTACTATATATAAAAACATTCATTCAACACAGAAAATCTAGAAAACACAGATAAGCAGTAATAGTAAGATAATTTACTATTAATGTTTTAGTGTGTATCTATCGAGGTTTTTGATCTATGCATTTATCTACATCTCTAAAAAGAAAATTTTTTTTGGCCACCCCTGAGACACATGGAAGTTCCCAGGCCAGGGATAGAATCTGGGACCTAAGGTGCTGCAGAGACAATGCCAGACCCTTAACCCACTGCCAAAGCAGGAACTTGTCTAAACAATTTTTTTTGTCTTTTAGGGCCACACCCTTGGTATGTGGCGATTCCCCGGCTAGAGGTAGAATCAGAGCCACAGCCACTGGCCTACACCACAGCCACAGCCACAGCCACACCAGATCCAAGCCGTGTCTGCGACCCACACCACACCTCATGGCAACTCCGGATCCTTAACCCACTGAGCGAGGCCAGGGGTTAAACCCGCAACCTCATGGTTCCTAGTCGATTCATTTCTGCTGCGCCACGACGGGAGCTCCCTTTCACTTTTTTAACTGTACTCTTCCTTTTGCAGTGCCCGTTTCCCCAGGTTACTGACTGTCCCGTGGTGCTATTTTTTATTTGCAGCTGGCTGTTGAGACTAGCAGTCCTCCTTTAGATGCAGCAGTATTTTTGGTGGCTCTTGCAACCTTTGAACAGTTAAGGTTAGAGGGTTAGAAAAGCAGAAGTGGGGTTCATCAGGCGGTGGGCCCAGGGCCGTCACACCCCCTGGGGGGGTGGCTGCTCTGGGGGCTCGTGGGGCTGCATCTCTGTGGGGCGCTGAGTGGACGATGCCTCCTCCCTGTGAGCCTGGCGCCACTGGTCAGAGTTGCCATGGGCTCTGTCTTGTGCCCTCCGTTGACGCCCCGTGCTCTGCGTGAGTGCGCCTTGCTCGCTTGCTCTCACTGGTCTGCGAAGCTTTGTGGAGGAGTGATTTCCACACGGGTCATACGTCCCGAGAGTCCGAGCCAGCGCGCGGCTCTCCTGGACCACTCACACCCCGACGTCACGCCCTTGTTAGCCCTGCGCCATCCGGCCCATCAGCCACTGACCTGCCTTCTGCCCCGGTGGTTTGTGTTTTCGGGAGTTTCACACAGACACAGCTACACGGGCGCTGGACGTCTTTCCCTTGCGACAGTGCTTCGGGGGGTCCTCCCAGCTGTGGTGCGTGTCCGTTGCCTCCGTGCTGTCGCCAAGAGGGCTTCTGGTGTATGGAGCCGGCGCAGTCTGTGTGTCTGCTCACCGACCAGTTGGTGAGCGCTTGGGGATGTCAGTAGTAAGGCCCCGGTGAACTTCTGGGTTTAAGTCTTTGTGAGGGCAAGTATTTTTGTTTCTCTTGGGTAAATATGTCCTAGTGGGATTGTTGGGTCCTTTGAGGACGTGGCTGTTAAACGTTTTTTTTTTCTTCCCCCAGGGCTGCACCTGCGGCATATGGAGGGTCCCAGGCTAGGGGTCCAATCGGAGCTACAGCCACCAGCCTACACCACAGCCACAGCCACGCCAGATCCGAGCCATGTCTCCGACCTACGCCACAGCTCAGGGCAATGCTGGATCCTTAACCCACTGAGTGAGGCCAGGGATCAAACCTGCAACCTCATGGTTCCTGGTTGGATTCGTTTCCACTGCGCCACGACGGGAATTCCTCTGGTAAACTTTATAGGGGACTGCCAGACCCTGCCGTGGTGGGGTCCCACCCGCATTCCCGCAGCAGCGTGGGTGTGCCAGTCGCTGCCCTTCCTTGCCAGTGTCATTCTTTTTTGGTTTTGTCTACGCCCATCGCATGTGGAAGTTCCCAGGCCAGGGATTGAACTCACAGCTGCAGCAGTGCCGGCTCCCTAACTTGCTGCAGCCACGAGAGGACTCCTGGTCTCTGTAAGTTTAGCCATTCTTGTGGGCGAGCTGTGTATTTCACTGTGGTCCCGATTTTCATCTCCTTAGTGATTAACGGTGTTGAGCATCTTTTCATGTGTTTGCCATTCATGTATCTTCTTTGTGAAATGTCTTTTGAAGTTTTTGTTTTTAATCAGGTTGTCTTTTCATTGTTTGAGTTCTTTGTTATATTCTAGATACAAGTCCTTTGTCAGATAGACTTTTGCAAATACTTTCCCCTAGTCTGTGCCGTGACTTGTTCTTTTCTTTTTTTGCTTTTTAGGGCACACCAGCAGCATATGGAGGTTCCCAGGCTAGGGGTCTAATCAGAGCTGCAGCCGCCGGCCTACACCACAGCCACAGCCACGCTGGATCCGTAACCCACTGAACAAGGGCAGGAATTGAACCCTCAAGGTCACAGTTGCCAGTCGGATTCATTTCCACGGCGCCTCGTTGGAAACTCCCAACTTTTTATTTTCTAAGTGATGACCTTGAAAAGCAAAAGTTTTCGTTTTGTTTTGTTTTTGGCCGTAGCTATGGCATGTGAAAGTTCCCAAGCCAGGGATTGAACTCGCTTCACAGTTGTGGCCTGTGCCACACTGGTTCCTTAACCAGTTGTACCACAAGAGAACTTGCCAATGGAAGTTTTTATTAAAGGCCAGGGAGTTCCCATCGTGGCTCAATGGTAACGAACCCAACTAGTGTCCATGAGGACTCATGTTTGACACCTGACCTCGTTCAGTGGGTTGAGGATCTGGCATTTGCCGTGAGCGGTGGTGTAGGTTGCAGCTGCAGCTTGGAGCTGGCATTGCTGTGGCTGTGATGTAGGCTGGCAGCTGTAGCTCTTATTTGACCCCTAGCCTGGGAACCTCCATATGCCATAGGTGTGGCCCTAAAAAAGACAAAAAACAAAACAAAACATGAGTGACACTATACAGCTGTTTTTTGGGGGGCGTGGAGGGTGCCCGTGGCGTGCAGATGACGGATTCTTAGCCCACTGAGCCCCAGGGGGCTCCTCTGCAGCTCCTGCTGGACTCTGTTTTGTCTCGTTATTTGGTGTCTGTCCTCTAGAGGGTTTTTCTGCAGCGAGGCCTGGCTCGTGACTGGATTTGCCTTTTCTGACGACCAGGGTAACCGGTGTGCTCGTGCCTCCCGGCTGCTCCGGTGCCCGCGCTTCATTGCTCAGCCCACGTCTCTCCTCAGGACACGGGCGTCGGGATGACACGAGAGGAGCTGGTGTCCAACCTGGGGACCATCGCCAGGTCAGGGTCGAAGGTAAGTCTCCCACTGTCCTTTCCTGGGCTGCAGCCGCTGCGCCCCACTCAGGTTGGAGGGTCCCCTCGAAGGGCCGTTGCAACCAGAGACAGCGGGTCCCAGACCCGCTGGGCGCCCACTGCAGAGGAACGTCCTTTATCAGAGGGTCTCTTCCTGCCCTTCTGGGGCCTCGGAGGTGGTTTGTGTTACTTGCTGGATAAACAGTACTGGGCCCTTAGCTAGAAACTGGCTGCCCTGGGGTTTGAAGCCACTGGTCCACATCTGCTGGGGCATCCTGCTTTTTGACATGTTTCTCCACTCCTGCCCTCAGCATTTCCTTGAGCTGCGCAGGCTGGAGGCCGGAGGGGCACAGCTGACCAGAGGGCGGGGGCCGCGCTGTGGCAGATGAGCGGCTGTCGGGGTGGTCAGTTGCTGGTGCAGCTTGGAGCTGCTGAGGGGGCTGCTCAAGGTGCCGTTCCCTGGGGCAGCCCCAGGCACAGGCCAGTGCCCCTCGGCTGCCCTCATGCCCAACAAATGTGCTTTGTTTTTTTGTGGGCCCATGTGGTACCTAAGATGGCTCTTTGTGCCAAGAACTTGAAAACGGTCTAATGTTGGTCCATAGGAATTCACAGAAATTTCTACTTTAAAAAGTGGCTTTATCAGCGCTGCGTGCCCCGTTACATTTTTAGTTTTAGTTCTAGCAAGGGAATATGGCTTTTTGAATTTAAATTACTTAGAATTAAATACAGTACATTTTAAAACGTATTCATTCTTTGGTCGCTTCAGCCACACTTCGGGAGCTCGGTAGCCAAGACCGCACAGGGCGTTTCCAGCTGCACAGCGGCCCCCGGGCTGCGTTCATGGCAGCCAGTGTGTGCATTTTACTTAATTTTTAATCAGGAACTTGGATTACATGAGTTATAATTAAGTGCCTTGTGGTATCACACAAAAGCATGGTTGGTGTGTACCGTTTCCCGCGAACTGCGGGGACGCGTTCAGGAGTCCCCTCCCCGGCACCTCAGGGACCGCCCTGGCCCAGAGGCCCCCGCTGACACTTCTGTGGCAACGTCATGGGCGGAAAGCAGAATTGTCCTGAGGATTAAACGCCGCCCGAGCCCGCGGTGGAAGCCCGAGTGCAGAGCTGCAGACCGCGGGTCTCGGGAAGGGCCACCCCCTGACGCGCCTTCCCCCGCAGGCCTTTCTGGACGCGCTGCAGAACCAGGCGGAGGCCAGCGGCAAGATCATCGGCCAGTTCGGCGTGGGTTTCTACTCAGCCTTCATGGTGGCCGACAAGGTCGAGGTCTATTCCCGCTCGGTGGATGCGGGCAGCCCTGGGTTCCAGTGGCTTTCAGACGGGTGAGTCACCGAGAGGGTCTCATGTCGCGTGTTTCGTGTCCCCAAGCCCCGGGGCCACCAAGGCAAGTGTCCCCTGCCACGCAGAGTAGGGTATAGCTGGAGCTCGGGCTCCTCGGAAAGCGCCGGGGGCCCTCCTGGGCTGTTGGCAGAGTCGCCTCAGCTCGGCGAGGCCCCTCCTGCTTCTGCCCGGGAGGTGCCTGACAGGGGGTCTCCCCAGGGGCTGCCCACTCAGGGCCGCGTTGGGTGAACATGAGGTCAAGCAGTTTTGCCTCTGAGTGGGGAGCCCTGCACCCCAACCCCAGGGACCACTGGCCCTGACGGAGGCCTGGGGCTTGGCGGGGCTCAGAGGTGGCGGTGGCCCCAGCCCCCTCTCCATACGGGGCCGTGCCGCGCGCCACCTGTTAGCCCTGACCCAGGGCCTCGCCCCACTTGCTCTGTCTCAGCTCTGGCGTCTTTGAAATTGCTGAAGCTGCAGGAGTCAGAACGGGAACCAAAATCATCATCCACCTCAAGGCGGACAGCAGAGAGTTCGCCCACGAGGCCCGGGTTCGAGGTGAGCGGGAGCCCGGCCCTGGGGCCATGAGCCGGGCAGCGCCGTGCCGCCACCTGTCGTGTTCGAGGCCCTGTGGAGGGTGCGGGCGGTGTTGTCCTCACTGTGCTGGGTGGTGGCCCACAGTCCCGTCATGGAATCACCCGTGTCGGTCGCTGGCCCAGCCAGAGCCCAGGCTTCCCTGAGGACCAGAGCGGGCGGGCGCCTCTGTGTGGGGTTCTCTGTTCGCGTCTTTCCAGGGGGCACGTTAGCCTGTGAGACCATTTATGCTGCCCAGACGGCGCCATGGCTCGCGGTGGCCTGGGCCTCCAGCTGGTTCTCGTGTGCGTTCTGCCCCCGCCCCGTGTGGGCAGGGCGGGCATAAGGCCTCCCAGCGCGCTGTGACCCCCTGGCGCCTTCCTGAGTTCTCGGCTCCAGAAGCTTCCCGTGTTCCCTGTTTCTGTCTCTTGCAGACGTGGTGACAAAGTACAGCAACTTCGTCAGCTTCCCTCTGTACCTGAATGGAAGGCGCCTCAACACCCTGCAGGTGAGGCCCGTGCTGCATGGTGGCGCCAGGGCCCGGGCGGCGCTGTCACAGGCCAAGGGCGGGGTGCTGCTGCTGGCTCCGTGTGTTGTGGCAGGCCAACCCCTGTGCGAGGGGAGCCTGCTCGGCTTGAACCCAGCATTCCTGCTTTACTTGTCTGGAGCCCATTTTTTCTTTTTTTTCTTTTTTGGCTGCCCTTCGGTATGTAGCCTTCCCAGGCCAGGGGTCAGATCTGAGCCACTGTCACCAGTCGGTTCCAGTGTAGTTCATCCCCCAGGAAGGAACCCCAGACCCACTAGCAGGCACTGCCCCTCCCCTGCCCAGCCCCCGGCACCCTCAGTCCCCTTCCTGACTATTCCCAGTGTACAATTCACAGAATCAGAGCCAAAAACACTACGTGTCTTTTTGTGTCCAGCTGATCATGTTTTCAGGTTCCCACTGGTTGTTGCGGGTATTGGTTCTCTTTTCCTTTTCATGGCTGAGTAATTTTCCATCACGTGGCCAGACTCTGTTCTTTAGCCACTCACCTGTTGGCTGCAGGCTTTTTGTGATGTCCGGCTGGCTTGTCCCTCCCTCCCAGTTGCCTTTCCTGACTCTGCAAGGACGGGGCACTTGTTCCCAGAGCCTTTTTGTGTGTCTGTGTATCTGGTGCTGGAGGGACAGGGGGCAGGAGGCCCTGTCAGCACCCGCAACGCGAGCTCTGGCGGGTCAGCCAGAGCTCTTGGCTGGGTGGGTGTGCTAGAAACATGACGTCCCTGCTCATCCCCATTTCTAGGCCGTCTGGATGATGGACCCCAAGGATGTGAGCGAGGAGCAGCA
Organism: Sus scrofa; assembly: GCF_054392235.1. Classification (NCBI taxonomy): domain Eukaryota; kingdom Metazoa; phylum Chordata; class Mammalia; order Artiodactyla; family Suidae; genus Sus; species Sus scrofa. The sequence goes on from NC_139385.1 coordinate 45,002,477, forward strand.
TGAGGAATTCTACCGCTATGTCGCTCAGGCCCCCGACAAGCCCCGCTATACCCTGCACTACAAGACGGACGCGCCTCTCAACATCCGCAGCATCTTCTACGTGCCAGAAATGGTGAGCGGGCACGGGCTGCGGGCAGGCGGCCAGGGCTTTTCCGCTGTCCATCCCTGGATTTGCGCGGCAGCGGCACTTCCTTCAGCAGTGACAGCTCAGCACAGACATCCCAGGAATTACCTGAGCAGCATCAGAATGAAAGAAAATTCTCTATGTCCGGACAGGCAAACAGACTTGAAAGTGAAGGAGAGGCCTGGCAGGCCAGGGCTTCGTGACGCGGCACAGGCTCAGGGCACCGCAGGGAGGGCTCTTGAACAGCCAGAGGTTTCCTGGCTGCAGGCAGCTGCTGTCCGTAGTTCCGCTGGCCCCTAAGACTTTCTGGCTCGTGGCAGCACCACGAATGCCCTGCCAGCTCCTGTGCGAGGGGAACCTGCTCAGGTTGAACCCAGCATGCCTGGCTTTACCTTCCTGGAGCCCATTTTTTCCTTTTTTTTCTTTTTTGGCTGCCCCTTGGTATGTGGAGGTCCCAGACCAGGGGTCAGATCTGAGCCACAGTTGCAGCCTACACTCCAGCTGTGACAGCGCTGGATCCTTTAACCCCCTGTGCCGGGCCAGGGGTCAGACCTGCATCCTGGTGCTGCAGAGACTCCACCGATCCCATTGCATCATAGTGGGAACTCCTGACTGGAGCCCTCTTAATGCCCTGTGCCTGTTCCTCATTTTGGACAGAGCTGTTGTACCCACAGACCAGCAGCACCAGTGTCCCCTGAGTCCCCCCCAGGATCCCCTCTGTCTCCATCTCAACAAGAGTCCAGCGTGTGTGCAGGCAGGCAGCTTGTGAGGCCCTGGGTTCAGAGTAGGGTCAGCAGATGTTTCTTAGAAGGGCAGTGATGGGGAGTTCCCATTGTGGCACAGCCAAAACGAATCCAACTAGTATCCATGAGGTTGTGGGTTTAATCCCTGGCCTCACTCAGTGGGTTAAGGATCCAGCGTTGCTGTGAGCAGGGGAGGTAGGTCAAAGATGTGACTCGGATCCCGCGTTACCATGGTTGTGGCTGTGGCCGGCAGCTGCAGCTCCAGTTTGACCCCTTGCCTGGAAAACTCCATATGCCATGGGTGGGGCCCTAGAAAAAAAAAAAGAAGGGCGGTGATGGCCACACACCACCACAGACTCTGCAGCAGAGGTGTGGAAGCCACTGGACTACATGGAGACAGGACATAGTAGCTGGGTTTCAGGAAACTAGACATGGGAATTTGCATTTCACATGTTTTTCACATATCATGAAGTGCTCTTTTTTGCATTTTTTTTCAACCATTTAAAAATGGAAAAGCTGGAGTTCTCTTGTGCAGCAGGTTAAGGATCCAGCGTTGTCATTATAGTGGCTTCGGTCATTGCTGTGACACAGGTTCGGTCCCCGGCCCAAGAATTTCCACATGCTATGGGAGCTGCCCAAAAAAAAAAAAAAAAACAAACAAAAAAAACAAACGCCTGGAGTGGGAAGCCATTCTAGGTTATACTAACAAGTGATCTAGCCTGTGGGCTCTGGTTTGCTGACCCCTGACCCTGAGCAGGTTTGGCTCCGTTCACTGGGACGTGGAAGTCATCCTTTTTTATGGGAAAGGCAGCAGCTGCCCAGAGAGGCCCACCTCTGCCCCGGGCCGTGGTGTGGGGGCCCCCCTGAGCCTCTCTGGGCTTTTGAACAAAGAGACCAGTTGGTTCCTGGCCTCTCTCCCTGTGCATCTCTGCGTGTCTGCCCCAAGTCTCCTGGTCCAGGCCGGCCTGCAGAGGGGCTTCCTCTGCCTCCCGGTGGGGCCCCCCTGACACTGCCCTTTCCACGCCTCCAGAAGCCATCCGTGTTCGACGTGAGTCGGGAGCTGGGCCCCAGCGTCTCGCTGTACAGCCGCAAGGTCCTCATCCAGACCAAGGCCACCAACATCCTGCCCACGTGGCTGCGCTTTGTTCGAGGTTTGGAGCCAGAGCCCGTGCGCGGCCGCGTCATTCTAGGGGCTCATCTTTCCTGAGCGTGGGGTCGGGGCGAGCAGCCATGGCTGCGGGCTGGGCGAGCCAGGCATCCTCACAGCGCAGAACCTCCAGGGAGCGCCCGCCTCCCAGCACTAGTCTTGGATGATTTATCCATGATAATTTTTTTTGAGTTTGAACAGAAAACCCAGGAGGTGTTTTCAGAGGGTCCAGCTGACGCTGAAATTGTAGAAACTGTCCTGGCAGAGGCTCGCCAGCCTGGCCTGCTTTTCTTCCGATAGCTTGGTTGGGACCTGGGCCCTGTGTGAAATATGGGATGTCAGCGGGACCACGAGGGGCTGGGAACGTGTTGTCCCCTCAGACTCTCGCCTGGCCTGTGTCCTGCAGGTGTGGTGGACAGCGAGGACATCCCCCTGAACCTCAGCCGGGAGCTCCTGCAGGAGAGCGCGCTCATCCGGTGAGCTGCCGGGGGACCCAGGGGCACCCACTGAGCATGAAGCCACTTGCCAAGCTCACCTTTGTCACCGAAAGGCCAGGCAGCTCGAAGTTGCTAAGAGCAGAGGGTGGGACTGCAAGTGCCTGTGGGAGCTACATGTGTGAACGTGTGCAACTCACATGAGCCTTGCCCCGTGTTTGACTTCAGCTTTATGAGGCGGGTTTGGAGCCTGACATGAGGCAGGGAGCTGTTGGTGCCAGGAGCTGTCCTCGCCCCCAGTCCCAAGGCGGCCATGGCAGAGCGGGTTCCAGGCAGGCTGGGCTGTCTCTGGGCGGACAAGGCAAAGGACAAGCTCCGAGCAGGACTCGAGGCTGCAGGCACGGGTCAGGGTGGGGCGCCCGGCCACTTGGTCACTGCTTGTGGTTTTCAAAGGCGAGTTCTCAGTCTGAGCACTCATCTTAACTGGCAGAATCAGCCTTAAATTTTTGAAAAAAAGGGAATCATGAACTTGCGGAAGAGGTAGCAACAGGATACAAAGTAACCCTCTCTCTGGAGCCTGGGGCAGTTAGGTTGCCCACCCCGTGCCCATCATCCCCAGGTTGCCCAGGGTGTGCCTCCTCCCAGCGCCAGTGCAATGTCAGGGATTGACGGGCAGCTGCCATGTTGCACACTCGTGCTTGGCACGACCCCTGGACCAAGAGGGTCCTGTCCAGAGTCCCGGGCCACTCTGGCTTCCTGGAGGCCAGGTTCCAGTTTCTCCCTGACTTTCAGGGCCTGAGGCTTCTGCCCACTTCGGGCCAGTCATGTTACATGGCGGCTCTGGGTATGTGTCACATGCTGCCCCCTAGAGCGAGGGGCAGCAGTGACACAGAGTGATGCGTGCTGTCAGGGGACGAATGACTTTGAGTTGGTCCCTTACTGGTGATGCGCGCTGACGCTTAACGAAGGGGCGTTACCAGCCTTCTCACGTGGACTTAGTAGTTTTCCCTTTGTAATTAGTACATCATACGTGGGGTGGTATTTTTGCGGTGTTTTGACATGGTGCTTCATCAAACTTCCACTGTTTTTTTTTTTTTTTTTTTTTTTTTTTGTCTTTCTTTTTACCTTTCCTTGAGCCGCTCCCGCGGCACCTGGAGGCTCCCAGGCTAGGGGTCTAATCAGAGCTGTAGCCATCGGCCTACGCCAGAGCCACAGCAACACGGGATCCGAGCCGCATCTGTGACCTACACCACAGCTCACGGCAATGCCAGGTGCTCAACCCACTGAGCAAGGCTGGGGAATCGAACCCCAAACCTCATGGTTCCTAGTCGGATTCATCAACCACTGCGCCACGACGGGAACTCCCACTGTATTTTTTTTTAGGATTTTAATTTTTATTGAAGTGTAGTTAATTTACAAAGTTGTGATGATTTTTACTGTACAACAAAGGCATCCAGTTATACACGGACACACATCCATTCTTAGATTCTTTCCCCACATAGATTATCACGAACACTGGGCAGAGTTCTCTGTGCCCCACAGCAGGTCCCCGTTGGCCTGTTGATCCATGTAACACAGTATGCATCTGCCAGTCCCAAACCAGGGATTCACCCCCACCCCTGTCCCCTTTGGTAGCCGTAAGTTTTTCAAAGTTTGTGGGTCTGTTTCTGTTCTACAAATAAGTTCATTTGTATCCTTTGTTTGTTTTTAGTTTCCACACATAGGTGATAGCATTTGATGTTTGTCTTTCACTGTCTTGACTAACCTCCCCTAGTATGATAGTTTCTAAGTCCGTCCACGTTGCAGCAAATAGCATTACTTCCTTCTTTTTTACGGCTGAGTAGTATTCTGCTGCATGTATGTAGCACATCTTCTTTATCCACTCCTCTGTTGATGGACAGCTAGCTTGCGTCCATGTCTTGGCTATTGTGAATAGCGCTGCAGTCAACACTGGGGTGCACCTATCTTCCAAAACACGGCTCTCTCTGGATAGAAGCCCAGGAGTGGGATTGCTGGATCGTGTGGTAGTTTTATTCCTTTCTTATGACACGCATTAGCTCTTCTTAACGTCTTCTCAGCCCTATTTGTGTGATTTGATTTCCTGTTTTATTCAGCGGGTTATAATCTGTTAGTCCCTGTTTAGTTTGATGCCCCAGCTGTCCCCGGTTTAGCCGGGAGCCTCTGCTCAGGCTGTCTCCTTTGCCCTGTCATGCTTGGAGCACTTCTGTATCTGTGGAGTCCCCCCCAGTTCCAGGGGGCACTGCTTGTCTTGCTTTCCACATTCGCTTCCCTTGACAGAGAAATCCCCTTCTCGTCATCCTTAATGCGTTTACCTCTGACCAACAGTCCCCTCCACGTGACCCGTCTGCCATCACCGCTGCCCTCCCCCAGCTCAGGCGCCTCCTTTACTGCCTGGCCTTTGGTGCCCCACTGTAGGCTGTCCACGGTTTCAACAGCATCTCTGCCCACCCCAGTGTCCTCTTGTGGGGTTTTTGGTCTCTGACACTTCACACTAGGCCTCCGTGGTGGTTGCCCTGCATGGACACGCTCTTTGTCCCATCCTAGCTGCTGTAGCCACTGTGCCACAAGTGCTGTAGCCACTGCCCTGGTTGAAGGACTGAGTTACTTAGGGTGGGAGTGGAAGAGGAAAGCGTAAATGAATGTTAAAGGTCCTTGTTCCTGGTACTCAGAGTTACTTAGGAAGTACATGGTAATTTCACCTTTTTAAGGGAAAGGCAGAATATTAAGGAAATGAAAATATTCCCTAGTCACACAAATGAAGTTGCTCATGATTTTATGCCCTTAGGTAATGCTAAGGCAAACACTCTGATTCACAAAATCCTAATTCTGAGAAACTGTAGTGCAGTACAGTATAACCAGTGTAAACTGAAGTTAAAGTGGACACAGTTGGCACAGCATTGATCTTAAGTATGAAAAAAAATACAGCAAGTAGTCTACACACAGGTAGTCTTACTTACCTGTGTGCTACATGTACAGTTTATTCATTTTGAGACTTCCCTGGTTTTTCTTTCAACACAGGCACTTTCTCAAGTTGTTAAGGATCATGTTATTAGAAGATGTGATTTTTAATGACTGTATAGTTTTCCATCATTGACCTCAACTTGTTCTGTCCTATTGGACACAGAGTTGGTTCATAATCGTTTTCTATTTTATGTGCTACAGTGAAAATCCTAGTCCATAAATGTTGAAGACTCACGAAGGTGTAATCTTAAAAGCCACCCCCAGTGGGCTGTTTGTCACAACCCCCCCAGGTGGCAGGGCGTGGGGGGGGGGTCGGCCTGCATTACTGCCTCCAGGGGGCGCGCGTCTCCTCACCTGGTGTTGGCCAAGGCTCACCCTTTCTTCCTGCTTCTTCTTCTTTAGTTTGGTTTCTGGTTATTAGTGGGGCTCAATGTTCTTTCATATTCTTCTGGCTGTTTGTATTTTCTTAAAGTTGCCGGTTTGTGAGAAACGCCTTTCTGTTCTCTAGGAAACTCCAGGGTGTTCTACAGCAGAGGCTGATAAAATTTTTCAGTGACCAGAGTAAAAAAGACGTGGAGAAATACGCCAGGTTTTTTGAAGATTACGGCTTGTTCATGAGGGAGGGCATCGTGACCACCACTGAGCAGGAGGTCAAGGTAGGGTCTGGGCTTCTGGGCTGCCTCAGGCTGTGGAAGAAGCGGCTGGAGACCCGAAACCTGAGCTTCCAGGACGTGATGCTGACACAGCCTCTCCCAGGGGTCAGGAAGCACCGCCTTTGGCCTCTGGCCTCTGAAGGCGGGCCCAGCAGGCCTGGTGTGCATGCACACGCTCAGCTCCACCAGCGCCTTGGCCAGAGGGCAAGGCCTGCACTGTCTCCTCCCGCAAGGGTCGGGGGGCCTGGGAGGTGACAGATGTCAGGGCAGGCGGGGTGTCTGGTTCCTGGGGTTGGAGGGCAGGTAAGGTGTGTAGTCAGGGCGGTTTGTCATGTGATCTAGAAATCCTTAAATACGGAGCCACTGGAGCCAGAGATCAGTTCATTGTGCAGTTACCTAAACGATATGGGGGGAGTTCCCATCGTGGCTCAGTGGAAACAAATCTGACTAGAAACTGTGAAGATGCCGGTTCGATCCCTGGCCTCGCTCAGTGGGTTAAGGATCCGGCATTGCCGTGAGCTGTGGTGTAGGTTGCAGACATGGCTCGGATCTGGTGTGGCTGTGCCTGTGGTATAGGCCGGTGGCTGTAGCTCCGATTCAGCCCCTGGCTTGGAAACCTCCATATGCTGCGGGTGTGGCCCTAAAAAGGCAAAAAAAAAAAGCAAGTTTTGGAAACACTTTTTGGCCTTTTTTTTTGTCTTTTGTCTTTTGAGGTGGTTGGTTCTAGGTCCTGGTTTTTGCTGGTCCACCTGACATGTCCCCACCACGTCACTTCTTTACCTGGACTTGGCCCTCTGGGCACTGTCCCCCAAGTCCCACCCGCCCGTCTGTGCTGGTTTGTCAGAGATGAGTTGGTGGCGAAGACAAGGCAGAGTTCATGTGTCAGGTCACATCCAGCCAGTCACCTCTTCTCTGTCCTTAGACATGGCTTCCTTGTGGAGCCCAGATGCCACCAGTGGTCACACGTGTCCACCAACAGGAGGAGATGGACAAGCCCCTCCTCTCATCCTATTCTCTGCATCTCTCACCCCACTTGTGCTTGTACCCCGGGGCTAGGCCTCCTGGATGAGTGGGACAGAGTGGGGACACTGGGTCCAGGAGCAGGTCTGGCCACTCCTGGCGGAACCATGCACACAGCTCACCCGGAAGGCCTCTCACGGCAGGGCCCTGGGCCACCCAGGGTGGAAGGTGCTCTCCAAGGTGCTCTAGACCAAGGTGGGGCCCAGTGGACAGCACCCAAGCCTCTCAGACACTGCCCCCCCCCAAGCCTGGGCCAGGCTGCCTCAGCTGTGGGACACGGTGGGCCCACCGGGAGGGTGAGGCCAGCCAGAGCCTCTCCTCCTCTAGCTGGAGGCTCCCCAAGTCCGTGCCCTGCAGTTGGATGTTCAGAGCCAGGACCTAGAAGGAGCAGTGACCTGGCCTCTGTCTGCAGGAGGACATCGCGAAGCTGCTGCGCTACGAATCGTCAGCACTGCCTGCTGGGCAGCTGACCAGTCTCCCGGACTACGCCAGCCGCATGCAGGCTGGCACCCGCAGCATCTACTACCTGTGTGCCCCCAACCGGCACCTGGCAGAGCACTCGCCCTACTATGAGGCCATGAAGCAGAAAAACACGGAGGTGAGGAGCCAAGGGGCGGGGCCAGGTCAGAGGGCAAGGAGGTCTGAGCACCGAAGGAGGGTCCCTGTGCTCAGTGGGAAACAGCTAGATGCACCCAGGCCCTGGCAGAGCTGAGCAGTCAGTGTCCAGGGGCAGAGGCCAGTCCCAGGCCTGCTTTCTAGTCTCTGTCTCTCTAGGAGGTGACACGGAGATTTCTCCGTGAATAGTGTCACCGTTTCTACCGCGAAGGTGCAGCCAGAGAACCGATGTAAACCACTCCATCCACGAGGCCCAGGAGCCCCAGCTCCCCTGGCGTGGCCCTCGGATGCCAGCCGCAGCCCCAGGCCTTGCTCCAGGTTCCTGCCCTGTCACGGGCAGAGGCTTCCCAGGCCTGATGGGAGTGATCTCGGGCCCTCGCAGGTTCTTTTCTGCTACGAGCAGTTTGATGAGCTGACCTTGCTCCACCTGCGCGAGTTTGACAGGAAGAAACTGATCTCCGTGGAAACGGACATCGTCATTGACCACTACAAGGAGGAGAAGTTTGAGGACAGCTCCCCAGGTTGGCCTGTGTCCCTTCTCTCCGGGCACAGGTGTGGGTGGGGGCCTGGGGCACAGGGGAGGCCCAGTGGCCCAGGGAGCTGGTGCTGTCGCCACAGGGCCTTCTCCATCCTGCAGCAGGGGGTTTACGTGGGGTTTGCGTTCCAGCTTGCCTCCCGAGATCAGGCGGGCTTCCTCAGAGAAGCAGAATGTTCATGCCCAAACAAAACAATATGGGCCTCACGCAACCAGTAGTCTTTTCTGGGGTCCAACTTTATCTGATTTTATTTTGGGGGGTGCACCCACAGCATATGGAGGTTCCCAGGCTGGGGGTCTAACAGGAGCTACAGCTGCCAGCCTACACCACAGCCACGGCCACATCAGATCCAAGCCACATCTGTGACCTACACCACAGTTCATGACGACAGTAGATCCTTAACTCGCTGAGTGAGGCCAGGGATCAAACCCGAAACCTCATGGTTCCTAGTCAGATTCGTTTCCGCCGTGCCACAGTGGGAACTCCGTGTCTGCTTTATTTTAGATGAAAAGCGTTTTGGTAGCTTCCACTTGTGGGCTGGTGGTCAGTGGGGTGGAGGGAGCCTGCTGTGGGAGCCCCTGGGGAGGGCATTGTGGTGACGGCCTCTGAGCCCACGCCTCTCTGCTCTCCTGTAGCTGGCGACCGCCTATCAGAGGAGGAGATGGAGGACCTGATGGCCTGGATGAGAAACGCACTGGGGTCCCGTGTCACCAATGTGAAGGTGAGGCCTCCCAGAGACTGGCTGCCATGGCCCCTGGCAACCACACGCTGGCCAGCCTGCCAACTCTGGGTTGCTGGCCCGGGGGGCAGTCTCGCAGTAGTGGTCAGAGCTGTGATAGCAGGTGGAGACCTGGCCGGTCACTGCTGCTTCTACACGGGGTGTGGGCACGCCCGGGGCTGTTGCTGAGGCGGGATGGGCAAGCTCAGCTGCCTGTTCCCTCCACTTAGCAGAGCAAATGGCAAATAAGGTGGCAGGTGAGCAGCCAAGGCCCTGAATGGCAGCTCAAAGCAGAAAAGAGGGGTCCCTCATTGTCCCTCAGAGCCATCCTGGTCCAGGCCTGGAGGAGCGGCAGTGGCTGAGAACATAGCACTTGCAGTGAGCTAGGAACCCCCTGATCCAACTCAAGCTGCAGAAGCAAGACAGTTCCCAGAGAACAGATGTCACTGGCTGGGGGACATGTTCAGAAGTGGCCCCCCAGGGGACAGGCAGGTGAGCAGGGTAGGGATGCCAGGAGCGGAGGAAGGCAGATTCGGGGATACGGTGTCCCAGCAGGGAGCAAGGCCTGCAGAGGGATTTCTTGATGTAACACATGTGTCATGTCCACACTTGGCAACGGTGACACCTCTCAGGTAGCCAGGGGGTGGGTAGAGTTACTGTCCGTATCCTATGAAGGAAATGGAGCACGTCCCCAGGTCAGGAAGTTGGGGGGCTAGATCCACGCCAGGCTGGTAAGGGCGGCCGTGGGCCCAGCAGGCCCAGTCGAGTCAGGAGGCCCAAAGGCCGTGGGGCTCGGTGGGAAAAGGTGTATCTGATGAAATAAAGGACAGAGGGAGCCACAGGGCTGGGCGGTGAGACGAGCGTCTGCAGGAGCTGGACAGGATTGAGAGAGGCTGGGTCTTGGGAAGTGGGGTGGCCAGTCCTGGCAGGTCTGGCGTGGTTGCTGTAGGATTTGGCAGTGGTCTCTGTGAGAAGTGCGGGTAACACCAGGCAGGATGGACCTTGGATGGTAACAGGTGTGTTAGCAGTTGGTAGCTCTGGGGCATAGAAGAGGAGGGGGTTCCCAAACAGGATGCAATTCAGGCCCCTCCTGTTGGTGGTAACTGGGAGCGGGGAGGGACACCCCTACCTTCTCCTGCCTTGTCAGCAGGGGAAGTCACACCTGGTCAGGACTCTGCCAGAGCCCCTCACCCCTGGCCTTGCCTGCAGGTGACTCTTCGACTGGACACCCACCCTGCCATGATCACCGTGCTGGAGATGGGGGCCGCCCGGCACTTCCTGCGCATGCAGCAGCTCGCCAAGACCCAGGAGGAGCGCGCCCAGTTGCTGCAGCCCACGCTGGAGATCAACCCCAGGTGAGCTGCTGGCCTGGGGCTCTCGATGCCCAGGGAGCAGGTGTGCTCGTTGCTGACCTGTCAGGTAATGTTGTAAAATTGTATGCGAGCAGCTGTCCTTTTACCTGTAAGACACAGAATGTGCCTGAACTACGACTGTACTTGGTCCATGTTCACAGCTGAACCACTTCAGGACATGGATCCACCTTAGCACAATTATTCACTTCATTTAGCTGGACGGTTGTGGGTCGTTTCCATTTGGAGGCTGTTGGGGGAACAGGTTGCTCTGAAAGGTCCTTTCCCCCATCTGGGGCGTGAGTTTTGCCAGGGTGTGTCTGGGAAGTCTGTATACTTCGTCTGTTGCAGTTATCTTTTCTCAGTCTTTTCACCTGTCTTTTGAAGAGAAATTCTTCATTTTAATATGATCAACTGTATACATGTTTGTGAGATGCTTTTGGGGGGAAGGGGATTTTGTTTAAGAAATCTCTATTCCACCCAAGTTTCTTCTCCTGTGTTTCCTTCTGTAAGATGTATGGTTCTGACCTTTCATGTTGGTCTGGCCAGTCTGGGGTGGCAGGTCCAGGTTCATCTCACTCCATGTGAACACCCTGTCACCTGTACTGCCAACTGCATAAATCTTTCCTCTCCTGCTGGTCTGTGCTGCCTTCTCTCATGTGTATCTCTTGGTGACTTAAGTTTTCTTTAGAGTTCTTACACATTTTTTAGTGAGTTGTTCTTTGACATGTCTTTTTTTTTTTTTTTTTTTTTTTTCCTGTCTACCTTTTTAGGGCCATACCTGCAGCCATATGGAGGTTCCCAGGCTCGGGGTCCAATCAGAGCTGTAGCCGCCAGCCTAAGCCAGGGCCACAGCAACGTGCGATCCAAGCCGCATCTGTGAGCAACGCCAGATCCTTAACCCACTGAATGAGGCCAGGGTTTGAACCTGCATTCTCACAGATGCCAGTCAGGTTCATTAACCACTGAGCCATGATGGGAACTCCTGATGTCTTATTTATTAAAATTTTTAGAATTGCATTTTCTGTTACATAGGAAGAGTTTTTTTGAAATTTACTTCATATACAGCAATGATTTTTTAAAAAATGAAATTACATAACCAAATTACCAAAACTGTTAGAAAATAGCAAAAAGTAAAAGTCCATATGGAATTCCTGTTGTGGCACAGTGGGTTAAAAATCTGACTGCAGTGGCTGCTGCAAAAGCACAGATGCATCCCCAGCCCTAGAACATCCATATACTGCAGATGCAGCCGTTAAAAAAAATGTTTAACCAACCAGAAGTCCCGTCTCAACTCCACCATAGCCTATATAACATAGATCCTATTTGTTAAATTTTCTTTTAGATTTTTGTCTTGTGTTATTGTGGGTTTTGTTTTGTTTTTTAAAATATTTTTTATTGAAGTATAGTTGACTTAGAAAGTTTTCTTTTTCGACCACCCCGCTCTGGCATATGGAATTCTCAGGCCAGGGATCAGAGCCAAGCCACAGTTGCAACCTATACTGCTACTGCAGCACTGCCAGATCCTTGACCCACTGTGCAAGGCCAGGGATCCAACCCACATCCTCACGGATACTAGTTGGATTCTTAACTGGCTGAGCCGCAATGGGAACTCCTCACCTTGTTTTTTAGAGTGTGTGCTGCTGAGAACAAGGCTGAGTGGGAAGGAAGGGGTTACTGAGTCTCATAGAGACTCCCGTTGTCCTCTGGGCCTTTCCCCAGCATCTTCTGTTTCATCAAACTTAACAATTTTTGCCATTCGAGTAAGTGAAAAAGTACACCTTTTAATTCTGATGTTTCCTAAGGTATTTATTTTCTCCTACCAGAAGAAAGTTCAGTATTTATGTAGTCAGAGTTTTCACTCTTAGCTTTCTGACTTCTGCATTTGTATGTTGTTTGAAAAAGCTTTCTGCTTCTGAGGTTATCGAACTTTTCTTCTAGTATTATGCTTTCCTGCTTTTAATCTTTGATGCCTCTGGAATTTGTTTTGGTCCAAGGAATCACGTGAGAATCCAACTTAATTCTTGACTACCATCCAGTTACCCTGTCTTCATCAGAAGCTAAGGAAACCCTGTATCGATTTGGCCATTTACATATTGTCCACTTCACTGCACTGAGCAGCAGCCTTTTCACTTGCCGGAACTAAACTGATTACTGGAGCTTTAGGATATGTTTGAACTGGGACTTCCTCCGTGTTTCTTTTTTTTTCATTTCCATTTTTGCTTTTTAGTGCTGCACTGCGGCATATGGAAGTTTTCAGGCTAGGGGTTGAATCAGCTACAGCTGCTGGCCTACATCACAGCCACAGCCACGCTGGATCCTTAACCCACTGAGTAAAGCCAGGGACCAAACCAGCGTCCTCATGAATACTAATCGGATTTGTTTCCGTTGCACCACAACAGGAACTCCCAATTTTTTCTTTCTTTTTTTTTTTTTTTTTTGTCTTTTTGCTATTTCTTGGGCCGCTCCTTCGGCATATGGAGGTTCCCAGGCTAGGGGTCGAATCGGAGCTGTAGCTGCCGGCCTACACCAGAGCCGCAGCAACGTGGGATCCAAGCCGCGTCTGCAACCTACACCACAGCTTACGGCAACGCTGGATCGTTAACCCACTGAGCAAGGGCAGGGATCGAACCCGCAACCTCATGGTTCCTAGTCGGATTCGTTAACCACTGCGCCACGACGGGAACTCCGGGAACTCCTTTTCTTTCTTTTTTAATGGCTGTACCTGCTGCATGTGTTAGTTTGTGGGCCAGGGTTTGAACGTGAGCAGCAGCTGCACCAATGGCAGATCCTTTGACCCACTGCACTAGGCCCGGGATTGAACCTGGCCTAGTACAGAGACCTGAGTCGCTGCAGTCAGATTCTTACCCACTGTGCCACTGCAGGAACTCCTTATGAATTTTATATTAGATTTTTTAGGTATAAAAGAAACTCTTTGAAGGAATCCTATTAAATGTATGGACTGATTTAAGGAAAGTTTCACCTTTATTTATGCTTCATTTATGAAAGAACTAACATAGGTCTTTTCATATATTAAACTCAGCTTTCCCTTAGTAGTACTTAGTTAATTTTGGTACTTACTGCATTTTCTAGTATCAAAATTTTTGCCTGATTCTTTTGGGTTTCTGGGTATATAATCTAATCATTTAAATCTCCTTTTTCATTTATGTGTGTCCTGTTACACTTCAATTTCAGAAAAGGCACAGTAACACGAAGTTAGAGGCCCTTGTGCTCAGTGTGTGCCCTCAGCTAACTTCTGGTGGCTTTTGTGTTGCAGGCACACGCTGATCAAGAAGCTCAGTCAGCTGAGACACAGCGAGCCCGACCTGGCCCAGCTGCTGGTGGACCAGGTGAGCCACCAAGAGGAGCTGAGGCACTGCTCAGTTTCCACTAAAACCCTCTTTTAAAAACAGCTCCCTTCCTCTCTTCTCTCTGTATTTGAGGCCCCTGGGTTAGAACTAGGACGAGGCCTGCTTCCCTTCCCACTAAGGAAGGACCGCCCTGCTTTGCAGATCTACGAGAACGCCATGATCACAGCGGGGCTCAGTGACGACCCCCGCCCCATGGTCAGCCGCCTGAACCGCCTGCTCATCAAGGCCCTGGAGCGGCAGTGAGTGCGAGGGGCCAGATGGAACCGTGGGACAAGGCAGCCTGGGACCAGCCAGGGGAGGGGGGCCCACCAACAACTGAATGCCATGGATGAGGACACCCCCTTTGGAGCTTTATTTAAATTAAAAGTTGTTTCTTAGTGTTAGACTTTTTGTCCAGACTCAGAAGCTGGGGTGCCCTGGTGACAGCCCCCAGGCTTAGGATGGAAACGTGTACAGTGAGGAAGAGCCTCCTTCCCGTCCCCTTCCTCACATCCCAGCTGCTGTGGCGGCTGGGGGACAAGAGGGAGGGGTGGGAGCACTCAGGACTGGCCCTGGGTGCCTCGACTCAGTCCCCAGCACTTGAATGTGATGACACGATCAGCTGCTGTTCTCTGCTGGGTCCCTTGGAGCAGCCAGCCAGAGCCCAGACCCCATCCACCTCAGGCTCTCTTCAGTGTCACCTCCACCGGGTAATGGTCACTGATGGCTAGGGCCTGTGGGGTGAGGTGCAGTGAGCAGAGACGCCCACACACTGAACACGTGGGCAGTCCCATCGGCCTGGGGAAAAGGGACCAAGAGGGCACCCCCCGCTCCATGGTCACAGACAAGTAGCTCTAAGTCAGTGAAGAACAGCACTGTGTCCAGATCTCACCACACTCCTGCATCCCAGGCCCCCGGCAGAGCTACAAGCGTGCGGGACGGATACTTACAGTCTGCTCGCTCAGTCCGAATGCAGCTTGGAAGTCAAAGGGGGCAGCGGAGTCGGGAACCACGGCACGTTGGAGCAGAGGCCCTGCGACCACGATCCTACAGCGCCAGACACAGGAGAAGTCCCTCCTCAGCCCACAGTCTGCTCTGTGCACTTAAATCTTAGATCCCAACAGGTTCCCCAGCTCATCTCTTGGTCTGGGAAATGTCACAAGCCCACTGTGCCCCAGCTGCTCTAACACACTGAGTCAAGCAACCCTAGAGCACCGGGCCCCCAAACCATGTGCCACTTGAGTGACCGACACACCTGCCAGGGTCATGTTTATCCCTAAATGTGTTTGGTCCCAAAACTAAGGAACACTGCCCCTTTCACCCCACCTTCTGGGTGGACTGACAAGCTCCACAGGCAAGCGTCTCATGTCTCAGGAACCATTTCTGAAGCTGCTCACAGAGGTGCCCCCCCGGGCCGAGCCCGCTCACCTGTCATAGGCACAGTGTGTGGATGAAACCGTGGTGTCAGCGGTGTCAGGAATCAGCCACTGAAAGGGGGGGCTCTCGCGCAGGCGGATGGATGACCAGTGGGAGGTGGTCACATAGCTGCAGCCAGCGTTGAAATCGCCCATCAGCATGATGTCCTACCAGGAGACACTGCTGGTGGGCTCGGGGCTGGGTGGGGGGGCCCCAGAGCCCAGGGGCAGGGGGCTGACCTCCAGATCCCACTTCTGCCGGACGTTCAGGTAGACATCGTAGAGAGAGTCAATCTCAGCCGCTGCATCCGACGGGGCTGCATGCAGGGGAACGATGGCAAACTCCTTGACCTCTGCAGGGAAAGCAGTGGTGTGTCAAGCTGGGGTAGAGGGCACCTGAGTTGGTCCCCGAGGGTGGACACTTCCCCGGGGAGGTGGGGGGGAGGCGGGCAGGGCCTGCAGCAGCACTCACGGGTGAAGGGGGAGGAGAACTTGACCACAGATGGCTCCCGATTGAAGGTATCGTTCCCGCAGGGCTCGCAGCCGTCGTCGTACAGGTAACTGTCCAGCACGGACACCTGGTCAGGTCTGCAGAAGACCAGGCCAGAGGGTGGTGAGCCTGGGGCTGGGGCGCCACCTCATCTTGCTGTGTCACCTGCTGCTGTGTCCAGGTGGGCAGGCAGCCTGGCCTATGCCTGGGCCCCACCACATCCTCCTGGCTCTGACGGGCTGTGGGGCCTGGGGGGCAGGCCCAGCTCAGACCCCTGATCTGTGGCCCCCGTTTTTGCCCCCAGACCTGGATGGGAGAGGCTCACGGGCCCTCTAGACCACAGCCCAGCCTTCTGCTGGCACTCTCTACAGAGGCGGCCTGCAACGTTACCTGAACACGAAGAGATAGCGCTCCTTGTAGGTGCTGCGTCCCAGCGGCTCGCTGACAACATGGTGATAGTTGTTTGGGTCGTCCCTGGATGGGGGAGACCAACACCTGGGTCAGAAGGGGCCCTGGGGACCCTCCTGAAAGGATGGTCACCGCCCCCATGCTTCCTGGGACCACACGCTGTCACTCACTGGTTGAGTTCATTCAGCAGCTTCCCTACGGCCGTCAGGTGGCTGTCTCTGACCTCCTGGATGAGGGCGATGTCGTAGCGACTCAGGATCTGGGGGCAAGGCCATAGCAGTGCTGAGCAGGGGCGGGCTGGGGAGAGACTGGGCATCTGAACCTGCCTGCTCGGGGTCACAGGGCCCGGCTGCTGCTCCCCAGATGTCTTCCCGTCATGTCTTGGCTGTAACCAGAGGCTTTCACCTGGGACTTGACTGCCAGCCCCGGGCAGCACAGCAGACAGGGGCCCTGTGTCCCTGAATGACAGGTGGGCTGAGACCTGAGGCTCTTGATGGGTCTTCCTCCCACCTCACCACCCTCCCGACCACCCTCAGGACTGACCACTGGCCCAGAGCCCCCAAGGCCTGTTAGACCTCCCCACCCTGAGCTCCCTGGGGACAGGCCAGCCTGGATTTACCCGCACAATGTAGTTGGAGAGAGTGGCATTGGACATCTTGGTCTCCCCGAAAGTTCGGATGTTGAAGGCTGCTATTCTCAGGGACAGGGCCAGCTGCAGCAGGCCAGCCAGGGCGAGCAGCGCACCCATCAGCCTGGCCGCCCTCATTCTGGAGCAGGTGGGACGGAGAGCCAGACACCAAGTGGCAAGTAACAAGCCTCAGACCTTCTCACCTGCCCCCAGGTGAGCCCCTGTGCTGGTCACCAGCCCAGGAGGTCCCGGGAGCCGCTGGGACACCAGCTCAGTGCCCTCCCCGCTCCAGAGACCCAGCCAGCCGAGACGCTCCGGGACCCTTCCCAGAGTGGCCGGTCACCAGGAGGGACCCCGCGGGGCTTCTGGGACTGCTGCCTACCTTCCCCGGGCCGTGCGTCACACTCACCTGAAACGTGACTTCCACAAATACAGGAATCCTGCCGAGAATCAAGAATTGATATTCTTCAGTGTCAATTTTCTCCTTTTGCTGCTTGAAGAAAAAATCCACAAAGGGAAGCAACTGAGAGCTGCAGCAACTCCAAATCCCCACAGAGAATGTTGGCCCCACCTGGGGTTTTAAAGGTTTCAGCAGCTGTGACCTTCCCAGGGCATCACCTGGAGATCGGAGAACATAGCGCCGCCTGTGTGGCTTTCCCAGCAGGTGGGCAGCTGGCATGTGTGTATTCCAGCAGGCACAGGTCCTTGCGGCTCTCAAGAGCACCTGATAACATTTGCACTTGGTTTAAAAAGTCTAATAATACAGCCAAAGGCTCTGTGTCCTTTACACGTGTGTCTTTCCCAGGGATGACGACAGGTGTGCTGGGGGGTGCCGGCTGCTCCTGGCTGTAGGACTTGAGGTGACCTTGGAGCTAGCAGCCAAAGCTAGACATTCCGTGTCACGAATGGAGCCTGTGGTGGCTGTTCTGTGTCCCAGGATCCATGTCACCAACTACAAGCCCTGCTCCTCACCTGTCCATAGTGAGGGCTGCAGGCCCTGGCCAGGAGCCGGGGCTCTCAACCAGGAGCACATGCTGTGCAGCACTGGGGGCTGTGGGGCTGCAGACGCCACCTTATTTGCCAGCAAGGCACCAGGGAGCCTTCTTTGGAAAGCATTTGTTCCAGGAGCAGGTGATACTAGTGGTCGAGTCACAAGGACACGGTCCGGCAGCAAGGAGGGTCCAAGCCGGGCCCTGGGTCCAGTCATTTCTTTTTGGAATCCTTGACTTTCCCATTTGTACTCATTTCTCGTGGCTGCTGTAACAAGTCACCACAAACTTGGTGGCTGAACAGAGAGGTTTATCCTCAATTTAGAGGCCAGAGCCCCAAAATCCATTTCATTGAGCTGCAATCTTGGAGTCAGGCCGCACACCCTCTGGGGGCTCCTGGTGGCTGCATCACTCCCCGCACTGCCTCTGTCGTCGTGCCTTCTCCTCAGGGCCCGCTCTTCCCTGCCCCCTTCACACATACAGGGGGATGACTTCAGGTCCTCCCAGATCATCCAGGACCTTTTCTCCATCCTGAGATCCTTTTTCGCCCTGAGAAGTTAATAGTTTCTGAGGATTAGGACGCAGAGATACGTGGGGGGCGTTATTCAGCCATCACCCTTCCATGGGGGCTCCACCCCATTTGAGAGAGGTTTTGTCCCCTGGGACAGCCCTGTGAGTGGGCAGGCGGGGTCCCTCTCTGGGATGGCAAGGTCTCACAGTATGAAGAGGATACAGGGCTGCGGGGGACTGGAGGTCAGGGAGGAAGAGAGGCCAGAGAAGGGCAGTCAGCAGGGACCAAGGTCAAAATTAAAGTGCCACAGGTGTAGGCACAGTACATTACACAGCAGGGCACAGGGCATTAAAAACTCAGTAAACCAACCTCAGCAAAGACCTGCACCCCTGAAATAATGAGAACACGCTGACGGACAGCTCTGGCTGTTGGCGGGAATGCCAGTCAGCTCACGTGTCCCTGGGCTCACATGGCATCTGCAAGATTGGGTCTCACGGCCTGGCCCTCAAGCCACTAGAAGCTCCACTGCAGCCCTGTGCAAAGGCATGACTGCAGATACTCAGCTTAAAATCCCCGAGGCTGGGGCAGCTTCAAGCATGTCAAATCCAGACCCCAACCACCAAGCAAGACCATCTCTGTGTTCAGTGCAGGTGCCTGGACCCCTACCTTCCATGGGTTTCTCTCGACACACCTGCCAGACCTTTTGAGGGGAGCATGGCAGCAAACCACACACAGGGGACACTGATGACAAGTGGCACAGCTGTGGCTCACATGGAGGGTACCCAGAGCCTCCACTTCTCTACAACTAGGACACAGGCACCTGTCTGAAAGCACCCCTGTCCTCAACCAAACACTGCCCCTTCTGTCTGAGGAGCTGCCCTCACTCCCTAACCAGCCAGAACAAAGCTCTCACTTGCACCAAGCCCAGCTCTTGCCATGCTGGCTGCCCTATGCAGGCCCACACAAGAGGCAAGCAGCACAGCCCAGCAAGAGCCTGGCCCAAGAGTCAGACTTAGGGCCCAGACCAGGCTCACCCAGTGCACCTCCAACCATTTTGAACCGGAATATCTTCACCCATGAAATGAGGATGAAAGCGTCACTGCTTTCCTCTTAGATTTGTCTTAAGGATCAACAGATACAGTATTGGAGTTCCCGTCATGACTCAGTGGTTAACGAATCCAGCTAGGAACCATGAGGTTGCAGGTTCAATTCCTGGCCTTGCTCAGTGGGTTAAGGATCCGGCGTTGCCGTGAGCTGTGGTGTAGGTTGCAAATGTGGCTCAGATGCCGCATCGCTGTGGCTGTGGTGTAGGCCGGCAGCTACAGCTCCAATTCGACCTCTAGCCTGGGAACCTCCATATGCCGCGGGTGCAGCCCTAGAAAATACAAAAAAAAAAACCAAAAAACAAAAAACCCCCCAAAAATGCAGATACAATATTATTCCACAGAGGAATCATTTTGGATCTCCTTAAAAATTCATGTTATCCCTAAGAGCAGTAACCTTCTCAGATGTCCTATTTCCATCACCTTATTTCCTTTCCCTCTTGGATTTACTGTCCATCTGTATCAGTCAGCTGTTGCTGTTTAACAAGCAACCCCAAAGTTCAGCGTGTACAGCAATACACATTTTTTTCCCCATGCTCACAAGTTAGCTGGGAGAACTCTGCTCCCTGAGCCTCCCTCTGGGGCTGGGCGGGAGAAGCAGCAGCTCCCCAGGGTTTGCTCCTCTAAGACGGTGGCAGGTGGAAGCTTCAGAGGGGTAAAGAGAGACACATGGAGCCTCCAGAGGTCTACGCTCAGAATTTGCACGTTGCCACTTCTGCCACATTCTTTTGGTCTTAGCAAGTGACAGGCCAAGCCCAACACCAATGGCAGAGAGTCAGGGGTACACTCCTCCCAGGCCAGGCTCCTCACTGCAGACAGAAAGGGTGCCATGAAAGCCAAAGAAGCCCAGTGCTGTCGGCATCTGCCAAAGTCACATCACACCAGCAGGGAGATGGGCACAGACAGCAGACCGATTCCTCTGATCAGGGTGAGCTATTCTTACATCAACCCTGAGAGTGTGCCACCCTTTTTAGTTAAACTAAACCTGCTCCAGATACAGGAGGGGAAAACAGCACATGACAACGAAGGGAGGAAGTCGGAGTTGGGTCTGAAATCAAAGGATAAAGAAAAAATCCTCTAAGCCCCGAAGCTCAGAGAGAAGAAGACGGCCTCAAAGCCACAAATGCAGGCTGTTGGGCTGTGTGTGCCACCAAACCCGCTGAGCACGGCCACGGGCCCAGAGGGGAAAGGCAAGGGTGCAGAGCTGTGTCCCCGACGGTACATGAGCCCCTCAACCGCCCAAGCCCACAGTGACCTCGCAGGCACAGCAGGACACCTTCTATTTTCAGGAAAACAGTGAACACAGGAAAACACCTTTCAGCACCTAATGGTTTTAACATCGTATCTTGCTGCACCCCTTTCCGTGATTTCATGTCTGCAAAGGTAGGTTTCTGGCAATTATTGGAAAAGCGATTACTGTGTGAGAATCAACATGGAAAAGGCAACAAGGGTGCCAGTGTCCAGTCGGATTCCAAGAGTTAAGAAGAGCCCTACAGGCACGCATTCCACCCGTAAGAAACCAGTTACTTAAAAATGCCATGAGGAGTTCCCGCTGTGGCACAGTGAGTTAAGAATCTGACTGCAGTGGCTTGGTTTGCTGTGGAGGTGTGGGTTTGATGCACAGCCCAGTGCAGTGGATTAGAAGATCTGGCATGCCACAGTCTGATGTGGCTCAGATTCAACTCCTGGCCCGGAAACTTCCACGTGCCACAGATGCAGCCATAAAAAAATTTTAATTAAAAAAAATTTTTAATGCAATGAAAAAATTTTAAGTTTCTATGTATTATTTTCCAAATATCTACTATAGTTGCTAGGATATAAGCACTTAAATTGTTTATTTGGATGTACCTGTTTAAGAAATGTAACTGTCAGGTATTTCTTCTGGCTTAGACTGAACCTTAACTAGTGGTGCTCTGAACTGAGTTTGGGAACCTCTGAATGTGACACACACGACACGTGTGCCCCCTCCCGCTATGGCCCTGCCCCCACCCAGATGCACGGTTACCTGTGACTCACAAGGGTCCCTGATTTCCCTCAGCCCCACCCCAGGCACATCCCGAGTCTGCTCTCCCCTCTAGGTCTGCAGCTGCCAGACCCATCCTTCCAGGAACACAGGTAATCTTCCCGTCCCTGCGAGAAACCCCAGAAACTCTGCTCCAAGAAACTCATCCCACCATCCTACTCTCCACACAGCACGTCTTGTGAAGGTGTCATCAGATCACCTTATTCCCTGGCTTAAAGTCTGTCATCAGTTTCTCACTGTCCTTAAGAGGAAAGCCAGCAGCTACCAGGACCTGCGTGCTCCCAGCTCAGGGCCCTGCTCTGCACCCAGAGACAGCTGCCTTGTCATTCTGGGGCCACCTCTTCAGGGAGGTCACCCTCTCTCCACCCAGTCCCTGCCAACGGCGTGGTCCCAGTGTGATCCCCTTTCTTCTTGACCCTTACGGCTTGTTTTCTTTGTTTTAGTGTGTCGGCTCTTCTCTGCTTACACTCACTGAAGACCAGCCTCTGGACTGGAATACAAGCTGTACAGGAGCAAGGACCTCGTCTACCTCCTCCATGAAACTGCCCAGGCCTGACACCGCCCACAAGGCAGAAGGTACCGTGCCCACCTCCTCCCCTCCTCCCGCGTTCTTCCTCAGGGACACCCCCTGTCCAGAAGCACAGGGTAGACCACAGAGCATCCAAGAGGCCTTTAGGCACTCGGCCTGAGCTGACCAGAAGCTCCGAGAGCCCATGGCCACTGTGGGCCCACAGACACGGCCACCCAGCCAGACCTGACCCAGCTTCCTGCTCTCCGTGCTTTCCATGTTTGCTCGGCCCAAGACAGAGAGGTTTCACCCTTTACTCGAGATAAAGGGCTGCTGATGTCTTTGCTGTGACACCGTCTTTTGTTTCTGTTTTGGCTGTGCCTGCGGCATATTAAAGTTCCTGAGCCAGGGATGAAACCTGCGTCAGCAGTGAC
Source organism: Sus scrofa (assembly GCF_054392235.1). Classification (NCBI taxonomy): domain Eukaryota; kingdom Metazoa; phylum Chordata; class Mammalia; order Artiodactyla; family Suidae; genus Sus; species Sus scrofa. The sequence goes on from NC_139385.1 coordinate 45,024,657, forward strand.
CAAGCCGCTACAGTGACAATGCTGGGTCCTCAACCACTGCACCACAAGACAACTCCGACGTCGCTTTAATCCACGTCAGACAGCCCGTACAGGTCAGCACCATCTCTTAGCTCAGCCACTAAGAGGTGGCCTGTGACCCCACCTCAGCCCACCTTCCCTCATGAATTTATTTCTGTTCATTATAAGGAAACCATAATGGGATGGAAATCTCTCAGAACATGTGTGTGAACTGCTACGGTCCACAACGGTTTCACAGGCACGCTCAGCACAGCCCCAGCCCTGCTCCCTGACTCCTGGCTGTGCCAGTGCCCATCACACTGGTGGAACTGGTGGCACCTGGATTCCGTGTCCGTGAGCCTGAGCAGCAGCGTGCACGAAACTTGCAAATCACAAACAAGTCCCTCTTGGCTCCTCATTTCCCCAAAAGCATTTTCTAAGGCGTATGTTGGAGAGATTAGCCTACCTTTAGCCCGAGCCCATGAACACAAACAAGCTCACGTTCCTGATGACAGACCAGAGGCCCTTAAATATCTCACCAAAGAGCTCCGCTGACTAGACTTCCAATGTTCTGGAATGTTCCCAACAAGACTGCAATGGAAAGTGTTCCCCAAGTTCTCAAGCCCCCAAGCACAAAGGGGTGTCTCAGCAGGCCACCCTCCCTGCCCAAAGCTGGGGGTCTGCAGAAGGACTCAGGACAAGGAAGCTCACTGGAGAGTGTGAGCTGGTTGTGCTGTTTGCAGAGATAGTTCCTTCTGCTCTATCTTCCAGCTCACTTCAGCTGTCTCTCTTCAGCTGTCTCTCATCCACTATTTATTTATTTATTTAGTCTTTTCTAGGGCTGCACCCACGGCATATGGAGGTTCCCAGGCTAGGGGTCCACCTGGAGCTGCACCTGCCAGCCTACACCAGAGCCACAGCAACGCAGGATCCAAGCTGCAACTGCAACCTACACAACAGCTCACAGCAACACCTGATCTTTAACCCACCAAGTGAGGCCAGGGATCGAACCCACAACCTCATGGTTCCTAGTCAGATTCGTTAACCACTGAGCCATGATGGGAAGTCCTCATCCACTGTTAAAGCTCCTGAATTTTAAATTTCAGCCATTGCACTTTTCTCTTTGAATTTTCATTTACTGTTTCTATGAATTCTCATCTCTGCAAAACTTTCCTTCTTACCAATCATTTTTTTCTGCACCCACAGCACGTGGAAGGATCTAATCTGCACCACAGCAGTGACAATGCCATATCCTTAACCCACTGTGCCACGAGGCCAGTCCCTTACTGATTTTAATATGTTACTCAGTTGCTTTGAAGTCAGTGCCTGCTGACTCCAGTATCTTAATCTCCTGTGTGTCTGTCACCTTTTTTTCCCCTGGAGGATCGAGATGCTATCTCCCTCCTAGGCAGGTTGCCTCAGGCCAGTTGGGGGCTCAGCTATAATGGAGCTCATTCTGCAGTTCTTGCAAAGCCCAATCTCCCTGTGGTCCCCAAAGGTTCTTAGGGCCATTCCTTCTTGGCAGGCTCTGAACTCCTCCCTAGCACCATGAAACTGCCAAAAATCCAGGTCTGCTGTTTAGCCACTCACTGGCCCGCTTCCTCTCAGGGATCTGAGCCCTCAGGTCCTGCTGCCTCAGGAGGCCCAACCCCCCAGCTCAGTCTCCCCAGCCTTGTGAGAACTCTTCTGGCTTCCCTGCCTCTCAGCAGCTACCCCGGCCTTGCTCCAAAGGGAGGAGCCAGTGCAAGAAGTAGGGCTCACCTCTTCAAGCTCCCCTCTGCGCTGCAGGTGCCAAGGATGCTCCAGTGCTTCGAGCAGATGTCTTCTGAATTAACAGCCAGTTCCCTAAGCCTTCAGCAGGTGCGAGGCTGCCATGAGCTTCTCCGGCTAGAAGCAGTCCGTTTTGTTACCTGGAATGAGTCACAGAAGTAGGGCGCTGGAGAGGATGCGGGTTGATAACTAGGCAAGCTGGTCTGACAGGCTGTATGGACATCTTGGAGCTATAAATGTCCTGTGCAGAGGCATGCCAGCCAATGAGAGAATGAGAGATGGCCAGAAGGGACACACGCCATTTCCCTCCACCCAACCAAGACTCTGTGGGCCTAGAGATCTCTGTATCTTGTCTGGAATCTACAGTACTTATTCTGTAAAAGTAAAGATGGCGCAATGCCAGGACACAGCAACCCTACATTCTATACGCTGGTTCTACAGCTCCTCAGAGAATGGGAACACCCACCTCAGCTCACGTTTATTACCTTACTCCTGGAAGAGGTGGCTTGGGGCCGCAGACTGCCAGCTCCAGGCCTGTCTCCTTTCTGGGGACTCCCCCCTCAGCTCAACAGGCAATGCTGGTTTCTGACAAGAACCTAAGTGCCTGCCATGCTTCCTGCCCAGGAATGGCCATGGGGCTTACCTATACACACTAGCCTTTGTTTCCCATTGATGGTGCAAACAGGGCCTCTGCACTGTTCCTCTGCTGAGCACTCTGCTTCCAGGAGGCTATGTGGCTTGTCCCGCCCTTGTCTCAACCTCCGCCCAGGTGTCACCGTGCCACAGCATCCTACTTAAGTAGCAGGTTTTGTCTCACTACTTTATCTCCTTTATCCTGCTTATTTTTTCTTGCCACCAATCCCACGGGATGTAACTTCCACAAAAGCTGGGACTTACATAGCAGCACCTAAACAAGGCCTGACTCCTAGCAGATGCCCACCCAAGTACCTGCTGAATGAAAAGATGAATGTCAGGCAGGGCCCTTCCTGACAGAACAACGGTTTCATATGCTCCAATCTCTTCACCTGCTCTGGTTTCCCCATCACACAAAAGGAACCCGACTTGGTCGTCCCTGACGACCAAGTAAAGGAAAGGCTTCTACCACTGGCTCAGGCTCTTCAGCCTCCACATCCCAAATCCTGGCAGAACAGAGACATATCCAAAAGTGATAAGGGGGCACCAAAGCTACAGCTCCTAACAGGAGGGAGCGGGGAGGCTTCCTGGGAGGTAAGTGGCCATCAGAGGGGTACTTGGGTGAAGCATAACCAAAGAGCAGAAAGCGCAGAATAATTCTGCCCTGTCACCAAAGTCCTAGGCCAAGGCTGAGGACTGTTGGACAGCAGACCCCAGAGGGGAGCTGGTGTGGGCCCATCTCCATGGAGAGGAGAGGGCTGCCCATGTCCAAGCCCAGCAGGATGCTCGGGAAGGTCAATGTCCATGGGATGGTGCAGCCCCACGACGCAGTGGCCACCACAGCTCTCACCACAGAACCTCAGACCTGAGTCCCAGGTGTGGGGTCTTTCCTTCCGAGATGAGCAGCCAGGGAAGGCTGGTGCCACATCCCCACCTCCCCTGGTCACAGTGTCCACTGGTCCTCAGCCTCTGCTCAAATCCCATGTTCGCAGCATCTCTGAACCTCAGGACGTAGGACATAGAGCAACGTGCCCCCCTCCCCTGGGCGCCTCTCCTTGGCCCCCCACTACCACAGGAAGCTGTGCGCTGTGATGTTCCTATGACTCAACTTCTCTCGGGGGTGGGGCATGTGCAGTGAGAGCCTGTGGGAGAAAGGCTCCCACTGAACCATTCTGCCCCAGCACATGAGCCTCCCCTACCCAGCCTCCAGAACAGTCACCGCAGCGGGCCTGCTGTGAGTCAAGGATGCCGCACTTGTCCTGCCAGGGCCCCCAACAGCCATAAGGGCTCCCCAGAGGGCCTGCCTGTGCTGCGCCCTCAAATGTGGGCACATATAGGGCCCTGTTCCCATTCTCCACCCACATGTTCAGACAGTTCCCCAGGGAGGAGGCCTGAGGCATGTAGATTCCCAGCTGCTGGAACAGATGGTGCCCCCCAGAGAAGAACAGCCGCAGAGACCTCTATCTCCCTGGGAATCATGGGGGTCCGGGGAGTGGTACTGGCTCTCATCCCAATTCTACACCAGCTTAGAAAACGTGTGAGGCTGGCTTTCCAGACTCCTTCCCCAGGGCCTGCACAGAAGCACAGCCAGCGGTCAGGGTCAGTGCCCGTCCCCCAGAGGGAGCTGTAGCAGGACACAAACGAGCCACCAGCTGCGGCCGTGGACAGGGCCTTAGGCAGGAGCAGAGACTGTCCCAGGAGGCCCAGTGCCTTCCTCCTGGTCCTCTGGCCAAGGCCAAAGTAGCCTGAGGTGGGTGGCCTTGTGGGTCCAGCTCCCCGTCGTCCAAGCCTGCTGCCGTGGCAGCGGGGCAGAGAGGGAGGCTAAGCAAATGCTCTTTGTGCACATGGGCTTCCGCCAGAGGCGCGGCTCTTCGGCAGGCCCCTCAGTCCACCAATGACACCATGTACAACGCTGGTAAATGCCAATTTGCTGGGAAGCCAACACCAGGCTGTGACCATGGCACTCCCTCACAGCTCGTGCCACCTTCCAGTTCCCATTCACACACGACTGGTTTAAAAAGAAGAAAAAAGGGAGTGTTAACAACGCCAGCTTAGCTGGAGGGCATCACTTTCCTGAAGTTCCCTTTGCTTATTCACTCACTGAAAATGAAGTTAACGGGGCTCCTAATCAATGAGAAAACTGGACATGAAATGATGTGATGGTTTTCAGGGGCTAACAGTGCAGGACAGCAATTCCAGAAAGAACAGAAACCAAGACAGTGCAGAGAAGGGACGTGCAGAACAAGCTTTCTGCTGAGTCGAGGAAACACTCAGGAGGCCCAGGCGGCCAGGACATGAGGAGGGGGCGGCATGGGAAGCAGAGCTCAGTATCCTCGGTGGGGCCCCTCAGGTCTTCGGCTAAGGACAGCTCTGTACCTGTGGGGGAAACTACGCAAGGAAGCAGGGGCACGAATCCCAGGCAAGGGGCAGAGAGAAGGCTCCTCAGAGCTCACATGGAAACGGGAATAAACTGTGTTCCCACACGCCAGCATGGAAACACCTCCTCATGCCCAGGGTTCTGCAGAGAATCCTCAGAGGGGCATCCCCCTTAGCACTGGGGCTAAACTAGCTACAGACCAAAGCAGCTGTGAACCACCCAACAAAGATCAGGAGCAATCCTCAGAAGGGTCACTGATGCCAAAGACTGCAACTGTATGCCAGACCACGATGAATACTATTTGCAGAAACATGACCAACCCTGCAACCACTAACATGAATTCACAATGTCCAGTATCCGATAAGGAAACGGCCAGATCCACTGATGAATGTCCAGCCAAGGGGACAAAAACCATATGGTATTGTAAACAAGGGAAGTTTAGTATAAAGAATTATTAACTATTCACAGGGAATGAACTAAAAGGAACCAAAAGAGAACTCTACAGAGCACCCTAGGGTGAAGGGATGAATTCAGACCTGGGAGAACACAGCTCATGGGATGACGAAGCTCACCGGGCTGTCCCAGGACACAGCTGGGGGCTGAGGGCCACCGAGAGGGTGCCAACAAAATTAGCTGGGAAGCTGTCTACAGAGGGAGCTGAGAAGCCACAGGGTGGAGACACTGATGAATTCACCAGCTGGAGTACCCATGGGATTGTTCGGCAGTGCCTGCCCCTTCCAAGTATATAAAGAGCCTCATTGCTGGCAGCCATGCACATGCTGCTGAATCTGCAGCTAGGACACCACTTGAGAAGAAACTCACTGGGGGTGAGCCCATGTCAGAGAACAGGAATAAGCAAAGCACAAACCAGGAAGAGGCCCTTTCTCCTAGAGCACCCTTCACTGATAAAGTCAGTATCAGGCTAGGTGGCAAGGGAGAAATGCTCCACTATCGCAAGCAGATGATGAAGGATGGACTGATAACTGCTCTACCTGGCATGTGAAAAAGGAGAAAATACGGGAATTCTCTTGTGGCATCATGGGCTAAAGATCCAGCATTGTCACTGCAGCAGCTTGAGTCACCATCGTGGTGCAGATTCAATCCCTGGCCTGGGAAGTTCCACATGCTGTGAGTACGCCCCCCCCCCCAAAAAAAAGAGAGAAAAATATGACTTATGACCATAAGAAAAAACAATCAATAGAAGCTGACCTAGAAATGAAAGAGATAAAAGAATTATCAGAGGAGGACAATAAAACACATATTATAGGAGTTCCCATTGTGGCTCAGCAGTAATGAACCCAACTAGTATCCAAGAGGATGCAGGTTCGATCCCTGACCTTGCTCAGTGGGTTAAAGGATCCGGCGTTGCTGTGAGCTGTGGTATAGGTCAAAGATGCAGCTTAGATCTGGCATTGCTGTGGCTGTGGTGTAGGCCAGCAGCTGCAGCTCCAATTAAACCCCTAGGCTGGGAACTTCCATATGTCGTGGGTGTGGGCCTAAAAAGACAAAAACACACACATACACAAAAAAAAAAACAGATATTATAAACATACTTCATATATTCTGGAAAGTAGATGGATACATGAGCATGAGGAGAGAAATGGACTGATATAAAAAGACCCAAATGGAACTTCTAAAGATGGTAAAGATATCTGAAATGCAAAAACGCACAGTATGCAGTGAACATCAGATCAACAGTGAAAAAGATCAGACAACCCAATGACTTACAACTGGAACTATTTAAATAAAAGCATAAAGAAATAAAGCATCTGGTAGTGTGAAGCTGTCCAATGCGCGTGAACTGAAATCCCACGAGAAGGGCAAAAAGGAGACAGAACCAAGCAGGATTTCCCTAATACAGTCACCCTGTAAATTCACAGACTGGAGAAGCTCAGTAACACCCAGAAAGAAGAAAATTCAGGAAAACACCATAGGGCACACCCTGATCAAGCTGTTGAAAACCAGTGTTAAAGAAAAACATCTTAAAAGCAGCCAGGCTAAAAACAACACACTCTGTATAGATCAATAAAGATAAGAAAGACAAGGAGTTCCCGTTGTGGTGCAGCTGAAATGAATCCAAGAACCATGACATTGCGGGTTCAATCTCTGGCCTTGCTCCGCGGGTTAAGGATCTGGCGCTGCTGTGAGCTGTGGTGAAGGTCACAGATGCGGCCCAGATCCAGCGTTGCTGTGGCTCTGGCGCAGGCTGGGAGCTACAGCTCTGATTTGACCCCTAGCCTGGGAACCTCCATATGCTGCAGATGTGGCCCTAGAAGGCAAAAAAAAAAAAAAAAAAAAAAAAAAAAAAAAAAAAAAAGGTAAGAATGACAAGAGACTTCTGTTGTATGCCAGAGAACAACGACATGACATTTTTAAAGTACTAAAGGGAAAAAAAAAAAACAGGTTTCAACTGGAATTATTTAAACGTACAAAAAATTTTTTTTTTTCCAAAAATGAAGTCTGGGAGTTTCCAGCGTGGCTCAGTGGTTAACGAACCTGATTAGCATCCATGAGGACATAGGTTCAATCCCTGGCCTCGCTCAGTGGGTTAAGGATCCGGTGTTGCTGTGAGCTGTGGTGTGGGTCACAGATGTGTTTCGGATCCCACGTTGCTGTGGCTGTGGTGTAGGCTGGGGGCTACAGCTCCAATCAGACCCCTAGCCTTGGAACCTCCATATGCCCCAGGTTCAGCCCCAAAAAGGTAAAAAATTAGTAGTAAGACTGGCTTGTAAAGAGCTTGGAATCTATCGCTACCGTCCTTACATTAAGACAAAAACTAAACCGAAAAACAACTCTTTTTACATCCAACAGAGAACTGAGGTCATAGGGCAAAACAGTGACCAATTAGAGAAACAGCCAGGTGCCTTCAGAGAGTCACAATTTACCAGAGCAGCTGCCTGGGGAAGAAACCGGGGCAGGAAAAATCTAAGTGCAATTGATGACTTGCTGGAGACGCAATGTGGACAAGTTTGAGAGACGATAAAACATCCAGAGGGCATATTCTCAGGGGGACCTGGACACTTTTGTGAGTTTTATCTCCAGGAACCCGCACAGGTTCTCACAGTGCAAGTCAGAGAAAGAACCACTTGTGCTCAGAGCAGGAGGTGGGGGGAGAGGGCCCACTCTGAGATATGCCCATATCTCATAAAAAAGAACTGTCCTCAAGAGAAACCGGTTTACCAAAGCCTAACTTAACTCAAGTTTTACTGGAATATAACTGACTTGGGAGAAAGGAAACACCCCCCTCCATCTCCCTCTAGCTTCCTCTTCCACCCATGGTGGGGACTCAAAACTGAAAAGTCCGTGTGAAGGTCAGAGGCCGATGGCACAGGTTCACTCAAAGACTGAATCTCAGAACTATAATCTTCCTGAGACAACTGTGATGAATATGCTAAGGGCTCTAATAGGAGAAGTGGACAACATACAAGATAAGGTGGGCAACGTAAGCGGAGAAATAGAAACTTTTTTTTTTTGTCTTTTTAGGGCCGCACCCACAGCACATGGAGGTTCCCAGGCTAGGGGTCAATCAGAGCTGTAGCCAACCAGCCTGCACTATACCCATGGCAATGCCAGATCTGAGCCTCGTCTGCCACCTACACCACAGCTCATGGCAATACCAGATCCTCAACCCACTGAGCAAGGTCAGGGATCGAACCTGCAACCTCACGGTTCCCAGTTGGATTCGTTTCCACTGTGCCATGATGGGAACTCCAGAGAAATGGAAACTTTAAAAGAGTCAAAAGGAAACTAGAGCAACCAAAAAACTAACAGAAATGAAGGACATTTTGACTCACCAGTACACTACACACAACTAAAGAAAGAATCAAGAACTTCAAGAATCAAGAGCTGGAGTTCCCGTCGTGGCGCAGTGGTTAACGAATCCGACTAGGAACCATGAGGTTGCGGGTTCGATCCCTGCCCTTGCTCAGTGGGTTAACGATCCGGCGTTGCCGTGAGCTGTGGTGTAGGTTGCAGACGCGGCTCGGATCCTTCGTTGCTGTGGCTCTGGTGTAGGCCGGTGGCTACAGCTCCGATTGGACCCCTAGCCTGGGAACCTCCATATGCCGCGGGAGCGGCCCAAGACCAAGAAATAGCAAAAAGACCAAAAAAAAAAAAAAAAAAAAAAAGAATCAAGAGCTTCAAGAACTATCGATAGGAACTTCCGAAACTGGAATGCAAAAAGAAAAGGGAATGAAAAGATGGAACAGAATATCTAACTGTGGGGCAATTACAAAAGGTTTGTAATACACGCATAATGATAAACACCAGAAAAAGAAAGAGAGAAACAGATGACATTTTAAGCAACAATGACTGAGACTTTTCCAAAATTAATGGTATACACCAAACCACAGATCCAGGAAGCTCACAAAACACAAAGCAGGACGAATATTTTAAAAATCTACACCCTAGGCATATCACATTCGAACTATAGAAAATCAAAGACAAAAGAGAAAATTGGAGTTCCCGTCGTGGCTCAGTGGTTAACGAATCTGACTAGGAACCATAAGGTTTCGGGTTCGATCCCTGGTCTTGCTAAGTGGGTTGAGGATCTGGCGTTGCCGTGAGCTGTGGTGTGGGCTGCAGACACGGCTCAGATCCCGAGTTGCTGTAGCTCTGGTGTAGGCTGGCGGCTACAGCTCCGATTCGACCGCTGGCCTGGGAACCTCCATATGCCTCAGGAGTGGCCCTAGAAAAGGCAAAAAGACAAAAAAAAAAAAAAAAAACAAAGAGAAAATCATGAAGGAAGCTGGCCATGTGTGTGTGTGATATTGCCTATAGAAGAGCAAGAATAAGAATTAGAGGAGTTTCCTAGTGGCTGGCCAGGTGTGTGCATGTGCGTGAGAGAGAGAGATGTTGCCTGTAGAAGAACAAGATTACAAATTACATTAGAGAAGTTTCCTAGTGGCTCAGTGGGTTAAAGATCCAGCAGTCACTGCTGTGGCATGAGTATGATCCTGGGACTAAGAACTTCCACATGCCTCAGGAGTGGCCAAAAAGTAAAAAATAAAAAAAAGAATTACATTAGAATTCTCATCAGAAACCCCTCAAATAAGAAGAGAATGGAAGAAATATTTAAAGTGTGGAAAGGGAAGTTCCTTGGTGGCTCAGTGGGTTAAGGATCCAGTATGGTTGCTGCTGTGGCGCAGGTTTGATCCCTGGCCCCAAGACTTCTGCAGGCCATTAGTGCAGCCAAAAATAAAAAAATAAATAAAGTGGGTAAAGTGTGGAAAGAAAAAAATAACAACCAAGAATTCTAAAGTGAAATAAAGGCTTTACCGAACAAAATTAAGGGAATTTGTCACTAGTAGATTTGCTTTGCAAAAAATGTTAAAAGAAGTTCTTCACAAAGAAGGAAAATGATACAGATCAGAACCACAGATCTACATAATAAGAGTGTTGGAGAAGAATGAAGGTAAAGTATTTTTTCTTATTCTCTTTTTTTTTTTCTTTCTGGTTGTGCCTGTGGCACACAGAAGTTCCCAGGCCAGGGATCAAACATGAGTCACAGCAGTGACCATGCCAGATCTTCAACCACTAGGATACCAGCAAACTCCTATTTTTTTTCTTTTTTTCCCATTGTACAGCATGGGGACCAAGTTATCCTTACATGTATACATTTTTTTTCCTACCTTTTGTTCTGTTGCAATACAAGTATCTAGACATAGTTCTCGATGCTACTCAGCAGGATCTCCTTGCAAATCCATTCCAAGTTGTATCTGATAACCCCAAGTTCCCGATCCCTCCCACTCCCTCCCTCTCCCGTTGGGCAGCCGCAAGTCTATTCTCCAAGTCCATGATTTTCTTTTCTGTGGAAATGTTCATTTGTGCTGTATATTAGATTCCAGTTATAACACCAGCAAACTCCTATTTTTTCTTATTCTCTTTTTTCTTTTTCAGTCACCTCCACAGCATACTGAATCCCAGCCAGAGCTGCGACCTATGCCCCAGATACAGCAACACTGGATCCTTAACCCACCACACTGGGCCAGGCATCTCCACAAAAACAAGCCACATCATTATCCCAATGTGCGGAGAGCGGGAGCTCCAAAATTTTTTCTTATTCTTAATTGATAATAGGCAACGATTTGTTTAAAATAATAGAAAAAATGTATGTGGTGGTTGTAGATTTCGTATAAGTGAAATGAATGACAGTAATGTCATAAGAGACAGGAGAGAGGAATTGGAAACATCCTGTTATAAGGTACTTGTACCAGCCATGAAGTGGTGTAGTGTCATCTGAAAATGGACTTGGAAGGTGACTTAAAGTAATTTTTTTTTTCTTTTTTGGCTGCCTCACGGCATAGCCCAGGCCAGGGATCAGATCTGAGCTACAGTTTCAACCCACCCCACAGCTGCGGCAACAATGGATCTTGGAACCCTCTGTGCTGCACTGGGGATCAAATCTGTGTCCCAGAGCTCCAAGAGACACCACTGAGCCCATTTCACAACAGCAGAGACTCCCAAATTTCTTTCTTTTTTTTTGTCTTTTTTTTTTTTTTTTTGTCTTTTTTGCTATTTCTTGGGCCACTCCCACGGCACATGGAGGTTCCCAGGCTAGGGGTCCAATCGGAGCTGTAGCCGCCAGCCTACACCAGAGCCACAGCAATGCGGGATCCGAGCTGCATCTGCAACCTACACCACAGTTCACGGCAACGCCGGATCGTTAACCCACTGAGCAAGGGCAGGGACCAAACCCACAACCTCATGGTTCCTAGTCGGATTCGTTAACCACTGCGCCACGACGGGAACTCCTCAAATTTCTTTAAGTAAAACTGATACTGCTGAGAGAATGAGAAAATGCACTCATGTCGAATGTTCAATTAAAGTCAGAGAAAGCAAAAAAGAGTGGAGACAAAAAAACCAAAAACAAAAAAGGCAACAGACAGAAAACAGTAACAAACATGTTGGCTATTAATCCAATAAACACTTTTAACATCAATAGTCTATATACACCATTTAAAAGGCAGATACTGGAGTTCCCATCGTGGGGCAGTGGAAACAAATCCGACTAGGAACCATGAGGTTGCGGGTTCCATCCCTGGCCTTGCTCAGTCGGTTAAGGATCCGGCATTGCCGTGACCTGTAGTGTAGGTCACAGATGAGGCTCGGTTCCTGTGTTGCTGTGGCTGTGGTGGAGGCAGGCAGCTATAGCTCCGATTCGATCCCTAGCCTGGGAACCTCCATATGCTATGGGTGCAGCCCTAAAAAGACAAAAGACAAAAAATAAAATAAAATAAAAAATAAATAAATAAATAAATAAAAATCAATTAAAAAGGCAGATACTGTAGGGTGGATCAAAAAACAAGACTCAACTTTAAGCTACCTTCAAGAAACTGACTTTAAATACAGAGGCACAGAAAGATTAAAAGAAAAGGAATGGGGAGTTCCCTTGCGGTACAGCAGCTTAAGGATCTGGTGTTGTTAATGCAGCAGCTTGGGTTGCTGCTGTAGTGTGGGTTCAATCCCTGGCCTGGGGACTTCTGCATACCACAGATAATGCCAAAAAAAAAAAAAAAGAAAAAGGAAAGGAAGAGGATGGACAAATACATGTTATGTTAACACTAATCAAAAGAAAGTTGCAGCTACATTAATTTCATACAGACAGACTTCAGGGCAATGAAATTATCAGGGATAAAAGGATAAACTCTTCAAGAAGATATAACAATCCTTAATGTGTATTATGTACCTAACAAAAGAGCTTCAAAATACACGAGACAAAACTGACAGAACTGCAAAAAGAGACAGATGAGGAGTTCCCATTGTGGCTTAGCAGGAACAAACCCAGTATCCGTGAGGTCTCAGGCTCGATCCCTGGCCGTGCTCAGTGGGTTAAGGATCTGGCATTGCCATAAGCTGTGGTGTAGGTCACAGACATAGCTCCGATCTGGCATTGCTGTGGCTGTGGCGTAGGCTAGAAGCTGCAGCTCCAATTCAATCCCTAGCCAGGAAACTTCAATATGCCGCACCTGTGGCCCAAAAAAAAAAAAAAAAAAATTTAAAAAAAGAGAGAGATGAATCCACTCTTATGACTTCAGATTTCAATACTCCTTTATCAAAAATGGACAGATCCCAAAGGCAGTAAATCAGTAAGGACATAGTCAAACTCAACAAAACCATCAATCAACTGGATACGATAGACATCCATAGCCTATTTTCATGCAACGACAGCAGAATAGTCATTCTTCTCAAATTCACATGGAACATTCACCAGACAGACCACATTCTGGGCCATAAAACACACACTAACATATTTAAAAAGAAGAGATATTGTATGACGTAGGCTCTCAGTCCATAATAGAATTAAATCAGAAATCAGTAACAGAAGCATTCCCATTGTGGCTCAGCAGGTTAAGAATCTGACTAGTATCTATGAGGATGCAGGTTCAACCCCTGGCCTTGCTCAGTGGGTTAAAGGATCTGCTGCTGCCTCAAGCTATGGTATCGGTCATATATCATAGATGCAGCTCAGATCAGGCATGGCTGTGGCTGTGTGGTATAGGCTGGCAGCTGCAGCTGTGATTCAACTCCTAGCCTGGGAACTTCCACAGGCTGCAGGTGAGGCCCTGAAAAGACAAAAAGACAAAAAAAAAAAAAAAAAAAAAAAAAAAAAAAAGGAAAGAAAGACATCAGTAACAGAAAAGTAGCTGGAAAAATTCCAAAACACCTGGGGATTAAATAACACATTCCCAAGTAACACACGGACCAAAGAAGAAATCTCAAGAGAAATTAGGAAGTATTTTAAACTAAATGAAATACAGTTTCTCAAAATGCGCACGATGAAGTGAAAATAGTGCTTCGAAGGAAAATTTATAGCACTGAATGCATATATTAGAAAAGAAAAAAAATATGTGAACTCAATAATCTAAGCATCTGCTTCAGGAAAAACGAGAACAAATTAGTTCCAAAGTAAGCAGAAGAAAAGAAATAATAAAAATGGAGTTCCCTTGCGGCACATCAGGTTAAGGATCCGTGTTTTCACTGAAGCGGCTCAGGTTTGATCCCTAGCCTGGGAACTTCCCATGTGCCATAGGCATGGCTGAAAAAAAGAAAAAGAAAGAAAGAAAGAATAAAAATTAGAGAAGTCAATGAAATTGAAAATAAGAGAAAATCCAAAAACTAAAAGCAGTTCTTTGAAAAGATCATAAATAAACCTCTTGCTGAGCTAAGAAAAAAAAGAGAGAGGACAGATATTACTAATATCCAAAATGAAAAAGGCAACCTGACTGCAGATCCCTTGGGCATTAAAAGGACAATAAAGGAATACTATGAAAAATTCTATGCCCACAGATGTAATAACTTAGAGGAAATGGAACAATTCTTGAAAGCTCAATCTGCCAAAACTCACACATACAGAAACAGATAAGCTGAGTAGGCCTAAATCTATTAAAGAAATGAATCAACAATAACCTGCCCAAACAAAGCATCAGGCCCAGACAGTTCCAATGGCAAATTCTACCAAATATTTAAGAAATCATACCAATTTTCTAGAGTCTCTTTCATTTTTTTTTTCTTTTTGGCTATGCCCAGGGCATGTGGAAGTTCCTAGGCCGGGGATCAAATCCATGCCACAGCAGTGACAACATCAGATTCTTAACCCACTGAGCCACCAGAGAACTCGCTACTGTCTCTTTCAGAAAACAGAAGCAGAAGGAATATTTCCTAACTCATTCTGTGATGTCAGCATTATCTTATATCAGAACACATTACAAGAAAGAAAAAATAAAGACTAATTATCTTTCATGAACAGAGATTCAAAAATTCTCAACAAAATACAAACAGTTCAAATCCAAACAATGTGTAAGAAGAACTGCGCATCATGACCAAGTGGAGTTTATTCCAGGTATGAAAGGTTCAACACTCAATAACCAATTAAGATAAATCCTCACATCAACAGGCCAAAGAAGAAAAATCCTATGACATATTAATTGATACAGAAACAGTATTTGACAAAATTCAACACACATTCAATATTTAAAGAAAAAAAAACACACAAAAGGAGTTTCCATGTGGCTCAGAGGAAATGAACCTGACTAGTATCCATGAGGACATGAGTTTGATCCCTGGACTTGCTTAGTAGGTTAAGGATCTGGCATTACTGTGAGCTGTGGTGGTATAGGTGTCACCGCAAAAAAATCAGTTAATACCAAAAGAAGGCAGAAATAGAGGAATTAAGGGACAAAAAAAAAAAAAAGCTGTAAGACACAGAAAAAAACAGCAACGAGATGCAAACCTAAGTCCTTTCTTATCGACAATTACTTTAAATGTAAATGGATTAATCTCCCCAATCAAAAGCCAAAGACAAACAAAAAGGATTTAAAAAATACCAACACATAGGAGTTCCCATTGTGGTGCAGTGGAAACGAACCCAACCAGTATCCATGAGCATGCAAGTTCAATACCTGGCCTTGCCCACTGGGTCAAGGATCCAGCATTGTTGTGATGCAGGTCGAAGATGCAACTTGGATCTTGTGTTTCTGTGGCTGTGGTGTAGGCTGGCAGCTGTGCTAGCTCTGACTCAACCCCTACCTGGAAATATCCATATGTCACAGGTGAGCCCCACCCTCCAAAAAAAAAGGAAAGGAAAAAAAAGCATACACATACATGCCAAGTAAATGCTGCAGATTAGAAACACACTTCAGGAGTTCCTGTCATGGCATAGTGGAAACAAATCCAACTAGGAACCATGAGGGTGCAGGTTCGATCCCTGCCCTTGCTCAGTGGGTTAAGGATCCAGCGGAGGGTGCAGGTTCGATCCCTGCCCTTGCTCAGTGGGTTAACGATCCAGCGCTGCCTTGAGCTGTGGTGTAGGTCGCAGACGCAGCTTGGGTCCAGCATCACTGTGGCTTTGGTGTAGGCTGGCAGCAACAGCTCCGATTAGACCCCTAGCCTTGGAAGCTCCATATGCCGCAGGTGTGACCCTATAAAGACAAAAAGACAAAAAACAAAAAACTACAGATCTAGTAAAGTGACGCAAAAAAACATTCTATCATGCCATGCAAGTACTAACTAAAAGAGAGCAGCTAGGGTGGTTATAATATCCAACAGATGAGACTGTTTTTTGGCCATACCTGAGACTTGTGGAAGTTTCTGGTCAAGGGATCAAACCCAAGTCACAGCTGTGACCTAAGGCACTGCACCAACCATCAGAGTTCCTAAATATATGAAACTAACATTGAGAGAATTGAAGGGGAAAATAGCTCTCAAATAGCAGAAGGAGAATTCAACACCTCAGTTTTAATAATAGAAAAACCAGGCAGACGCTCAAAGAGCAGAGTGTTGTACCTTCATATACAGAACACACCGAACAACAACAGGAGAATACATATTTTTCTCAAGTGAATGAAACATTCCCTAGAACAGATCATATGTCAGAATATGAGAAGTTTTAATAAATATGAAAAGACTGAAATATCTTATCTTATCACAATGTAATGAAACTAGAAATCAAAGGCAAAAGAAAACCTGAAAATCCACAAATATGTGGAGGTTAAACAACATGCTCTCATACAACTAGTGGGTCAAAGAAGAAATCACAAGAAAAATTAGAAAATATATTGAGTCCAATGAAAATACACATACTGGAACTTTGGGATGCAGCAAAGGCTGTGCTAAAAGGGAAATTAATAACCATAAATGTTTACATCAAAAAAAAACCAGAAAGATCTCAAAGCAACAGACTCACTTTACACCTTTGGGAAATAGAAGAAAAGCAAACTAAACCCAAATCTATCATGAGGAAGGAAATACTAGAGTAAAGGGGCAATAAGTAGAGAGTAGAAAGACAACAGAGATTGCCTGCATTTCTATATATTAACAATGAACAATTCTAAAAGGAAATTAAGAAAACAATTCCAGGAGTTCCCATTGCAACTCAGTGGTAACGAACCCGACTAGGAACCATGAAGATGCGGGTTCAACCCCTGGCCTCGCTCAGTGGGTTAAGGGTCTGGCGTTGCCGTGAGCTGTGATATAGGTCACAGATGTGTGTGGCTCGGATCTGCATTGCTGTGGCTGTGGTGTAGGCTGGCAGCTGCAGCTCTGATTCAACCCCTAGCCTGGGAACCTCCATATGCTGCAAATGTACAAATGTAGCCCTAAAAGCAAAAAAAAAAAAAAAAAAAAAAAAAAAAGAAAACAATTCCATTTTATAAAAGCATCAAAAAGAATAACATGCTTAGGAATAAACTTAACCAAAGAGGTGGAAGACCTATACACTGCAAAGTGAAAATTTCTGCTGAGGAATTAAAGATGTAAATACATGGAAAGATATCTCATCTTCATGGATTACAAGATTTAATATTGTTAGTAAGATGTTAGTACTACCCAAAGTGTTCTACCTTTTTATGCAGTACCAGTCAAAATTCCAATGGCCTTTTTTTTACAGAAATAGGAAAATATACCTTAAAATTCATATGGAATCTCCAAATGGGACCCCCAAATATCCAAAGCCACCTTGAAAAAGAAGGACAAAGTGATAGGTCTCATACTTCCTGATTTCAAAACTTAGTACAAAGCTACAATCATCAAAATAGTGTGATACTAGCATAAAGACAGACATATAAACTAACAGAATAAAGACCCCAGAAATAGACCCTTGCATATAAAGTCAAATGATTTTTTTTTCCTAGCCATGCCTACAACATGCAGAAGTTCCCAAGCCAGGGATTGAACATGTGCCACAGCAGTAAACAGAGCCACAGCAGCAACAATGCTGGATCCTAAACCCACTGAGCCACCAGGAAACTCCAAAGTTAAATGACTTTTTCTGACAACAATGCCAAGACCATTCAATAGGGAAAAGGCAGTCTTTCAAACAAATGCTACTGGGAAAACTGGATGTCCACATCCAAAAGAATAAAGTTAGACCCATGCCTCATTCTGTAACAAAAAATAACTCAAAATGGATAAAGACCTAAATATAAGAGCTAAAACTATACAACTCTTAGAAGCAACCATAGGGTAAAAACTGTACAACATTGGATTTGGCAGTAACCTCTTGCATATTACACCAAAATCACGAACAAAAGAAAATATATGGAGTTCCTGTTGTGGCTCAGTGGGTTACGAACCTGACTAATATCCACGAGGATGTGGGTTCAATCCCCGGCCTCAATCAGTGGGTTAAGGAATCCGACGTTGCTGTGAGCCATGGTGTAGATCGAAGATAAGGCTCGAATCTGGTGTTGCTGTTGCTATGGCTGTGGTGTAGGCCAGCAGCTATAGCTCTGATAGGACCCTTAGCCTGGGAACTTCCATATGTCCCAAGTGTGGCCCTAAAAAGCAAAAACAAAACAAAACAAAACAAAAACAACAACAAAAAAAAAACACAGGTAGGAGTTCCCTTGTGACGAAGCAGGTTAAGGATCTTGCGTTGTCACTGCTGTGGCTTGAGTTGTTGCTATGGTGCAAGTTTGATCCCTGGCCCAGGAACTACTGAATGCCACATGTGTGGCCAAAAAAAAATAAAAAGAAAAGAAAGAAAATATAGGTAAACTGGACTTCATTAGAACTAAAAACCTGGAGTTCCCATTGTGGTGCAGGGGTAATGAACCCAACTAGTATCCATGAGGACATGGGTTTGATCCCTGGCGTTGCTCAGTGGGTTAAGGATCTGGCATTGCCATGAGCTGTGGTGTAGGCCAGCAGCTGCAGCTCTGACTTGACCCCTAGCCTGGGAACTTCCATATGCTGTGGGTACGGCCCTAAGAAGAAAAAAAAAAGAAAATTAAAAATTTTTGTACATCAAAGAACACTATCAATAGAGTGAAAAGACAACCACAAAATGGGAGAAAATATCTAGCAATCATTTATCTCATTAGGGTCTGGTATTCAAAATATATAGAGAACGTCTACACTGCAACCTAAAACAACACAATTTAAAAATGGGCAAAGCAGAGTTCCCATCATGGCGCAGTGGTTAACGAATCCGACTGGGAACCATGAGGTTGCAGGTTCAATTCCTGGCCTCGCTCAGTGGGTTAAGGATCCAGCGTTGCTGTGAGCTGTGGTGTGGGTCACAGACTCGGCTCGGATCCCACATTGCTGTGGCTCTGACGTAGGCTGGTGGCTACAGCTCCAATTAGACCCCTAGCCTGGGAACCTTCATACGCTGCGGGTTCGGCCCTAGAAAAGAAAAAAAGACCAAAAAAAAAAAAAAAAAGTGGGCAAAGGACTCAAATAGAGCATAGATATTCAAATGGCCAATAAACACATGAAAAATGCTCATTATCACTAATTAGCAAGGAAATGCAAATAAAAACTATGATGAACTACCACCATCCACCCATTAGAATGGCTATTACTTTAAAAAACTACAAGTTTTTTGGGAGTTCCCGTCGTGGCGCAGCGGTTATCAAATCCGACTAGGAACCATGAGGTTTCGGGTTCGGTCCCTGCCCTTGCTCAGTGGGTTAACGATCCGGCATTGCCGTGAGCTGTGGTGTAGGTTGCAGACGCGGCTCGGATCCTGCGTTGCTGTGGCTCTGGCGTAGGCTGGCGGCCACGGCTCCGATTCGACCCCTAGCCTGGGAACCTCCATATGCCGCGGGAGCGGCCCAAGAAATAGCAAAAAGACAAAAAAAAAAAAAAAAAAAAAAAAAACCTACAAGTTTTTATAAGGATTTGGAGAAATTGGAGCCGTTGTGCACTGCTGATAGGGATGCAAAATTGTGCAGCCAGGAGTTCCCGTCGTGGCGCAGTGGTTAACGAATCCCACTAGGAACCATGAGGTTGTGGGTTTGGTCCCTGCCCTTGCTCAGTGGGTTAACGATCCGGCGTTGCCGTGAGCTGTGGTGTAGGTTGCAGACACGGCTCGGATCCTGCGCTGCTGTGGCGCTGGCGTAGGCCAGTGGCTATAGCTCTGATTCAACCCCTAGCCTGGGAACCTCCATGTGCCGCAGGAGCGGCCCAAGAAACAGCTAAAAAGACCAAAAAAAAAAAAAAAAAATTTGTGCAGCCACAGTGGAAAACAATACTGAGATTCCTCAAAAACAACGAACATAGAATTACCATGAACTAGCAGTTCCAGTGCTAGAGAGTTGAAAACAGGAGCTCAGAAAGGTATTTGTACATCGTATTCATAGCAGCACTATTCATGGGAGCTAAAATGCAAAAGCAATTCTAATTTCTATTGATGGACAAATGGATAAGCAAAATGTGGTAAATTATATATATATACACACACACAATGGAATATTATCTGGCCTTAAAAAGAAATGAAATGTTGACACATACTACCACACAGATGAACCTTGAAGACATTATGCTAAGTGAAATAAGCCTGACACAAAAGGACAAATATTGTATGACTCCATTTATCTAGGTACTAAAACAGTCAAATTCACAGGGACAGAAAGTGGAACGGTGGTTGTCAGGGGTTGGGGGAGAGGAAAATGGGGAGTTGTCATGTCAAGGCTATGATGTTTCAGCTTGGAATGATGAAAAAGTGCTGGAGATGGATAGTGGTGATGGTTGTGTAACAATGTAGAGCATTGAAAACATTTAATGCTACTGAATTATATACTTAAAAATGATCAAAATGGTACATTTTATATTATAAATATTTTATCACAATGAAAAACCATACAGCTAACGCATACATCATGGTGAGAAATTAGATGCTTTCTTAAGGGTCAAGAAAAAGGTAAGAATTTTTTTTTTTTTTTTTTTAACCACATCTGCATCATGTGGAAGTTCCTGGGCCAGGAATCAAACCTGCGCCACAGCAGTGACCCAATCCACTGCAGTGACAGTGCTAGACCCTTAACCTGTTGAGCCACCAGGGAACTTCAAGAATGTCTATTTTTACTACTCCCATGCATCATCATACTGGAAGTCCTAGGTAATATGACAAGAAAAGGAGATAAAACTTATACAAAATGAGAAGAAATAAAATAGTCTTCAGCATAGATGCCATGATTGTCTATGTAGAAAATCCCAAAGAAGCAACCAAAAAACTCCTAGAACTTATAAATGACTATGTTAAGGTTGGACAATACGAGACTAATATACACAAGTCAACTGCTTTCTTACCTACCAGCACAAGCACTCCTGGTTTCCACTTCTGCTATAAGGAGCTTAGAGGTCACCCCTCTCCTTTGACAAGTGGTAAAAACCTGAACTTAGTGGAATATCAACAAGTCTTCTTGGATCCATAAAGGAGGAGAACACAGGGCAAACCACTGCCCCCAAGACCAAGAGAAAGACAGATGAATGTAAGAATCTTAAAAGCACATCACTAAGTGAAAGAAGCCAGTGTGAAAAGGCTACGGACCTTATGATTCACATCTGGGAAAAGGTAAAAAAAACTATAGAGACAGCAAAAAAGCGGCTGCCAGGAGTTCCCGTTGTGGCTCAGTGGTTAAGGAAACTGACTGGTACCCATGAGGATTCGGTTCAATCCCTGGCCTGGATCAGTGGGTTAAGGATCTGGCGTTGATGTAAGCAGCGGTGTAGGTCACAGAAGCGACTGGGACCCCAAGTTGTGGCTGCGGCGAAGGCCGGAAGATGCAGCTCTGACTGGACCCCTAGTCTGGGAACCTCCATATGCCACAGGTGCAGTCCTAAAAAAGACAAAGGCAAAAAAAAAAAAAAAAAGTGGTTGCCGGAGGCTCAAGCGGGTAGGTGGGGAGGGAAAAGTAGGTGGAGCACAGAAGATCTTTTAGGGCTTTTTTTTTTTTTTTTTTTTTTTTTTTTAAGGCTACACCCTGAAAGTTTCCAGGCCAGGGGTTAAATATGAAGCACAGCTGTGACCTACAAGAGAGCTGCAGCAATGCCGGATCCTTTAACCACTGTGCCAGGCTGGGGACTGAACCTGTGCCTCTGCAGTGAGCTGAGCCACTGCAGTCGGATTCTTTACCCACTGGGCCATGATGGGAATGCCTAGGGCTCTACTTTTTTGGGACATTAACTATTTTGTATGATACTGTAATGGCAGTCACATGTCATAATACGTTTGTCAAAACCTACAGAATGTATAACAAGAGTGAAGCTTAAAGTATGGGCTTTACTTAATACTAATGTATCAACATTGGTTCATCAACAAATCTAACACACTAACACACAATTTTAAAAATAGGGAAAACTGTGTAGAAAGAATGAATAAGGTACATGGGGATTCTGTACAAATACCTCAATTTCTCCATAAATGTAAATCTGCTCTAGAAAATAAAATCTATTAGTTTTTTTCAAAAATAAAATGAAAGCAAGCACAACACTATGAAGGGCTAAGAAGACCTGCTCCCTAGGAAACTAGTGAAAATTATATAAAAGAAGATAATTTTTATATCTTCTTTTATAAGAAGATAAAAGGGTTTTTTTTTTAATAAATAAAAAATATTTATTTAAAGGGTAAACTATCTGGGAGTTCCCGTCATGGCGCAGTGGTTAATCCAACTAGGAACCATGAGGTTGCGGGTTCGATCCCTGCCCTTGCTCAGTGGGTTAACTATCCAGCGTTGCCGTGAGCTGTGGTGTAAGTCGCAGACGCAGCTCGGATCTGGAGCTGCTGTGGCTGTGGCCTAGGCCGGTGGCTACAGCTCCGATTGGACCCCTAGCCTGGAACCTCCATATGCCACGGGAGTGGCCCTAGAAAAGGCAAAAAAAAAAAGACAAAAAATAAAGGCTAAACTATCTGGAAATCATCCTAAGGGCAAACAGCTACTAAAGAACATGTATGAAAATTCAAAATTCCGTAAGAAAGGCCTGAGTCTGTGGTATTTGAACCAAAACTGCTCCCTTCTCTCCTGACCCAGCTCACCAAGGAGAGACCCCACTCCTACTCCAGACTCGTGCCCTCAGGAACAGAGTTCCCTCTGCTCCCAGGACCCAGGCAGAGGGCTTTCCTCCCCAGAGGATCAGGACTTTGGGCGTCTCACCCTGCCCCCGCTGCCTGCTCCTAAGGCTAGTCAGTCAAGGCAGGGCAGGACTCCATTATCCTGCTCAGCCCTAACTCACGGAAGGCTCTTTCTTGGGCTGAGTGTTCTGAGAGTGTTCTCAGAGGACTGGGGCCCTGATCATCCTCCTTGTGGCTCCTGATATGTTGGATCCATGCCAGGAGACGTGACCTGAGTGGACCCCAGGCTGCGGTCGCCCCTCGCCACAGGGTGCTCGGCTCTCACAGAGGATGTCACTCAGAGTCAGTTCACCACCATCCTACCCATGGCTCCAAGGCCCTGGCTTAGAAGTTTTTGCCTGGGATAGTAACAGGCTGGAAAACACTAGCTCCTAATTTCCTCCTAAGGAACTGACTTCATTTGCAACAGAGGGTGAAGAAGTTCAAGCCCAAGAAAGCAGAGGGTGGGAGTTCCTGTCGTGGCACAGCGGAAACAACTCTGACTGTGGTGCAGGCTGCAGACACAGCTCAGATTTGGCGAGGCTGTGGTGCAGGCCGGCAGCTGTAGCTCCAATTCAACCCCTAGCCTGGAACCTCCATATGCCGCAGGAGCGGCCCAACAAATGGCAAAAGACAAAAAAAAAAAAAAAAAAAAAAATCAAGTCACAGCCAATGATAATGACGGCTGTCCATAATAATATCTGATCTACAGGCAAGGGACAATTCTGTTGGGAAGGCAGAGTAAACGTGTCTGTAACGCATACTGATTTGTTCTGTGACGAAACTTGGCTGTACCCCATGGTCGTACTACAATACGGTGTGATACTTGTATTATCAGCAGGATTCAACCACCCCGTGTGAGTAGGCCTTATGGTGAGGCTGATATTAATGGTCACATGTATTGGATGGCTGAGCGCAAGCCTCCTCAGGAGCTACGGAAAATTACTGGCCTGGGGAAGAACTGGTTCCAGCTAACCATCGCTGATTCTATCTTAAATAGTTCTGCACAAGCGTATCATAAAGCACAAACAGCAAAAATTCAATACGAAACCTGCCTTGTTCTCACTTCTCCCATCAGCCGTATTACTCAACCTTGTCACAAACATAGGGATTCAATGAATACAATGCTGATCTGAACAGTGAAAACCACCTTCCTTTCCTTAAATTGTCTGTTACCAAAAATGTTCTCAATGAAAGAACTGAACACAGCCAGCAAATACCCTAAACATTTTGACTATTCAGCTATCTCTACCCTGAACTATGTGCCTAAGGGACAGTTGGAGATTCTCCAAACACAAACAAGAGCCTTGGCCAAACCAAAGTGACAGTTTTGTGAAAGAGCCTTCTTTGATCAAAGAGCACTTAATTAGCCTGGTGATGACTGCTCACCCGGCGTATTTAGTGAAAGGGCATGTTTCCTTGTTGTCATTTAATAAAATAAAGGCTTCAAGTTTTCAGTGCCACATCCAAGGCTGCTTTCTGGGGTCCAGCTACCACCAAAGGATAGCCAAAGCCATCACTGACTCGACTCCTCAATCACACCTCTCTCTAGGCTCCTTTGTTTCTCTTCTCATCTATTCTCTCCTTTCTTTCTTCTGTGTTAAACTAATGACCCTCCCTGCTTTGCCAAACTAGTGGCACAAAACTAGTTACTCCTACCTGACGTACAGTCTTACAGGAAGACACCTAGTCATACCCGCAATGGCAGATGACTGTATTGTGACCACAGCTATGGATGGCTCTGTGGGCAGAAATGAAGAATCTTGCAGAAGATACCTGTGGTGAAAATTCATTTCAACTCTCCAAGATAGTGGGAGATACTACAATTCTTCTCAGGAGTCCAATTTCCCTGGGCATTGGGGGAAGGGTGGCAACCAGAGGAGATTCCTGATCTCTGCTACTGGGTATCAGATGGCGTGGAGAACTGACAACACCGGAATTTCTCCAAACTCAAATAAGCTGCATCAAGAGCCCCTGAATTAGCTGCAATTACAGTTGCAGAGATAAGCAGCCCCTCAGCAGAACAGTGCACACACCCACTCCTCCACTTTTGAGGACACATCACTCACTACCAGGTCCCTTTAAAGAAGCAAAGCGCCTCCTGGGTCCTCCAGCTCTGCTCTCTGAGCAAGTGGGCAATAGCCCATCGAGTGGGTAACAATTCTGCTGTCTCATGTGAGCAAGGAAGCAGGTGTAAAGATGTTCACTGCAGTGGTGCAACAGCAGAAAACACACACACATCTAAGTGTCCCTACACAGACTGAGGGTGGAACTGCGGCCTGGAACTACCTTCAGCCCACCCCCCAGCCAGCCCAGGCACACAGCCACTCATCACATTACCAGAGGGCTGGTAGCAGAAGGCTCTGCTTGATGACCTCTGAGTAGGAGGTTGCAGGACAACAGTTCCCTCCCTCCTATCACTCCATATCATCACCCCAAGGTATTTATGAAACAGGGAACTGCAGATGACATGAGGCTCCACACAAAGCAAGTTCTACTTTCCCACAAGACATATAGTTAAGGAAATAAAAGCATTAAAAACTGAACAGTCATTTCTATAACATAAGGTCAAAGCTAAATTCATTTTGGGGAAAGGCAAAAGCAGGACTTAGCTGAGGTGAATGCAAGGGAAAGCAATGATGAGAATCCTGTGAGAAGCAGCAGATTTCACTCTGGAGGCTGAAGGAACAGTATTAGAGGGTCTGATGTGGAGAGGGGGCCGCTTATTGGCTGTGGAGGTGAATGCTAAACACCTCAATAGGATTTAGAAAGGCTAAAGAGACCAACTGCTATATAGAAAAATGCAAAAAAGTAGTTGAAGATCTACCCTAAATGAGGGGCCAAACTGAGACGGTCTTAATGAGAAAATGCTATGAAACCTTCAAGGAACAGATTATTCTCACATTATCTAAACTGATCCAGAGAATAGAAATGATAGAAAACCATACAAACCATGCTACAAAGTTGTTGTTAACTCTGAAATCAACACTATTAGTAAAGAGCACATAATAAAAACCTATACGCCAAACTCAGTGACTACAGATGCAAGACATTCTTTTAAATATTACATGTGCAACTTGAACCAGCAGTGCAATAAAAGATCAGTACATGGGCTGTGAAGATGGCTGGAGGGGCAGCATCCATTCTGCATCTTCCCAAATTCCCACCTAACAGAGAACAACTAGGTTTCAAAAACAAATGCTTGTGAAGTAACATTTACAACAAAACTGGATGAAAAAATACCTGCAAGACCCCAAGAGACGCCCCCAATACAGGTAGATTTATTTTGTATACCTACACTACATGTGTCCAATATAAACAGATGGACATCCATACCACTTGGGTGTTAGCGCCTACGGTAGAGAAAGCAGAGGCAAATAAAAGGGTCATGACAGATCTGCGATGATGAAAAACGAGTGCTCACCTGCAAGTGCAGTGAGCCATTCTGAAAAGAGATGCTGAAACTGGGAAGGCTGTCGCCTGCTCCGACAGCAGGATGTGCAAGGGGCCAGTGGAAAGGACAGAAGGGGTCTGGCTTCTATACACCCTCAAAACTGATCTGCCAAGGGCTTCTGTTCAAGAAGGGTCCCCGCGCTGGAAAGAAACTGCTGGCAATGGAATAAAAATTTGGCAGAAAGGAAACAATAAAGATGAAGAAAACAGGGATTCAGATAAAAGTGGGAGAGGGAAACAGAACCAAGAAGTTTTGGAAAGCAAATCAAAGCAATTTTTTTGTTTTTTTGTTTTTGTTTTTTTAAACATTACTAGAACACAACAGAAGAGGAAGCTCTGAAAGGAAAGAAAAGCTATCCAAACCAAGCTTCCTTCTACGAGTTCAAGAAAACAAAATTCACCCAAAAATGAGGACTAGAAAAGTATCATGAGGTGAAACGCCATATGTTACTATAAGAAAAAAGAAAATGAGCAAAATAACATCCCCTGAAACAAAAAAGCGTGCCAGGAAGGCATACTCAAAAAAAAAAAAAAAATAGATCAAATCAGTAATGTCCTATTTCAAAATGAGTTTAAAAGCACTAAGAATATTACGCAAGACATCAAAGAACATACTCAGATTTTCAAAAATTCAGAAACGAGGAGACAATTTAAAAATGAGAAAAGAGGAGTTACCTTGCGGTACACCAGGTTAAAGGTCTGGCATTGTCTCTTCAGCAGCCTGGGTTCAATCCCTGGTTTGCCTCTGAACTTCCAAAAGACATGGATGTGGCAAAAAAAAAAAAGTAAAGATTTTGGTGGGGGGAAAAATGTATACATGTAAGAGGAACTTGGTCCCCATGCTATACAGCAGAAAAAAATTAAAATAATAAAACAAGAAAAAAAATAAAAATAAATAAAAAATAAAAATGAGAGAAGAGGGAGTGGAAACAAATCCTACTAGGAACCATGAGGTTGCGGGTTCGATCCCTGCCCTTGCTCAGTGGGTTAAGGATCCAGTATTGCCGTGAACTGTGGTGTAGGTCGCAGATGCAGCTCGGATCTGGAGTTGCTGTGGCTCTGGCATAGGTCGGTGGCTACAGCTATGATTAGACCCCTAGCCTGGAACCTCCATGTGCCACGGGTGCAGCCCTAAAATAGACAAAAAACAAAAAACAAAACAGTAAAGTAGAAAGAACATGAGAGCAAATAAACACAAGAGAAAGTACTGGTGACAAAGGAACACTTTAACAGAAAAAAAAAAATAAAGATAACAATTTGAGAGAAAGCAACAAATGCTGAAGATAGGCAAAGAAAATAAAATATACAGATAAAAGAGAGTATCTGGAGAGGAAAACTAAAGCCAGAACCAGAATAAATGCTAAAAAGAAAAATGTGATTCTAAAAAGAAATTATCTACTTATATTTTAAATAATTAATTTTCGCCAGAATTTTGGATAGCAATACTGTGTGCCAGAAGAAAATGAGTCATGGACTCCAAGGAAAAAAACTGTGATCCAAAGTTTATCCAGCAAAACTGGCCTTCAGCTATTTAGGGCACCAACTATTACCAATAGGCAAAAACGTATGGAATACTGTTCTTATGAGTCCTAAATAAAGACTGCACCGGAGAATGATAGAACATATCCATATAAGGAACTGACGATGAGTTATAATTACTTGCAGAACTAAGACTAAATGAGGGTTAAAGAGATAATAATATACAATGGCTACAGGATCTGACAATGTAGATAAGTGCACTTTGTAAAAAGAAAAAAGTGAGAGGAGACAGCACATGGAGGTTCCCAGGCTAGGGGTCTAATCAGAGCTATAGCTGCCAAGCCTACGCTGGAGCCGCAGCAACGAGGGATCCAAGCCTCGTCTGCAGCCTACACTACAGCTCATGGCAATGCCGGATCCTTAACCCACTGAGCAAGGCCAGGGATAGAACCCGCAACCTCGTGGTTCTTAGTCGGATTCGTTAACCACCGAGCCACGATGGGAACTCCTATGCGGAATTTTTTGAAATGTTTTAAGTAATCATAAGCAGTTGTGGTAGCATTTTATATATAGACATTGTATGTGTATTATGGGATCAAACTAATGAGTAATTCTGAACTGTTTTATTTCTACCCTCCCTTGCATCCTTGAAAACAAGGATTCTTGACATGGGGCTATATATACCATATAGAAGTTAACTAAAAACCCTGCAGTGCTAAACTTAAATAAAAACAGAATGAACTTAGAAGATATTTAATCTTAAATATATATACTTCCTAGCTCAAGAGACTGAAAAGGCATGGAAACAACTGTCAAATGGTAGGTACCAATGAGCATTCCTTGTACCAAAATTGTGGTTGTGAAATACTATTTCCCACTAAAAGAAACCAATTCTTAGAGAATTAGTGTATTTCAAGTCTGGGAGTAGAAAATGTACAAGATAAGCCCCAAATATCTCAACATGGCTGTGGGGGAGCTCAAAACATGCCACCCCCCAAAAAGTCGCTTCAGTATATTGGCTATTTTGAGTTAAAAACACCTGAAAGAGCAAATACAAGAAAAACACTGACTTTCCTTCTTTTCCTTAAAAGCAGGAGATGAATTTCCCGTTAAGAGAGGTGTTCTCCCTGTACCAGAAAGACAGTTATACCCTTATCCTCAAAGACAAGACGACAGAGAAGTCTATACAAACAGGCCTTGCTAAAAATAATTCCTTTTTTTTTTTTCTTTTTCTTTTGTCTATTTTAGGGCCACACCCTTGAGATACGGAAGTTCCCAGGTTAGGGGTCTAATCAGCCAGCCTACACTGCAGCCACAGCCACGTGGGATCCAGACCCGAGCAGGTTCTGTGACCTATATTGCTGCTCATGGCAACGTCAAATCCTTAACCCACGGAACAGAGCCAGGGATTGAACCCGCATCCTCATGGATACTAGTCTGGTTCGTTACCGCTGAACCACGTTGGCAATTCCCTAAAAATAATTCTTATCTCCCTTTGGGCTCCCCATACAGTCTAGTCACCTTTCCAAATTGCCTCCTTTTGTTCAACCTAATATAAAAACGACTAAGTTTCATTATTTCTTTGGGTTTTTATTCCTTATGAAGGTGTCCATGTCACACAAAATTATTAGAGTATTAAATAAATGTGTATACTTTTCTCCTGTTGATCTGTCTTGTGTCAATTTAATTCTCAGGCCCAGCCAAAAAGAAGCCTAAGAGGGTAAAGGTAAAAATTTGCCTCCCCTACAACAGATAACAAGGAAGCTAACAAGGACTACTATAACCATCTGAAAGAGGCTCCCACTAGCCAAAGAAGGAATAATTTCAGCTCAATAAGGACAGTAACTTCAATGAAGTGAATGAAATCCATCAAATAATTTAAATCCATAAATTGATAATAGTATTAAAAAAATTGGTCGCTTTCTGAGAATGACAAAAGAAGCAATTCATTACTTTGAAAACTGAATAAAGAATCAAAGATTTATCCTGTCTTTCCTTTGTGAACTATACCACAGAAAACTCACATACTAGGAGATATGGGGAAGGCTTTCCTTATAAAATTATTCCAGATAATACATGAAAACAAAATTATAATTAGAATATCGCTATTATACAATCTCAAATGAAGCAAAAGATCTAGGCACCAAGCATCAATGGCTGCTATTATTTTTATTTATTTATTTTTTTGCCCACACCTGCAACATGTGTAAGTTCCTGGTCCAGGGATCAGACACACACCACAGCAGTGACGCCAGATCCTTAACTCACTAAACCACAAGGGAACTCCTGTTATTACCTTTTAAATTACCAAAACCCAAACATATGTCTCCTGATAAATGAATATAATACTATCTATAGTCTTTCCAAGGGATTAAATCCTAGTCTGATAAAGCCTCTGGATCCAGCTATAAAGTTGCAGGAATGATAGAGAACAAGGTACATGTCAAGTGTACTACAAATATATTAATAAGCAAAATCCAAAATGTGGAAATATCCTTCAGCAGATACATTATAAGAAAATTAAAGGGATTGAGGGGAATCATGTAGATTAAGGGACTGAGAAGACATACCAATTATTTTATTAATGAACAAGACTAAGCTCAGGGGGTAGAGGGAGGGTAGTAGTAAGACAGGCACGATGGTCCACAAGCTACATGAGGATGCGGGGAAGACAGAAGGGTCAACGGTCCAGAAGTTCCTATTAAGAACTTCCTATTAAGAAGTTCCTATTAAGAGAAAAGATGTAATAGCCAACTCCCAAAATATAAATCCCAGATTCCCTGGGATTTGGGGAAGGAGGATAATTTGGTGAGGCCATCAATTTATATTTGGACAGATCTGAGCTGAGTCCTGGCTCTCCTTTCCTAGCTTTATGACCGTGGGTAAATGATTTACCGTGAGCCAATTTCCTCATTTATAAATGAGTGTAATAATATTTATCTCACAGGGCTTTTCAGAGGATTAAGAGAGATAATGGTTGGAAAGGCCAAGAAGGTGTCTAGGGCATTACATATAAATGTTCTTTTCTTCCTAGAGGTAAACCCAGTATTTACTGGGGGCCAGTTCATGTTCAAAATTAAAAGGGTCCTTATTATTTGGAGTTCTGGTATAAATGTTTGTTACCCAGTCACATGAATGAGACCTAATGACGTGATAAATGATGTGACCAAATGAGTATGACATAATGTGATATTTTAAATATGATATGAATTTTCTGAAAGCAAAGTCATACTGATGAATTTTCCTCATATTTATAATCAATCTGCTAACCTGATGAAATACTTAATGGGGTAATACAGAATTTTAAAAGACTGAAGGAGTTCCCTTTGTGGCTCAGCGGTTAACGAACCAGACTAGAATCCATGAGTACACAGGTTCAATCCCTGGCCTCGCTCAGTGGGTAAGGAGCCGGCATTGCCATGAGCTGCGGTGTGGGTCAGCAGCTGCAGCTGTTATTGGACCTGTAGCCTGGGAACATCCATATGCCACGTGTGTGGCCCTAAAAAGACAAAAAAAAAATAATAATTAAAAAAAATTTTTCTTTTTAGAGCCACATCTGTGGCATATGCAAGTTCCCGGAGCTAGAGGTCAAATCGGAGCTGCAGGAGTTCCCATCGTGGCACAGTGGTTAACAAATCTGACTAGGAACCATGAGGTTGTGGGTTAGATCCCTGGCCTTGCTCAGTGGGTTGAGGATCCAGGCATTGCTGTGAGCTGTGGTGTAGGTCGCAGACGTGGCTTGGATCTCATGTTGCTGTGGCTCTGGCATGGGCAAATGGCCACAGCTCCAATTGGACCCCTAGCCTGGGAACTCCATATGCCACGGGAGCAGCCCTGGAAAAGGCAAAAAGACAAATTAAAAAAAAAAAAAATCGGGGCTGCAGCTGCAAGCCTACACCACAGCCCAGGCAATGAAGGATCCAAGCTGTATCTCTGATCTATGCTGCAGCTTGCGGCAATGCCAGATCCTTAACCCACTGGGTGAGGCCAGGGATCGAACCTGTGTACTCATGGATTACCTCTGTTTTATGGTATTGCTCTTACATTTAGGTCTTTGATCCATTGTGAGTTAATTTTTGTATATGATATGAGGTAAGGAGCCAATTTCGCTCTTTTGCATTTAGCTATTCTGCTGTCCTAGCACCATTTGTTCAAGAGATTATTCTTTCCCCAATGGATGGTCTTGGCATTCTTGATAAAAATTACCTGCCCATGCATATATCCAGATAAAACTATAACTGAAAGGATATGTGCACCTTATGTTCATAGCAGCACTATTTACAATAGCCAAGACATGGAAACAACCTAGATATCCAGAGACAGGTAAATGGATCAAAAAGATGTGCTGTGCATGCAAACACACACACACGCAATGCAATATTACTCCGCCAAAAAAAAAGAATGAAATAATGCCAGCAACATGGATGGACCAAGATTTTCATACTAAGTGAAGTTAGTCAGAAAGAGGAAGATAAATACCACATGACGTTACTTATATGTGGACTCTACCATATGACACAAATGAACATATATATGAAACAAAAAGAGACTCACAGACATAAAGAACAGAGTTGTGGTTGCCAAGAGGAAGGGGGAGTTGGGGAGGGAAGGAACGCAAGTTTGGGATTAGCAGATGCAAACTATTACATATAGAATGGATAACAAGAAGATACTACTATACTACAATATAGCGCAAGGAACTATATACAGTTTCTGTGATAAACCGTAATGGAAAAGAATACAAAAAAGAATATATATACACACACATATATATGTATATATATATAACAATGTCTTTGCTGTATAGCAGAAATCAACACAACATTGTAAATCAACTATACTTCAATAATATTCCATTCCACTGTTCTATGTCTATTCTTATGCCAGGAGCATACAGTATTGATTACTGCAGCTTTGTAGTATGGTGTTTTATTGTTGTTGTTGTTGTTGTCTTTTTTTTTTTTTTAAGCTGCTCCTACGGCATATAAAAGTTCCCACGCTAGGGGTCCAATCAGAGGTGCAGCCGTCAGCCTACACCACAGCAAGGTGGGGTCCAAGCCGCACCTATGACCTACACTGCAGCTCACAGCAATGCTGGATCCTTAACCCACTGAGTGAGGCCAGGAATTGAACCCACATCCTCATGGATACTAGTCAGGTTTGTAACCACTATGCCACAATGGTAACTCCCTTTGTAGTAAGTTTTTATTTTTTCTGCTTTCTAGAGCTGTACATATGGCATGTGGAAGTTCCCAGGCTAGGGGTCAAATAGGAGCTGCAACTGCCAGCCCACACCATAGCCATAGCCACATGATTCGAGCCACCTGCGACCTACACAAGTACATCTACATGGAATTTCCGTTCAAACTCATCAAAAAAAAATTAATAGAACACAAAGCAGCAGTGGTAGGCGGAAATGCAGCATAAAAGAATGACTTCTGTACCCTTTGACATATAAAGCAGTCATTTCCCCTCTGGATTTCAACAATTTTGGCAGTGTAGGAGATAGGATTATACGGCAGTAAATAAAAGCTTATATGACCAAAGAACAGAGAATACAAACTCTTCCCTTGTTCCATCCGTCCTCTCCCCAGTCCCTGCCAAAATAAATGAGAGGGGGCTGGGCAGGTTTGGGTTTTGTGATTTATAACCAAACCACAGACCTGGGAAGAGGGTCTTTCATTTCTTCCACGGAACTGTTTAAAACATTAACTCAATGAAAGATGCCAAAAGTTTCCCAAAAGGAAATATTACAGGAGGGTAAGGAAGTGAGAATTATAGCATATTCAACTTTTGCCTGTTTCTCCTGGACCCCAAAATGATCTACTCCAATGGGCTTGGAAAACAGAGCCTCTGCTTGGAATCACTCCTTACATTGTGTCTAAATTTTTCAATACACTTCTGCAACTATTCTTTTTTCTGATAATCCTTGTAAAGTTTATCAAACATAAGGATAACCCCGACCTTTTACTATATTAAATGTTCCTTCATGTCCCTGGCTTTAGTGTTCTGGCAACGAAGTTCTGCCACAAATGCTGGCGGGCAACAAACATGCAGCATTTCCACTGAAATAACATGGACCCAACACCACTGTTTCTGGACATTGTCCCTCATCTTAGTTACACTGGGTGACTCCGGCCTAATTCCAGTCAAAGAGTGTAAACTGCAGAGTTTCTGCTGGAACTAAGTCACAACAGGGTCCAGGT
The DNA here is from genome assembly GCF_054392235.1 of Sus scrofa. Classification (NCBI taxonomy): domain Eukaryota; kingdom Metazoa; phylum Chordata; class Mammalia; order Artiodactyla; family Suidae; genus Sus; species Sus scrofa. The sequence goes on from NC_139385.1 coordinate 45,058,405, forward strand.
CAAGGGGGTTACCATGGTTCATCTTAGGTCCAAAAGAAAGCTGCCCCACAACTCTGTTCCTTGAAGGGAGGAATCAAGCCTAACTCTAAATTCCAATCATCCCTCCCTCATGTGGTTTTTGGCATCTCTCTTTCTTTTTTTGTGTGTGTCTTTTTTTAGGGCCACACCCACGGCATATGGAGGTTCCCAGGCTAGGGGTCAAATTGGAGATACAGCTCCCAGCCTAAGCCACAGCCACAGCCACAAGGGATCCGAGCCTCATTTGCAACCTACACCACAGCTCACGGCAATCCCCAACCCACTGAGCAAAGCCAGGGGAACTTGAACGAGCAGGCCATGAACCCAAATCCTCATGGACACTAGTCAGGCTCGTTTCTGCTGGGCCACAATGGGAACTCCTTGGCATCTCTTTTGTATTTAGTCTAAAGGATTTTCTCAGTAGGTATTGGTTAAATGAAATGATCACCAGTCTCTAACTTAGTGTGCATCAGAATCACCTGTGAAACTTTCAGAAGACCCAGGTGGGACCCCTCCCCAAGTTTTACTTAGTAGGCCTAAGGATGAAGTCCAAACATTCCAGTTTAAAATATTCCACAGGTAAACTGTGGAACAAATGTCAACAAAATAGACTGCAAACTATCAAAAAAGATATTCTACTCCAGAAGACAGAGAGGAGGCCACCGAAGAGACTGTAGGAGGGGCGATTACATGATATAAACAACCCCATCCCCGTGAGGTGAGCAGCCCACAAACTAGGAAGAAACTATATTGGAGAGGCTCACATAGGAATAAGAGTTCTGAGCCCCATGTCAATTACTACACTAGGGATCTGGCATTGGGAAAAGGAGCCCCCAGAGCATTCGGTGTTGAGGGCCAGCAGGGCTTGTGCGCAGGAGCTCCATGGGTCTAGAGGAACAGGAGACTGCACTACTAAAAGGCACATACAGGAGTCCCAGGGCAAAGCAGAGACTCCATTGGAATCTGGGTCAGACCTATCTGCATTGCTTGGAGGATCTCCTGGGAAAGCAGGAGGTAAGAGTGGCTTGTTGTGGGGCGGGGAGACACTGGCGGCTAAGGTCTCGGGAATAACCATCAGGGTGAACTCCCCTAGAGGTGGTCATTCTGGAAAAATCTGGCCTCACCCATCAGGGCTGAGAATCCCCAGGCCAAACAACAAACCAGGTGGGAACATACCCCCACCCATCAGCAAAGAGGCTGCCTAAAGACCCCCCCAAACACAGAGCCACCTCTATCACAGCCAGAGACAAAGCCCCAACCATCAGAGGAATAAGAACCAGCTCCACCTACCAGTGGGCAGGCACCAGTCCCTCCCACCAGCAAGCCTCTGTATCAACTTCAGCCACAAGGGGGCAGACAACCAGAAATAAGAGAGGCTACAACCCTACTGCCTGCAAAAAGGAGACCACACCGAAAATCTACACAAAATGAAAGGCAGAGAATTTTGACTTGATAAGGGAACAAGAAAAAAATCCCAGATAAACAGCTAAGTGATCTGGAGAGCACCAACCTCCATCAAAAGGACTTTAGACTAATCATAGTAAAGATGATGTGTGATCTTGGAAATAAACTAGAGGCAAAGATTGATAAATTACAAGAAACACTGAGCAAAAAGAAAATAGAAGATTTAAGGATTAAGCAAGCAGAGATGCAACATACAATAACCGAAATAAAAAATTCACTATATGCAACCAACAGCTGAATACAGGAGGCAGAACAATGCATAAGCGAGGTGAAAGACAGACTAGTGTAAATTAGTGATGCTGAACAGAAAAGAGAAAAAAGATTGAAAAGAAATGAAGACACTCTAAGAGAACTCTGGGACAATGTAAAACGCACCAATATTCATATTATAGGATGCCAGGAGAAGACAGAGAGAAAGCGCCAGAGAAAATATTTGAAAAAATAATAGCCAAAAACTTCCCTAACATGGGAAAGGAATCACTCATTCAAATCCAGGAAGCACACCATATGAAATAAATCCAAGGAGGAACACCTGAGACACATATTAATCAAACTGACCAAAATTAAAAACAAAGAAAAAATACTGAAAGCAGCTAGGGCAAAGATATAAATATCATACACGGGCACCCTGATAAGGTTATCAGCAGATTTTTCAGAATAAATGCTGTAGGTCAGAAGGGAGTGGCATGATATAGAGTAATGAAAGGAAAAAATCTCCAACCAAGATTACTCTTATCAGCAAGGCTCTCCTTCAGATTTGAAGGAGAAATCAAAATCCTTACAGACAAGCAAAAGCTAAGAGAATTCAGCACCACTGAACCATTTCTACAACAAATACTAAAGAAACTTCTCTTGGTGGAAAAGAAAAGGCCACAACGAGAAACAAAAATATTATAAATGACAAGGCTCACAAGTAAAAGCATATACGTATAGTAAAAGCGGGAAATCATCCACACGCAAATATGCCACCGAAACCAGAAATCATGAGAAGAGGAGGGTACAAATGCAGGATACTGGGGATGCACTTGCAATTAAGAGATCAACTACTTAAAGCAATCTCGTATACATATAGACTCATATGTTAAAACTTCATGGTAACTGCAAACCAAAAACCTACAATAGATAAACACACAAATAAGAAAAAGCAATCCAAACACAACACTAAAGTTAGTCATCAAACCATAAGAGAAGAGAACCAGAGAAGGGAAGAAAAAAGACCAACAAAAACAAATGCAAAATGATTAATAAAATGGCAATAAGAACATACATATCAATAATTACCTTAAATGTAAATGGACGACATGCCCCAACCAAAAGACATAGACTTGCTGAGTGGATACAAAAACAAGGTCCAAATATATGTGCTGTCTTCAACAGACACACTTCAGTTCTAGGGACACATACAAATTGAAAGTGAGAGGACAGAAGAAAATATTCCATGCAAATGGAAACCGAAAGAAAGCTGGAGTAGCGATACTCCTGTCAGACAAAATAGATCTTAAAATAAAGAATAAGACACAAAGAAGGACATGACATAATAATGAAAGGATCAATCCAAGAAGAAGATATAAAAAGTGTCAATATACATATGCACTCAACATATAAGGCAACTGCTAAAGATCTTAAGAGAAACTGAAATAACACAATTGATAGTGAGGGACTTTAACAACCCACTTACAGCAATGGACAGATCATCCAGACAGAAATCAACAAGGAAACACAGGCCTTAAATGATGCATTAGACCAGATGGACTTAACAGATATTTATAGAACATTCCACGCAAAAGCAGCAGAATATACATTCTTCTCAAGTGCACATGGAACATTCTCTAGGACAGATCACATTCTGGTGCACAAATCAAGCCTTGGTAAATTTAAGAAAACTGAAATCATTACCAAGCATCTTTCCTACCACAATGCTATATGACTGGAAATCAACAAGAAAAAACTGCAAAAAAACACAAACATGTGGAGACTAAACAAGATACTACTGAACAACCAATGGATCATTAAAGAAATCTAAGAAGAAATTTAAAAATACCTGGAAGCAAATGACAACAAAGACACAACAATTCAAAACCTATGGGATGCAGCAAAAGCAGTTCTAAGAGGGAAGTTTATAGTAATACAAGCCTACCTCAGGAAACAAGAAAAATTTCAAAGAAACAACCTAACTTTACACCTAAAGTGACTAGAGAGAGAAGAACAGACCCAAAACCCAAAGTCAGCAGAAGGAAAGAAATCATAAAAATCAGAGCAGAAAATAAATGAAATAGAAAGGAAGAAAACCATAGAAAAGATCAATGAAACTAAAAGCTCATTCTTTGAAAAGATCAAAACTGATAAACCTTTAGCCAGAATCTTCAAGAAAAGCGATGTCTCAAATCAATAAAATTAGAAATGAAAAAGGAAAAGTTACAATGGACATCACAGAAATACAGAAGACCATAAAAGACTACTACAAGCCACTACATGCCAATAAAATGGACAAATTCTTAGAAAAGTACAATTTTCTAAGACTAAACCAAGATGAAATAGAAAAGATGAAAGAACCAATCATAAGTACTAAAATTGAAAGTGTGAGTAAAAAAAACTTCCAACAAAACTCCAAGACCAGATGGCTCCACAGACAAATTCTATCAAACATTTAGAAAAGAGTTAACACCTATCCTTCGGAAAGTATTTCAAAAAATTCATAGGAAGGAACACTCCCAAACTCATTCTATGAGGCCATCATCACCCTGATACCAAAACCAGACAAAGATACCACAATAAAAGAAAATTATAGGCAATACCACTGATGAACATAGATGTAAAAACCTTCAAAAAAAATACTAGCAAACCAAATCCAGCAATACATTAAAAGGATTACACACCATAACAAAGTGGGATTTGTTCCAGGGATGCAAGGATTTTTCGGTATATGCCAATCAATCAGTGTGATACACCACATTAACAAATTGAAGAATAAAAACCATATGATCGGAGTTCCCGTCGTGGCGCAGTGGTTAACGAATCCGACTAGGAACCATGAGGTTGCGGGTTCGGTCCCTGCCCTTGCTCAGTGGGTTAACGATCCGGCGTTGCCGTGAGCTGTGGTGTAGGTTGCAGACGCAGCTTGGATCCCGTGTTGCTGTGGCTCTGGCGTAGGCCGGTGGCTGCAGCTCCGATTCGACCCCTAGCCTGGGAACCTCCATATGCCGCGGGAGCGACCCAAGAAATAGCAACAACAACAACAACAACAAAAAGACAAAAAAAAAAAAAAAAAAAAACCCTCCAGAAAGTGGGCACAGAAGGAACCTACCTCAACATAATAAAGGTCATATATGAAAACCCACAGCTAACATCATTCTCAATGGTGAAAAGCTGAAAGAATTCCCACTTAAGTCAGGAACAACACAAGGATGTCCGCTCTCACCGCTACTATTCAACATGCTTTTGGAAGTCCTAGACACGGCAATCTGAGAAGAAAAAGAAATAAAAGGAATCCAAATTGGAAAGGAAGAAGTAAAACTATCACTATTTGCAGATGACATGATACTATATCTAGAAAATCCTAAAGACGCTACCAGAAAACTGTTACAGCTCATCAATGAATTTGGTAAAGTTGCAGGATACAAAATTAATACACAGAAATCGACTGCATTTCTATATACTAACAATGAAAGATCAGAAAGAGAAATTAGGGAAACAACCCCATTTACTATCATATAAAAAAAGAATAAAATACCTAGGAATAAACCTACCTAAAGAGACAAAAGGCCTGTACTCTGAAAACTCTAAGACGCTGATGAAAGAAATCAAAGACGTCATAGATGGAAAGATATACCATGTTGTCAAAATGACCATACTATCCAAGGCAATCAAAAATTCAATGCAACCCCTATCAAATTACCAATGGCATTTTTCACAGAACTAGAAGAAAATATTTTGAAGTTTGTTTGGAAGCACAAAAGACCCAGCATCCAAAGTCATCCTGAGAAAGAAAAATGGAGCTAGAGGAACCAGACTCCCTGACTTCGGACGATACTACAAAGATATGGTCTTCAAACAGTATTGGTACTGGCACAAAAACAGAAATATAGATCAGTGCAACAGGATAGAAGGCCCCGAATTAAACCCATGCACCTACGATCAACTAATCAATGACAAAGGAGGCAAGAAGACACAGTGGAGAAAAGACAGTCCCTTCAATAAGTGGTGCTGGAAAAACTGGACAGCTACATGTAAAAGAATGAAAGTAGAACACTTCCTAACACCATACACAAAAATAAATTCAAAATGGATTAAAGACCTAAATATAAAACTCTTAGAGGAAAGCATAGGCAGAACACTGACACAAAACAGCAATATCTTCTCAGATCCACCTCCTAGAGTAATGACAATAAAAACAAAATAAATAGGACCTAATTAAAATGGAAAGTTGTTGCACAACAAAGGAAACCCTAAACAAAACAAAAAGACAAACCACAGAAAGGGAGAAAATATTTGCAAATGAAGCAAATGACAGGGGTTTAATCTCCAAAATATACGAACACCTCCTGTGGCTCAGTACCAAAAAACATACAACCTCATCAAAAAACGGGCAGAAGATCTAAACAGGCAATACAGATGGCCAAAAAACACATGAAAAGATGTTCAACATCACTAATCATTAGAGAAATGCAAATGAAAACTTTAATGAGGTACCACTTTACATTGGGCAGAATGGCTATCATCAAAAAGTCTATGAACAATACATGCTGGAAAGGGTATGGAGAAAAGGGAACCCTCTTACACTGTTGGTGGGAATGTAAATTGGTACAACCACTATGGAAAACAGTATGGAGATTCCTCAGAAAACTAAAAATAAAATTACCGTTTGATCCAGCAATCCCACTCCTGGGCACCTATCCAGAAAAAGCCCCATGACTCGAAAACATAGACGTACCCAGCTGTTCACTGCAGCACTGTATACAATAGCCAAGACACGGAAGCAACCTAAATATTTTCCATCAACAGAGGAATGGATAAAGATGTGGTACATACACATGATAGAATATCACTCAGCCATAAAAAGGAATGAAATAATGGCATTTGCAGCAACATGGATGGACCTGGAAATTATCTCGGTGAGTGAAGTTAGAAAGTGAGACAAACAGGAGTTCCCGTCGTGGCGCAGTGGTTAACGAATCCGACTAGGAACCATGAGGTTGCGGGTTCGGTCCCTGCCCTTGCTCAGTGGGTTAACGATCCGGCGTTGCCTTGAGCTGTGGTGTAGGTTGCAGACGCGGCTCGGATCCCGCGTTGCTGTGGCTCTGGCGTAGGCCGGTAGCTACAGCTCCGATTCAACCCCTAGCCTGGGAACCTCCATATGCCGCGGGAGTGGCCCAAAGAAATAGCAACAATAACAACAACAACAACCAAAAAGACAAAAGACAAAAAAAAAAAAAAAAAGAAAGTGAGACAAACATCATATGCTATCACTTATATGTGGAATCTAATGAAAGGATACAATGAACTTCTTTGCAGAATAGAAACTGACTCATAGACTGAAAAACTTTTATTTACCAAAGGAGACAGGTTTGATGGTGGGAGGGATGGGCTGGGATGGAAGTTTTGTAAACTTGGGTTGTGATGACTGTTGTACAACTATAAATACAATAAAATTTAAAAATAAACTATAAATTTAAAAATAAAATATTTCACAGGTAATTTAGTTGAGAATACAAGGTATACAGTACACTCCCTTCTATAAAGTACATTTGAATATCTTATTTTGTTTAAAAGAATAATATGGCCAGATTTGGGTTGGGGGGAGGCAGGAGAAAGGGTTTTCTTTCCCAGTCTGCTAAGAGATTTAAATCCTAATCTTTAGAAAAACACCCACCACTTTTACAACTGTCCACATCATCCCAGTCATGTTCCCATGCATTAATTTTGTTTTCCTGTATCATATGATGTTTTGCTATCTCAAAAATCTTGCCAGTTGTAAGATTTTTCTTCCCAGGACTAGCTAATTCCCAAAGATAGTGATCAATTTACTTGGGAGCAGCCTCTCACACTTAAACTCAACAACTCCTTTAAACTCTCACAGACCTAGTCAATATTACCCTGCCCTTAATCATCCCAGGCCAGACCACCCTTGGATGGGAAATACTGTTTGTTCCTGCCAGCATTTGTGGTAGAACTTTGCTGCCAAAATATTAAAGCCAGGGACATGAAGGAACATTTAATATAGAGACCATCCCTATGGCCTCAAGCCCCCCAGAATTATTCAAACTAGACAGTTCTAAATTGTTTACCCTGCTCTAATAAAGGCCAGGCTCCGACCTAGGCTCTCCCTTCATTCTTCCTTGTCTCCTGACCAAAATCTTCCCTGTGGGGCATGGCGTGCCCTCTGCTCTCTGGAAGTGTAATCAATTTTTTGGGAGTGGGATGGACTAGGAATTTAGGGTTAACAGATGCAAACTATTGCCTTTGGAATGGATAAGCAATGAGATCCTGCTGTATAGCACTGGAACTGTATCTATCACTTATGATGGAGCATGATAATGTGAGAAAAAAGAATGTATATATGTTATGTGTGACTGGGTCACATTGCTGCATAGTAGCAAATTGACAGAACACTGTGAAACAGCTGTAATAGAAAAAAAAAATCATTAAAACAAAGCAAACAGAAAATTTTTTTCTTTCAATAGCACTGGCTTCTCCATAAATTAAAATCCTGCTGGTATAAATGAGTCATTCCACTGCTACCACTCTTGTGCTGTCTACTTAACTGATCTACTTAACAAACCAACTTTGGTTTCCAAAACCACAAAGAAACACCTTCTGACCCCTTCTTATGGAAAAAGCTCCATGAAGTCCTATTACCATTTGAAACTCAACATTGATTGTTTGTTTGTTTTTGTCTTTTTGCTATTTCTTGGGCTGCTCCCACGGCATATGGAGGTTCCCAGGCTAGGGGTCTAATCGGAGCTGTAGCCTCCGGCCTATGCCAGAGCCACAGCAACGTGGGATCCGAGCCGCGTCTGCAACCTACACCACAGCTCACGGCAACGCCAGATCATTAACCCACTGAGCAAGGGCAGGGACCGAACCCGCAACCTCATGGTTCCTAGTCGGATTCGTTAACCACTGCGCCACGACAGGAACTCCCTGAAACTCAACATTGAGAACTAAATACCATATGACCCAGCAATCGCACTCTTACTAGGTATATACCCAAGAGAACTAAAAACACGCTCATACACAGATGTTCACAGCACTTTATTTTCTTTTGGCAGCACCTGCTGCATATATAAGTTCACCATCCAGGGACTGAATCTAAGCCGCAGCTGCAACCTATGTCACAACTGCGGCAACAAGCGATCCTTAACTCACTGCCTGCTGGGGACAGAACACGAGTCCCAGCGCTGCAGAGACAGCACAGATCCCATTGCGCCAAAGCAGGAATTCCTGTAAATTATATTTAAGCAAGGAAAAAAAAAAAAAAAAAGCCAAATGCATGGGCCTACTCCGTCTCCTGTATTCACTACTATCAGAAAGTGGGACCACATTCTACTCAGATGCTCAGGCCAGAAACCCACATACCCCCATCACTAACTAGGTCACGATAATTCAGTCGTCTTAACAGTTGTCCCTTCCCTCCACTCCAACTCCTAATTCAGGCCACCGCCATGTCTCGCCTGCGATACAGGAGCCTTTTCACCGAGGTAGCCTCTCCAGACCAATTTTTACACTGCGACTAGCACTTTCTTTAAAAACAAAGTCTTTAACGGCTCCCAGTGCCTCTTAAGGCCCTTAATACACTTCACAGTTTCTCTCAAACTTCAGCCCGAGCGAACCTCTCCGGCTTCGCGCCCCTCAAGCCCGGAGAGCCAGCCTCGGGGGTGGGCGTGAGGGGGGGTGAGCATCGCCTCGGCTTCGGCTTACCCTCGGCCCGCGCTGGGCAACCCGCCCTCCGGGCCTCAACCTGCCCACAACCATCAGAAGGACGCTCTCCCGCTGCGTCTGGCTGCGTCGGGCGCCTCGGTTTACTCGTCGGCTCGTCAGGCCGGTGCCCTCCAAGGGGCCGCCAATGAAGCCGCATACGTTTCCTGTGTGAACCGTGGTGCACTCAAACTTCAGCTTAAAGCCCAGGCAGGAGCCTAAACTCCCCCTGACTCTTCCTCAACACTTCAGAGTGCCTGGCGCCACCTAGGCCCGCGGCCACACGACCCTCGTGCACGGCACTCCACCTCCTCCCGCCTCGCGCGGTCGGAAACGCTCTGCTGCGCGCCTTGGCCGCGAAGCAGGATGGGAAGCGAGCCCGCGGGTCGCCCAGCGCCTGCGCAAACGCAATTCTCCGCGCGATGCCCAGTGGCGCATGCGCAGGCGCGCGGGTCTCCGTTGAGAAGGTGCTGCGGCGGCGCCGGAGGTAGGAGGAGTCGGGCTTGGGGCCGGGAGTCTACACCCGGGAGAGCAGGTCCCACTGCTTTGGGCCTTTCCTTCTCTCCTGAAGGTGAAGAACCTTTCTCGCCCGCCGTTAAATGCGGTTAGAGGCAGGAGCCGCGCTTGGGTGGAGGGGGCCAGGGCATCCTAAACGGAAGAGGGGAGGGGTACCGGATAACTATGGGGTCACGACCCGGAGGTCCGTCGGGCGATCGGGATTCGCTGTCTACCTTTATAGGCGCCAGAGTCCTTCGCAGCCCTTTTCCAGGGGACAGCCCGTGTGTCACTGGGTTGAGGGAAGCGGGGGTCCGCCCGCACCTGCCCCATTCATTCTTTCCGCGTCTGTGGCACGCCTGCCGCTGTAGGTACAAAGCTGTCTCAGACCTCTGGAAACCTGCGCTCTCCTTCAGTAGATACTGAGTGAGCACTGTATAGAAGCACTGTTTTAGACTAGTATTTTCAGAGTCGGAGATTCAAAGCAGTGTGGAGGGCAGAGTCTACTCTAGCGATCACATCCAACCGTTTGCTTAGCCTGACGTTCCAGACGCTCGGACACGATTCTCTGCTTCTCCCTGCAGCCTTCTCTCCTGCCACTCTTTTTCGCTCCTGATTGTACCAAACTCAGCAGTTAGGTAATTCAACAGATAATTGTCTAGCACTTATTCCAAGCCCGGCACCTTGTCAGCCAAAGAGACTATGAAATAAAGATAAGCATGTGCTCCCTGAAGTTTTGAGCTTAGTAGGGGACAGATAAGTAAATGAACAAAAAAATATAAGAGGCGATGCCCTGGAACCACACTGCCTGGATTTGATCCCAGCCCTGCCACTTGAAAAGCTGTGAGAACCTGAGCCCATTCTTTATTCTTGTGCCTGGTTCCTTGCTGTAAAGACAGGATGACAGGTATTCCCTGGTGGCTCAGCTGCTTAAGGATCTGGCATTGTCATTGGTGTGGCTCCGGTCGCTGCTGTGGTTCGGGTTCAATCCCTGGCCCACAGACTTCCTCATGCTGCGGTGGAGCCGAAAGGAGGGATGACAATAGATTCTCCCAGCAGGGTTGTTGTATGTATTAAGCTAGACTTGTAAAGCACCTGAGACTGCTGCCTGGCCACTCAGTAAGCTTTCAATAAGTCTATTACATATTATTATACCTGCTGATAAATGCCATTGAGAAAGTGATGTGCAATGATAAGAAATAATGATATCCTCTCTGGGAGCAAAGAGGACACAGTTAGTTTATCTTTTTCCATTAGATAAAGAATGAGGACAGGCTTCTCTAAGGAGATGGAAGATGCAAATGAGCTAGCCATGCCAAGTAGATTTTAGGCCTAGCTCTGGAAGACTAGGTGATTAACTGGATTACTTAGACAGTGGAAATTGCATCGTAGCATTTGAAATGAACTTTCTGCCATTGGGTTATTCAGTGTTGATTTGTGAACTCCCCTAAACTGTGCCAGTATAAATAAGCATGCCCATAGGGACCAATCTTTGCATATGGGCAGCATACTAGCTCTGAGCCAGGACAGTTGCTGGGGTGACAGGATGGAGAAAAGCAACCTTTTTCTGATTTGGAAAAACTGGGGGCATCAGTGAAGGAAGAGCCTTTTGTATCTTCCTGAGTGTTCAGGTGTCCATTCCCTCGCTCTCATTATATTGCTTGCTGATAGAGCCTCTGAGCTGGAGGCCTTGGACCAGCATGGGCCTAAGAGATAGTTTTTTCTGGTTTGGGGGGTCATCTTGTTTGTGTGATGACTCTTCATAGGATTCATTCCCCAGGTTTCAGTAAAAACTATACTCTTCAAAGTTGCACAGATTTTTCTGCCTGTGGAAGGAGAAGCTTTGACAGGTTTCTGGATCCCTCTCCCCTGTCATGTTGGGGTCCCCTATAGGATGATTAGTCAGTGTTAACCAGGCTAGAGCTGAGTATTTGACAGGGGATTGTTAACCTGAAGACTTTCCCTATACCCCACATGCTCTTGTACCTTCCTGGAAGAAATAGCATAAAGTGACAACATCTAATTACACCTTTTTTTTTTTTTTTTGGCCTTACCGGTGGAAGTTCCTGGGCCAGGGATCAAACCCAAACCACATCAATAACCACAGCAGTGACACTGCCAGATCCTTATCCCTTTGACCCACCAGGGAACTCCAAATTACACAGATGCTTTTGGTTTTCCACAGGTGAAAAATTGAACACATGTGCTTTATCAATACGGAGATCTTGGCGAACCTCCTGAGCACCAAAGTCACATGTATTCTATCTCAGAGGCATCTCCTGGATGAGAGAACCTCTCAGATGTGAACTTTAATAGAGGTAAGCTTTAAACATGCTGTTTAACCCAGGTTCCACTTGAAGACATTTTATTATTTTTTAAAAATTTATTTATTTTTTTGTCTTTTTTTGCCATTTCTTGGGACTCTCCCACGGCATATGGAGGTTCCCAGGCTAGGGATGGAATCAGAGCTGTAGCTGCCAGCCTACGCCAGAGCCACAGCAACGCGGGACCCGAGCCGCATCTGCGGCCTACACCACAGCTCATAGCAACGCTGGATCTGTTAACCCACTGAGCAAGGCCAGGGATTGAACCTGCAGCCTCATGGATCCTAGTCGGATTCGTTAACCACTGCGCCACGACGGGAACTCCTTGAAGACATTTTAAATCATCATGGAGGGTGGACACTACTTTTTGCTCAATTGTGCAAACTCTCCAGGTACCTCGGTGAGAAGTACACAGAAACCATAATGAAGCTGCGGGTGTGAACAAGGCCTGGCTAAGCTCATACTCAGGGTCACTTTCTCTTCTGTGTATGCGCCCCCAGATTGACCCTTACTCCTCTGAGGACCAGTGTGAAAGCCTTAAAACCCGTCAGAGGATGGATGATTCAGACGACGACTTTAAGGAACTCTGTGCCAGCTTCTACCAAAGGGTGAAAAAGAATGGCCCCAAGGAAGTGTCGGGGGAAAGGAGGACCCAAAAAGCCTCAAACAGCAGCCAGATTAGAAGCAAACTGAAAGGGACCAAACCAACTGCTTCCAGGAGCAAAACCCTGCAAGGCCCTGCCGAGAGGAAAACTCAGTCTGGCAGCCGGGTCCCCAGGACTCAAAAGCAAGGGGCACCCAAGCAGCCACAGAGTCAACCAGCTCCCCCTGAGAATGGGGAGGGAGGTGTGTGTGCCTCTGCTGTACACCGAGACAGCGCGTGGAGCGCCCAGACAGGTAACCCGCCAGAACCACCGCCAGAACATTTCCAGAGAGGAAACTGGAGGTGATGTGTCCTGTTTTAGACCAGGGGGCAGAAAACGTTCTGAAAAAAGGCCTGCTAGTAAGTTTTGTTTTGGCCTTGCAGACTGTATGGTCTCTCTCACAAACTGCTCAACGTGCTAGATGGTATGTAATGGAAGGGGCCGTGTTCCAGCAAAACTTCACGTACAAAAATAGGCAGTCAGCCCGAGGACCACAGTTTGCTGGCTCTTGTTTTAAACCATAGTCATAGAAAATATAACTCCGTGTGAATTTTCTACGTCATATGTTAGGAGCCCCCGGCTCTTTCAGTTTCCCATTGATGTTGCCATCATGCATTTGACATGAGTTAGACCAGCGTGAAAAGAATACTGTTTCTTTCTTTTTCTTGACTTCATCCCAAAGTGGGTAAGCTGCAGTAGGCTGGCCATTCCAGTTAGGCTGCTGAGGAGGTAGCACAGGGATGCCGTGTAGGTTTGAGTCCCAGGAGAACTTTCTGGTCTGTCTTTTCTCCTCCAAACACTTCTATTCTTTTTTTTGGTTTGTCTGTTTAAAGCTGCTTTCTTCTGCTGTCCTCGGTGTATTGATCCATATGCTGAGCATACACTCTTCATGCAGAACTGAAACCCAGCCCTGCACACACCGTACACACCAGACCTCCTGAGTTCTGTTTCTATATTTTTCTCACCTTCACTTCCTGATCTGAAATAATTTTTTTTTTCATGTTTTACAGTTTTATTGAAGTATAGTTGATTTACATTGTTGCAAAAATCTCTGCTGTGCCCCAGGGTGATTCATTGTCCCTGTACACACATCCGTTCTCTTTCAGGTTCCTTTCCCACGTAGATGATCACAGAATATCGGGTACAGTTCTCTGCGCTACACAGAAGGTCCCCATTTGCCAGTCATTCCACAGACCCCAGTGTGCATATGCCAATCCCAAACCCCCAGTCCATTCCCCCCACCCCCAAACCTGTCCGCTTTGGTAACCATAAGGTTTTCCAAAGTCTGCACGTCTGTTTCTGTTCTGCACATAAGTTCATTTGTATCCTTTTTTAGTTCCACATGTAGTGATTTTTTTTTTTCATGTAGAAACAGATCTATTTGAACAAGCTGATTGGCAACTCTTGGCACATTGGTTTCAGTTTGATTTCTTGCCTGAAATAATATTTTTTACCTCTGTGGTCAGCATGACCTCCCGGTGCAGTGGAGATAAAGACTCAGCTTGCAGAGAGGCTGCTGGAAGACTTTAGTCATGTTGCTGAATGAAACCTTATAGGTCCTTCATGCTCCCTTTGAGATTCTAGCGAAAGCTAAATATGATGTCCCCCCGAAACCACCCCCAACATACCTGCAAAGCTGACATACAACTTGGGGGGTTTTGTAGATCCCCCCAGAGGTCTTCTGCAGACACCGAGTTAAAGGAGAACTTCTGACCTAGAAAGATAGGTGTTTACCATTAATATTTCTTTAATAAAAGCTTTATAGAGATGCAGTTCACACTGTATAAAACCCACCCTTTCAAGGGTGCGTTCAGTTCAGTGACTTTAGTGTATTCACAGAGTGGTGCAACCATCACCACCACCTAATTTTAGGACATTTTCACCACCTCAGAATTAAGCCCCGTGCTCATAAGCAGTCACTCCCCACTGCCCCTCCTGTCACAGATGTTTGTGACCGGTGTATTTATATCACCAGCCAGGGAGGTTGCCAACAGACAGCACTATTCATACTTGAGAGAGAAAGCTAAACTAGTCAGTAAAGGACCCCTTTGACACCTGAGGGCTAACCTTTGGCGAGGAGTCTTCGGGGCCTAGCTAGAACTGATGTGTGTGCTTGTTCTCCTTGCCAGAGGCTCCTGGCAGCAGCTCGCAGCCCCCTCCTCCCTGTCTGACTGCAATGGTGCCAAGTCCCTCCAAACCCCGGGCCGCAGAGCTGGTGCTACAGCGAATGCAGCAGTTCAAGAGAGTAGACCCCGAGCGTTTGAAACATGCCTCAGCAGGGTGCTCCCTCGAGGCCACACCTGAGGAAGACGACCCAAAGGGCCCTCGAGAGGCGGTGACGGCGGGGAACGGTATGACCGAGTCTCCTGTCTCCCCAACCAGGACAGGCTCGCACTCTGGAGGAGGGGAGTCGGGAAGGATCCTGCGCACTGCGTCTCTGCCGGGGTCAGGCTCTCTGCCCGGCTCCCCCTCCGCCGCTTTGCAAAGTCTGCCGAGAATAGAAGGTCCCTTGGGCCATTTCCCACTTACCTTCTTTGATGAGATACCTCTTCCACTTTTGGGGGGGATTTTAAATTTGACCTTTTTGTCTTTTCTAGGGCCGCACCCACAGCATATGGAGGTTCCCAGGCCAGGGGTCTATTTGGAGCTGTAGCCTCGGCCTACACCACAGCCATAGCAACGCAGGATCCTTAACCCACTGAGCAAGGCCAGGGATTGAACCCGCAACCTCATGGTTCCTCGTCGGATTCGTTAATCACTGAGCCATGAACAGGAACTCCTGCCACACTTTTTAAATGTCTCTATAAACAGGTGTTTCTTCTGTACCGTTTGGAAGAAAGCTGTAGATATCATGACACGCGCCCCTCAATTCTCCCACATAATCACACCACCACAAACACAGCTGACTCCCTGGCACTGCCTGGTGGCCAGTCCGCATGCAGTTTCCCCAGCTGTCCCCAGGAGAGCTTCCGTAGCTGCCTTCTTTCTCTTTCTGAACAAGGATTCATCACACACCACATCCAGCTGTGGCTCGGGGTTTCTCTGGTCAGACTCCAGAACAATCCCCTTGTCTTGCCCTTGTTTGTTCACGACATCAACTTCTCAAAAAGTCCAGGATTGGCATTCCCATTATGGCTCAGCAGAAACAAATCTGACTAGTATCCATGAGGGCAGGTTTGACCCCTGGCCTTGCCTAGTGGGTTAAGGATCCTGCGTTGCCGTGAGCTGTGGTGCAGGTTGCAGATGCGGCTCGGACCCTGTGTTGCTGTGGCTGTGATGTAGGCTGGCAGCTGCAGCTCCGATTTCACCCCTATTCTGGGAACCTCCATATGCCACGGGTGCAGCCCTAAAAAGATGAAAAAGACCAGGATTGACAGAACATTGTAAATCAACTATAATGGGAAAAAAAAACTAAAAAAAAAAGTCCAGGACATCCGTCCTTTAAAATTCCCACTTCCTGGGCTTGCTTGTTTCCTCCTGGTGTCACGTAAGCCCTTCTTGCAGGGTAGTGCCCTGTCCTGCACATCCCAATGCCCAGGAGACTCACAGTGTCAGGCGGTGCTACTCTTTATCCTCTAAACAAGAGGAATCCTCCTCCCTGTGAAAATACAAGGAAAAGAAAGAGGAAGAAACCATATCGCCAGACCCACAGCTGGTAAATGCTCAGCCTCTTGCTGCTGTGCTTGCAGATTTTACCTCAGGATTACTGAGGATCCTCAGGCGACCCCCAAGGTTCACACAGGTGACAGCAGTGTGACATCTGCCATGGAGTCAGTCCTCAGGCCACCAAGGGGTACAGAGGCGTCACCCAGCCAGTGCGTGAGCCCAGCACCAGGCTTCCATGCCACCCAGTTGTTCCCATAAACCTTCCCATCACACCCAGTAATACTCAGGAAAGAGAAACCACTTATTTGTGTTTTTTCGGGGTGGGGGGTTGTTTCTTTTTTTGCTTTTTAGGGCTGCACCCACAGCATAAGGAGGTTCCCAGGCGAGGGGTCCAATCAGAGCTACAGCTGCTGGTCTACACCACAGCCACAGCCATGCAGGATCCAAGCCACGTCTGTGACCTGCACCACAGCTCATGGCAACGCCAGGTCCTTAACCCACTGAGTGAGGCAAGGGATCGAACTCAAAACCTCATGATTCCTAGTCAGATTCATTTCCTCTGCGCCACAACAGCAACTCCCATTTATTTGTTTTTTTTTTTTTAATGTACATATATATATATACATAGATAGGACCAAAATGAAGTATGCTGCTTTTACAAAGTTCTCAGGGCATATCCCTTGTGAGTGTCAAAGGTCTGCTCCAGCAACGTCAGGTGCAACAGAGGGCCGCCGCAGTGGGCACGGCCACTTGGGAGCCACCTCACGATCAGAATCAGTCCATCCTCTGCTGATGCTGAGAAGAGGCCTCTGCTTTTTATATCGAGTGCGGCACCTCACTCTGAGCTGGTCGAGCTTTGAAGAGAAACCTTAATAGGCTGGTTGGGACTGGAGCCCTGCTGACCGGGAATGCTCGGGTTGCTGACTTGAGCAGAAACAGGAAGTGAAAGGCAAGGCAAGTTTTTCAGGACCTTGATGCTCAGAGGCTGGTCCTGGACCAGCAGCAGCAGCTCTGCCTTGCAGGTGTCAGAATGCAGACTCTGAGGCTCCACCGAGACCACCCAAGTGCCAGCCTGCGGACCTGCATTTTGCGAGCTTCCTGGAGGTCCTTATGCTGTTAAAGTTCTGAGGACCACCTCCCTGCCCCCACCCCGCCCCACTGCCTAGTGTCAGGACTTCCAGACGGGGCTGCACCTGCGGCTGAGCAGTGCTGGGTCTGCCTTCCTCACGCTCCGCCTGGTGTCTGTGTTCCAAGAGGTCTGAGGAGGAGCGGTCCTCACGGGTCCCTGTGCTTCTCCACAGGGTCTGGGCCTGGGCTCCCTGCCACAGACAGCAACACTGCTGTGCCCCTGATCCTCCAGCAGGAGTTTGGGCAGGAACCGGCACCTACACGAGATGACAGCCTGGAGGACAAGGGGTTGTTCTTTTGCCAGATCTGTCAAAAGAATCTCTCGGCCATGAACGTGACACGGAGGGAGCAGCATGTGAACCGGTAGGAGCAGCCTGGCCATCACCCGTCTGTGGCCACCTCTCCCATGGTTGTGACCAGCCTCGGGCCCCTGGGCTGTGGTGGGAATCTTGAGACACTCTGGTGTGACAGCAGCACCTCAGTGTTGGTGTGAAGCTAAAATTGCTTCTCTTTGGAGTTCCCATCGTGGCACAGCGGAAATGAATCCGACTCGTAGCCATGAGGATGCGGGTTTGATCCCTGGCCTCACTCAGTGGGTTAAGGACCCGGCGTTGCTGTGAGCCGTGGTGTGGGTCGCAGACGAGGCTCGGATATGGTTGCTATGGCTGTGGTGCAGGCCGGCAGCTACAGCTCCCATTCAACCCCTCCGTCAGGGAACTTCCATATGCTGTGAACAGTGCAGCTGTGTTACTTAGTGTATTCACAGAGTTGTGCAGCCATCACCCCCAAAATAGCAGGCCCATTAACAGGCACCCCCATTTCCCTCTTTTTCTCAGCCACTGGCAACCACTAACCTGCTGTCTGTCTCTGTGGATTTGCTTGTTCCGGACATAAGCGGACTCACAACATGTGGCCTTTGTGTCTGGCTTCCTTCGCTCAGCAGAGCGTTTTCAGGGTCCGCCCGTCCGTGCTTTTTTCCTTTGGGGGTCGGATGACACTCCACTGTCTGGAGGGGCTTCGTCTTGCTTATCCATTCGCCCACTTGTGGACCTGTGGGTTGTCTCCTCCTGGATCTGCCTGAGGACCTCCTCAGCTGGTGGGGTATCCACTCCGGAGCGGAGCTGCGGGTCACACGGTGCCTCTGATACACCCTTGCTTTCCTCAGACGCTGCTGCTAACAGAAGCCTAAGTTCAGTGTCTGAGGCGGAGGGCAGGCTGCCTGGAGGGAAAGGGCAGGCTGCCTGGAGGGAAGGCACCTTGGCCCGTGCTGTGCGTCGTGGATCCAGAGCAGGATCCACCCCCAGGGGGGCGGGGCTTCTACCTTTACTGTCTTCCTCCAGGTGCCTGGATGAGGCTGAAAAGGCCCTGAGGCCGTCCGTACCTCAGGTGCCCGAGTGCCCGATCTGTGGCAAGCCGTTCCTCCGCCCGAAGAGCCGGCTCAGCCACCTGAAGCAGTGTGCCGCGAGGATGGAGGTTGGCCCGCAGCTCCTGCTCCAGGCCGTGCGGCTGCAGACAGCTCAGCCTGAGGGGGCCTCCAGCACGCCCGCGCCAAGGTGAGTCAGGGGCAAAGAAGAAACGTACTCTGACTGGTTTAAAAAAGCCTGTGGAAGTGCTGGAGGCCAGCAGCTCTCTGCTTCTGAAGATGAAACATCTCAGGAGGAAACCGGGCCTAGGCTTCACAGGAACTGGGGAGGAGAGAGAGCTCCATCCTCGGAGGCTTTGAAAGGGACCCGTTGGATTGGACTGGTTTCCTCAAGGTCCTTCCCCACAGGCTGAGCAGCTAGGAATTCGGCGGTTTTCCTCCCCGTGCCCACTGTGGGTGGGGGGCAGCATGGCTTCCAGCTCAGTGTAGTCCGATTTTCATACCATTAATTTAAGACTACTCAGCATAGGAATTCCTGTCGTGGCTCAGTGGTTAACGAATCCCACTAGGAACCATAAGGTTGCAGGTTCAATCCCTGGCCTTGCTCAGTGGGTTAGGGATCCGGCGTTGCCGTGAGCTGTGGTGTAGGTCGCAGACACGGCTCAGATCCCGAGTTGCTGTGACTGTGGCCTAGGCCGGTGGCTACAGCTCCAACTGGACCCCTAGCCTGGGGACCTCCATATGCCACGGGAGCAACCCAAGAAATGGCAAAAAGACAAAAAAAAAAAAAAAGATTTCTCAGCACAGTTCAACTTGGTGAGACAGAAGCTTAAGCCTTTTAAATTTGCATGAAATAAATGCTTAAGTGTTTAAATAGAAGGCCTTGCTGATAACCAGAAACAAGTGCTCTGTGTGCAAACCATGGCACATGTGGCAGAGGGTGACTTCCCTCCACATTGCCCCTTGCACTGCGGACGCCAGAGTAGGCCCCAGTGGTACAGGGAGCAAAGTAGCGCTGGCCCTGGCCTGCTGTAGGTTCTGGACTTCCTTCCTTCATCAGCTCTCGAGGGCAAAGTGCAGGCCGAGGGCGGTGGCTGTTGGCTCCGGCCATTGCCCTTCAGGCAGGTGATTTGAGTGGCGCCAGTGCTGACACTGGGGTGGGCAAGGGGCCGTTCTTAGCTGCACACCTGTCCGTGTTTTAGCCCATCAGCATTAGCCTTGGAGAATCAGAGCATCAAGGGCTCAGATGTTACCTAAACCATTGCTGCCCTTTTGGCAGGACTAGACTAAAGCTACCTGCTCATAAAAAAAAAAAAAAAAAAAAAAATCTGTTTTTTAAATACCTCCAAGAAGTGAGACAAGATGTGTGTGGGTCCTTCCGGAAGGTTGTTGGAGTAGAAAACCACAGCACGCCACCCTCACTGAGACTTTAAGCCTCGCCTAGCCGGCAGCCAGGCTGGGGCGTTTCAACTCTGGGGTGGTTAGAGCTCCCCCACCAGGGCACATGTGCTGGTCAGAGCAGCCTGCTCACGCCTGCAGCCCTCTGCCCAGGCCCTGGCCGCCGGACCCTGAGGTGCAGCCTGCAAAGCTGCCAGCAGGGCCACCAGCAGGGCCTGATGGGGTTGGCTCCTTCCTGTCGCACAGGCTTTGGTGGTCATGCAGGGTCCCAGGAGTCTGGAGCTTAGACCCCTGAGGTGACCCCTGCGATTCTGGTGCCACCCCCAGGCCAGGGGAGCCAGAGTGCTTCCCAGGAGGCCGGCCCCGCAGTGCAGGGAAGGTGGGCCTGGGTTTGTGCCCTCCCCCGTCTGCCCGGCCTCTTGGGATTCACCGCAGCCAGAAAACCCTTTAAGTAACCTCCTCCAACCCAGATGAGATGCCACACGTTGACCTCTGGGTCGGCTGACCCTGGTGGAGGCCTGGGCCCCTGCAGGAGGGAGAGATCCTTGCATGGCCGGGACTGCCTACGAGGCATCTGAGGTGTGGCTGGGCAGCCGTGGGTGGGATCCAGGGAGCTGACTGGGAGCCAGTGCTGACTCTACTGGAAGGTGGCGGCCACGTCTCGGGTGCGCCCCGAGGACCCAGCTGGGCAGCGTCACCCAGGAGGACCCAGACCTGCCATGTCAGGACTGCGTTGAACTTTCCGTCCAGGATCACGAGCCTACGTGAGGCACAGAGTGAGCGCAGTGACTGAGCCCAGAGGCCGCTGATGCTTCTGTCTGCCCAGGCCACACTTATCCCCCCAGGAGAAGGGGTGCAGCTCCTTCTCAGCACAGGAAGTGCTCACACCTCTCGCCTCACTCACCTTTCCATCTGGCTGTCTCTGAAGCCTCGGCAGTCCCCTCGGAGGTCTGAAGCGGAAGGGAGCCGCCACCAAGAAGGAGCCACGGAAGAGGCGGAAGGTCGCTGAGCCCGAAGCGCCGTCTGAGGACCTGCTGGTGGCCATGGCTCTGTCTCGGTCCGAGATGGAGCGCGAGGCTGTGCCGGCGGCACTCAGACTGGGAAGCGCTTTTTCTGTGAAGATGAGACCGGGAGCAGGTAGGTACCCGCGGCCGAGAGCGGGGCCGGGGGAGCCTGGCCCCCCCCCCCCCCGGCAGCAGCTAGAAGTGCTGCTGGCGGGCTTGGTGGGGAGGACAGCTCCGTGTCGCCTGGTTATCTCTAGAGAAGAAGAGTCGCAAGAAGAAGGCGCCCGTCTCCCCACCGCGGTTGTTGCTCCAGGACGCGGAGACGGCGGGCAGGCAGCTGGAGGAGCGCGTGGCGCGACTCTTGGCGGAGGAGGAGGAGGCGGCCGAGTGCGCCAGCACGCCGCCACTTCCCGCCAGCCGACTCTTACGGAGGCTGGAAGAGGGCAGCGGCCGTCTGCGACCGCCCGGGAGAAGGCAGAACTTTCTGTGGGAGGGCAGCGCCCTGACCGGGGCCTGGGCTCTGGAATCCTTCTACACCGAGAGCCTGGTCCCCACCCTGGTGCCTCCGAGGCCCGCAGAGGTGCGCTCCCGCCTGGCACTCACTCGCTCGCCATCTGGGGGTGGGCTTGCGGGGGAAGGGTGGCGGCTTGGGGATGGAAACCTCAGGTTTCACTGGCGGGGGAAGAAGCGCGGTTGTCACCTAGCGTGTCCTCTGCAGCTAGACGGCTCCCCTGGTAAGAACAGGGAGGCCCGCTGGCTCCCCATGTATGTGCTCCTGGAGAGTCTGTTTAAAATGCAGAGGCCCAGGTCCTGCTCCCAGGGCTCGCACTGTCTACCTGCAGCGGGGCCTGGGCACCAGGCCGGCCTGACATGGGTGGTCCGGAATCAGTACTCACCTGCTCGAAGCAATTTTGACCACACAGGAGGGACCCTTCTGCAGACGTGGAGGCCACAGACATGTCCTCTGTCATGACAGGGGAGCCTGCTGATGGGTGGTAATGGTGAAAAGCTTCCCCAGCCTGCTCTGGGCTGAGGCTGGCACCCTTGGGCACACTCTCACGCTGGCGCTCTGACTTCTTTCAAAAGCTCGCACAGGAGCCCACGCTGCCCCCGGTGCTGCCTGATCCACCAGAGCCGGGCCCACGAACACCACCTGCTGTGCACAGTGCCCGCCCTGGGGGCCACAGCCCCAGCGACCCAGCACCCTCCGCCAGCCAGAGGGAGCACCAGGCCCTGCAGGACCTCCTGGACCTGGCAGGAGAGGGGCTGAGTGCCAGCCCGCAGCCCTGCAGTGGGGGCCTGGCTGGCACAGGAGGGGAAGCAGGTAAGACACTGGCCCTCTGGGCTCCCCTTCCTGGGATGGAGGCTGTAACAGGCCAGTCCTCCTGGTGCCGTGACAGCCGCTCAGACCCGACATCCCCGCTCATCCCCTGTGACGGGGAGAATGTAGGGTCTGTAGGTACTTCCATTTTCCCTCCAAGGTGAAGGTGATTAGGTGAGTCTGCAAAGGTCCTTCAGCTTTGACCCAGGACAGGGCCTTCCGCAGAGCGGGTGGGCTTGTGGGCTTGTTTCTGTCCCATGCACCTCTGGTGGGAGGGCTGGGGGTGTGCGGGCAGCTCGCCTGCGGTGCCCGCGGCCTTGGGTCAGTGGGCGATGTGATTTCCTGGTGGTTGATGTTGCCAGGAGGTGCTGTTCTTTTAAGCTGTGACTCCTTCTTTCAGGGATGGACTTGTCACCTGGCGGCCTTCCGCTGACTGGGTTTGTCCTGCCAGCCAAGGAGAAGCACGCAGAGAGGGGCGGCCAGGCTTCGGTAAGGGTGTCTGGTCCCCTGCCCTGCGGCCTTGGCTGCGGTGCTTGTCCCGTGTTCAGTGCGGCCAGCTCACTGCCAGCCTCTGGGCCCTCGCATGAGCCCACGGGTCCTCTTGATGGCCCTGGAGCTGAGCCAAGCGCATGCCCACGGGAGCCTCCTATTCCCGGGGCTCTGCCATGAGGCCTTTGTCCCTTTTGTCATTGAACTCTGGGGGCACGTTGGTACCCGGGCCCAGCAGCCTGCCCTGTCCTGGGGCCCAGGGGTGCACCCCTGCCCCGAGAGGGCACCTCCTGCAGCCGGTGGCCCCGCACGCTTGTCTCTGGATGCTCCGTTCCCTCGTTGAGGCCTTGAGGTGCCCTCCCGAGGGCGAGTCCTGCACGCCTCCGGCCAACCGCCCTGTTCTGTGTCATGGCGGAGGAGCAGAAGCTAGGTTCTCCCTCGAGTGGATGTCGTCCTGTTAGGCCATCACCATCAGCCACTCTTCTCACCAAGGTCTCCCTGGAGATGTGGCACCTGTCACGGAGGGGACAGGGAGCTTGAGGCCGGCCCCACGGCCGCATGGGCTCGGGTGCCGTGCGTTAGCATCAAGCTGGGCCGGTAGTCACCCTGCACACCGACTGGCACACGAAGCACTCAGCGGCCGCTAGTGCTGTCACCCCCTTCTGATGAGGTCGCCAGTGCCAGGCCTCTCCGCCGGCTGGGCCTCCCGTTTAGGCCAGGGAACTCGTCGTGATAGAGAATTTGAGAGGGAACAGGGTTGGCCATTCTGAGGCTTAGCCTCTCAGAGGTGGAGCTGACGCCGGGCCTTGGGAGCAACTCGAGGGCTTGCCGCCCGCACACCCTCAGTTGGGCACCTGCACAGCTAGGCGGGCGGCACATGGAAGTGGTTCTCCTCTTGTTTCAGCTCTCCCTCGGTTTGCTGGTGGCTGACTTTGGTGCCATGGTGAACAACCCACACCTGAGCGACATCCAGTTTCAGACGGACAGCGGCGAGGTGCTTTATGCCCACAAGTTCGTGCTTTATGCCCGATGCCCACTTCTCATGCAGCACGTGAGTGCGTGGCCCGACTGCCCCTCCCTCCCCTCCTCCCCTCTCCCCGCTCCCGCTCTCCCTCTCTCCCCCTGCCCCTTCTCTGCCTGGCCTCTCCCGTCCTACCGCCCCCTCAGCTCCCCTGATCTCAGCCTCCCCCGCCCCCCACTGCTTCTTTCTCTGCTGCCATCCAGGCCATGCCTCCATGGAGACGACATGCAGCTCTATGCGCAGATGGACCTCAGAATTGGGAGACATCAGATTTCTTGTTCCGCTGAATAAAACTGTTTCCCCCCAGAGTTGTTTCCTTACAACATTTGCATGATTGTAAAGTTTTTAAATCAGCCTCTCTAAGGCTGAGCTGCTGCAACATTTCTGTGCCATCTTTCATTTGACTTAAACATCACGTTGCAGGAATCCAGAAAACTGCTGTCAGTCTCATCAGAAAGGTCTCATGCCTTTGATGCATCTGTCAAGAGGGGACTCACTGGGTTCTGGAGCATCTGTCACTGATTTGATTTTGGAGACAGGTTTTGAGGCCTAACCTGCAGAATCTGCATCCTGCAAAATGGAGCAGCACAGGCGAACGCCCGTCCTGGCTCCCAGGTCATGGCTGTCCAGTCAGGACAACTTCTGCGTGTGTTTCTCCCTCAGGTAAACAGTGAAGGCTTCTTCGCCTCAGAAGATGGTGACGTGAGGGCCCAGCGTGTCCTGCTGAGTGACGTCAGCACTGAGGCCGCCTGCGTGTTCCTGCATTACCTCTACACCGCGGACGCCGCCCTGCCCCCGTGGCTGGCCCCTGACCTGAGCTCTCTGGCCCACAGGTCTGGACTGTTCTTTCCGTTTATGGCTCTGACATTAACTGACAGGGATCCTCTGGTCGATGGCCCGTGGGAGGGTCAAGGCTGGCTCCTTCCTGTCCCTTCTGACGCCAAGTGTGGGCTTGGTGGTGACCTTGAACAGGGTGTACTCACTGGAAGTCTGGCCAGAGCAGGAGAGGCGAGTCCTGGCTTCAGCTTCCTGGGTGTGATGAGCGGGCGGTCCCAGCCTCAGCCCCCAAACGCTCTTGCTCCTGGGTGGTTTTGCCACCAGAGCTGAATAGCTGCCCCTTCCCAAGCCGCAGAAAGCGGAAGTGAGGAAATGCTTGGTCTAAGTCCCATGAATTTGCACCTGCCAGTTTGTCCACACCAGTATCTCAGGATGGGTGGCAGGTGGCTCAGCAGAGAAAAGGTGTTTCGACTCCTCTCGGGGCTTAAGGGCCTCTGGGGTGAAGCCGTGTTCATCCCTCAGGCACCTCCTTGGGCAGGAGGGGCTCAGCCTCTGGGGCCTCAGACGTACAATCAGACCCCAGATCCGTCGATCGGGTGGCAGGCTGGCCGCCCCGTCTGCTCAGTCACAGTGCTTTGGGGGTCCCGTCCCGCCGCATCTCTCCTGCCTGTGATCCTCCCCCAGCCACGCGGGGCCTGTGCAGCAGTTAGTCACCCTCCTTAAAGGCTCACAAGTCTGTTCCTAGAACTGAGTGGCCTGGGGCGTTGCTGGGCCTGAACACAGGCACCGTCTCTGTGGGGGAGCGGGCACCAGGCTGGGTGAGTCACGGTTGCCCTCCCCATGAGGACTCCGGCACCACCTCTGCGCAGGCGGGGTGACGTGTGCGTTTCCTGTTGCAGGTTTGGTGTGAGTGAGCTTGTCCACCTGTGCGAACAGGTGCCTGTGGGGCCGGACTCTGGGGGCGAACAGAGGAAGGAGCAGGAGGAAGGGGATTGTGAGAGCAGAGGGGAGACTTTCCGGGAACTCCTGCGGTCCATGTGGCGGGGCGAGGAGGGAGCAGAGGCTCTGTCGAAATCTGAGGGCTGCGAAGAAGACGACACAGAAGAGGTGAATGAGGAGGAGATGGAAGAAATCTATGAATTCGCAGCTACTCAGCGAACGCGGCTCCAAGCGGGGAAAGCTCCAGAGGTGGAGGAAGAAGCTGAGCAGCTGCAGGAGGAAGCCCCTGCTTCTGCGGGAATCCTTGGGAGCACTGAGGATAAAGAAGAGTCAGAAAGCGCAGAACAAATGGCTTCATCTGGGCAAGGAAGAGATGAGGCCCCAGCCCCACGGAAGAACGTGAGAGAGGCCACACGCCTGCCTCTCAGGGACCCGGCTGTGGGCAGGGAGGAGAGCGCGGAGGCCCCAGAGGAAGGCCTGGGCCATTCCCACTGCCCCGGCCCTGCCCAGGGCCAGGCAGACAGGGGGGACAGCACCCCTCTGTGCTCAGTCGATGCTGCTGCTGCTGCTGCTGCTGCTGCTGCTGAGCAGCCGTCTTCCTCCCCTCACGCCGACAGCCCTGAGCCATCCCGGAGGACGAGCGATCGCCAGGAGGGAGACGGCTCCGTCTGGGAACTGGGGGTGGACAGTTCCCATCCCCCTGCCCACCAGCAGGCACCCCCTTTGTGCTCACACTTCGTCCCATCACAGCCCCCTCGGGGCAGGAGTCCCCATCGGCCACACCCTCTGCACACCAGTGCCCTGTGCCTGCCAGCACCCCAGCTCCTGGGCACACCTCCCAGGGCGCCCTCCTCGAGCTCACCACCCAAGACGAGCGGGGTCAGAAGCCTCCCCCCGCCACCTGAGGACCCAGGCCGGGAAGACGAGGGATGTGAGTCCGTGTTGGAACACAGAGGTAAAGAGGTCCTGCTCTCCCCAGAAAAGTCTCCATGTGCGGACCCAACCCAGGCCAAACCTGGCTGTTCGAGTGCCAAGTCTCACGACTCTCTGTCCAGCGTGAACAGGGAAGATGAGATCATCCTTTTACTGGATTCAGATGAAGAGCTGGAACTAGAGCAGACCAGAAGAACGTCAGTTTTGAAAGGACCCCCAGAAGGAAGGAAAGTTCTAGAAGTCAGCACCAAGTCCTCCGAGCTGTTTCCCATCATTGATGTTGATGAGGATCAGGAACCTTCCCAAAGCCCCCCCGGGAGAGAGGCCACGCTGCAGTGGGAGGTGGAAGGGCTGCTGGGGAACCGGGGCTCAGTGGGGGGCAGAAGGACCCCGCAGCTGTTTGGTGACCCCCAGAGCAGCAGCGACGAGGACAGCACCACGGACTCCTCGTGGCTGGTGCCTGCCACGCCGCTGGCCAGCAAGAGCCGAGACTGTTCCTCACAAACCCGGATCACGGGCCTCAGATCCAGGTCTTCAGCAGACCCAACGGCTCGGCCCAAGCCCAGCGCCCGCGCGGAGAACAGGCGTGACCCGGAAGCCACGCCAAAGTTTTCTGTCATCGTGCCCCAGACATCCTCACGCCTCGGCCCGGTTGCTCCCGGAAGCCCTGGCAGCAGAAGGCAGGTCTGCAGAAGCCCGTCCAGTCCTCACCCCCGACGTCACCAGCCCTTTTCTCCTCTGGCTCCCTGTCCCCTCACGGGAGGCCTCGCTGATGTCACCGGGCGGTTCCAGAGGAGCCTGCCACCTGTACCCAGCCCGGCAGGTCAGGCCCCAGCCAGTGAAGTGGTGGAGGTTGAGGACAGTGACGATGAGCAGGAGGTGGCCTCCCGGCAGGTGAACAGCAGCCCCCTGCTGGAGTGCGACCCCCCAATGCCAGCGGATGAGTGGTGTTGGCACGTCGAGCCCCTGTCCCCAATTCCGATTGACCACCTGAACCTCGAGCGGACCGGCCCGCTGAGCACCAGCAGCCCCAGCAGTCAGGCAAGGGGGGCCCCGGACAGCCGTGGCTGCCACTCTCTGGCTGCACCGATGGCTACCACCCCGCTCCGCACTGGCCGAAGGAAGTCTCATGAGAAGTCCCCTGGGGCCGGCTCCCCTGGGGGCAGCAGGCTGAGCTTTCTGAATTCAGCTCTGTGGGACGACTGGGACGGAGAAGAACAGAAGTCCCCACAGGGCCTTCCTCTGGCCCAGCCGCCGCCCAGCAAGTCGTGGGAGTTGCAGACGCCAAGTGAGTAGCAGGAGGGCCTTTGTCTCTGGGAGGGTTGTAAGGGCCGACGATGCTGGAAGGCCTGCTGGCTGCGGCGAGCCCTCCCCCTGCCCACCTGGCCCCTCGCCACGGCCGGAGGTTGCCTGGGATCAGACAGACAGCTCTCGGTCAGTAAGTCAGGGCTCCCCAAGCCCGCCTGCACCCTGCGGCTCGCCCAGCACTGGCTCAGGCTCCCAGAGAACCGACCCAGCCCCGAGCGGCTGTGACAGGCCCCTCTGGTGCACGGGAAGAGCAGGCACACGCGGTTCCTCCAAAAGCCAAACGTGGAATGTCGTGATTCCCAGGCGATTCCACTCCTACCCACACACACACACTCCAAGGGACTGAGAGCAGAACCCAGGCTGGTTCTGCGCCGGAACGTTCACAGCGCAGTCAGTCAAGAGACGGAAACAACCCACGCGTCCATCGGCTGGTAAGTGAAGCGTGGTCTGTGCACGTGGTGGATTCGTTCCGCCTCAGGAGGAGGAAGCAGTGACACAGCTACAGCGTGGGTGACTCGAAAACATGACCCACAGTGAACAAAGCCAGATGCAAAGGCCCCACACGGCGCAATTCCTCACGTGCAACGTCCAGGTAGACACGTCTATAGAGACACGAAGGAGAGGAGTGACCGCCAAGGGCGAGGCGGGAGGACCGGGAGTGACAGGTGTCACGGAGCTTCCCCTGGGCGTGTAGTTTCCTCTGGGGGATGAAACTACGGAGGTGCTGGGTGCAGAGCACTGAGTGAGCAGCGTTGTGAGTGCTACGGAACTGTTCACTTTCAGGTTGTTAATGTGAATTTCATCTCAATTAAAAAAAAAGTTCCCCATGTGGTCCAGCAGGTTCCTTAACCCAACTAGTATCCTTGAGGACGAGGGTTCAATCCCTGGCCTCGCTCAGTGGGTTAAGGATCCAGCGTTGCTGCAAGCTATGGCGTGGGTCATAGATGGAGCATGGATCCTGCCTGGCTGTGGCCTAGGCCAGCAGATGCAGCTCCAATTCAACCCCTAGCCTGGGAACTTCCATATGCTGCAGGTGCAGTGGTAAAAGAAAGAGGAAAACAGATGTGGCCAGTGTGGGAGGTCTGCACGCAGCTCATCCTTCCTTACCCGCCCCTGTGGTAGAGAGAAACCGCTCCCGGCTCAGTTCAGCCACGGGGAGAATCAGGACCCCCGGGACTGGTACCCTCCCCTTGAGATGCTGCTGCCTACGGCCACACAGAAGGGGAAGGCTAGTGGCTAGTGACAGGGAAGCATTTGCTTGTGATCACGGATCTGCCTATTATCTGTCCTTTCATTTTCTCCCAAAATCTTAGACCAACTGGGCGTCACTGACCAGTGCGTTCATCATTAGAATCACCTGGAGAGCTGCTGCTTTTTTTTTTTTTTTCGGTCTTTAGGGCTGCACCTGTGGCATATGGAGATTCCCAGGCTAGGAGTCAAATCAGAGCCGCAGCTGCTGGTCTACACCACAGCCACAGCGACAAGGGATCCAAGCCGCATTTTCAACCTGCACCACAGTTCACAGCAATGCCAGATCCTTAACCCACTGAGCAAGGTTAGGGATCAAACCAGCGTCCTCATGGATGCTAGTCAGATTCGTTTCCACTGAGCCATGACGGGAACTCCCTGGAGAGCTTCTTAAAACACACATGGCTGGGCTCTACCCCAGTGTGACCAAGAATTTGCATTTCTAACGGATTCCCAGGTGGGCTGTGAGAACCACTGCAGGAGACCTGAGACCAGGGCCTCAGAGTCTGAGGGGAGACTCATGGGGGTGACAAACTCTAAAATTATGAGAAGAATCTTGGGCATTTTTCAGGTGACAGAGCCTGCTGTCTTCATTATTGTCTCAAAGGACGCCAGGCTCATAAAAAGGAAAAGAACTAAAGTCTGTATATACCTAACGTGTCGCATTTGTCTTCAAAACACTGGTTTTTTAAAACAATAACAGCAGTGAGATGTTACTCACATACCATAACATTCAGCCTTTCAAATGTACAATTCAGCAAGTTCTTAGTACAGTATTCTGCAGCTTCACCGCTAATTCTGGGATGGTTCCATCACCCCCAGAGAAACCCCATACCCATCAGCAGTCGCCCCCACTGCCCGCCCCTTCACCCCGGCCCCTGGCAGCCGCTAGCCGGCTCTTGAGCGCATCACAGCAGCGTCAGCCTGCAGGAGCCTGAGGCCCTACCGTGTGCCGCATGATGCGTTCCGACAGGAAGACATGGTTCCAGAGTCAGATGATGAGGGGTGGACATCACTGCCCTCCGGGAGCAAGTGCAGCGTGTGCCTGGTGACAATGTCAGGGTCACAAGAAGCCAAGTCAGGTCCCTTGTGCTGAAATCTGTGTTCCTTTTGTTCTACCCAGAAGGTGCTAATCGGAAGAACTTGCCCCCGAAAGTGCCCATAACCCCACTGCCAAGGTATTCCCTCATGGAGACCCCAGAGCTGAGGAAAGAACTGGATAGGTTGGTATTACCCTGGAAAGTCTGCTCGTAAGTGGACCCTCACCCTGCACACATGTGCCAGGCTTAGCAAGGCCAGCCCAGAAGGATCGCCCCAGGGTGCCACCCTGAGCTCTGGTGGCAGGAGCCAGGGCGCCGTGTGACTGCCAGCCCTCCATATCCTGTTGCCCAAATGACCCAGGGCCCAGCCAAGAAAGGACACCCCCAGGTCACCCATCAGGTGACAGGTGTCCTCATGCCAGGGGACGGGGACGGGACACTTGCCCTAACAGTCTAGTGTGGAGCCCTGATTCTGTAAAAGAACATCGAAACTACCACATTCCCCGGACTGCTCTGTCCACCTCGGGCACTGGGGAGGTCTGGCCACCGGCACCATCGGAAATGGAGAATGGCCCTTCTGGAATATTCCCGAGTCAGCTCAGAGGACATGTGGGACACTGACCTCTGAAGGCTCCTAAGTCAGGCACTGAAGATCCATTTACACAAAGCCATTTAGTTTAATTGGTTGCTGTTTGCTCTTTGCTCAAGTTCTCCTGTCTTCCCGTTCAGATTTGGGGTCCGCCCTCTGCCCAAACGCCAGATGGTTCTGAAACTGAAGGAGATATTCCAGTACACTCACCAGACGCTGCCGTCAGACTCTGAGGACGAGGGCCAGTCCTCGCGGATGCCCTTGGAAGCTCCCTGCAGCCAGACTCTCACCACCAGGACCTCCAAGGCTTCTGGGGTAGCTGGCCACACCCCCCTGGAGGCCACTTCTGGCCCCATCCCCCAAAGATCCAAGGGACCAGCTAAGACCAAGGGCCTCCAACATCCAAAGCAGCAGCCCGGTGGCAGCGTGCCCGGCCTGAGCATGTCACCAGCCAAGAAGGGGCCTCTAGGCCCTGATAGTGATGCCCAGCTCCCAGCCTCTCAGGAATCCACAGCCAGCTCCGTGGACAGCAGTGACAGCTCCTGCCGCTCACAAAGGTACCCCCATGGAAGGACAGGGCCAGTGGCTTCGTAGGTCCTCCTGCCTGAAAGTTGGCCTAAGTGAGGCCTGAAGTTCCATGTTCAGAAATCCCAGTTGCCTTCTGGGTTTGGACAGGAACCCAGGTGGGGTTCAAGGGCACAGCCCCCATGGGCCTCCCTCACCCTCGCCCACAGGGCGCTCCCTTACATGGGGCCAGCCTGCCCTGCTGCCCTCGGCAGGAGATTCCGGCTGAGGGCGCTGTCCTGCTCAGGCTGGTGGCTAGAGCGCGGGGCACACAGCTGCTGGGCTCACAGGGACACAGAGACATGCCCTTCCCCCCTGCAGAGGTGCCTGGTCTCAGGTAGGGGATGGAGAGAAGGGGGTCACGAGATGTTTCCGTCTGGTTCTTTGCAGTTCTTCCTGTGAGTCTGGGGCGGCTCTGGAGTCTGCAGGAGATGAGGAGAGCGAGGAGGGGGTCAGTGCTTCTCAGGCGGCCGACCAGGCAGCGGCCACAGAAGAGGCGGTGAGGCGATGCATCCGCTCCAGACCGGCCCTCTACCGCAAGGTCCTGCTGTACCAGCCCTTCGAGCTGGCGGAGCTGCAGGCCGAGCTGAAGCAGCAGGGCATCCACGTGGCCACGGGGAAGCTGCTGGACTTCCTGGACGCCCACTGCATCACTTTCACCACGGCCGCCGCCCGCAAAGAGAAGCTTGGGAGGAAGAGACGGCAGCCTCTGGGCAAGAAGAGGGGGCGCAGAGCCGGCCAGCCCGGGCCCCCCTCCACTCCCCCGGCCGTCAGTAGCCCGCAAGGGTCTGCACCCCCTCAGTGAGCCAGGCCCCCACGGGGCTCTGGGCCCTGGGACCACACCCGCTGCCACTGGGGGACAGCATGGACGTGGGTGGGCTTCCTCTCAACTTCCTTTCCCGGAGTGGCCTGGGGAGCATGTTGCCCGCTGGATTCAGGGCCCCCGGCCCCTCCCTCCATCAGTGCCCACAGCTCGTCTGCTTTTAACCCGTGGGGCCCCGTGTGTTTCAGGAGCGTGCTGGGCCGCCAGCTGGCCAGGCGGGGCCAGATTCGCCCGCATCTCAGAACTCTGTCCACCAGTCACCTGTGTCTGTGTTCTGAGACGGACATCTGGTCCAGCCTGCCCACCCGTGTTCTTCCCGGCACTTGGGCCGCAAGCCCAGCCTCCACCAGCAGCCCAGGTGTCCATAGGCCCTGCATTGCCAGGCCCCAGGTGCTCCGCTGGCCCAGCTGTTCTGCCCGGGTACCTGTCATCGTCACCAGCAGTCTGCAAACTGGACAGTACAGAATGCTCAGCACGGCTCTGAAGCCCCCAAAATAAGTATGTTCTTCGTTAACTGGTGTGGGTTGCAGGTGCCTGTGGAGCACAGGTAAGGGCCAGAAAGGAAGAAATTTTGGGTCTCTGCGTCCTTGTGAATGTGTTGTGTTTTAAATACAGTGCAGTCCGTTTTATATGATGTGCAATAAAAACCAAAAGCCTTTATAAAAACCTTCTAGATGCTACCCTCTAGAATAACAACGAGGGAAACAAGCCACGGGGAGGGGACCCACAGCTCCCCTCGGCCCCCACAGCTCCCCTCAGCCCCCACACCAAGTCTGCAGAAGTCCTGCTGCTCCTCCTTCCTCTGGTTCGTAGAGGACAAATGTCCATTCATTCCTTCACCCACACGTCTGTCCACCCACACAGCCTCAGTGACGAGCCCTCGCTGGGCGCCGAGCCCCCTCTGCACTCTGGGAGAGGCCCAAGGCCGAGCAGCATTACCTGGGTGTGTTACCTGCAGGCCAGGCCACCCACCCCCACAGAGGCAGAATCTGCATTTTAACAGGACGAGTCTGGGAAGCCTGCGCAGGGCCCTGTGGAGAGAAAGTAGGGACAGTCCAGTGCTTCCTGTTGTCCAGCAGAGCAGACGGCCCAGGCTGGCCTGGCCTGTGCCAGCTGCAAGGGTCAGTGCTCAAGGGGGCCAGAGGGACAGCTTTCCTGGAAGAGTGGGTTTTTGGGGAGTTCCTGTTGTGGCTCAGCAGGTTACGAACCCAACTCGTGTCAGGATGTGGATGTGGATTTGATCCCTGGCCTCGCTCAGAGGGTTAAGGATCCAGCATTGGTGTTGCCGCGAGCTGTGGTGTAGGTCGAAGATGTGGCTTGGATCCCACATTGCTGTGGCTACGGTGTAGACAAGCAGCTGCAGCTCCAATTCGACACCTAGCCTGGGAACTTGCATATGCGTGAGTGCAGCCCCACAAAGCGAAAAAGAAAAGAGAAAAGAGGGGGTTTGTGAGGCCTCGAGTGTGCAGCACCCAGGGAGGTGAAATGGGGCATCCTGAACTTGTGTGTCCCGATTCCTGACCTGGAGGGAACCCGGCCCTCCCCGTGTGCTGCCCAGGGGGAGCCAGGACTCGGGTCACACCCTAAGACAGATGCCCCTTCGATCAGACTGAAGATGGTCTGATCTTCGGTCTGGCCTATTCTAGAAGCTACCATGTGTTTCTTGTACGAAGGGCTTGATGCCCCCTCCCCTTGGTCTGGGCTGTTTAAGGGAAATGAGATGAAGTTAGAAAGGGAGGTCGGAGTTCCCGTCGTGGCTCAGTGGTTAACGAACCCAACTAGTATCCATGAGGACACAGGTTCAATCTCTGGCCTCGCTCACTAGGTTAAGAATCCTGTCTCGCCATGGGCTGTGGCACAAGCTGACAGTTATAGCTCCAATTCCACCCCTCGCCTGGGAACCTCAATATGCCAAGGATGTGGCTGCTCACCTGGCTTCCCTGGCTTGTGGTGGAGACGGTGCAGCCTTGGGTGCACTCCCTGGAGAGAAGCCTGGGAGCCCTTGCTCCCCTGAAGGCGTCCCAGACTCCCAGAACGGTGATGAGGTGTTGGGCGAGTGGTTAAAGTTGGTCAAAAGCCACCTGCCAGGTAAAGGCTGGGAGGCCAGCAGGGGTCAGCAGTGGGCCTGGCCAGGGCTCTGGCCGCGGCCTGAACCCATGCAAAGCAGGGAACGCGGTTAACCAAGCCACTACAGGGAAGAAACCCCATGACCAGAGAACTGGCAGCACCTCCAGGCAGCTCAGCCTACCAGGGGAATTCGACTGACTCAGGAACTGAAGCACGAAGTCAAGCTGGCTGGTTGGAAAAGAGCCACTGAGAAAGAGCTACCCTCCGCCAGCACCCACAGGGAGCCCAGAGGAGCTGGCCGGTAAAGGCCCTGCAGTGGCCACCGGTAGGAAGAACGTGTGCTGAGCCCCTGGGACAGTGGAACCTTCACCCATCAGCAAAAACCACGAGACACCCACACCTCACTGTGACGTGACCTCTTGGGCCTGTCCCACTTCCTGTGGCCTGGCCTCGGCCTGGACATGGTCACTCAAGGCAATCAAAGGACAACCAGAGCCCAGCTGGAGCAGGCCCCAGGCAAGGGGGGCCCAGGGCACTGCACCACCCAGGGCACTGCAGGCAGGAAGCCGCAGGCAGGAAGCCTCAGGCTGTCGCAGAGCTGGAAGACCCTCACTGGCTGACCACAGAAAGCCCCAGGGTGAGAACAACCATGGGAGACCCCACCCCAAACATAGGAGTGCCCCCAGGAGAGTCAGGAGAAGGCCCCCCAGCTTCTCAGAGGAGCCGGCAAAAGGAGCCTGTGGCCCAGCCTTGTCTGCTCCTGGGACATCCCAGCCCCAGGGAGGCCAGCTGGGGGCGATGCCAACTCAGGGATGCTCCCGAGATACCCACAGAGGACGTTGTTTCCCCTTGTGCTCAGGACCCATGCACCCCGAGCAAGGGAGGGAGGAGCAGAGCAGCACCCCCCACCCCAGCCCCCTGCCCCCGCCTCTTTCATGTGACAGATGCTCACCAGGCCCCTGTGGTTTCCAACATCCTGCGGGTGGCCTGCTCTCAGATGCCTCGGCTGCACCGCCGCTGGTGAGCAGCCTCCAGTCTGCACTCTGCTTCCTGGGGCCTCAGCAGGCTTCTCGAGGTGGCCACCATGTGTCCCCCAGAACCTGGCACGCACTGATGGGGGGCGTGGGAAGATGTCTTCGTGTGGAGCCCTTCAGAGGGGCTGCCATGGAGCCCTACCCCCCCATCCCCCCCTCAGCCCTTGAGGAAAGGCCAA
The DNA here is from genome assembly GCF_054392235.1 of Sus scrofa. Classification (NCBI taxonomy): domain Eukaryota; kingdom Metazoa; phylum Chordata; class Mammalia; order Artiodactyla; family Suidae; genus Sus; species Sus scrofa. The sequence continues at coordinate 45,094,095 of NC_139385.1, forward strand.
TCAATCCACAGTCCTCTCACCTCCTGTCACACACAAGCGGCCGCACGCAGCTGAACCTGCTACTCTATGGCTCTATGACCATCACCGGCTCCCACTTGCTTTCTGAGGAAAACTGATGTCCCCATCACTTTGCTCCCGCCTTGTCACTCGCTTTTCTCAGCAGCCTCACGTTAAGTGGTCTGCTTCCTGTCGCCAGAGGGGGTCCTGTATTTTTCCTCTATTGTAACTTTTTTCCTGTTGTCCACTCTGGGCTGTTCCTTCAGTGCAGCCTGTGTGCTGAGGTCCACCTCCAGGGCCCTGCGTGAACCGCCACAGTCTGCTGTTTCAAGTGACGCCGACCTGCCTTGGGGGCCTGTGACGCAGGAAGAGACTGTGGGTTACTGCTGAGGCCAAGCTGCCTGCTGGGTGAAGGAGAGAAGGAAAGCCAATGGGTCAGGAAGGGTGAGGAGGGCACACTGGATGGCAGCAGGCTGACCTGGGCGTGGAAGACACTGTCTCAGCCCTGGCAAGGCCAGCTCCCTGCTGGGTGGCCTTGGGCAAGTCACTGAACGTGCCAACTGCAGGCCTGGTTTCCCTACCAGCCCCCAAAATGCACAGGTGTGCTGATGGTGAGTCTGCTTTCCTTTGGGCCCTGGCTGGACCCCTTTCCCCTGAGCATCAGGCCTGCACGGGCACTCCATCCTCAAAGCAAGACCCGGGCAGCACCCCGGCCTCTAACTTAGGGGGCGGTGTCAGAGCCAGGGAGCTGGCTAGAGCAGCCGCGGCTCATTGATTCGTCTGTAAGGCTGTTGGCTTTTGAAATCAGACAGGAAGGAGGGCTGAGGTGGCGCGCGGCACAGGAAGAGGTGAGGAGCCCCAGCTGCGTGACAGCCAGTGGGCTCGGGGGACTGCAGGAGCTGGCGGGCTGTGGCCCCGCTGCCCTGCCAGGCCAGCACCTCCCCAGCCCTTCAGACAGGGCTGCACTCCTGCCCAGACAGCTCCTGGCAGCATGGGGCCCAGCTGACCAGCCAGCCACAGAGACTCCCCGGACATCCTGGCACCACCCAGCTGCCTCTGACCACTGGAAGCCCCGGGCTGGAATGCCCCCAGCCCCCTTCAGGGCATCCTTGCAGCGACGGGGTCCGGGAGGTAAGCTGAGGCCAGGCTGTCTCCGTGCAGGCGTGCCTCCGGACGGGGGAGGAAGAGGAGACAGCTGGCAGGAAGGAGCGTGACTTTAAGGCCTGAGACACTCTGGGGAGGGGTGGCTGAGGTGACTCCAGGAAGATGTCCCCAGGGGTGCTGGGCGCTGCTGGGCAGACCAGATCCTGGTGTGAAATAAGCAAACACATGCTCAAGGTCAGCCCACAACAGGCCGAGGGGTCAGCGCCCAGCTTCCCAGGAACCAAGGATGCAAAAGGAGGGGCAGGAAGTAGCTGGAAAGGCTGCAGGCAGAGGTGATGATGAGCAGCACGGCCCAGGGGCTAAACCTGGAATCAGCAGACCCGGTCCTGCATCCCCTTTCCTACCACATCTGCCCGGGGTCCTGAGGACCAAGCGAGGTGGTGCAGGTGGGGAGGGGGCCAGCCCCCACTGCCTGCGCCATAAATGTGGCCCTCGTGTTGGGTGTGCCACCCCAGGGACCCCGCCAGCTGCCCCTGGGAGAGATGAGGCTCGCCATCCTGACAGGACCGGGAACCTCAGAGGCTTTCTCAGAAGAGGTGCTGCTGAGCTGGGCCACGGCTGGCTGTTGGTCATGGGGTCTGCCCCTGTGGCCAGGCTCTGGGGTCCCAGGGCCCCCCCTCATCCCCTCAATGGAGGCACAGGCTTTCCCCGCCCCGGGGGCTCACCCTTGGCCACTACAGGCCATCCTGCCGCTGTGTCCAGGTCGGGGTGCAGGCTGGGCACCCCCTCCTCAGTCGTGGCTCTGGGATCCCCAGGGTTGAGCCTGACCCTGTCCCCACGAGGGCTCTGGGGCAATGCCATCAGGAGGGCCCTGTCTTGCGGTGAAGACACCGCTTCCTCCCTCCTCAGGAGGTCAGCGGTCACGATGCTGGGGCCACCGAGCTGAGAGGGAGCCGAGAACCCAACTCTCAGGCCCTGAGAGACAGGGTGGGGCAGGAGTCAGGAGAGAGGAGCATCCAAGCAGCAGTGGCCCAAGATAGGGGCAGCCCTGGCGGAGGGGAGCATGGCAGGCCCCGCAGCCCCACAGCGCAGGGCAGAGGGGGGCCGGCTGCCCCCCCACACACACAGCCTAGAGGACAGGATGAGGCCCTGGGGGGACAAAGGACAGGTCGGACCTCGCTGGCAGAGGCCAAGAGGAGGTCAGGACCTGGGTTTTCGAAGGGGTGGAGCAGAAGCCCAATGTGGAGCCTGAGGGCCGGGGTCTTAGCGACACCAGCACCAGGGAGCACAGTCCTTAGCTGTGTCCTGCCCACAAGTGAGGCTCTGGGGACACAGAGGCTGCCTGGCCTCCAAGTTGTGCGTCTGGCCTTGCCCTGTCCACTAGAGCACAGATCTCTAGAGCCTGACCAAACTCTGGCCGTCAGATCCCCGAGGCGATCCAAGGCCACCTGCCCTCCGTCTTCCAACTCAGGTCACAAGCCCCCTGCGGCCCACCAGAGGCTGTCTACACTGGGCAGGATCTACCTGACTTGTGGCGTGTGGCCACCAGACGGCCCGGTGCTCAGAGGCCTCTGATGTGCTCCAAGCTGGGGTGGCATCTGGGACTGCAGGCGTGGCTGTCCACACAGCTGGCCAGGTGGCCACGCCATCAGGGGAGACCCCTCCTCAGCCTCTGCTGTTGGTCCTGGGAGGTCGCGGGAATGTGGGGTTCCTAGTCCAGCTGCTGAGGTCTCTTCTGCTCCTGCTGGAACAAGGCGTCTAACAGGGAAGGCCCGGTTGGAGAGTGGGGGTCTTATCTGAGTAGGGCCTGAGGAGAGATGCCAGATAACAGAGAGAACATTCTGGTACTTTTGAATCTCAGATAAACAAGGAGGTTCTTTTAAAAGCATAAGTTTGTCCCAAGTATGACGTAAGATATACTTACAGAATTTTTCATTGTTTATCTGAAATTCAAATGTCACTTGATGTCCTATATCTTAATTTGCTAAGTTTGGCAACCCTACACCAGGTCAGAGGTGCCAGAAAAATGGGTGGTTTGATCAGGCGGGAGTGTTGGCTGCAATGCTGAGGGGCTAATGGACCACAGAGGCCGGGGAGCCTGTCCCCCTCTTCCCAGGCACCTGCAGGCCAGCCTCTTCCTCCCTCACTCTTGCCTGCTGTTGTCCCTTCCTTGTCACCTTCCTAGCCCCTCTCTGGCCCAGTGGTTCTCAACTCTGGCTGCCCATTAGAATCACTGGGTAGATTTAAAATGCATCCAGTAGGAGCTGTGCTCAGGCCAGTGAGATCTCCGGGCACTTGGGCTGAGCAGTGGCTTTTTAAAAATAGTGCTCCAGGAGTTCCCACTGTGGCTCCGCAGAAACCAATCTGACTAGTATGCATGAGGACGCAGGTTTGATCCCTGGGCTCGCTCAGTGGGTTGGGGATCCAGCGTTGCCATGAGCTGTGGTGCAGGTCACAGATACGGCTTGGATCTGGCGTGGCTGTGGCTGTGGTGTAGGCCGGTGGTTATAGCTCCAATTAGACCCCTAGCCTGGGAACCTCCGTTTGCTGAGGGTACAGCCCTAAAAAGATTAAAAAAAAAAAAAAAATGAAAGACAAAAATAGGGCTCCAGAGAATAAGCACGTAATCCAGCAATTCCACTTCTGCGTATGTCCCCAGAAGGGTTGAAAGCAGGGCCTTCAACCAATATTTGTTCTCCCACGTTCATAGCAGCATTATTCACAAGGGCCAAAACCTGGAAACCACCTAAGTAGCTACCGACAAATGGATGAATAAACTAAGTGTCGTCCATCCATAAAACAGAATGTGATTTAGTCTTAAAAAGGCATGAAATTCTAATACACGTCACAACATGGATAAACCTGGAAAATATTATGCTCAGCGACAGAGGCCAGACACAAAAGGACACACACCGTGTGATCCCATGTGTAAGAGGTCCCTAGAGTTGTCGGACGCAAAGACAGAGAGTGGAAGGAGGCTGGGGAATTGGTGTTTAATGGATGGAGTTTCTGTTGGTGGAGGCTGGCAATGGCTGCACAACCTTATAAACGTATTGTAGTCCACTGAATTGAATGCTTAAAAAATGACTACAATATTAAATTTGTGTTTGTATATTTTACTGCAATAAAAAATTAAAGAATATAATGCTCCAGACAATGTCCTGCCAGAGCTGAGAGGCAGTGCCTGGCCCTTCTTCCTCATGGTTCCTGCGTGCTCCTGCCACCACTCCATCCACTGAGGCACAGCCTGGAACCTGCTGGGTGCAGCTGGACATCCAATGCAGGAGGCTGTGTCCAGTCCTGGGCCACATCCTGGCATCACCCTGTCTGAGAGCAGGACAGAGGGCCTAGCATCCCAGCCTCGTGTGCTAAGAGGCCATGGCAGGAGTTCCCGTCGTGGCTCAGTGGTTAACAAACCAGACTAGGAACCATGAGCATGTGGGTTCGATTCCTGGCCTCGCTCAGTGGGTTAAGGATCCGGTGTTGCTGTGAGCTGTGGTGTAGGTCAAAGATGCAGCTCGGATCCTGCATGGCTATGGATATGGTGTAGGCTGGCAGCTGTAGCTCTGATTCAACCCCTAGCCTGGGAACCTCCACAGGCTGTGAGTGCAGCCCTGAGAAGAAAAAAAAAAAAAAAAAAAAAAAAAGGCCATGGCAGTATTGCTTCATTTCGGTGCACGTATATTTGAACTTTTAGATAGCTGCTAGCCTAACTTTTTCTAAACTGAGGTATAACTTAGACAGTAATGTGAGCTCAGTGCATTTTTATGCATGTGTATGCCTGTGTGCACACCATCCAAATTATCAGATACAAGTTCCCAGCTCCCTCGAAGGCTCCCTCATGCCCCTCCAGTCAGAACCTTCTCCAGGGGTCACCAAGGTCTTGACGTCTATCTTTCAGATCCATCTGGCCTGACTTTAAACTCCCTGCAATGGGACCACAGAGAGTGTGCCCTTTTGAATCAGACTTGACACACAAAGCTTGTGAGAGGCAGACTTATTGCTGAGGGTATCGGTAGCTTGTTTTTTTTCTTTATTATGTAGGAGTTGATTGTATGAACATACCAAAAAAATCTCATTCTTTTGTTGACGGACATGGTTGATTCTGCTTTTTTTGAACTTCACACATTCCGATCTGTGTTGTGATGGACCTAAATATTCATTATTGTTGGGTATATACACACAAGGGGAATTGCTGGGTCACAGAAATATGCATATTTAGCCTTATTACTACCAAATATTTTCCCAGACTGAGCTTAACTGGCATTTTTCTGGTGACAAATGATATTCTGTTGTGATAGCCTTCAAATTTCTGGCTCACTTTTCCAGTGGGTGTCTGTTTCTTACGGATTTTTAATGTGTTAGGGGTATGGTCTCCTGGTCCATGGTTTGCTTTTTCATCCTTTTAGTGCTGCCTTCTAATAAACAGACACTCCTAATTTTAATGAATCCTGGTACAGTGTTCTTCTCTTTCATGGTTAGTTCTGTTTCATCTTTACCTTAACCAACTTCACAAAGATTCCCCCCCCTTATTTTTTCTAAGGCTTGACTGACTGTGTTAGCATCCACATTTAAATCTATGATCTAGCCTGAGTTAATTTTCTGTGTATGGGGTGAGGGAGGGGTCCGACCGAGTTCATCTTTCCCGTATGAATACCCCACTAGCCAACACGGGTTAATGCAAAGACCATCCTTTCCCCCACCGAATTGCAGTGGAGCCCTGTCATAAATCAGGGGACCACATACCTCTGGGTCTGTTTCTGGACCTTCTATTCTACTGCACTGGTCTACTGATCTGCTTTTGTACCAACAGCTACAGCTAAACTAAGTCTGGATCCTATACAGTGTAAGTCCTCGGGCTTTCTTCTTCTTCAAGATTATTCTGGCGGTTCCAGGGTCCTTTGCATTTATATTTATGTTTTACAATCAGCTTGCCAATTTCCACCCACTTCTCCAAATGGCCTATTGGGATTTTGATTGGGATGTCAATCCATAAGATCAATTTGGGAAGAACTGACATCTTAATAACAGTTCAAGATGTTGTTCAATCCACGAACATGGTAAATCCCTGCTTTAGGGCGTCTTTAATTTTTTTAGTACTGTTTTATAGTTTTCAGCATAGAGATCATACAAATTCTTTGCTAGATTTATTCTTCTTAAAAAAATTTTATTATAGTTGATTTCCAGGGCTGTGCCAATAGATTTATTCTTATATATTTTATTTTTAAATGGCATCTAAAATTTTTACTTTTATTTGACTTTTGCTAGTAAGTAGAAATATAACTGATCTTTTTGTGTACTGATCCTGTGTCTAGAAACCTTGCTAAGTTCATGTTTTAGTTCTAATAGTTCTACTATAAATCTTGCTCCGTTTTCAACACATACGATCACATCAACTGTGAATGGTGACAGTTTTCTTTCCAATTTTGATGTATTTTGTTTCTTTCATTTGCCTACTACCAGCACCTAATTTTCTGAAAAGACAAACCATCAACCAGAAGAGATTATCCCTGGGGAGTGGAAGTGAGATATGCACTTCACTTACTTCTATATTATTTAAATGATTTTAATGTTTTGCTTTTATAATTCTGTAAGCTCTCTCTCTAAAGGAGGTGGGAAGCAATGCATATTTGTTAGCAAAATCTAAACAACTGAAATCCACAAAATAAGAAACAATTCCTTAATCCCACTGTCATATATTTAGAGCTATCCTCTAGTCAGACAAAAATGATACACTATTTTTTAAAAGATGTCCTATCATAATTCTCCTGTGCACATTGACTTTTTCCCACATAAAAATACATGTTAAAATATCCAGGAAGCTCTCCATAAATAAATGGACATATGTATATGATCCATGAAAAAAATAAAATATCCAGGAAGCTCAACAAACTCAAAGTAAGATTAATTCAAAGATACCCACACCAAAACATATTATAATCAAACTTTAAAAAAAAAGACCAAGAGAATCTTGAAGTCAGTAAGTTAGAAGTAAATCCTCATGCACAAGGGATCCTCAATAAGATTATCAGCAGACTTCTTATCAGAAACTTTGGAGGCCAGCAGAGAGTAGGCTGACATATTCAAAGTGGTCAGAGAAAAAAAAACTATCAACACAGGAGTCCTATATCCAGCAAAACTGTCCTTCCAAATTAAGGGAGAGGAGTTCCCGTCGTGGCGCAGTGGTTAATGAATCCGACTAGAAACCATGAGGTTGCGGGTTCGGTCCCTGCCCTTGCTCAGTGGGTGAAGGATCCGGTGTTGCCGTGAGCTGTGGTGTAGGTTGCAGACGCTGCTCGGATCCCGCGTTGCTGTGGCTCTGGCGTAGGTTAGTGGCTACAGCTCCGATTCAACCCCTAGCCTGGGAACCTCCATATGCCGTGGGAGCAGCCCAAGAAATAGCAAAAAGACAAAAAAGACCAAAAAAAAAAAAAATTAAGGGAGAAATTAAGACATTCTCTAATAAACAAAAGCTGAGAGAGTTCATGACCACAACCTGCCCTGTAAGAAATGCCCAGGGGCGTCCTGCAAGATGAGATAAAAGGGCAGTAGATAGCAGTAATGCAAAGTCACACGGAGAAATATAGATCTCACAAAAGTAGATACGTGGGCAATTATAAACACTGGTGTTATTGTAAAAATAATTTATAACTGCTCTTTTTATTTTCTACATGATTTAAGATACATTTAAAGAAAAAAACAACTATTAGTGTACAAGCTAGTATCACTGTATCTTTGTTATAACTCCAAACTTATTTTCTACATAATATAAGAGACTAAAGAATTTAAAAGAATTATTAGTGTATGTTCTGGGGCACACAATCTATAAATATGTAATACTGTGTAAATAGGTAATACTGTGACATCAACACCCCAAAAGGGGTGGGAGCACAGTTGCAGAGGAGCAAAGCTTTTGCATGTTATTGAAATTAAGCTGCTATGGGAGTTCCCGTCATGGCTCAGTGGTTAATGAACCCAACTAGCATCCATGAGGACTCGGGTTCAATCCCTGGCCTCACTCAGTGGGTTAAGGATCTGGCATTGCCATGAGCTGTGGTGTAGGTCACAGACATGGCTTGGATCCCACATTGATGTGGCTGTGGTATAGGCTGGGGACTACAGCTCTGATTCGACCCCTAGCCTGGGAACCTCCATGTGCCAGGGGTGCAGCCCTAAAAAGATGAAAAAAAAAAAGCTGGTATATATTGAAATTAGAGTATTATAATTTTAGGATATTAAATGAAGCCCCATGGTAACCACAAATAAAATAAAAAATATACACAAAAAATGAAAAAGGAATTTAAACATTTCACTACAAAAATGTATTCTTAATACAAAAATACATTTTTTAAAAACTGAAAATACATTTTTAGTTAAATACAAAAAAAGATGATAATGCAAGAAATGAGTAATAAGGCAAAGAAAACAAATAGCACCATTACAAAATTAAGTCCTTCTTATCAGCAATGATTTCAAATGTAAATGGATTAAACTCTTTAAGCAAGAGACAGAGACTGACAGAATGGAGAAAGCCATGTGATTCAGCTATATGCTGTCTCTGATCCAAAGACACAAATAGGTTGAAAATAAAAGGACAAAAAAATACATTCCATGAAAATAGTAACCAAAAGGGAGCAGGTATCAGACAAAAAGAGCTTTAAGTCAAAAAAAAAAAGTATGCTGATATCAGACAAAAAGAGCTTTAAGTCAAAAAAGTTTACAAGAAGAGTTCCCTGATGGCCTAGCAGTTAAGGATCTGGCACTGTCACTGCTGTGGCTCAGGTCATTGCCAAGGCATGATCCCTGGCCCAGGAACTTAGGCATGCCATGGGTATGGGCCAAATCCGCACCCCCCCGCCCCCAAAAAACCCCAAAACACTTACAAGAGACAAAGAAGCACATTATATATTAATAAAAGATTAAAAACAGCTCAAAGACATAACATTATATACTGAATAATAGACCATCAAAACTTATGAAGCAGGAGTTCCCGTCATGGCTCAGCAGAAACGAATCCGACTAGGAACCATGAGGTTGCAGGTTCAATCCTTGGCCTCAATCAGTGGGTTAAGGATCCAACATGGCCATGAGCTGTGGTGTAGGTCACAGACACGACTCAGATCTGGCATTGCTGCAGCTCTGATGTAGGCCAGCAGCTGTAGCTCCAGTTCGACCCCTAGCCTGAGAAACCTCCATATACCGTGAGCAAAGCCCTAAAAAAAGGAAAAAAAAAAAGTATATGAAGCAAAACTGACAGAATTGAAGGGAGAAATAAACAGTTCCACAGTAATAGCTGGATACTTCAATACCCCACTCACAGTAATAGAAGAGTCAGACAGAAGTCAAGGAAACAGAAGTCTAAACACAGTAAACCAATCAGATCTAACAGACACAGACAGAATACTGTACCCAACAACAGAATATTCTCTTCAAATGTACATGGGACATTTAACAGGATAACCATGTGCTAGGCCACAAATTAAGTCTTACTAGATTTTATTTATTTATTTTTTTGTCTTTTTGCTATTTCTTTGGGCTGCTCCCACGGCATATGGAGGTTCCCAGGCTAGGGGTCTAATCAGAGCTGCAGCCACCGGCCTACGCCAGAGCCACAGCAACGCGGGATCCAAGCTGCATCTGCAACCTACACCACAGCTCACAGCAACAACGGATCGTTAACCCACTGAACAAGGGCAGGGACTGAACCCGCAACCTCATGGTTCCTAGTCGGATTCGTTAACCACTGCGCCATGACGGGAACTCCTAAGTCTTACTAGATTTTAAAAGATAGCTGTCATACAAAGTATCCTCTCTAACCACAATGGGATGAAGTTAGAAAAAACAGAAGGAAAACTGGAAAATTCATAAAACTGCAGAAATTAAACAACACACTTTTAAAGCACTAATGTATTGAAGAAGAACCCACAAGGGAAATTATAAAATACTGAGAGAGACAAAAATGAAAACACATCAAACTTACAGGACACAGTGAACATGGTACCAATGGGGAAACTGATAGCTATAAACACTTACATTAACAAACAGGAAAAATCTCAAATTAACAACCTAACTTTACAACTTAAGAAACTAGAAAAAAAAGCAAACTAAACCCAAACCTAGCCAAACACTGATGCAAAATCTTAAAAATAAACCAAATGGAATTTATTCATGGAATGCAAGGATGGTTCAATATAAGAAAACTGACCAATGTAATAAGCCACGTGAACAAAATGAAAGAAAAAACCCACATGATCACCTCAATTGACACGGAAAAAGCATTTTATAAAACTGAACATCCTTGCATGATAAAGCACTCAGTGACCTAGAAATAAAAGGAATCTCCTCCACATAATAAAGTCCATATATGAAGAACCCAACCAAACATCATCCTCAATGGTGAAAAACTGACAGTGTTTCCTCTAAGATGGGGAACAAGCTAAGGATGACTACTTTCAGCACTACTTGCAGCACTTCCAAGCAGCATAGTGCCGGAAGTTCTAGCCAGAGCAATTAAGTAAGAAAGAGAAATTAAAGTTAAAAAAAATTCTATTCAAAGAGGATTAGTAAAATTACTAAGGCTCAGTGACACAGCTGAAAATTATCCACCCAAAAAAGGCATCTGAATTTAAAAGGAACAAGTAAAATCATGTTTGTGGATGATATAATCTTTTAAATAGAAAATCCAAATGATTTCACAAAACTGTTAGATCTAATAAATAATCTCATAAGTATCATGATACAAAGTCAATACACAAAATTCAGTTTCATTTCTATGCAAGAATAATGAACAATCTGAAAAGGAAATCATAAAAACTATTCCATTCACAACAGTATCAAAAAAAGAATAGAATGCTTAGAACTGACTTGACCAAAGAGAAAAGACCTGTACAATGAAAACTACAAAACACTGTTGAATTAAAGAGGACGTACATAAATGGAAGCACATCTCATTTTCATGAACTTGAAGGCTTCATATTGTTCAAACATCAATACTACTGAAAGCTGTCTACAGATTCAGGGCAATTCCTCTCAAAATCTCAATCACATTTTTTTTTTTTTTGCAAAAATAGAAAAAAGCCATCTCAAAATTCACAGGGAATTTCAAGGCACCCCAAATAAAACAATCTTGGAAAAAGAACAATGCTAGAGAACCCACACGTCTTAATTTCAAAACTTACCACAGAGTGACAGTAATCCAAACAACGTGGTGTTAGCATAGAGACAGACACGCAAACCAACGGGAGAGAACAGAGAGCCCAGCCAGAAACCCTCACATGTACATGGTCAAAATACATTTTTGACAAGGGGGCCATGCCCATCAATGAGGAAAGGACCGTCTTTTCAACATAGTGCTCTGAAAACTGGACAGCTACACCAGAAGAACAAAGTTGGATCCTCGCCTAATACCATACACAAAAATTAACCCACAATGGACAAAAGACCTAAATGTAAGACCTACACCAACAAAACTCTTAAAAAAGACACAGGGCAAAACTTCACAACACTGGATCTGGCAATGATTTTCTGTATACGACACCAAAGGCACAGGTAGCAAAAAAGTTAGACAAATTGGACTTTGTGAAAATTAAACAATTCTGTGAGCCAAAAAATATTACTGGAGTTCCCGCCATGGCGCAGTGGGTTAAGAATCTGACTGCAGCAGCTCAGTTCGCTGCAGAGGTACGGGTTTGATCCCCAGCCCAGCACAGCGGGTTAAAGGATCCAGTGTTGTCGCAGCTGTGGCACAGGTCATGGCTACGGCTTGGATTCAATCCCTGGCCCAGGAACTTCCATATGCCGCACATGTGGCCATAAAATTTTTTTAAATAAAAATAAGAAGATGCTATACATAGAGTGTAAAAAGCAATGCACAGGATGGGAGAAAACATCTGTAAATCATGTATCTCATTTGTGGATTTAATATGCAGAATATGCAGAGAACTTCTAAAACTCAAAAACAACCAAAAAACCCCTGAACAACCTGACTCAAAAATGCGCAAAGGATTTGAAGAGATATTTCTCCAAAGAATATATATGAATGACCAATAAGCACATGAAATGATGCTCAACATTATTATTATTATTATTTGTCTTTTTGCCATTTCTAAGGGCCATTCCCGCAGCATATGGAGGTTCCCAGGCTAGGGGTCTAATCAGAGCTGTAGCTGCCAGCCTACGCCAGAGCCACAGCAACACAGGATCGCTGTGTCTGCGACCTACACCACAGCTCATGGCAATGCCAGATCCTTAACCCACTGAGCAAGGCCAGGGATCGAACCCGCAACCTCATGGTTCCTAGTCAGATTCATTAACCACTGCGCCACGACAGGAACTCAACATTATTTAATCACCAGAGAAACACATATCGAACTACAGTGAGATACCACCTCACAGCCATTAGCAGGGCTGTCAAAAACCCGAAAACAAATACTGGTAAGAATGTGAAGAAATTGGAACCCTTGTGTACTATTGGTGGGACCGTGAAACACGAAAGCTGCTTTGGAAAACAGTGTGGCAACTCCTCAAAAAATTAAAGTTACTAGGGAGTTCCCTTGTGGCACAGCAAATTAAGAACCCAGCACTGTCACTGCAGCAGCTAGGGTCCCTGCTGTATTGCTGATTTGATCCCTGGCCTGGGAACTGCCAAATGCCACAGACGCAGCAAAAAAAAAAAAAAAAAAAAAAAAAAAGAGAGAGAGGGAGAGTTGCTACCCAGAAGATAAATTAGTGGATCACATGGTGACTCTCTTTTTAATTTTTTGAGGATTCTAGCAGTTCCAGTGCTGTGTGTATCCCTTAAAAAACTGCACACAGGGTCTTGAAGAGTTCACCCTGTTCATGGCAGCATTATTCACAAAGGTCAACCAGAAAAGCAACCCAAGCCATCACGGACAGGTGAATGGATGAGCAAAATGTGGCACAAACATACACTGGACTGTTCTTCATCCAGAAAAGGGAGCAAAATTCTGATACACGTTGCATCATGGATGATCGCGGACATGCGGCTCAGTGAAAGAGGCCAGAGGCAAAAGGACAACTACGGTGCAATTTCACTTATATGAGGTTCCCACAGTCGTCAGAATCGTAAAGGCAGACAGCGGAAGGGGGGCGGCCAAGGACTGGGGGGAGGGGCACAGGGAGCTGTCGTCTGATGGGGACAGAGTTTGAGTTTTACAAGGTCGAAAGAGTTACAGGGATGAGGGTGGTGCTGGCTGCACAGCAAAGGGCATGTACTTAATACCACTGACCTGCACACGTAAAAAGAGTTAAGAGGAGTTCCCACTGTGGTGCAGTGGAAAAAAATCCGACTAATATTCATGAGGACGCACGTTCAATCCCTGGCCTCGCTCAGTGGGTTAAGGATCCAGCGTTGCTGTGAGCTGTGGTGTGGGTCGCAGACGGGGCTCAGATCCCGCATTGATGTGGTGTAGGCTGGCGGCTACAGCTCCGATTGGACCCCTAGCCCGGGAACCTCCATATGTTGTGGGTGTGGCTCTAAAAAGAAAAAAATAAAAGGTTAAGATAGTAATTATGTGTATTTTACCCCAATTTTTAAAAAGTGAAAAGAATACATTTGTAGGTCCTATATGATTCAATTTATACGAAATTCTAGAAAAGGCAAAACTAATCTATAGTTAAAAAAAAAAAAGCAGACAATGGCTTAGGGGCAGAAGGGTGCAGCTGGGCTAGGCTAGGCAGCAAAGGGGCATGAATAAGGGAACAACCTTTTTGAAGGAAGAAACGTGCCGTGTCTGACTGCGATCGCTGCTACACAGTTGTAGACATTTGTCAGAATGCTAGCTTTGAAGTGGGTGCATGGGACTGTATATAAATTATACCTCAAAAAGGTAACTATAACCTTTATAACATTAAGAAACAAAAACTCACTGTGGGAGTTCCCATCGTGGCGCAGCGGTTAACGAATCTGACTAGGAACCATGAGGTTGCGGGTTCGGTCCCTGCCCTTGCTCGGTGGGTTAAGGATCCAGCGTTGCCGTGAGCTGCGGTGTAGGTTGCAGACGCGGCTTGGATCCCGTGTTGCTGTGGCTCTGGTGTAGGCTGGCGGCTACAGCTCCGATTCGGCCCCTAGCCTGGAAACCTCCATGTGCCGTGGGAGCGGCCCAAGAAATAGCAAAAAGACAAAAAAACCCAAAAAACAAAAAACTCACTGCGGACACGTCCAGTATGACATTATTATATTTTATGGCCACAGAGGTTTCCATGTACGGATGGGCCATGATAATTTCACCAATCCTCTTTGCTTTTGTTTTTGCTGTTTGGCCAGGCCCGCGGCATGCGGAAGACTCCCGGGCCAAGTACTGAACCTGCACCCCAGCTACAACCAGAGCCACAGCAGTGACAACGCCAGATACTTAACCCACTGCACCACCAGGGAGCTCCTCTTATTGTGCTTTTACGGTTTTGTGTTTGATCCAAACTGAAGTTAAACTTGTGTTTCATGTGACGCATAGGTAAAACAACTCTTTCTCCTGGGCTGGCCACTTGCCCCAACACCTCTTCCACAGACTTGAGAAGCTATTTCTGTCCTATCACCAAATGCCTTCGTGCATAAGTAATACAAATATGTATTTGCTCCTGGACTCTCCAGTTTGCTCCACGGACGGAGGCGTCTGTTTCCGTGCCATCCCCTGTTACACACAGCTTCCTGCTCACGGAAGATGACATTTGGGAAGGCAAGTTCGGTTCGATGTTAGAAAATCGATGCGTGCAGCTCCGAGATGAGAGGCGAGATCCGACACACGTCAGTCATGTCCCTCCCCCCACGTCTGGACACATCCAGGCCCTCAGCACAGTAAGCGGGTCTCCGGCCCCTCCGACCAGGCCCCCCTGCCCTCTGGTGAGCCCACTTGCTCACTCATGGCGCCCCCGCAACCCCGGCCTTTTCCTGCTCCTGCAGCACGAGGAGCCACTTGCTGCTCCCCCAGCTCCCTGCACCTTGGACAACCTCTTGGTCGCCCTTCAGATCTCTGCTTCTGTGTCACTTTCCCACAGAGGCCTCCCCTGGCCACTGAGACCAAAGCGCCCCTGTGCCCTAGCCCCTGACCCCTCGCCTTCACTCGCAGCACTGATGCCCGCAGAACCGCCGCGCTCACCCTCTTGTTTCCTCTTGGTCGTCACCCTCCGCCACCCCCAGCCCAGCCACAAGGTGAGGACTCTGATTGTCCACCTCCACATCCCAGTGCCTGGAACCCACAACAGGCCCTCGGTGACCCTCAGCCAGGTGGAGGAAGGACTGCACGTAAATCGGGTGATTATGTCAATACTGTTAAAAAATCATTTGCTCATTTAACAGACATGCCTAAAAATGCTTTTAACTTTTAAACATACCATCCGAGGCAGGTCGATTGTCCAGCGCCAGTGCTGCTGTCAGTGAAGCCTTGGTGTCTACCCCAACTCGACTGCTTCGCAGTTGTGTATCCTGGGAAAAGTCATTTAACCTCTCTGGGCCTGTGTCCTTATCTATAAAAGGGGAAAAATAATGGTAAATGACGTAAATGAAATAAGTACAGCGCGTAACGCGACTGTGTCTGGAACACAGTAAGCCCTCAACAAGCATCATACAACATTACTTGAATGTCAGTAAGAAATGAGGAGTTGAAAGCATCTTTTCTAAGAGGAGAAGAGAACTAATTAGAGACAAGTCTCAAACCTCAGGTCTAACAGTCGGGGTTATAACCACTCCTGGGAGAGTCAGACTACGCCGAGGAGGCCCTCTTACAGATGCCATCCTTCAGCATTGCTGGGGGCAGAGGTGGGGCTGGGCCATGCAGAGCAATTGTTCAAAACGAAAGTTCTGCTTGTAGAGAGGAGATGAAATTATTTGTAATTCAAAAGCCTGAAGAGAGCTAACTGAAAGGTGAGAACTAATGTGGATGCCAGCATGCAGATGGGATACGAGAGAAAATACACATCGTCTTCTCGGACACCAACAAAATTCGTAACAAGAACTATTTTTTTTTAGCTGAGCCTGAGGTATACAGAAATTCCCAGGCCAAATATCAAACCCAAGCCACAGCAGTAACCAGACCCACAGCAGTAATGCTGAGTCCTTAACCACTAGGCCACCAGGGAACTCCACAACAAGAACTGTTTTTTTTTATCTTTTGGGGGCTGCACCCATGGCATATGGAGATTCCCAGGCTAGGGGCAGAATCAGAGCCATAGCTTCTGGCCGACACCACGGCCACAGCAACATGGGATCCGAGCCGCATCTGCGACCTACACTACAGCTCACAGCGATGTTGGATCATTAACCCACTGAGGGAGGCCAGGAATCAAACCTGCATCCTCACGGATGTGAGTCAGACTTGTTTCTGCTATTTAGATACAAAGAAGAATTTGGCAAGATCTGGACAAGGAAGAATAGTGTCAGTAAAGGATCAAAAGGAAAGTCTAAACACCCCTCCACCAGTCTGTATGTTAACACGACTGAGACCAACATCCCACCGCTTTTTCCCCCTTGGCTTTGACATTTGGAAAAATAAAAGAGAACAGCCAGGAGTTCCTGCCGTGGCACAGTGGTTAACGAATCCGACTAGGAACCATGAAGTTGCAGGTTCGATCCCTGGCCTCACCCAGTGGGTTAAGGATCCAGTGTTGCCATGAGCTGTGGTGTAGGTCGCAGATGTGGTTCAGATCCAGCGTTGCTGTGGCTGTGCTGTAGGCCGGCAGCTGCAGCTCCGACTGGACCCCTAGCCTGGGAATCTCCATATGCCGTGGGTGCAGCCCTAGAAAAGACAAAAAAAAAAAAAAAAAAAGAGAGAGAGAGAAAACAGCCAGAAGGGCCCTGAAAATAAGGAGCGTGGCCTCGCCCTGGCCCACTTCTGAAGTTCCCAGACTAGTTCAGCTCAACTGGACACCATCTGCCTCAAATTCGCTGCACCACCTCTTCACCATCGCCATGAACTGAGGGGTGGAAGATGCTATTGCACTTGCTGCCAAGCTTCTTCCAGCCTTTTCCAGGTAGAAAAGCTTGCCCAGAATTGAAATGCCCAGGAAGCCCAATTCAAAGCCAGGTCAATGAGTGTGTCGGACCCTTGGGGCTTCAGCCAGTGGAACCTCTGACGCGAATCACATTGGGACCAGCGAGTGGCCAGGCTGGAGGCCGTGGGCCCGCCTGTTTTGATGAGCTGCCACCACCTGAAGTGGCAGGTGTGCCCTGTGCCCAGCCCTGCATCCTCTTTTCTCTCCTAGACCCGTGGACAAAGGATGGCCGACCCCCACTGCCTGAGTTCCCAGGGTCCTGCTGGAGGGGCAGCCGTGGGCTGGACATCTTGCCCGCTGCAGGTGAGGAGGGGGCTTTGGGGGCCCAGGGGCCCCAAGTGCCCCCCTTAGCCGGGGGAGGGATACACGGGGGCAGCCAGCCTTGGCGGGGGTCTGCTCTGGGCGCCGGAGAAGGGAAGGAATGTGAGCAGATTCCTCTCAGGGCCTCTACATCCCGCCCCAGCAGAAAACAGTGCTGCCTGCAGGGGGGAGCCTCTGCGCCTCCAGGCGACCCCGGATCACAAGAAGAAGAGCCCCTGGGTCGTGCTGCTCTGAGAACCAGCGTTCACCTCCCTCAGGACCCTCCTTTCTCTCTTTACTACATCCCAAGTCCACAGACTGCCGCTTTTAGAGTGGTTTTAGGTTCTCAGAGCAATCAAGTGGGAAATAAATCGATTTGTTCTTCTACCCCCAGTCCATCTACGAACACCCCCCCACCCCCCACCAGAGGGGCACGTTCCATCAACAAGCCTAGGTTGGCACGTCACTATCACCGAGAGGCTGCCACACATCCCGTGGGTCTGGGCAAGTGTATGAGGACACGAATCCCCCTCCCGCAGCATCACACAGAGTCGTCTCAGGGCCCTAAAAACGCCCCGTGCTCGGCCGCTTCCCCCGCCTCCCGACCCCAAACCCAGCAACCCCTGATCTTCTTACTGTCTCCACAGTTCTGCCTTTTCCAGAAAGTCACAGGGTCAGAATCATACTGCACGCGGCCTTTCCAGACGGGCCTCTTTCATCCTTCCCTCCTCGTCAGTGGACCCGTTCCTAATCTTGTCACTATTTCCAGGTTACAAATGAGGACACCACGGCACAGAGAGCTCAGGTGGCCTGGCCAGTGTCACAGAACCAGTAAGTGGCATTGCTTAGATTCGAGCCTGGGGCCCCTGTCCTCCTCCACTGGCCCCCTGCACCTGGGCCATGCTCCTGGCATCAGGAACTATCGTCGGCAACCAGCAAGAAACAGCCCTTCCAACCCCATCGTGGAGGCCAGGCTACCCACAGTCTGGGGAAGGAGAAGGGGTGGGTCCCCATCCTGCCCATCCATTGAGGCTCGCTCACCTGTCCCCAGGCCCCTGGGCAGGGAGACAGCGGGCAGCAGGTCGGGCCATCTGTCCGCAGCTGCTGGTGGCAATCCTGGACTCGATGAGGAAGCAGGAGGTCCGCAACGGCGGAGAGGCGGGCCAGGGCCACGGGGCCGGCTCCCCGGCCGAGCAGGTGAAAGCCCTCATGGACCTGCTGGCCGGGAAGGGCAGTCAGGGCTCCCAGGCCCCGCAGCCGCCTGACAGGATGCCAGAGTCCCCACTGAGGCCACACAGCAATGGTAGGCAGATGGAAGGGGCTTCCTGGGCCCTCCCCCTCCTCCCTTTCCTCTCCCTCCTCAGCCCTCCCCTCTGGCCTCTGTCCGGCAGACTTGAGGATAAAGAGGCACCGAGAGGCTCTGCTGAACCGGACGGGCGGCGGCGGCGCGGAGCTGGGCAGCCCCTCACCCAGGCTGACCAGCCTCCTGCTGGTGGAGGGCCTGACAGACCTGCAGCTGAGGGAACATGACTTCACGCAGGTGGAGGCCACGCGGGGGCGCTGGTGCTCCGCCCGGACCATCGCCCTGGACAGGCTCTTCCTGCCCCTGTCCCGGGTGTCCATCCCGCCCCGTGTCTCCATCACCATCGGGGTGGCCGGCGTGGGCAAGAGCACCCTGGTGAGGAAATTCGTCCACCTGTGGGCGCGGGGGCAGGCAGGCAAGGACTTCTCTCTGGTGCTGCCCTTGACCTTCCGGGATCTCAACACCCACGAGAAGCTGTCTGCGGACAGACTCGTCCGCTCCGTCTTCCCGCGTGCTGGGGAGGCCGGCCTGGCGTCGGCAGCCCTGACCAGAGTTCTCCTGGTCCTGGACGGCCTGGACGAGTGTAAGACGCCGCTGGACTTCTCCAACACCGTGGCCTGCACGGACCCCAGGAAGGAGATGCAAGTGGACCACCTGATCACCAACGTCATCCGGGGCAACCTTCTCCCTGAGGCGTCCGTCTGGGTCACCTCCCGCCCCGGCGCGGCCGGCCAGATCCCGGGTGGCCTGGTGGATCGGATGACGGAGATCCGGGGCTTGAACGAGGAGGAGATCAAGGAGTGTCTGGAGGAGATGTTCCCCGAGGACCAGGTCCTCTCGGGCTGGGTCCTGAGCCAGGTGCAGGCCGACAGGGCCTTGTACCTCATGTGCACCGTCCCCGCCTTCTGCCGGCTTGCGGGGTCGGCGCTGGGCCACCTGCACCGCAACAGGCCAGGTCCCCAGGACGCAGAGTTGTGGCCTCCGAGGACCCTGTGTGAGCTCTACGCATGGTACTTCAGGACGGCCCTCGGTGGCGAGGGCCTGGAGAAGGGCAAGGCCAGCCCGCGCATCGAGCAGCTGGTCCCCGGGGGCCGCAAGGTGGTGGGGACGCTGGGCCGGCTGGCCTTCCACGGGCTGTTCAGGAAGAAGTACGTGTTCTACGAGCCTGACCTGAAGGTGTTCGGCGTGGACCTCGCCCTGCTGCAGACCGCCCTGTGCAGCCGCTTCCTGCAGCGGGAGGAGACCCTGGCCGCCTCGGCGGCCTACTGCTTCACCCACCTGTCCCTGCAGGAGTTCGTGGCAGCCGCCTACTACCACAGTGCGTCCAAGAGGGCCATCTTCGACCTCTTCACCGAGGGGGGCATGTCCTGGCCCCGGCTGGGCTTCATCACGCATTTCAGGAGCGCAGTGCAGCGGGCCATGCAGGCCGAGGACGGGCGGCTCGACGTCTTCCTGCGCTTCCTCTCGGGCTTCTTGTCCCCGCGGGTCAACGCGCTGCTGGCCGGCTCCCTGCTGACCCAGGGCGAGCACCAGGGCTACCGGGCCCAGGCGGCCGAGCTCCTGCAGGGCTGCCTGCGCCCCGACGTGGCCGTCTGCGCCCGGGCGGTCAACATCCTGCACTGCCTGCGTGAGCTGCAACACATGGAGCTGGCCCGCAGTGTGGAGGAGGCCATGGAGAGCGGCGGCCTGGCCGGACTGACCAGCCCCCCGCACCGCGCCGCCCTGGCCTACCTCCTGCAGGTGTCTGACGTCTGCGCCCAGGAGGCCAACCTTCCCCTGTGCCTCAGCCCGGGCGTCCTCCAGAGCCTGCTGCCCCAGCTGCTCTACTGCCAGAGCCTTAGGTGGGCGCCTGGTGGGGCTGGGCCAGGTGTGTGGGCAGAGCAGAGAGCCGTGGGCCTGGAGGGCTCTTCCTCCACCACGCTCCTCTCTACCCACGTCTGGGGGCCGCAGTAACAAAGGGCCACATCCTAGGTGGGTTAAAATAACAGAGGCTCATTCTCTCACAGTTCTGGAAGCCAGAGCCCAAAATCAAGGTGTCAGGAGTTCCCTTTGTGGCTCAGCAGGTGAAGAACCCAACACTGTATCCATGAGGATGCGGGTTCCATCCCTGGCCTTGCGCAGTGGGTTAAGGATCCAACGCTGCTGTGAGCTGTGGCGTAGGTCACAGATGCAGCTCGGATCCAGCGTGGCTGTGGCCGTAGCGATTCAAGCTAAACACCCTGAAACCATCTGGACGCTGACCCAGGCCACACTGCTCACCCCTCAGCCCGCCATCCTCGGTCCTCAGTCTGGACCTCGGCAGGGAGGGCAGGAGAGGCTGTGGGACCAGGGCCATGCAGGACCTCAGAGCAGCTTCCACATCCTCAGAAGGCATCTGGAGTCCTGCAGATGCCCTCAGCGTGCACGCTGCTGGCAAGACGCCCCCCCGGTCGGAACCCCCCCCCCCCGAGCCTCCCAGGTCATCCTCTCAGAAGAGGTCTGAGCCTCTCAGTGGGGTCTCATTGGGATGGAGGAGGAGGGGGAAGGACCCCGGCCTGGGTGTCAGAGCCCAGCGCCCCCTCTGCTGCCCTGAGGTCAGCCCTTTGCCAGGAGCCTCTTCCCGCCTGTCCTTGGGTGGCGGCGGCAGGACCACTCACTCGCACCGTTCCTCGTCTCCACCAGGCTGGACGCCAACCAGTTCCAGGACCCGGTGATGGAGCTGCTGGGCAGCGTGCTGAGTGGGAACGACTGCCGCATTCGGAGGATCAGGTAACGCTGATCCCAAGGACCCCGCCCAGGGGCCCACCTGTCTCTCTGGGTCGGGGCTCCTCACATGGCCAGTGGTGCTTTCTGAGGCGTGTGGCTCTGGACACAGGCTGCTTTTCCCCGCCCATTCCAGAAAGTCAGGTAGCTCCTCTGTAAGGAGAGGGGAGGGACATGGTGAGGGCCAGACAGCCGTTTCTCCAAGTGCCACAGGCACTGACACACGGCAGGCCTGCCTTCCTCTAAACCTCTCGCAAAGCTTGTCCTCAAATGGATTGCACCCTTAAACAAAATCCAAATTTAATTTTTTTTTTTTTTTGTCTTTTTAAGGCTGCACCCTTGGCATATGGAGGTTCCCAGGCTAGGGGTCTAATTGGAGCTACAGGTGCTCGGCCTACACGACAGCTCACGGCAATGCTGGATCCTTAACCCACTGAGTGAGGCCAGGGATCGAACCCACAACCTCATGGTTCCTAGTAGGATTCATTTCCTCTCCACCATGATGGGAACTCCCAAATTTAAAAAAAAATTTAATTGACATTTAATTTTAATTAAACAACTTTAGGAGTTCCCGCCATGGCTCAGTGGAAACAAATCTGACTAGCATCCATAAGGACACAGGTTCAATCCCCAGCCTCACTCAGTGGGTTAAGGATCCGATGTTGCCATGGGCTGTGGTGTAGGCCGGTGGCTACAGCTCCAATTCAACCACTAGCCTGGGAAATTCCACATGCCACGGGTGCAGCCCTAAAAAGACAAAAAATTTTTTTTTAATTTAAACACTATCTTTAATGCTGAAATGAGATGAAAGTTTATATACTGACGACAGAAGAGACCCACCTGCTTATGTAACTCTCTGCAGTAACATACCTGAGTCTGGGTAACACCCTGATTTGTAGCTGGATCGCTGCGCTGATCTGAGGTGGCTTTAGGAGAACTAGGGAGGCGGGTCTGGAGAAGAGGGCCCAGGGAGTAATTTTTCATCCTCGCCCAAGCTTCTGACTGTTGAAATAATCTATCTGGAGAGACAAAAATATGGTATGCGTCCAGAGCAAAAACAAGTCAACAAATCCAGAGAGCAGTTAAGAGTGGTGAGCTCCCTGCAACCCTACAGACACCCTGTGACCAAGGAGAGTAGGTGGCAGGAGTTCAAGGGCCCATCCCAGGTGCAGTGAACTCACAGAACTCAGAACAATTTCTGTTCACCACACTGAAAGGATACAGATTAAAATCTGCAAGTGGGGAGTTCCCTTGTGGTACAGGGAGTTAAAGATCCAGTGCTGTCACTGCAGAGGCTTGGGTCACTGCTGCAGTGCAGGTTCAATTCCTAACCCAGGAACTTCCATATGCCATGGGTGCAGGAAAAAAAAAAAAAAAATCTGTAAATGCAAAGGCCCATGGGGCTGGGACCCAGAAAGCAGGCGGCTGGAGTGGTCCCCGCCCAGTGGAGTCGTACAGACAGCACTTCCCGCTCCCAGAGATGATGTGACCACACACAGAAAACAGTCTAATCGGGGAAGCGCGCCCAAATCCTGGGGCCCAGAGTTGTTACTGGGGTTGGTCATGACCACACACCTGACCACCAAGTGCCTGCCTTAGTCCCCAGCACCTCTAGAGGTCCAGCCGACACTGAGTGAGATAAACTACCTGTCAAGGCCCAAGGCACCCAGGTAAACAGGCATACTTACCAGGAAGGGCAAGCCAAGGGCTTCGAGGTCACCTCTGAGGAGCAGGAGCCAAGGTTGATCCCTCACGGCACACTGTCTCTTAGTGCTGCCCTGAGGCTCCACCAATTAATTCAGAGGACGGATGTGCTCAGGACGGGTCAGGCGCAGAGGAAGCACGGTGTGAGCGCCACCTGTTACCAGCAGGATTCTCGGGTCTTTTTAGCCAGAAACTGTGATGCAGTCTCTTTGGAAACAATGACAACTCCTTATTAATGTATTTTCCTTCATGAGAACCTTCATCAAAATAGGCAACATTCAGGGTTTGGCTGAACGGAATCTGGATAGTGCTCAGAATTTTTTTCTAAAAATCCAAAAATTTCTACCATGGCCACATGCTCTAGTTCACCTTTCTACAGCTGGTCCTCAGTGCCATGTCCCTGTTTGGAGTGTCTGAGGCACCCTTCAGAAAACACACGTGGCTCATGAATCTTTCCTTATAACATATTATAAAAGTCCTGGGCCTGGAGGCCGGGTGGGGACAGAGGCTTTCTAGAATTAAAGAATTTTTGTATAGGTGATCTGGATGAATGGTCTTCAAACTTTAAGCAATGGAAAGCTTTTTTTGGAGTTGCTGTTGCAGCTCAGTTAAGAACCCGACATACTGTCCACGAGGATGTGTGGTTTGATCACTGGCCTTGCTCAGTGGGTTAGGGAGCCGGAGTTGCAACGTGCTTCAGCGCAGGTCTCAGATGTAGCTTGGATCTGGTGTTGCCAGGCTGTGGTTGTGGCATAGGCCTGCAGCTGCAGTTCTAACCTGACCCCTAGTATGGGAAGTTCCATATGTCACAGGTGCAGCTGTAAAAAGAAAAAGAAAAAAAAAAAAAAAAAAAAAAAAAAAGAACGCTTTTTTTTGCAGGGGCGCGGTGCTGCACCCACAGCATGCAGAAGTTCCCAGGTCAGGGATCCAACCCGAGCCACAGCAGTGACCTGATCCAGAGGAGGGACAATGCAGGATCCTTAATCTGCTGAGCCACCAGGGGACTCCTGGCAATAGAATGCTTCTAAAAGTGACACATGAGGCAGTAAGACAGACAAAAAGGGGGCTGTCGGGATTGCAAGAAGTGGGGACAGAGCCCAGAGTTGTTACTGGGGTTGGTCATGACCACACACACTTGTTTCTGCCTCAGCCTCCTGGTGGCTCCTAAAGCTTTTCTGAGGAAACTTAGGGGCCCTTGAAACAGCTTAAAAAGCACTGGGAACTCTAATTGTACCCTGTATGGCTGCCCCACATTTTAAAATGCCCGAGGAGTTCTTGTCATGGCTCAGTGGAAACGAATCTGACTAGCATCCATGAGCACGCAGGTTTAATCCCTGGCCTCGCTCAGTGGGTTAAGGATCTGGCGTTGCCGTGAGCTGTGGTGTACATCACAGAAGCAGCTCAGATCCCATGTTGCTGTGGCTGTGGTGTAGACCGGCAGCTGCAGCTCCAATTCGACCCCTAGCCTGGGAACCTCCATATGCTGCAGGTGTGGCCCTAAAAAGACCAATAAATAAATAAATAAGTAAAATGCCCAAGAAATGGTAAAGAACCTCAACAGATACCACCTCTGGGAAGCTGGGAACACGAAGCAACATTAAGTTTATCTATGAGCATGTTCCTGGAACGCCCTTTCAAGGCAGATGGAGACGTACATTTTGTTACTTTCAACTTAAGTTTTATAATGACGCTACCATTTTCCTTTCCTGGATTAGAGAAGAAAGTGCTGGGGCCAGGGGTGTGAGAGAACTGTGAGTTCAGCCACTGGTTCGTGAGAGCTGATTGTTAAATCTTCAGGAATTCTGACAGGCTGAGCGGGCTTAGAATCAGCCATGGTGGGAGCATTTACACTGTGGAAATAAGCCCACGTAATCAGGGCTTTTGTATTTTGTTTATCATTTTGTTTATCCTGAGAGCTGGGTTTCCAGCACACCAGTGGCTGGGATTCATGTGGGAGTCTTCGGTAACTGTCCCTCTGCTGTGCTGCTGTGCTGGACTCCAGGCAAACTCTTCCCCGGGACCCTCTGCTAGTGTGAGGGTCCTGTCTGCCCACTCCGGCCCTATAGGTCCTGGCTCAGAGGCTCTCCTCCTGGGACTGGCTCGCCAGATCTCCAGGCCCTGACGATGCTACTGAGGGGTTTGGACCCCAGGCCTGGTGTGGCAGAAGAGGCGGCAAGATTTAACAGCCCGCATTAACCACTCTTCTCCCTCCCTCTGGGCAGCTTGGCTGAGAACCAGATCAGTAACAAAGGGGCCAAAGCTCTGGCCAGATCCCTCCTCGTCAACCGAAGTCTGACCACTCTGGAGTAAGTAGGACCCTTCACCACTGGGACAGAGAGAGCCCATGGGCCAGCTTGTGAAGTCCCCAAACCACAGTGTCCCCTGGGTGGGTTGGAAGGACATAGGTGAGTGAGCAAAGTCCTGGCTCCTGCTCAGCTGTTGGGACTCAGCCAGGGAAGCCCCCACATTTCAGCCCTGAACCTGGTGTCGTCGTTTCTTCACGGGCCCAGGTGCACTAGTCCGTCGACCCCGCTTTCCTCTCCCCCCCACATGGGGCCATCTTGGCAAACTCCTCCCCTGTTCACCTACGTAAGGATCCCTGCCCCAGTGCCACTGAACGCGAACCCCCAAACCCCGATGCATTCTTTCCGAGGGGCACAGATTTCAAAGGCCACGTAACTTCTGCTCCTCCTTCCCTCCCTGGGAACTGGATAAGGGGGATGGTCTCTCTCTCTTCCTCCTGCAGCCTCCATAGTAACTCCATTGGACCTCAGGGGGCCAAGGCGCTGGCAGATGCTCTCAAGATTAACCGCACGCTGGCCTTTCTGAGGTACGTGTCACCCGCCTCCTGCTTCGCTGACCCCAGGCGACGGCCCAGAAAACCATCCCATCAGATGCTAGCCGTGGAGGGGGAGGGCACACAAAGCGGTGGCCATGAGATCCAGGTTCCTGCCCAGTGGAGACCAGGGGTTGTGTATCCTAAGCACATTTCCAAGGTCAGCTCCTCCCTGTGCCTGGGTTTACGGCCGGCAGGAGCAGGGGATGGAGAGGAGGAGTGAAGGTAGGAGGAAGGCATGCAGAGGTCTGAAGAAGCAAAGCGCTTGTCCTCCTCTGAGGGGGAGTCCCCGAGGCCCTGCCTCTCAGGGGTCCCTCAAGTTGCTTTCCAAGACACTGACGAACCATCCTCCACGTGGTTCCGACTGTTTGGGGTGGTGTGCTGTGCTCCTCTGAGGGCCGGTGGGCGTATCCATCCTCCGTTGTACTTCCCCTCGGTTGTGTTCATTCATTTACGTCCACTGAGGTGAAATGCACAGAGAATTCACCACTTTAAAGGGGACCATCTGGTGGCATTTAGTCCATTCGCAGTTGTGCAACCAATACCTCTATCTAGTTTCTCTAGAGGGAGACCCTACACCCACGAGCAACCACTGCCCACTCTCCCCCCTCAGCCCCAGGCAACCACCAACCTGCTTTCTGTCTGTATCAATTACCTGTTCCGGAGACTGCATATAAACAGAGTCAAACAATAAGACGTTCAGTTTCTGGAGTTCCCATCGTGGCTCAGCAGAAACGAATCTGACTGGCATCCATGAGGACACAGGTTCGATCCCTGGCCTCGCTCAGTGGGTAAAGGATCTGGCATTGCCGTGAGCTGTGGTACGGATCACAGACGCGGTTCAGATCTTGCGCTGCTGTAGCTGTGGCGCAGGCCAGGAGCTGCAGCTCCAGGTGGACTCCTAGCCTGGGAACCTCAATATGCCGTGGGTGTGGCCCTAAAAAGCAAAAAACAAAACTGACTTTCAAGCTTCTTTCACTTAGTAAAAGTCTTCTAAGTTCATTCACACTGTAGCACACGTCAGTATTTCATTCCATTTTATGGCCAAGTGATATTCCATGATACGGACAGACCACGATTTGTCCATTCATCACTTGAGAGACACTTGCGCTGTTTCCAGCTTTTGGCTCTTGTGTTGTACACATCTGTGTACACGTTTCTGAGCACCTTTTTTCAATCTTTTGTGTAGAGAAGTAGGAGTGGAATTTGCTGGCTCACAGGGCAACCCTATGTTCCTTCTGAGCAACGGCCAGACAGCCTTCCTCAGAGGCCGCACTGGTCGACTCTCCCGCCACAGCGGATGAGGGTCCCAGGTTCTGCACGGCCCTGCCATTTCCGGGTGCCATGGCTTTTAGCTGTAATTAGGACGAGCAACGCCCCTGTCACTGTTAGCCAGATGCCATGGCCAGCTTGTCCCAGGCAGCAGACAAGTGCTTAGAGACGCAGAGGAAACCCGGCGGCCAGAGCAGCAGTGGGAAGAGTCTTGGAGGGCGGGAGCGGGGGTCTCCTGGGTGCCCCCGGCACCAGCAGTGACATGCCTCTGCCTCCACAGCCTCCAGAGCAACGCGATCAGGGATGACGGAGCCCGGGCCCTGGCTGAGGCCTTGGCCGCCAACCGGACCCTCTCCGTGCTGCAGTGAGTGGGCCACCTTCTCTCCTCTCTTCTCCCCCAAGGGCCCCTCTGTTTTCTGCAAGGAGCGGGGGGACAGACAAGGCCCCAAGGCTTTCGGGTCCATCGGTATGGCCCCGGCAAACCCGATGTCTAAGAACAGGTGCTGGGGCACGTAATTCAAAACAAAGCCTCCTGCCCACCTGGAAAATCCTCAGCACAAAGGCAGAAAGCACTGACATGAGCATCCAGCTAGACTGCACTGAGCACCGCAGGCGCCCCACCAATGAGGCGGCAAAGACAGAAAGGGGGTTCACCGTCTTCTACAGCCCAACAGATACGACATGCTACGTGTATTTTCAAGAAAAACCACAGCTTGTCTTCCAATCAGAGGACAGGGCAGCCCCTTTAGTCACAGTTTATCCTAAATTGGCCTGTTATCTGGGGGCAGCTGTCTGTGTTCATGAATTGCCTTTATTCGGAGGAAGAGGGAAATGTCTCACGGTTGAGGAGACGCAGGCATGTACACAGGGGGACGTGCTCTCCCACTTGATGTGCACGGGCCAGAGAGGCTCCAGGTCCTTGCGAAAGGCACTCCTCGGCTATGCACCTGCCAGCTGTTTGCTTAGAGCTTTTAAACAGACTTACCCAGGGACAGGGAAGGCTTTACAGGTCCAGGTTTTCCGGAAGAAGTGCTCTGGGGGGCAGGGGTCTTGTTGCCTTTTGGAACCGGGGAACATGCCGTTCTTGTTTAGATCACATTCACCCTCACACAGGAGGCCCTGCCCTACCTGTCCTGGGACGAGTCGGGGTCTCCTGCAGCCCTCCTGCCTCCAGACCAGTCTGAGAGCAAGGAGCTTTTGGAGAAGAGGCACCCACGCGGGGGGGTTTGCCCAGGGAGGTGTGCAGGGCTGGAAGGGGGCTGCTGGCTGGTCCAGAGGGAGGCACACTGCTGAGTGTGGAGAGGGTTGGTCCCATCAGGGGCTGGTGTGACTTGCACGTGGAGGGCCCCCAGGCGGAGGCTGCCGGATGTTGTTGCTACCCGCTGGTCACTGCTGTCTGGCCCTGAAAGGGGAGGCCCGGCTGCCCCTGCCCCTTTCTCTTCACACATAACATCAGTCCATTAGCAACAGTCTGGCAAAAAGCCACGAGCCTTTCCTGGAGATCTTCTTCCCACTCGAGCAGTGCCTGACCTCTCCCCTTGAACCAGACTGTCCTTGGCCTGGGAATGGCTGCGGCCAGCTGTGCTGAAGGACGCCTCTCCTACAGCCTGCAGAGCAACGCCGTCGGGCCAGTGGGAACCCAGTGGATAGCAGATGCCCTGAAGCAGAACAGGAGTCTGAAGGAGCTCATGTGAGACATGCAGAAGGGCCGACGCGGTGTCCCCCATGCCCAGCACAATGCCCAGCCCCCCACAAATATTTGTGAGCATGGGGATGGACAGATGGATGAACAGGTGGATGAGCCAGTAAAGAGGTGGATGGATGGATGGACAGGTGGATGGATAGATGGATGGATGGGTGGGTGGGTGGGAGGATGGATGGATGGGTAGGTGGGTGGGTGGATGGATGGAAGGATAGGTGGGTAGGTGGGTGGATGGATAGATGGACAGATGGATGGGTAAGTGAGTGACTGGGCACACAGGTGAGTGGATGGATGAATGAATGTGTGAGCACAAGATAGCTGCTTTTGGACTCCAAAGCCCTGGACCAGGAGAATGGAGATCCAGATTCCTAGGACCGAGTGAGCGCCTGCCTTTGCAGGCTCACATTTCCTGCCTTCCCATCTGGCAGAAGAAACAGCACCCCAGCCACCTTCACATAAAGTATCACAAATACCTCTCACTAAAAGGTTGGCCCCAAGCCCCGGCCCTGCCCCCCGCCCCGTGAGGAAGTGCAAGAAGGACGTTGCTACCTCCATCTCTCACAGAGGCTACCTGACAGCCAGCCTTGGGCAGAAGAAACTGTGCATTGGGCACCCTTGAAACAACAGCAACAGCCATTCCCTGAAGGGCTTCCCAGACTTTGATCCTCCACCTCATCCTGCCAGGGTGCTCCACCCATGTCCCATCTCTTGCAGATTCTCCAGCAATAGCATTGGTGATGGAGGTGCCAAGGCCCTGGCAGAGGCGCTGAAGGTGAACCAGGGCCTGAAGAGCCTGGAGTAAGCCTGTCTAACCACCCTCTGGGGTGGCTGTGGGCAGAGGGGGACGCCCCACCTGGGTTCCTCATCCAGCTGGTGGGCGGGTCCCAGAGGAGGGCCGTCAGTCAGGTGCCCCCCCCCCACCAGAACCCAGCCAACCACCGACCCTGGGCACACTGTGACCTCAGTGTCTCTCCCTCCAGCCACCCCACCAGCTTCCTTTTCCTGGACAGTCCCGCTGGTGGTGGTTCTGGAGTTTTCAGACTGACAAGCACCAAGGGCCCTTTATAGGCTAGCAGGTGGCTACAGAGGGGGTTGGCTCCAGGGGCCTTAGTGGTGAGGGGGGAGCTCAGCATGGCCCCCACAATGGGGACACTCAGCTACATCACCTTCTCTGGGGGCTGCAGACACATGTCCCCCTAGAAAGCCGTGCAGAGCTGCCAACATCAAGGCAGAGTCTAAGCTTTGCTGCTGGCTGTGCTGGTACCTGCCCTGACTGAGCAGAAGCTGGAATGTGGGGAACAGGAGAGGAATGACAACTGAGAAGGGTGGTAGGGGCACAGCCCCCCCCCCAACTCCCTGCAGTCCCAGGCCGGACTCCCTCCAGGTCCTGAGATGTGTGCCCTGTGCTCTGCCCACAGCCTGCAAAGCAACTCCATCAGTGACACAGGAGTGGCGGCGCTGATGGCAGCCCTCTGCACCAACCAGACCCTCCTCAGCCTCAAGTAAGCCCCTGCCTCCCTCTCCACCCGAGGGCCGCCCTCTGGCCAGGGAGTCTGAAGGGACTCGGGACTGGGAAGGAAAGGCTGCTGACGAGAGGCCCACACCTCGTGCCCGACCTGCGCGGGGAAGACCTATGGGCGGGCAGCTTGGCTCTACAGCCTGGCATCCTGCTCATGGGGGAGGCAGGGACGGCTACAGCCTTCAGCCGGCTGGATCTGCTGCTCCCCTCATACAGCCCCTGCGCCCACGTCTCTGAGGTCCTGTCACCTTCTCCTCTTCCTCCCGGACTGTCTATTCTACTGCTAAAGTCCTGGGGGTGGTGAGGGGGAACCTTGGCTATGAGCCTTCGGCGTTGAGCTTCCTGCCGCAGGCTCTCCCCACCCTTAAAGCCTGGGTGCCCGGGCCTGCCTCCTCGAGGCCTCAGCTGTCAGCCAGCAGCTCAGGGTCCTCTCTCCTCAGCCTGCGAGAAAACTCCATCAGCCCGGACGGGGCCCAGGATCTGGCTCGCGCTCTCTGCACCAATAGCACCCTGAAGAGCCTGGAGTATGTAAGGCGGGCAGGCTGTGCTTCTAAGGCTCCTTTATGCCCCCCAGGGCCCGGCCACCCTGAGCTGGGAGCTGATGGACAGACCCTTGGCGCCCCCACCACTGCAGGAGGCTGGAGGAGGACCTGGTTGGGAGGGGGTGGCCGGGAGACCCTGTGTCTGACGCAACCTGGAAACAAGGCCCCCTCTCTCATGTCATCAGTGACATGAAGATGAAGAGAGTGGCCACATCCCTCTAGGGTTCCCCCCATACAAGCGCGTGGGAAGGGCTCCCTAATGCGGGCAGCACAGCACAGGGACCAGAAGTGAGTCCCCGGGCAGCTCTGCCACCTCCTGGCAGGTGACCTGTCACGGAGGCTCACCCAGCAGAGCCTGGCCCCTGACCCGCCCCCGCCGTGGGGCTGTCAGACGCCCGCTCAATAGTGCAGGGGCGTGCAGGCCAGAGCGCCAGCACATTAAAAAGCGCGAGCCAGGCAACTCCAGGGGTCAGGATGCTGCCCCGGGGTGCAGGTGGGAGGCAGGAGAGTGGTCTGGAGTCCCCAGTGAGCAGGGCCAGGGGGCTGCACTGTCGGATCCCACTCACCACCCCGCCTTCCCCTCTTCCCAGCCTGACAGCCAACCTGCTCCACGATCAGGGCGCCCAGGCCATCGCAGTGGCAGTGAGAGAAAACCGCGCCCTCACGTCCCTTCAGTGAGTCCGCGGCGCCCCGCCCTGTCCCCTTGCGGAGCTGCAGGGTTACCCTCAAACCAGGGGAGGTGGGAGACCAGCTCCCACGACGGGCCCTGCCCCCAACGCGGTCTCAGGACCTCAGTAGCGTCCCTGCTCTGCTTCCTGGGGCTGATTCATGGAGGGGCCAAGGGTGGGAGGTGGGTGCCCACGCTGTGCCTCTGTGTGCACGTGCTTCACGCAGGGGCCGGTCACTGTGCCCTCCTTGACCAGAGCGCACACTGACCCCTTGAATGAGCCTGAGGGGGGCTGCAGGAGTTCTGCCATCTTGGCCAGGACCCCATCCTTAGGGACTCCATTCCCTGCCTCACGCTGCCGAAGAGGCTCCTGCTTTCTGGAGCCCCCAAGACAGGAGGTCTGGGCTCGGCCGCGTGGTCACGGGCCGCGTGGTCATGTGTGTCTGTGTCTGCCCAGCCTGCAGTGGAACTTCATCCAGGCTGGTGCCGCCAAGGCCCTGGGACAAGCACTACAGCTCAACACGAGCCTGACGAGCCTCGAGTAAGTGCCCCCCATGCCCAGAGGGGCTGCAGGACGGCGGTGGTGGTGGTGGTGGGGTGCCCGCCACACACAGCCTCCTCCGCTGAG
The DNA here is from genome assembly GCF_054392235.1 of Sus scrofa. NCBI lineage: Eukaryota > Metazoa > Chordata > Mammalia > Artiodactyla > Suidae > Sus > Sus scrofa. The sequence continues at coordinate 45,126,416 of NC_139385.1, forward strand.
GCCAGCGGCATGTTCCCATCTCATGGGCCCTGGTGAGATAGAATCCAGCTGCCTAAGGCGTACAAGGCACTGGTTTCCAGTTATCCACAGAGCTGGGTGGACATCACCGCAACCAGTTTCAGAGCCTTTCAATCACGCCAAAAGAAACGCCACACCCACGGGTCCCTCCATAACCCCCGCCCTGTAAAAACTCATCTACCACCTCCACGGATCAGCCTGTACGTGTGACATAAGGGACGTCACAACATGTGGGCTTTTGCGACCCGTGTCTTTCATTCGGGATGTTTTCAAAGTTCATTCACACTGCCTGTCAGCACTTCCTTCCTTTTCATAAGTAACTAACACCCCGCAGCAGTGGGCAGACACCCTGTCCGTTCACGCATCGCCGGTGGACACGTGGCTTTCTCCCACGTTGTGGCGATTATGAACCCGGCTGTTGCTGCTGCTGCTGAGGCTTCTTGTGTACAAGTTTCCACATGGACGCACGTTTTTAACTCTCGTGTGTGTACGCCCAGGAGTGAACCTGCTGGGTCAGACAGCAACTCTGCGTAACCTTTGCCCTCTTCTGCTCTGGTCTGCTTCTCCCCCAGCATCCAGGACACCCCTGTCTGGCTGAACATGGCATCCCCAGGGCTCTGTTCCTCCTCAGAGTTCCCGTTGTGGCTCAGCGGTTAACGAACCCAACTAGCATCCATGAGGACGTGGGTTCGATCCCTGGCCTTGCTCAGTGGGTTAAGGAAGTGGCATTGCCATGAGCTGTGGTATAGATCACGGATGCGGCTAAGATCTGGCATTGCTGTGGCTCTGGTGTAGGCCGGCAGCTACAGCTCCAATTTGACCCCTAGCCTGGGAACCTCCATGTGCCATGGGTGCGGCCCTAAAAAGACAAAAAAGAAAAAAAGAAAAAGTTCCTCCTCGTCCAGGGCTCCAACTCCCTTCGAAGTCCCAGTGGCCCCACACCTATGTTCCAGGCCCCTCTCCTGAGCTCCAGACCCACGTGTCCACTGCCCATTCCACTCCCCACTGGGCGTGTCACAGCTACTTCAAACTGCCCACACTATCGCCCCCACAAGCCTGCTTCCTGGACCCTCACCTCATGATTGGTCCAGCAACCAACTGTGCAAGCTGGAAACATCACCTTCACTCTCACGTCTCACCTGCAATTCACCTCCAAGTCCTGCCGATCCTTCTCCCAAGGTCCCACCCATCGCCCTCTGCCCCCACAGCCACTGTCCAGGCCACCAGCCTCACTCACCTGCATCACTGAAGCAGCCTCCACGTCCAGCCCCCTCTCAGACTGCTGGCCAAAGATCTCTGCCAAACGTCTCGCTCTCCCCATCCTGGATAAGATGTTTCAATGGCTTGGCAATGCCTGCAGAGTGAAGTCCAACCCTTAGCGTGGCTTCCGAGGCCCCTGCAGACCTGCTTCCTTTGCACCTGCTCAGCCTCACCCCACATTCCAGCAACTCCAGTTCTCTGGGTTCCTCCCCCCATCTCTCACTTCTGGGTTTTGGTCTAGACCTCTTTCTGCTGGGCCACCTCTGTGCAAAGCCCCCCACTCCCTGCCACTCAGTGAGGGCAACTCCACAGGGTCCTCCCCGCTGCCTGTGGCTGGTGACTGCTCATCTGCCCTCTGATCTGAGTTCCAAGAGGACGGTACTGGGCTTGCTGGTAGCCAACACCTCAAATGCTTATTAAAATTATGAATGCTGGGAGTTCCCGTGGCTCAGCGGTAACGAATCTGACTGGTATCCATACATGAGTTCAACCCCTGGCCTCACTCAGTGGGTTAAGGATCCAGCATTGCTGTGAGCTGTGGTGCAGGCCGGCAGCGACAGCTCTGACTTGACCACTAGCCTGGGAACTTCCATATGCTGCAGGTGCAGCCCTAAAAAAAAAAAAAAAAAAGCCAAAAGAAATTATGGATGTGAGCTGCACCTGTAAACATACCAGTGTCCACTTGAACCAAACTCTTATTAATCGTCTAATGCTTCAGGATCTGCCACTTCCCTCCAATGTGAAAGGAAGGGGGGAAAAAAAAAAAAAAAGATGGCCAACAAGAATGGCCCAGAAATTGAGGGCTTTGATTTTCTGGTTAGCTTTGAAAAGCATGCTTTTTTCCTCTAAGATCTTGCTGACAGTGTTGCCACATGTTCCTTTTCTGGTTTGCCTCTGAGGGTCCAGACTCCTGCAGACCGCAGACCTCTCTGCATGGTGACGAGGCTGCCTCAGGCAACTGTGGCTGCACAGGAGGCACAGTCCCCCCCCCGGGGGTGGCCCTGGGAACGCGGCTGACTACTGTGCGTGTGGTCTCAGGCCTAGAAGGCCCAAGCTTGGCACCTCACACGAGGGCCCGGGCCCTGTGTTCAGTCTGCAGGAGAACGCCATCGGGGATGAAGGTGCCTCTGCCGTGGCCATTGCCCTGAAGGCAAACACGACCCTCACTGCTCTCTAGTAAGTGCCGGGGGGGCCCGGCAGCCCAGGAAGCCGGCCCCCACCCATCCTTTCACACCACACACTGTAAAACAGACCAGGCAGGTGCGTTTGATGTTCCTAAGATTAGCCATTGGGACATCTAGGAAGTTAGAACCAGGGGTTCAGGGAGTGTCCCTTCAACTTCTGTATCCACAGCACCCAGCTCTCTGCCTGGTGTCAGTGTGGGCAGGAGATGCTGTGTCCTTCGGATGGACCACACCTGGCAGCCTTCAGCGCTGTCTCCCCGCTGCCAGCCTTAAGTCAAGGGGTGGAGGAAGCGAAGGGCAGATGCGGGCAGAGCGTGACCAGGCAGGCGTGAGGCTGGAGAGGCCGCCCGTCCGCTGACTGCTCTCTCCTTCCAGTCTCCAGGTGGCCTCCATCGGGGCCCCAGGCGCCCAGGCACTGGGCGAGGCCCTGGCTGTGAACAGAACCTTGGAGATCCTCGAGTAAGTATTTCCTCTCCAGCGACAGCCTCTGGCTCCCAAACCTAGCTGTTGATTCGAAATGAATGACTTTGGAAGGGAGACTCTCCCATCACTGAGGCGTCTGCGGAGACAGCAAGCTGGCCCCGCTGCCCCAGCCCCACCTCCCCCCTTTTCCTGGGAGCCTCGCTTGCTGGTCTGCTTCTCCTCGGCCTCGCCCAGGCTGAACATGTCCCCAAGCCCAGTTTAGGGCCCTGGGGTGGCCAGGATCCCGGCCTGCGCGAGACGATTCTGCTCCTGGGGTGTCTAGATCACCCCTGCTCCTGGACGGAGCACTGCCTCTGAGCCTCAGCCCAGCTCTTTCTTCGGAACGAAAATGGAGGACGAGGCCTCCACAAACCACCCAGGTTGGGCTGGCCTCACCCTTGTCGTATGTCCCGCTCCCAGCGCCCATTTCCGTTCTGTGCCCGGAAGTGAGGTGGGAGCAACCCCACCCTCGAGGTTGCTGACTCCACGCCGCCTCCCCGCAGCAGCCCACACGCTCACCTGATGAGGTACCACGTTCGTTCGCCTTTCAGCTATCACTGTGCCTTAGGGGTCCCGTCTTTCCCGACAGCTTAAGAGGAAATGCCATCGGGGTGGCCGGAGCCAAAGCCCTGGCAAATGCGCTGAAGGTCAACTCAAGCCTCCGAAGACTCAAGTGAGTGGTTACCCAGACCTACCTGCTCCTCAGAGCAGCAGGCTTCTCTTCTGGAACCTTCTGTGGCATAAGACGCTCTGGATCTCCTCTGGAGCGGCTCCCTTCCAAATACAAATAGCTCACACCATTCTGATCGCCAGGGTCTGCGTGGTGGATGAGTTTGGTCATCTCTGCATGTTCGGTCTCACGTCCTCCGTGGCACCTGGACGTGTCACCTGGCTACCTGGAGACACGGCTCTCGGGGTTAAGTGCCACCTCACTGCTGCTGTAGCACCTGTGAACACATCAGTCCCAGACCTGTCCCTGGGATAGCACAGGGCTGTCCCTCTGCCCTGAGTGGCTCAGTGTGGCGTCTCCATCTTTTCTCTGCCTAGCCTTCAAGAGAACTCCTTGGGGATGGACGGGGCAATATGTGTTGCCACCGCGCTGTCTGGAAACCACGGGCTTCAGCACATCAGGTGAGTGGGGTTCAGTCGCACCTGCCGTTCCCGCTCACCCTGAGAACTGCCCTCAGGCTTTCCACCTCAATCTCACAGCCAGCTGACTCCAGGCCTTTGGCAGCTCTGTGAGGGAACTCGGTGTTAAGAGTGAGCCGTCTAGGAGTTCCCCTCGTGGCTCAGTGGTTAACGAATTCGACTAGGAACCATGAGGTTGTGGGTTCGATCCCTGCCCTTGCTCAGTGGGTTAACGATCCGGCGTTGCTGTGAGCTGTGGTGTAGGTCGTAGACATGGCTCAGATCCCGCGTTGCTGTGGCTCTGATGTAGGCCGGCGGCTACAGCTCCGATTTGACCCCTAGCTTGGGAACCTCCATATGCTTCGGGAATGGCCCAAGAAATGGCAAAAAAAGACAAAAAAAAAAAAAAAGTGAGCTGTCTAGAGTTCCCTGGTGGGGCTCAGAGGGCTAAGGATCCCGTATTGTCACTAGCGTGGTGTGGGTTCAGTCCCTGGCCTGGGAACTGCCACATGCCACGGGCGCAGCCAGAAAGGAGGGAGCGGTTCTGAGCTTGTCTGGAAGAGGGACCCTGGAAGCACAGTTTCACCCGGGGTTCTGCATGGGATGCCGTGTCTGTCTGCTCTTCACTAAGGAGAGCCTTTGGGCCTTCGGGCCTCCAGCCAGTCTTCCAGCTCTGTCCTCATCCTTCTCTCCCAGTCTCCAGGGAAACCACATTGGGGAATCTGGTGCCAGGATGATCTCAGAAGCTATCAAGACAAATGCTCCCTCGTGCACTGTTGAAATGTGAGCAAAACATTTCCTGCCCAGGCAGGACAACAGGCAGAGCCACAGCTGGACGCTTTCACACAGAAGGACCGTTTCCCGGGGCGCCTTCCTGGGGTCTGGGAACGATGCGGACCTGCGGGAGAGCAGGGCTCCTGTGGGGAAGCTGGAAAAGAGCTGCCGAAGGTGGACACGAGCAGGGCCAGTCTAGGCAGCGGAGGGACGGACGCTGCTCCAGCACCGATGGGTGTTTCCGCCAAGGGGCGCGGGGGACACAGGCCTCAAAGCTCAGCAAGTGAGCAGCCAGTCGGAGCTGACTTACATCCTGAGGGCTTCATGTGCTCCTAATTTTTCTTATGACTGCCCTTTCCCTGACCTGGGTACACTCATGCCCCCCATTCTGAAATGATCTGCCATTTTCAAGCGCATCCGTTCATCCGGCATCCGTGACACAGGGGACCTCCCTCTCCTTTTTCAAGAAGAAAAGAAGGTTTTGGGAGTATGAGCCTTAGAGTCATAAGGAAAAATCACGAAAGATTTTTGAAGAGAAATGAAGGCTTTGACGCTAGGATTAGGGAGACGAAAACGTTCACAAGGTTTTTGCCATCTTTTTACCCAGGACAAGGCCTTTCAAAGACATGGATCACATCTGCCACGTGTTATGCGGCATCTGTGGTTATCAGCGGTATGTTAAATGTGGACGCCTTCTAGTGTCATTCTCTCTTCGGCCCCCCACTTGAAGACAAGATAGCTGAGCTTCCACCTGGCCTAAGTTCCCTCGATGGCTGTGCTGAAAGGAGAAATACTCCAAATGGACATCGCGGCTCTCATCCGCTAAATAACCAAGGAAAATGCCTAAAAACTGTAAAGTAATTATTACTTCCAAATTCAAACAGGAACTATTGTTCCAAATGTTTCTTTAAAAATGAGTACTTGGGAAGTTCCCTGTGGAACAGCAGGTTAAAGATCCCATATTGTCACTGTGGCAGCTCAATGTGACACAGGTTCAATCCCTGGCCTGGGAGTTTCCACATGCTAGGGGTACGGCCAAAAAAAAAAAAGAGTATTTGGATAAGAATTGTCGCTGGATGATAAAACCACAGAGGAAAGCCTATTAAGGAAGAGGAAATCTGCACATCTGCACAGTCACGAAGTACCACCTGACAGGTATTTACAAAGGTCCGTTAAAAATGGAGACATTATGCAAATGCTTCAGTGAAGTGATAAACTTAACAGCACCGATAAGGGGACAAACGGATGTCATATATTGCACAGTGACGCTCAGAGGACACATCACTGATGTGTTATTCCCGCCAAAAATGTTTACCTGAATTTGATCACGAAGGAAGTCAGACAAAATCCAAATTGAGGGGCATTCTGGGAAGAAGAAAAAAGCCTGACCTCTTAAAAAATGTTAATGCGATGAAAAATACAGAAGGCTGGGAACTATTTTAAACAAAAGGATGTTATTAGTCATAACAATTTAAGATCTTTGATTGGATCCTAGACTAAAGGGGGAAAAAAAATCAGCTAATCAAGAACATGATCGGGAAACTGGGGACAATTGAACACAGGTCTTGTACAGTCTTTCCTGGATTACTGGTTTTGAAAGGTATTTCTGCTGGGTACAAAATCTGAGTGTGACAGTTGTTTCTTTCAGTACTTTCAAGATGTTGCTAGACTGTCCTGTGGTTTGCACTGGTTCTGGCTGAGCTGAGAATGTGGCAGTCAAGAGCCGAAATGGCCAAATGCTGGGGAGAGCTGTGCCTTGCAGGAACAGAGCACCGGCGAAACCACAGGGGCCAGAGCACTAGAGAAAAAAGAGTGCTCTCCAGGGACCTCAGAAGCAAAGCCCCTTCCTCCCTCCTTTCAAAGTCTCTCAAGCAACAGACTAACAAGGCTTAGGAACATCTTGCTGGGTCCCTCAGGAGAGATGTTTAAAACGAATACCGCCACTGTCAGCAGGTGAAAAGGTCAATCTGGAGCAGGGGCAATAAATTGATAACCAACACACTGGGATTTCGGGGGGGGGGTCTTTTTTGTTTGTTTTTCCTTTTGGACAAATGTGACCTGTGTCTTTAGGGTCAGTAATGTTTTTTCCTGCAGTGTTTAATATGCTTTTAATCTCAGCTTGTGTAGTTTTCCTCTCGGTTTTTAAAGTCTCTGGAAGGGCTGCTGGAGACTTTCTCCATGTCATCCGTCTCTCAACACGCTCGTGCTCTCCTCCACCCTCTGAACACATGGAAAACTGTGTCCACGTCCTTTTCTACTAATTCTGTCAACTGTCATTTCTGGGTCATCCCTTGGTCTGCTTCTTGACTATTTTTTTCTTTTTTGGTTGCCCCCACAGCATGGGGAAGCTCCCGGGCCAGGGATCAAATCTGAGCCTCAGCTCAACCTATGCCACAACTTCGGCAATGTGGGATCCTTAACCCACAGTGCCAGGCCGGGGATCAAACCTGCACCAACACAGAGACAACCCTGGATCCTTAACCTGCTGCACCACATGAGAACTCTGTATGCCTGCGGTAATTTTTTTCTCCTTTTAAGTTTCATTGAAGTAGAGTTGATTTACAATGTTGTAGTAACTCTGGTCATTTTTGATTTGATGCCAGAGAATTTTACCTTATTGGGTAATGACTATTTTTGTATTCCTTAAAATATTCTTGAGCTTTATCCTAGAAAAGAAACAGCTGGATCCTTTCAAAACTTGCTTTTAATAAGCTTTGTCAGGATCGGCCATCCTTTAGCGTAGGGCCCAACTTCTAAGGCAAGGCTTCCGTATTCCGGGTCCTCTAGCTGATGCCCAAGTCAAGAAAACTGTTTCGGGCTGTAAATACAATAGATGCTATAGAAATTAGCCGTCTTAACCCCAACGAGTAGCATCAGCCCATCAGCTGGTGTGAATGTTTTCAACACAGACGCAATGTTTAAGCAGAATGGCTCCCACTGCAGACTCTGCTGCATCAATTGCACTCAGCCTCTCGCTGCGCCCCCTTCCCCTCACCCCTTCTCTCCCCCTCACTCCACAAGCTAGTTCCTTTCACTTAAAAAGAAATGTGTGTTTTCCTCTTAAAAAGAGGCCCTCTGTCCCTCAACACGCTCTGTGACCCCATCTCCCCCGGCTCTGCCTCCTCTCCTCCCTTGCGACCATCCGCCTTTCTCAACAGTCATCCGTACTCACTTCAAATCGCCACCTCTCGGGATTCCCCCCGTGGTGCAGTGGGGTAAGGACTGGGTGTTATCACTGCAGAGGTGGGTTCAATCCCAGACCAGGGAACTTCCACATGCCCTGGGCACAGTGAGGAAAAAAACAAACAACAACACAACAATAAAAGGTGCTTCCTTCTGTGACAAAAGCAAACAAACAAAAACAAACCCCTGCATTCCGATCTCTCTTCAGCCCCCACTCGCTAGCTCACTTCGTGCTGAGGTTACCAGAGATGTCCTCACTGCCCACTCCAGCGGTCACTCTCACTCAAGCACACTTACAACAAGGATCTCTCTCGTCCTGGGCACCCGTCCCGTCTTTGGCAACATCCCCTGTCCTGGACCCCTTAACGTCACCACCTTCCCACCCCTCTGCCTTCTCATGACCACCTCGTCCTAATCACTAGAGGCAAACACACCCACTTGAGAACATCTGAGAGGTGCCGTCCCAGTCTCTTCTTCCCTCAGACACGGGCTCTCCTCGCCCGTACTCTTTCCGAGGAATCTCACAGACAGGAAAAGGCCTATAATGGAAAAGAACCACGTGTGTCTCCCCTCGCCAAGTACCGCAGAGCTAACCATCCTGTCCTACATGCACTAGTTCATTTTCCACTAACCTTCTATGACGGGAAGTGGCACTTGTATGTGCGTCACTTTATAGCTCCACTTTTGGTTTCACCATCCTTCCAGCAGTGACAGCAGGATTTTTGGTTAAGTCATCAGTTGGTGGTTCTCTTAGGATTTTATTTGTTCTGATGATCACTGCTGAGTTAGCTTCTTCCTGTTTAATGTACTGGTCTCCCTAGAAATGAACAGCTAAAGGTTTTTAACTTTTTTTTTTTTTTTAAGGGCCGCACTTGCGGCATATGGAGGCTCTCAGGCTAGGGGCCATATCAGAGCTGTAGCTGCCAGCCTGCAGCACAGCCACAGCAAGGCCAGATCCAAGTCTCCAACCTACACCACAGCTCATGGCAACGCTGGATCCTTAACCCACTGAGTGAGGCCAGGGATCGAACCTGTGTCCTCATGGATACTAGTCAGATTTGTTTCCACTGACCATGATGGGAACTCCAAAATTTAACTTTCTACATCACTGCTCATTCTTGTCGGGCTATCCAACAGAGGATCAGATCTGCGTTTCTCACAGACACGCCGGTTACTCTGCAAAACTCTGAGTTCCCCGTTCCTCACGGCATCCCTCCCTGAGCCCTCTGTCGTCCTGCTCTGATCCCGCCTCACAGGAAGGACCTCTGCTCTGGAGAGGGAGGAGGACCCTCCACTTCCCTTCCAATTCCACCGGTCCTGGCTTCCAGCACCAAGAGTGTGACAGGTGTGATATTTCCATGGTATGCTGTGAACCCACCGGGACACGCGACAAAGACCTCACAGCTTAAAATGCTCACGAGTGCACGCCTGTATTTCTTCTTCCTGCCCCACATCAGAGGGAAGTGTGTCCTCAGAATTCCCCGTGGATGACCCGATGGTTATTCCTACCCACGAAAACTGAGCACGTAAAAATTCCTTGACGTCTCCTGCCCACGCCCATTTTCAAAACTGTTATGAAAGTACAGCTGATTCACAGTGGGGCTGACGTCGTAAAAGAGCTTCATTTAAGTGGCTTAAGGCAATTAAGCATTTATATCAATACTCGGAAATAAAAAAAGGAACTGGCCAGAATGAATCATGGGGGTTCACACGATCTGGAAAATATTCAATATTAAGTTGATATATAGTATTGATGTTATCTTCAGCTTCTTGGTTTGATTAATAATAGATTTGTATTTAGAGACTTCCACATTAAGTCCACATTTTATTTGACCTAGGTCTATTGGAAATCAAATAAGACCCTGCTTTGGTGGCATAGTGGTGAGCACAGCTGCCTTCCAAATAAGACCTGATTATCCCCATTACAAAGTTTCTCAGCAAAAAAAAAAGATGTGGAAGTTTTTGACTATAGTTGATTTACAATGTGTTCTGTCAATTTCTGTTATATAGCAAAGTGACCCAGTCATTCGTATGTATGTATGTATATATACACACACTCTTTTTCTCATAGTGTCTTCCGTCTTGTTCTATCGCAAGAGACTGGCTTTAGCTCCCTGTGCTGTACAGCAGGACCTCGTTGCTTATCCATTCTAAACAGTCTGTAAGTGCCAACCTCAAACTCCCAGTCCATCCTCCTCCCTCCCCCTCGGCAACCACAGGTCTGTTCTCTGTGAGTCTGTCTGTTTTGTAGGCAGGTTCATCGGTGCTGTGTTATGTAAGTGATATCATATGGTCTTTGTCCATCTTACTTCACCTAGCATAATAATCTGGCTGTATACACGCTGCTGCATGCGGCATTATTTTGTTCTTTCTACAGCTGAGTGGTATTCCACTGTGTATGGGCCCCATCTTCTCAGTCCATCCCCCGCCAACGGACATGCAGATTGTTTCCATGTCGCGACTGTTGTAAACAGTGCTGCTATGAACATAGGGTGCATGCATCGTTTCGAACTGCAGGTGTGTCTGGATAGATGCCCAAGAGTGGGACTGCCGGATCATAGGGGAGGTCTATATTTAGCTTCCTGAGGAGCTTCCATCCTGTTTTCCATAGTGGTTGTACCAATTTACATTCACGCCGGTAGTATAGGAGGCTTCCCTTTCCTCCACACCCTCTCTAGAAGTTGTCATTTGTAGACTTATTAATGATGGCCATTCTGACCAGTGTAAGGAAGTACCTCATTGTAGTTTGATGTGCGTTTCTCTAATAAGTAGTGATGAGCATTTTTTCATCTGCCTGCTGGCCATCCCTATGTCTTCTCTGGAGAAATGTCTATTTAGGTCTTCTGCCACTTTTCAGCTGGTTTTTTTGTTGTTGTTGTTGCTGAGTTGTATGAATTGTTTGTATGTTTTGGACATTAAGCCCTGGTCAGTTGGATCATTTGCAATTATCTCCTCTGATCCTAGCGGTTTTCTTTTCTTTTCTTTTTTTTTAAGTTTCCTTTTCTGTGCAGAAGCTTCTAAACTTGATTAGACCCTACTGGTTCACTTTTATCTCTATTGCCTTGGGAGACTCACCTAAGAAAGCATTCCTACGGTTGATGTTGGAGTGTTTTGCCCATGTTCTCCTCTGGGAGTTTTAAGGTGTCTTATGTTTAAATCTTTAAGCCACTTTGAGTTTATTTTTGTGCATGGTGTGAGGGTGTATTCTAGTTTCATTGATTTACATGCTGTTGTTTTCCCAGCACCACTTGCCGAAGAGGCTGTCTTTTTCTCCATTTTATATTCTTCTTCTTCTTCTTTTTTTTTTTTTTTTGGTCTTTTTTTGTCTTTTAGGGCTGCATCTGCAGCATATAGAGGTTCCCAGGCTAGGGGTCCAACTGGAGCTGTAGCCACCAGCCTACACCTCTCTAATCCCTTGATTAATGTTCCATAGTTCTCAGCATATAAGTCTTTCATCTCTTTGATCAGGTTTATTATTACGAGGCACTTAATTCTGGGGAGGCCAATACACACATTGTAAAGCATTTTAAGAGGCCCTTTAAATTACAGAGTAAAACAACCTGTCAGCAATGATCTAAATGCTTGTTTTCCACTGACCTAATCAGTCGCCTTTGGGGCCTCAGTCTGCTCTGCTGCTTGACCCAAACCGAATGACAGCGAGTTATAAGGCACCTGCACACATCCGACTCCTAGATCCGTTCCAGCGACAGAAATACATTAATAACTACAATCCATACCTGAAGCTCCTATGTTGACAGACTCTGCTCAAGTGAAGATGCAGAAGCCCATGGGAGACTTGGCGCAAAGCCAGTTAAGCAAGGGATGAAGGACAAGGAACAGGTGAAACAATGGCTGCCCACTCTTCCTGTGGACGTGTGACCTGTGGCTTGGGCTGGGCTCCCCGGTCAACGCCCATCAGGAGAGAGCATCACACGAGGGAAACAGAAATACATTCCTTGTTTTTCAAAATCCAAGACAGGTCAGACTCAGGTAAAGCAAAGCTATAACATCCAAGAAGATGCAAGGACTCTTGTGGCTTAAAAGCCATGGCACCTGAGGGCTGACGTGGACCCAAACACCTACTTCCTTGGCAAGTAAGGCTTCAAAGACGGCACATCTCAGATAATTGGTGCATCAACTGGATGCTGAGTGTTTTTAAAAGGGGGTCATCTCAAATGTAAGATTTAGGGAAAGACGGAGAAAAAAGCAAAGGTACCTCACTGTCACATAATGCCCCAAAATTTACATGCACTCTAATAACCTGTGAACTTCTCCTGAATAAGTATTTATGTTACAGGGGCAAATAAATAAAACAATTAACTTTCAAATAAAAATGATATAAAAATACGGTATATTCAATACATTTATTAAGAGATAAAGAACTTCACAAGTCTTTTGACTTTGTAACTGAAAAATAAATGAAAACTCTGTGCTTTCCATATTAACAGAACAACAAAACCCAAGCCCACTCTCTGATGCGTCTCATTTTACAAAAGGGAAATTCTCCTGGTCCTATTCTATTGAATTCAATTCTGGTTCACTTTTTTGAGTCAGAAACACAAATCCATACATACACTTTTTCCTTAATTTGCTCTTTTCTAAGGCAGACTGCCAGCCTCCAAGAGGAAACAGAGGATGCATAACCTGGAGCATCTCTCTGCTGCCCACTTTTCAGGGAAAGTTGGTTTTCATCAAAGCCAGCCAACTCTCAGAAAGTGTTAGTAAAATACATTTAAAAGCTTGGTATTGTGAGCATGCAGAAGGAAAAAGCAAGAGTACAGTGTGAAATAAGGACTAGGAGTAAAAGCTGATATAACGGAAACGTTCTAAACTGTGTTCGTGATTAAGAGTCAGACACTCCCTCCAATTCCCAAAACGAGTCCTGTGTCCAGTTCCTGCCACAGGTCGGGGCTCTGAGTCCCGCCGACTCAGCAGAAATGAGTGACAGAAACAACAGCCAATACTTACTGAGTGTTGGCTGTTCTTTCTCACGTTTTTGTCCTGTGGATGTGAATCACTAAGAATGCATGCATTTCCCAAGTTTTAGGAGATAAATAAGGCAAAACAATCTTTGGGGTTTGCTCTGGTTCTAGCTTAAGCCCTGGGGAGTAAAGCACAGGAGGCTAGGGCAGAAGCAGGTTGTGCTTCCTCAACAGGGAGTCCAGCTGGCTTCTCCAACACCGTGCATGTTTCCTGCTGGCCCCTCCGACCGCCCTTTACCTACAAATCTGAGGGTTCTAGTCTGCCTGTGTCTCTTGGCCAGGAGGTCAGAAATCATTGTCACTCTCATCCAGGGGCTCAGGTTTCCGGCCTCTGCGACTGGGCTTGGCAGGTGAGACAGCGATGCTCTCGTCCTCCAAATCGTCGTCGTCGTCCTCCTCATCCTCCAGGTCAATCTCACTGTCCTCTGAGTCTTCCTACAGGAAAAAGACACCAAGGCCAGCTGAGGGCCCGTCTCGCTACGGACATCATGTCAGCACGGACCCACCTAGCTTTTGCACCAGCCGCTCAATAACCAGCAACACCCACGGGAGGAGGAGATGGCGGAGCCGCCGTCAGGCTGTGGGGGCAGGAGGGGACCAGGGTCTACGTACTGCCGGCTGGAATATGCTACAAACGCATCTCCTAAGCAGGCACCTTCGAACAGAGACATGCACGCCGAGGCTGGTGCCGCAGGGGCCACCCCACTGGCATCTCGGGAGCACCGCTGGGTCTGCACTGAGGCTCCCTGGAGGCCCAGAGACCCACCAGGGGACAGCAGGGAGGGCAGGGACTTAGAGACAGGGAAGCAGGGCTAAGTTTGGCTTCTGGATGGACAGCCGCTCCAGAAACAGGTGAAAGGAGCAAAAGAAACAAAACACAGTCTTTCATTGTCTAGATAAGGGTGACCAACTCCGCCTTTTCAAACAGCAAGTTCTGCCTCCCCAGCAAACCGGGAGGGCTGGTCTCTCCGGAGATCGCTCCCACCAGCACCCATACATGCTACAGCTTCCCTCCTCTTCTAAAAACGTATTTGTTTTGGTCTTTTGTCTTTCTAGGGCCGCACCCGTGGCATATGGAGGTTCCCAGGCTAGGGGTCTAATCGGAGCTGTAGCCACCGGCCTAAACCACAGCCACAGCAACTCGGGATCCGAGCTGCACCTGCGACCTACACCACCGTTCAGGGCAACACTGGATCCTTAACCCATCGAGGTAGCCCAGAAATGGAACCTGTATTCTCATGGATACCAGTCAGATTCATTTCTGCTGAGCCATGACAGGAACTCCTAAAAACCCAAAATAAAACCCCTCTGCTCCTCTTTGCCCTGCCCTCGCACATGCCCCTCAGACGAGTTCTGAACACCCTGGCACTGTGGACGCCCTCTCACTGCCTCCGAGGCCCCTCCGGTCAGCTCTCACCTACCAAGGCCCCGACGGCAACACTCAATGGACTCAAGTCCTGCGGGGGCTTCTCCACCCTCCTGTTGGATCTGCAGCTGCTCCTTCTCCCCTGGAGCCCCCTCTTCTGCCCTCCAGGTCCCCTCCTCCTGGGCGCTCACCCCATCCCTCTAGCGTCTTCTCAGTCTCCCCTGCCCGACCCTCTTCCTCCTCTTGACCTCCGTCTGAACACGGGACGGCCAGGCCCCTCTCCTCCCTTCTCTTCTCTCCCTCCAAACCACCGCATGGGTCCTCACGCGGGCCTTTAGACCCCTTCCATGTAGATGACGCCAAAATTCCACCTCCAGCTCAGATCTGACCCTTGAACTCTAGACTGAACTTCACGTGGCTTCTCGACACCAGCACTCAAACGTCCAGCAGGCAGCTGACACTTAGAGTGTCCAAAGCCAGACTCCTGACCTGTCCTCCAGCCTCTTCCTCGGGTCCACCGTCTCGGGAAGTGAAGACGCTTTCAGCCATGAAACCACAGACTGTGCAAGCCCTGGTCACATCTTGCAAAGCTGTGCGTGGTCCCTGCTGCCGCCCTTGCTGCTCCAGCCCAGCGCACTGCACCCCAGTCACACAGCCCAGCCCTTTGGCCCTGGAATGCGGGAAGCACGTGCCCCAGCACCACCTCCCTCCTATCATTCAAGGCCTCTGCCCAACGTCAGCTCATCAGAGCCCTGACCCGACCAATCCAAAGACGTTGATCTCCTCCCTCCTCCCTGTCACCCCGTCCCCTGACCCTGCCTCATTTTTCCTCTCACCACCGTGGGCCCTGATGCGTCCACTCGACGACTGCTGGAAGGAAGCCTCACGAAGGCAGGGCCTTGGCTCTGTTCACTGCTGTACCCCATTCCCAGTCTGTACCTAACAGGCGCGCAACAAGGACCTGCCAAGGGAACGAGCTAACAGGTCAAGGACAAGCCCTTACATCCAGGGGGGTGCGTGGAACAGCCTCCTCAAAACGAACAAGTGACAACAGGCACAGAGGTGATGTTAAGCTGCAAATAAGGGATTCGCTCAGCCAAGGAGAAAGCCACACCGAGGACCGAGGAAATGATCAGGAAAGCCGCACTGTGCTCTCCCGGTGAGTTTCCTCGCCAGACGTGCTCTACCTCCGTCTCCAGGGTTAAGAGGCATTGGTAATAGGAGCTGTTTGGCCACCCACTCCCTACCTTGTTAGAGTATTTTGAGGCGGCCTCTATTTCTCTATAGACTGCCTTCTATGAATTCAAGGCCGCGTCGTCTCTGCGCATCCCGCCCAGACCCCCGAGTGCGTTTCTCCAACAGCACAGCACTGACCGTCCTCCTAACCCACCTCTCGACAAGGACAGCGGCCCCGGCTGGGGGAGGCACCAGTGCCGTGCTCCCAGACACGCGTGGCTCTCGGCCGGCCAGGAGGGTGCGACCCCATCAGACCAGTCGCCCTGGGCCTCCTGGGCCTCCCAGCCCCGCAGAGACTCAGGACTCAGCCAGAAAGGCAGGCCCAGGGCGACGGACGTGCAGCCCAGCACCCAGACCCCAGGAGGGAAGCTCGTCCCCCATCTGCTGGCTTCTAGTCCGTCCTCCACTCAGCAGCACCAAGGAGCGGCAACCTGATGCCCAGCATCCCTGGGCCTGGTCTCGGGAGAGCAGCATGTGCATGGCCCCTCCCAACGACGGAGCTGAGGCGAGGGCTGCCTCGACCCAGGCCTGCAGAAGCGTCCCTCAGTTCCTAGGTCACAGTTTCAGGGCCGGACGACCTTGCTTGTCTCCCGCTCAGCGCTTCCCTCCGCGTTAGCACAGCGTCCTTTATCTGACTTTGCCGTTCGCTGTGGAACCCACATGAGCGGTTTCTTGCCCAGGAGACAAGGCAGAATTCTTAGCAAAGACCCTCCGCAGGCCCTGAGCGGTGCTCCCTCCCTCCCTCTCGCTCTCACACACCCACACACTCACAAATGGATGAGGGGAAAAAGAAAACCAACCTGCTTCCTGGAGCTGGAAGTCTTGCATTTACCTAAGAGAGCTGGTGCTGCTTCCATCTTTGGAAAGCGAGAATGGAAAGAACAATGGGAAGGAAAAAAAGGTCGGGCAAGCGCATCCATTTGAAAAGAAAAGAAATGAGCCGCCAACAAGCAAAGAGGAGGGCCCAGCTCCTGGGAGGCCAAACTCCACCATGAATCCGGCAGTGGGCCGGGCGGGAAGCAGCGCCTGGCACTAAGCTGATCAGAGGCGCTTAGCTTCCCGGCCAACCTCGCCCATGAGGCCAGCCCAGGACCGCCGAGAGCGGAGCGCTCAGGGAGCTGGGGGAACTCACGTCGTCGTCCGAGTCTGCGCCTTGCATGGTGCCCACGATGCGCTTACTGGCTCGTCCTGCGGAGAACCAACACGTGAGGTTATGAAAACCCTGTGAAATAAGGCAGGAAATTGCATTCCAGATTTTTTTTCCTAGGGGTTCCGGTCATGGTGCAGCAGAAACGAAACCGACTAGCATCCATGAGGTTGCGGGTTCAATCCCTGGCCTCGCTCAGTGGGTTAAGTATCCGGTGTTGCCGTAAGCGGTGGTGTAGGTCCCAGATGCGGCTTGGATCCCATGTGGCTGTGGCTGTGGCTGTGGCTGTGGCTGTGGCTGTGGCTGGCAGCTGTAGCTTCAATTAGACCCCTAGCCTAGGAACCTCCATATGCCGCAGGTGGGGCCCTAAAAAGAAAAAAAAAACAAACAAAAAAAAAAAATGAAAAGGAGGAAAAGGGCAATAAAGTATAAGCACAACTCATGAATCAGAAAAATAAGTATTTATCCTGTAAATGTTTTTGGGGAAAAAAATCACTGAATCTCATTATTAGTACATAGGTAGTGGAACAGATGTGCTCTCTGTTGAAAAAAGAAATACACCCCCCTTTTATAGGCCAGTGTCACTTGTACTCAGATCTCTCTCTGAGCTTCAAAGAGTCAAATCATTTGGAGGTTCCACTGTGGCTCAGTGGCATAAGGAGCCAACGCTGACTCTGTGAGGACACAGTTTTGGGTTTGATCCCTGTCCGGATCCAGCACTGCCTCTATCTGCAGCCTAGGTCACAGGGGCAGCTCAGATTCAGTGTTGCTGTGGCTGTGGTGCAGGTCGGCAGGTACAGCTCTGATTCGATCCCTGGCCTGGGAACTTCCATGTGCCGTAGGTGTGACCCTAAAAAAATATATAAAAGTAAAATGTAAAATAATTTAGGATCACATTAGTTCATCCTTCAAAACACCAAGGATTCTCTAACTTGTTCTCATAACACCCAGGATTCTCGCTCAGAAATACTAAGCGATTCTTCACATCTCGGGGCGTCAGTGCTGCCTAGAGTGGCCTCTGCAAAAGCTCTGGGGCTACCCTTCCTGGGGGAGGCAGAGAACTGCATGCACATCTGAAGGCTGAGAAAGGGCACCTGTGAAAGGGCCAGGCCTCGGGGCGAGCAGCTCGGGCAGCTCAGAGGAGCTTGCTCAGGCCAGGGAAGACGGCCACCAAGAGCTGCTTCCGGACTTTCCCCGGGTCAGATAAAATGTAACTCTTGAGCTGTCTGAAGATCTTATTTAGTTTTTTGAAATAAACCCTGTGATTTTACTTCTGCAGGCTGAGTGGCCAGAGGGAGCAGTTAGGGGCACCAGCGCCCTTTGGAGGTCCTACTGAGCCACTCCCACACCTTTCCAGGGCCTAGGCTCCCAGCTGCAGAATGGGAGTCAAAACCTCTAATTTCTATTTATGCCATGAAGCTGCTAAAAGATTAAAAGGAACAAAAAGGAAATCAGAGGAGTTCCCGTCGTGGCTCAGTGGTTAACGAACCCAACTAGTAACCACGACGTTGTGGGTTCGATCCCTGGCCTCATTCAGTGGGTTAGGGATCTGGCGTGCTGTGGCTGTGGTGTAGGCCAGCAGCTGTAGCTCTGATTTGACCCCTTGTCTGGGAACCTCCATATGCTACAAGTGCGGCCCTAAAAAGATAAGAGACGAAAAAAAAGGAAATCAGAGCATCTAATTAGTCTATGAAAAAATGAAATGTAATAAATAAAAAACAGACAGGCTGAGAATGAGAGAAAGCAGTTAACAAGAGAAGTTACAATAAAATGAACCTCATGAATATTTTCTCAGGTCATTCTCCCAAGGCAACAGAAGTAAGAGCAAAAATAAACCAATGGGGGAGTTCCCGTCGTGGCGCAGTGGTTAACGAATCCGACTAGGAACCATGAGGTCGCGGGTTCGGTCCCTGCTCTTGCTCAGTGGGTTAACGATCCGGCGTTGCCGTGAGCTGTGGTGTAGGTTGCAGAGGCGGCTCGGATCCCACGTTGCTGTGGCTCTGGCATAGGCCGGTGGCTACAGCTCCGCTTCAACCCCTAGCCTGGGAACCTCCATATGCCGCGGAAGCGGCCCAAGAGATAGCAACAACAACAACAACAACAAAAAGACAAAAGACAAAAAAATAAATAAATAAATAAACCAATGGGACCTAATCAAACTGACAAGCTTTTGCACAGCAAAGGAAACCAAAAAAAACACAAAAAGACAACTTACAGAAGGGGAGAAAATAGTTTCAAACGATGCAACAGACAAGAGCTTAATCTCTAGAATATACAAGCAACTTATACAACTCAACACCCAAAAAATCAACCACCCGAATGAAAAATGGGCAAAAGATATGAACTGACCATTCTCCAAGGAAGACATACAGATGGCCAACAAGCAAATGAAAAAATGTTCAACATCCCTTATTATTAGAGAAATGCAAATCAAAACTATCATGAGATACCACTTCACACCAGTCATAATGGCCATCATTAATAAGTCCACAAATAACAAGTGCTGGAGCGGGTGTGGAGAAAAGGGAACCCCATACACTGTTGGTACAGCCACTATGGAGAACAGTATGGAGGTACCTTAGAAATCTATACATGGAACTACCATATGACCCAGAAGTCCCACTCTTGGGCATATATCTGGACAAAACTTTCCTTAAAAAAGACACATGCACCCGCATGTTCGCTGCAGCACTATTCACAACAGCCAAGACATGTAAGCAACCCAAATGTCCACTGACAGACGATTGGATTAGGAAGATGTGGTATATTTACACAATGGAATACCACTCAAAAAGAACAAAATAATGCCATTTGCAGCAACATGGATGGAACCAGAGACTCTTATACTGAGTGAAATTAGTCAGAAAGAGAAAGACAAATACCATATGATATCACTTATAATTGGAATCTAATATACAGCACAAATGAACGTTTCCACAGAAAAGACTTGGAGAACAGACTTGTGGCTGCCCGGGGAGAGAGGGAGGGAGCGGGAGCTTGGGGTTAACGGATGCAAACTATTGCTCTTGGGATAGATTTACAATGAGATCCTGCTGTGTAGCATTGAGAACTATGTCTAGATACTTATATTGCAACACCACAATGGGAGAAAAAGTATGTATACATGTATGTGTAACCTGGTCCCCATGCTGTACAGTGGAAAATAAATAACTAAATTTTAAAAATTAAAAAAATAAAATGAAGACTTACCACTTTAAAGTATTACGTACATAAAAATGCAATTGTGCTCCAAAATTTAACAGGTAGTAGATAAGAAATGTTTTAAAGGCAAATATAGGGCAATTTAGTAGTACCTATCAAAATAAAAATTTAAATAACCTTTGATCCAAGATTTCTAGTTTTAATGATGAAAACTCAAGAAACATTTGCAGATATGCAGAAAGATGTACATACCAGGAAAAGAGTAGAAATACTTAAATTGTCTATCAATATGGAATGTCCAGAGAAATTATGGGGAGAGATATGGAATACTATGCAGCTGTCAAAAAGAATGAAGCAGATTTAGAGTTTACTGACATGGGAAGAGTTCCAAGATATATAATAATCATTTTACAAAGCAAGTACAGAACCACACACACAGCCTGGTCCCATTTAGGTTAAAAAGCATTTCAGGTGGTTTTTGTGTCTGAGTCTGAGTGTGCCTGTGTGTTTGTGTGAGCACATATATATATGTGGAAAGGCAATTTGGCTGGACGGGCCCTCAAGCCACTGGCCACTGACCTCTCTACGGTAGGGAGTAGAACACGAGGAAGACCCTAAAGGAGCACCCACATTTATTTCTCATATTCTATTGCTTGACTCTTTTGTGGTGAGAAGACAACAACTAGAAGAACCCTTTGGTTTTTTAGCTACACCACCCATGGCACATGGAACTTCCTGGGCCAGGGAGCGAACCCTGAGCCACAGGTGCAGCAACCCCAGATCCTTAACCCACTGCACTGGACTGAGGATCGAACCCATGCTGCAACAGAGACAATGCCAGATCCTTAGCCACTCTGATACAGCCGGAACGCCTAGACGAACATTTTTAAAGGCAGAGATGCTCAGGGGTTCCCTCATGGCCGAGCAGTTAGGACTCAGCGCTTTCTCCACTGCAGCCCAGGCTTCATCTCTAGTCTGGGAACTGAGACACACACACCCCCTTTAAGCGGCTGTGCGATGCGGCCTAAGCAAAAACCGAAAAAAGGCAGATGTGCTCACATAATTCCCTCTTTGTGCATTAATTCTCTGACCACCAGGGATGTAGCTGAACTGAGAGCAGTCTGGACCCCAAAAGGGCAGAATTCACCTCAGTGGCAGTTGCCTCTGTGACAAGTACCAAGCCATAAATGAGGCCAGCTGCTCAGAGCCCCCAGGTGAGAGGACTAGCAGCAAAGATGCCCACCGGGCAGTTTAAGAGCCAAATCCTGGAGTTCCCGTCGTGGCGCAGTGGTTAACGAATCCGACTAGGAACCATGAGGTCGCGGGTTCGGTCCCTGCCCCTCCCTCAGTGGGTTAACGATCCGGTGTTGCCGTGAGCTGTGGTGAAGGCTGCAGAGGCGGCTCGGATCCCACGTTGCTGTGGCTCTGGCGTAGGCCGGTGGCTACAGCTCCGCTTCAACCCCTAGCCTGGGAACCTCCATATGCCACGGGAGCGGCCCAAGAAGTAGCAACAACAACAACAACAAAAAGACAAAAGACAAAAAAAAAAAAAAAAAACAAATCCTGATCAACGCCAGGGCAGTGTGCTTATGGGCCTGGAAACCAAGCAGCCCGGACCCAATCTTGGCCATCCCTGCCTGTGACAGGTACCTTGCATGAGCACCTCCACGGCCGTCCACGGCTTGGACAGCCGTCTCGCTTCCAGTTCACTGTCGGACTCGTTGTCCTCCTGGATGTCCATGTCCGAGTCGTCATGACCTGGCAGGAACACAAGCAGGTAAACAAAAGGGCAGCTCCTACCTCACCTCTAAGATGGCTCCTGTCCAACAAGGCTCTTGTGAAGAGCCATCTGTGCGCCTCGGCATGCCTCTCAAAAACAATTTGTCAGAGCAAGAAAGAAGCCGG
Organism: Sus scrofa; assembly: GCF_054392235.1. NCBI lineage: Eukaryota > Metazoa > Chordata > Mammalia > Artiodactyla > Suidae > Sus > Sus scrofa. The sequence continues at coordinate 45,148,223 of NC_139385.1, forward strand.
TCAGCCGTATCAGTCAGAAACACTCTTTCAGTATAGACGTTAAAAAGGGGACAAGCCAGCCCTCCAGGGAGCTGCACGTGCTTGGTGATTTGAGGGGGCACCCTGCTCTGCGCAGTTGGGCTGTGGTACCACAGCTCAAGCTCCTTGAGGATAACGAGGAAAAACTCAGCAGCTGCACCAGAACGAGCCTGGAGATGAGGGGGCGCCAGGCTAGCGAGGGCCTGGGTGGGCTGCCCAGGCGAGACGGCCGCCCGACCGGCGCAGGAAGCCGGGGCTCTGACCCTCCCCACCTGAGGAAGCCCACCCTAAAGATAAGGAAAGGCCATCCTCAACCAACAGCCGCTCGCTTTAACATCTTCAGGACGCCTCTGGAGTCTGCGGCAGGCTGAACACCACTCTCTAGTGGAAGCCCCCAGGCGAGTTCCCACGGCCCGGCCCGGCCCGACCTCGCTGGGCCCAGAAGGGACAGAGGATTCAGAAGGCGGCTCTGCAAGAATCTGCAGCCGCTGCGCTGATGGTCTGGAAGGAGCGTGACCGTCACCGACGAACACGCTTGGCTGCGCCCAATGAAATGGCAGCTGCGTCCGGCGGGGCACCCAGGGCAGGTCCTCTGGTCCCCCGGCCCGGAGGGGGACAGCCTGCACTACGGCCCGAAGGGGCCCACCTGGGAGCTGGAGAAATGTCAGCAAGAGCATCCTGCGAGGCCGCCAGGGCAACGGAGCTGACAGAAGCCGTGAGAAAATGTGATCAAACAGTAACACACGTTAATGACCATAAAATGAGATCACTATTCAGGAAAATGATGACATTAAATTCTCACCCCACACAATAAAAAGCAAATGTTATCATTACTTTTTTGTTTTGTTTTCTGGTTGTTGTTGTTGTTGTTTTCTTTTCTGGCGGCTCCCATAGCATGCAGGGATGGAACCCGAGCTACAGCAGTGACCTGAGGCACTGCAGTGACAATGCCAGGTCCTTAACCCACTGCACCACATGGGAACTCCTATCATGAGTTAAGACATTACTACAGGCAATTCAGGCTCCGTACCGCTTCCTCTTAGAACTCACAGCAACAGGCTGAGGACCAAGCATGTAAACTAAAGTTAAGGGGTGCGGTCATCGAAATCACCGAGTTGTCAGTGATGTGTTATAAATGAGTAGGGCCAACAGGAGTGCCAATATGATTCTACCAGGAAAGAACAGACTTTCCAAAAACGGTGCTGGGACAAATGGAGAGCCACATGCCAAAGAACGCGGCTGCACCCCTACCTCTGCACCATACACGAGAATTAACTCAGAGTGGGTCAGAGGCCTAAATGCAAAGGTTAAAATGTCCAAACTCCTAGAGGAAAACTCCTCGGGGTAAAACTGTGACCCTGAATTCGGCAGTGCCTTAAATAGGGCACCGAAAGCACAAGCAACAACAGCAACAGTAAACACTGATAAGCCAGACTTGATGAATAGCTTGTGCATCAAAGACAGAATCAACAAAGTGAAATGACAGCCTGGAGAATGACAGAAAATTTCTGGAGATCACAAATCATATAAAGGTCTAGCACCTAGACTATGTCACTCAGCAATAAAAAGATAACTCGACGTAAAGATGTGTCAGGGCCTTGAGCAGAGCTCTCCAAAGAAGATACACAAACAGCTAACGAGCAGATGAAAAGATGCTCCATTTCATTCGCTAGCACAAGAATTCAAACTATACCCACAATGAAATATACTTCATTTCCACCTCAACTACAGTCAGTTTCTGTTTAAGGTTATCTTTTATTATTTATTTATTTTTGGCTGCACCCATGGCATGAAAAAGTTCCCGAGGAGTTCCCGTCATGGCTCAGTGATTAACAAATCTGACTAGGAACCATGACATTGCAGGTTCAATCCCTAGCTTCTCTCAGTAGGTCAAGGATCCAGCGTTGCCGTGAGCTGTGTGTAGGTCCCAGACACAGCTCAAATCTGGCGTCACTATGGCATAGGCCAGTGGCTACAGCTCCAATTAGACCCCTAGCCTGGGAACCTCCATAAGCCGTGGCAGCAACCCTAGAAAAGGCAAAAAGATCAAAAAAAAAAAAAAAAAAAAAAGTTCCTGGGCCAGGGATCAAACCCAAGCCACAGGAGAGACAATGCTGAGTCCTTAACCACTAGGCCACCGGGGAACTCCAAGTTTATTTTATTCGTATGTTTTTTGTCTTTTTAGGGCTGCACCTGTGGAACATAGAAGTTCCCAGGCTAGGGGTCAAGTCAGAGCTGTAGCCACCGGCTGACACCACAGCCATAGCAATACCAGATCAGAGCCACGTCTGTGACCTATAGCACAGCTCACAGCAACGCTGGATCCTTAACCCATTGAGCGAAGCCAGGGATGGAACCTGCATCCTCAACGGATGCTAGTCAGATTCCTTTCTGCTGAGCCACGATGGGAACACCCAAGTTTCTCCTTTTAGATCAGCACTGTCTGATAGAAATATGCCAGCCCCAGATGCCATTTAAAATTTCCTAGTAACCACATTCAAGTGAAAGGGAAAAAGGAAATTACCTTCAATAATGTTTTATTTAACCCAACATATCTAAAATGTCACTTCGGAAAGAAAGCAATACAAAAAAATTATTAATGAGTCATTTTACTTTTCTCTTAAACGAAGTCTTTACAACCTCGTATATATCCTCCAGAAACAGTGCATATCCACTTGGACTAGCTAGCTTCCAAGAACACTTCAGAACACCAGCTCGGGGCCGGTGCTGACTGCAATTATCAGCCTGGAGCTTGCCGAGCACCTGTTCCATCGCTGCTGCTCTCACGGCTGCCCATCACCTGGCACGTAGAGGCAGGCAGCAAGTGTGTGAGAAACGCACGAACACCTGCTCTCCACTGAACGTAACAACAGAATCACAGCAAGGTTGCTCAGCTGCTTTCTAGAAATTCCTGGGTCATCTTCTAAATTCAGAGGATTCTTTTAAGTCCCTAGTGCTACAGCGTTTGACGGCTATAGAGGATACGGTTATAAATCTACCACCACCGACGAGGTTTAAAAGGATGATGGGAAAATGAAGAGCTATCCCTGATTTTTACTCAGGGCATCTGCCCAGAGCACTCCGCCTTTCCAGTCACTGGAGCATCTCGGGCACACTCCCACTTCTACTGACTCAAACTTCCTCTTCCTCAAACCCTTTACTCCAAACCCCAAAGACAAATGTGAAATGACTTCGCCTTCTTCAAGAAAAGACGGTATCTGGCAGTTCTCTTGTGGCGCAGTGGGTTAAGGATCTGGGGCTGTCACTGCTGTGGCTCTGGTCACTGCTGTGGCACGGGTTCAAGCCCTGGCCCAGGAATTTTCATATACCTTGGGTGCGGTCAAAAAAAAAAAAAAAAAAGAGCGAGATGTTATCTGTCAGATATGAACCCTTGAAGCACATGGCCCACCTTCCAGCTCATCTAATCGGCCTGAACTCAAGCCCTGTGTGTTCACATGCTGCCTCACTCAGGGAAATGCAGCCCCTCCCCTGGGCTCTGGCTCACAGCCTTTCTGGGACTTCCCTCATCTGGAACCTTCTTCTCCCCAAGGGAGAGATTTAGTCTCTGCAGGAGCAACTCCCCATGAGGTGTACCGTGACTCCGGTTTAAAACTAGGATTCTAGGCGTTCCCTGGTGGCCCAGCAGTTAAAGAATCTGGTGTTGTCACTCTTGCCGCTCAGGTCACTGCTGCGGTGTGGGTTCGATCCCTGGCCTGGGAACATATGCTATGGGCACAGCCAAAAAAATTTTTAAAGTTTAAAAATTTAAAAAATAAAAAAACTACATTCTATTACACCTGCTCCACGCCCCCTCGCCGACCTCCACGGCCTTTCGCACTGGCCTCAGCAGCCTGCTTGTCAGCTGTCTCCTAGCAGGTTGCCAGCATGTCAAACTGCTAAGGCAAGCGTCCCTGTCTGTCGTCCCCGCCTGTCCTCAGCGCCTGGGACAGACACTTGGTAAGGCTGCACTGGGCTCCATCAGCTGCGGGCACCGCAGCCTGAACGAGATGGCCTCCTCCAGCTCTGAGATCTGTTCATTCCCACCCCACATCCCTGTGTCTGTACCGCCAGATTCTTCTGCCCAGAGGAGTCTTTCACAGACAGGGGAAAGACCACGGGGTCTTCCTTGACTTCTCTCCTCTTCCGTATCCCACACTCTGGGCACTGTTCCCACACACACAGGCAGACAAGCAAAAAAAGACGGGACAGCGGAAGCGCAGGATGACCAGGCCTGAGAGTGGTTCTTCCTGAGTATTTCCCTAACTTCCCTGCTCACTGTGAACTGACGGAACGCTATCCTTCATTAAGCTGGTTTAAACCGGAAATCATTTTTCCAAAAACACTAAAGCACACACACGCACGAGACTCTCTGTCCTTTGTGAGATCCCAAACCTATGGATCACAAAGCAGGCCGAGTCCGGTGAGAAAGGCCTTGACAGGCTGGGCCGGGGGCAGCGCGGGATGCGGCCCACCGCCCGGGCCTCTTGGAAGGGGATAAACGGCAGGCAGGCTTATCCCTCAGGGCGGCGTCAGGCTCTCCTGGCGGACCTGGAACCACAGAGGTGAGCGGCTGCTCTGGCTAGAGAGGCCCTTGGCATTTTCTAAACTTGCCCCGGAGGGTCTCCCGGCAGTCCCTGCTCTCCTCCCAGACTTTCTGGAGACTCAGGGGAGAGGGGCACAGAACAACCGCAACAGGACGGAGACCCACGTGGAAAAGTCAGCGAGGACATGCCTGCTGTCCCAGGTACGCTGCCCTCACGCCTGAGAGAGCAGGTCACAACGGACAAGAGAAATGAGCAAGAGAAGCGGCTCTGAGGCCAAGCCATCAGCCCGACAGGGAGATGACCGCCACCTCAGTGACATTCACAGAAGGGCGCTAACCAGCCGCGGGAACCGTCCTTCCCAGCGTCTAGCGCGTGCGTGTAGGAGCCCCCTTTCCCCACGGGTGACAGCCCGGATGAACGACTGTGGGTCACTGGGGCCACGGGGCGGGGGTGTGCACAGCGGGGATGCTGCTGACAAGCACACGCACGTTCACTGCGCCCCGAAGCCTGCTGCCCTCAGATGGCCGGCACGTGAGGCGCCCACCAGGCCTCCAAGCGCACATCCGCTCTTGTGCATGATTCAAACCAACTGCATCATCCAAACAGGGGCGATGTGACTTCACTGGCACGAAGACCAAAGGTGCTTAAAAATGCCACGTAATCTAAAACAGGCTCTTGAGCTCCTGAGAAAATGAAAACGACACCTGATGTAAGACGCGTGAGAAAATGGCCGTTTGAAAATAAAGATACGTGTGCGTTTGCCCAGGCCAAGACCCACGCGGCCCGGACGAGCAGGCCGTTTAGGAGGCGCAGGCTTACTTCCGCTCTTGAGCAGGCGCTTCTCTTCCTCCTTCAGCTTGTTCTGCATCAGACGCAGGGTGTTCTCAGCTTCCTGCGGGACAGGAAAAGCAAGAGCCAGAGGACGGGACCCTTGGTGGACTGTTTGATGATTCTTACCGTTGGAGCGAGGACTGCAAAACGCGGGCAGAAGCAGCAAAGACTAAACTCCAGGAAGGGGAAGAACACGAACACCTCGTGCAGAGAGAGGCCCCAGAAGGGGCACCGCTGGCCCCAAATCCATGCTCCCCACCCCCGGCCCCCGACCCCTCCCTGCCTCTATAAACACTGACAACACGGAGACGCCCGCCGCATGCACCTGAGAGGCATGTGCACACAGGACAGAACGGGCCGCCCGCTGCTGAGTTAGGTTACAACATGTGCCCTGATGGCTATCAAGAAAGAGAATGAGGAGTTCCTGCTGTGGCGCAACAGAATTGGTGGCGTCTCTGCAGTGTAAGGACACAGGTCAATCCCCGGCCCAGCACAATGGGTTAAGGGTCTGACATTGCCACAGCCGAGGCAGAGTCCACAACTGTAGTTCAGATCTGACCCCTGGCCAGGGAACTCCATGTGCTGTGGGGCAGCCAAAAAAAAGAAGAAAGAGGAATTCCTGTTGTGGCTCAGCAGGTGAAGAATCCGACTAGTATCCATGAGGATGCAGGTTCAATCCCTAGCATGCTCACTGGGTTAAGGATCTGGCGTTGCTGCAAGCTGCAGTGTCGTGGATGCAGCTCAGAATGGGCATTGCTGTGGCTGTGGTGTAGACCAGCAGCTGCAGCTCTGACCTGACCGCCTAGCCTGGGAACTTCCATATGCCGCAGGTGCTGCCATAAAGAGGAAAAAAAATAAAAGAAAGAGAGAGAGAATGGGAGAGGAAACTGGCTTTTTAAATTTTTTTGTCTTGTCTCTTTAGGGCCGCACCCTTGACATATGGAGGTTCCCAGGCTATGCGTCAAATCGGAGCTGTAAGGACACAGGTCAATCCCCGGATCTGACGTTGCCACAGCCAAGGCATAGTCCACAGGTGTAGGTGTGCCAGGTGTGGTGTAGGTGTGCCAGGTGTGGTATAGGTGTGCCAGCCTACACCACAGCCACAGCAACGCAGGATCCAAGCCACATCTGTGACCTACAACCACAGCTCATGTCCACACTGGATCCCTGACCCACTGAGCAAGGCCAGGGATCCAACCCACATCCTCACAGATACTAGTCAGATTTGTATCTGCTGTACCCCAATGGGAACTCCGACTGTCATCATTTCTGATGTATTATTTTTATTTTTATTTATTTTTTTGGCCATGCCTGTGGCATGTGGACGTTTCCAGGCCAGGGAATGAGCCCAAGCCATAGCAACAACCCAAGCCATGGCAGTGACAACACCCAGATCCTTAACCAACTGCTCCACAAGGGACCTTCCTGAAGCAAGTTTTTAGATCTGTCCTCAGCCATGTTACATAACTTGTGGGACTCAGTACAAAACAAAATGCGCTTAAATATTACTAAGAATTTCAAGGCGTTCCCGTCATGGCTCAGTGGTTAACAAACCCAGTTTATATCCATGAGGACGCAGGTTCGATCCCTGGCCTCGCTCAGTGGGTAAAGGATCCAGCAGTGCTGCTGTGAGCTATGGTGTAGGTCCCAGCTGCGGCCTGGATCCTGCGTGGCTGTGGCTGTGGTGTAGGCCAGCAGCTACAGCTCCGATTCGACCCCTAGCCTGGGAACCTCCATGTGTCATGGGTGCGGCCCTGAAAAGACAAAAAATGAAAAAAAGAATTTCCAGACAGGTGACAGGAACATCATGAAAGCAAGCCCAGGCCCTTCTAAGCCTGGAGTTGTGTGTGACTGCACAGGTGACAGGCCAGCCTGTCTTACTGTCCTAACTGACCAAACTCGGGTGACAACCTACTCTCAAAGATTTGACAACCATGGAGTCCAGACCACACAACCAGAAAAGCAAAAGGAATCACATGAGCCATCTTTCGCCTGATCAGGGAGAACAAGCAACACCTGTCCTTTCCCAGCGACACTTCCACACCGAGGCGTCAGCACGTACAAAAGGACACCTCGGAAGGGGCCGCCTGCACGCAAGGCCGAGCGCTCACCTCAAACCTCTCTTGCTCCATCCTGTGATGATCCTCCAGTTGCTGCTCCAGACAAGCCAGATTGCGGAACTTCTCGAGATAAATGGCATACTGCTTTTGCAGTTCTTCCTCGATCTTTTCATATTCATCCATAAAGGCTGGCCTGGAACAAAACGAAATAAAATGGAAAGGTTAATCAAGAGATAAATAAACAGCAGCTTGAAAATGGTACTCAGGAGCTCCGCTGCAGTGCAGCAAAAACAAATCCAACTACGAACCATGAGGTTGAGGGTTCAATCCCTGGCCTTGCTCAGTGGGTTAAGGATCAGGTGTTGCTGTGAGCTGTGGTGTAGGTTGAAGACGTAGTTTGGATCTGGCATGGCTGTGGCTGTGGCGTAGGCCAGCGGCTACAGCTCCAATTCGACCCCTAGCCTGGGAACCTCCATATGCCGCCAGTGCAGCCCTATAAAGACAAAAGACAAAAAAAAAAAAAAAAGGAAATTGGTATTCAGAGATTCAGATTTCATCCTGGTTTTCTTTGAAAGCCTTTAATTAGAGAAGATTTTTCACTCTTTTAACTGTTTAAAGATAATTTGCTCTTTTCTCTTCCCTCCCTACAAAATGAAGATGATTTTTTTTAATCAAATATTAAGGTATGCTCTTTGTAAAAACTAGAAGTAATCCTGAAAGTATGAAGAATAAAATAAAAATCACTCATAATCCTATCACTAGGTATTAGCATTTAATATCTGATATACATCCAGACTCTTCTATGCATAGATATATATACAGAAATGCACTTTTTAACAAAATTTTAAGTCTATTACCTTAAGTGAACCGCTGCAGTCTTTTCTCACTCAATACGGCAGATTTCAATAAGTAGTTAAAAAATAATAGTACATTATACACATGACTGAAAATAAAAAAATTAAATATATGCATTATCTTAGTTGGGTGAAATATTCTGTCTGGATTCCAAAAATTAATCATTCTTCTAAAATAGGAATCATATGTCACTACAAATTAAAGGTAAGTTTTTAAATATAAAAATTTTATAAAATCATAACATAAAAACTTGTTTCTTTCAATTGGCTTGCGAATTACTTTTTTCTCTTATTATTGACCTTTTTTGTCTTTTTACGGCTGCACCCACAGCATATGGAGGTTCCCAGGACAGGGGTCCAACTGGAGCTGTAGCCACTGGCCTACGCCACAGCCACAGCAACCCAGGATCTGAGCTGCATCTGCGACCTACACCAAAGCTCATGGCCAACGCGTGGCTTGAGCAAGGCCAGGGATCGAACCTGTGTCCTAGTGGATGCTAGTCAGATTCGTTTTCGCTGAGCCGTGACAGGAAGTTCTCTCATTATTGATCTTAAAGGGAAACCTCTGTCCTTTTAAAAATATAAACAGGAGTTCCCTGGTGACCTAGTAGGTTAAGGATCTGGCATTATCACTGCTGTGGCTCGGGTCTGCTCCCTGGCCCAGGAACTTCCGTATGTCATGAGGGTGGCAAAAAAAAAAAATCTTTAAATAAAAACATAAACATATAGAGAATAATTTATAATCTTTTGGACTAGAGGAAAACAGAAGTTTTTCTACTAAAAAGATTTGATGGAATTTTCTGTTGGCCTACCAGGTTAAGGACCCAGTCTTGTCACTGCTGTTGCTCAGACTGCTGTTGTGGCGTGGGTTTGATCCTGGCCCAGAAGTTCCGCATGCCATGGATATAGCCAAAAAAAAAAAAAAAAAAAAGCACTCGAAAGGCAGAATTTTTCATGAGCTAAATCTGATGGTTCTGATCCAGAGGCAGAAGGGGTATGGGCTTGCCATTGCTTTGGAAGAAGTCTCTTTATCTGGCTGGCCCATGGCATATGGAGTTCCAGGGCCAGGGATCAGATCTGAGCCACAGTTTTGACCTATGCCACAGCTGCAGCAATGCCAAATCCTTACCCCACTGTGCTGGGCTGCAGATGGAACCTGCAACCCAGCGCTCCAGAGACACCGCCTAACCTGTTACACCACAGCCAGGAATTCCAGGAAGGAGCCTTCAGGCTCCCTGGGTTATTATCTGTTGTCCCCAGGTGCTGCCTTCCAGCAGATTTCAGTGTGGGGCAGCCACAAGCATTTCAAAAATGCAAGACCCATTCAAACTGAATGCAGCAGCTGGACAAAGTAAGGAGCAAAGGGAGAGAAATAAAGGAAGAATAAAAAGGGAGGAAAAGCAACAGAGCAAAGCAAGGAGGGCACAAAACCTGGTGGGGGGGCAGTTGGGATGGGGGAGGAGTGGCAGGAGGGGGAGGAGGGGGAGATGGGGGGAGAGAGCACATGTGAAAGGGAAACCCAGAAGAAAGATGAATTACTGGTGATGAACTTGAAGTCTAAAATCTCCTCAGACCAAGAAATGGGAGTATGTCTGTTTCCACCGAATACACAGCAGACACAGATCGCAGGAGCCAGGCCTTATATAACTCTCGCCATCTGGACTCACTTACTTTGCCTCTCGTTCCAAGGAGCTACAAAGGCTTGAAGGGAGGTTCAAGAATTATAAGCAGTTTTCCAGACATGCTGAGAGCAGTAATGCCAACAAGGCAGCAGTGTGCTTGCTGGAACAAGAAACCCCCGCCCCCCCGGCCGCCTCCAGAGGAGCCATCGCAGGCGAGGCTCTTCCCACTGCGCAGGTTCAGAGACAGACAGTATCTACCTGACACTCTGCAGGGTCTGGAGTCGCTTCCGATTTCTTTCCAGCTCTAATTTCCTCTTCTCAATTTTGGCTTCTAAGTTAGCTTCGTCAGAGGCCACGTTATTGAGCAGGTCTTTTGTCTTCTGGACCTGCGCCTACATTAAACAGGAAATGCATGAGTCACAGGTGCCCATAAGGACCTCAACCTTCCATATGCCGCAGGTGCAGCCCTAAAAAGACGACAAAAAATAAAATAAAATATACAATTTATACGAAATAATTTTTTAAAAATATAGGAGTTCCCATTGTGGCTCAGCAGTAACGAACTTCACTAGCATCCATGAGGACACAAGTTTATCCCTGGCCTCACCCAGTAGGTTAAGGATCCAGTGTTGCCATGAGCTGTGCTACAGATTGGCAGCTGCAGCTCTGATTCAACCCCTAACCTGGGAACTTCCATATGCCACTGGTGCAGCCCTAAAAAGACAGACAGACGGAGACAGAAGGAGAAAGGAAGAAAGGAAGAGAGAAAGAGAGAAAGAACGAACGAAAGAAAGAAAAAAATAGTAATAAAGGAGATCTTGTACTTTCTCATCCCAGCTCTGGAATCAGCCCCTTCTTCCCAAGAGCCCTGGGTCCTCTGTGTGGAGAATGGCATTTAGAAGCCAAGACTTGGGTGCTAGGTATGCTCGGAGCTAAGAAATGCATGAATGACCACTTCACGCTGGTCAGAATGGCCATCATTAAGAAGTCTACAGATGACAGATGCTGAGAGGGTGTGGAGAAAAGGGAACCCTCCTACACTGTTGGTGGGACTGCCAACTGGTACAACCACTATGGAAAATACTAAGGAGGTTTCTCAGAAAACTAAATATAGAACGTCCATATGATCCAGCAGTTCCACACCTGGGCACCTATCTGGACAAAACTACAATTCAAATAAATGGAGTTCCTGTCATGGCTCAGTGGTTAACGAATCCGACTAGGAACCATGAGGTTGCGGGTTTGATCCCTGGCCTTGCTCAGGGGGTTAAGGATCCCGTGTTGCCATGAGCTTTTGTGTAGGTAGCAGATGCAACTCGGATCCCGTGTTGCTGTGGCTCTGGCGTAGGCTGGCGGCTACAGCTCCGATTAGACCCCTAGCCTGGAAACCTCCATATACCACGGGAAGCGGCCCTAGAAAAGGAAAAAAGACCCCCCCCCAAAAAAAAAAAAAAAAAAAAAACATGCAAGTTCCCACTGTGGCGCAATGGGATCAGGGGTGTCTCTTAAGTGCCAGGTTGCAGGTTGGATTCCTGGCCCAGTACACTAGGTAAAAGGATCCAGCCTTGCCACAACTGTGACTCAGATCTGATCCCTGGCCCGGGAACTCCATGTACCTCTGAGCGAAAATTAAAAAAAAATACATGCACCCTATGTTCACTGCAGCCCTACTCCCAACAGCCAAGATATGGAAACAACCTAAATGTCCATCGACAGACGAATGGATTGAAACGACATGGCACAAACATGTGCACAATGAATACTACTCAGACACAGAAAAAGAAGGAAATGACGCCATTTGTAGCAACATGAAAGCAACTGAAGATTATCATACTAAGTGAAGTTAGGAAGAGAAAAACAAATACCATATGATATCACTTATATGTGGAACCTAAAATATGGCACAAATGAACCTATTTACAAAAGAGAAACAAGCTCAGACATAGAAAAGAGACCCATGGTTGCTAAGGAGGCAGGGGCAGGGAGTGGGAGGTTGGGGTTGGTCATTGCAAACTAGTACATTCAGAACGGAGAAGCATCACGGGTCCTGGGGTAGAGCACAGCGAACTCCATCCAGCCTCTCGGGATAGAACATGACAGAAAGTAACACAAGACAGGGACTACGCAAATATGTACGACTGGGTCACTTTCCTGTCCTGAAATTGGCACAACATTGTAAATCGTCTGCCATATAAATAAATAAATAAATAAAAATAGAGCCCCCTATCATGGGCTGGAAGAAAGAAAAAAACCTAATAAACTACATTTTGAAAATGTGGAAAAAAATGTAAGAAAGTGTGTATGGATGCGCATGTGTTTGTACACAAACACGTCTTACATATGCTCCACATCCACAGACGTACTGCAAAATTTACTCCCACATCTATCTGTCGAAAACCATGTATTTAACCAACACCTCCTGTTTCAGGGTTCTCTCTAATTTTTCCCTTTTCGCGGTTGTAATTCCTTTTTCCAACAGTGAAAACCACGGCTTCTGTGAACTTTAATGTACTTACAGTAAATCAACACTTTTTTTGGCTTTAGGGCCGCACTCGTGGCATATGGAGGTTCCCAGATGTCGAATTGGAGCTGTAGCTGGTGGCCTATACCACAGCAACGCCAGATCCTTAACCCACTGAGTGAGGCCAGGGATCAAACCTGCATCCTCATGGATACTAGATAGATTTGTTTCCACCGAGCCATGAGGGAAACTCCAAATCAACTATACTTTAATAAAAAAAAGTTTTTCTTATTTATGTGACCAATTTGCCTCTATACACCCAATCTCCCATCTCAGCTGCCCTGCCTTTCTCACCCTGCTGCGGCTCTGACTCCCTGGACTGGGCTGCCCAGGGAGTAAGTATGACCATAGTATGACAAGAGTATTATCAACCTCAGGATTTTGTACAACTCTCAGCAAATTATTTTATACCTACTCCTCATTTACACAAGGACCCCTGTTGTGTCTGCTGAATAAAATGAATCTCTACTAGTGACTCAATACCTACTAAGTGCCAGAGATGCTATATGACACACAGTCAGACTGAATGTTTAGGAGGACCCTGGTGGACATGGCCACTGCCCCCATTTTACAGATGAGAAAGGTGAGGCACAGAGAGGTTAAGTAACTTGCCTCAGATAACACAGAGGGATTCAAACACAAGCAGTCTGAGTCCCTGCCCCCACAACTACGTGATTTGCAAATGAATGCTTTAGATGAGATGAGCGGGTGATAACTGATCATGGGTGAGGAGTAGAGGCTGCTGATCACTCTATTTATTATAGCGCTGTCTGGAATTGAGAAAATATGGAAATCATTTCAGTGCCCAGCAGTGAGAATCTGGTTAAATAAGATGAGAGAGGAGTTCCTGTCATGGCGCAGTGGTTAACAAATCCGACTAGGAACCATGAGGTTGCCGGTTCGGTCCCTGCCCTTGCTCAGTGGGTTAACGATCCGGCATTGCTGTCAGCTGTGGTGTAGGTTGCAGACACGGCTCGGATCCCGCGTTGCTGTGGCTCTGGCGTAGGCCGGTGGCTACATCTCCAATTGGACCCCTAGCCTGGGAACCTCCATATGCCGTGGGAGCAGCCCAAAGAAAGCAAAAAAAAAAGGAAAAAAAAAAAAAAAGATGAGAGAGTCAGGGCTCCCACTGTGGCTCAGTGGGTTAAGAAGCCGATGTAATCTCTGTGAGGATACTTGATCCTTGGCCTTGCTCAGTGGGCTGAGGATCTGGTGTTGCCAAAAGCTGCTGCGTAGGTTGGCAGCTGCAGCTCCAATTCATCCCCTAGCCTGAGAACTTCCATATTCCACAGGTGTGGCCTAAAAAAAAAATGAAGAGTCCATAAAATAGGATCTTTATTAAAATTACTGAAGAATTTAAAAGAATTATTAAATGAATAAAACTGATAAGTCTAAGTAACATGAGAAAATGTTATTTATATTGAATGGAAAAATACATTGAATGGAAAAATAACAGCAAGTAACCTAGTTCTAGGTTAAATTCTAAATTTGTAAAATTGTAAATTTGTAAATTTGTAAATTCTAAATTTGTAAATTTGTAAATTTAGAATTTAGGAGTTTCCGTCGTGGCAGAGCAGAAACAATCCGACTAGGAACCATGAGGTTTTGGGTTCGATCCCTGGCCTCACTCAGTGGGCTAAGGATCCCGCATTGCCGTGAGTTGTGGTGTAGGTCGAAGACGTGGCTCAGATCTGGTGTTGCTGTGGCTGTGGCCGGCAGCAATCGCTCCAATTAGACCCCTAGCCTGGGAACCTCCATATGCCGCGGGTACGGTCCTAAAAAGACAAAAAAAAAAAAAAATTTAAAAAATTAAAAATAAATAAATAAATAAATTTAGAATTAAAAATTTTTCTCCTTCCCACTAACATATCTCTTATTTGTTACTAGGAGTAGGCTGTTCTGCCTTGTAGAGCCAGGAATAAATATTTTCAAGTCCTAAGCGCAAAACCATTAAATAAATGCAAAATAATCTTACCAAAATATCTTTTATTGCAATTCTCATCACTTTCTCAATCTCATTTATTTCCAGAGGTCTGGCAATTGCTTCTGTTCTCAGTTCCTATGGGAAACAATGAAAAGATTGTATATTTTTTCAGAAGAGGAATTCTCAAAACCAATTCCCAGATCTAGATATGGCTTAAGGACTGGTTCTCGAAAGTTCCACTACAGGAGTTCCCGTCATGGCACAGCAGAAATGACTCTGACTAGTAACCATGAGGTTGCAGGTTCGATCCCTGGCCTCACTCAGTGGGTGAAGGATCTGGCATTGCCATGAACTGTGGTGTACACTGTAGACATGGCTCAGAGCCGGCATTGCTGTGGCTGAGGTGGAGGCCGGTGGCTACAGCTCCAATTTGACCCCTGGCCTGGGAACCTCCATATGCCTTGGATGCAGCCCTAAAAAGCAAAAAAAAAAAAAAAATTCCATTACAATGTGGATCTCTGACACAAACACACTTCCTCCAAGTGTCTCCTGCAATCCTTCTGCCAACCTGGCGTCTCCAGAGCAGGAGGCCCTCCTTTCCAGCCAGAGGCCTCCTGTCCCCTGACACCATGGGAAACTGAACTTACCATCCAAAATCTAAAATCTTGTCTCCCAAATGTGCCTCTTTACCTGCATTCCATTCAGGGAACCCCCAAACCAAGTGCAGCACAAAACTGTAACCAATGAGAAGCAGCACCTGGGCCCTGCCGGTAGCACTAAAAGGAACCACCAAGGGGGCACAGGGCCTACCCATCAGCACTGGGAACTTCTGAGACAGAAGTTTTCTGCCCTAAAGAGACGGGAAAAAAAAAAAAAAAGAAAACCCTCCCAAAGCCCAAGTCACATTTTGGACTCGTAGTTTGTGAAGATCCCCTGATGAGTCCACTGGGCAGCCAGATTTGGGTCCTGCAGGTGCAGAAAAGCATTTTGTTGGGAAGAAAGCTGAGGCTGAGTTCGTAGGGGCAAGCAGCATGGGCACAAGGAGGCGGCAAGCACGGATGTGCCATTCCTGAACTAGATGGCAGAGTGTAAGAAACGGAGAGCGGCCCGCCAGAAGCAGGACCAGCAGCGAACAGTGTGCGGATTACTTTTCCACACGGGATCTCATTTAGCCACGTACAGTTTAATAAAATCAGAAGCTCAGGGAAAGAGAATTGGAAGAGAAACCTTGGAAACCTGCTTCGAGAAGGAGGTGACCCAAGTCCCTGGACACCACTCACCCTCAGCTCCACCTCCTTGCCCAGCAAGTCGTACAGAGACGCTCCTTTGGAAGTGATTTCAGAAGCAAGCTGCCTGGCAGCTTTCAAATCTGCAATCTGAAAGGAAAATGGCAGAAACAGAAACTTCAGAGACAGGTTTTAGGCCCCGAGAGAACCAGTGTGCTCACATCGCCACCACTTCCGACCGGATGCCCGACTCACTTGACTACTGAGCGTTTTCCACCAGATGCACGGCCTGCAGCAGAGAACCCCCTGGGGCTGGGGGGGGGGGCTCTGAAAACCCCAAGTCGGGTCAAGGGTCCTCTGCAACCAGGAGGTGGGGGCTGGCGTGCTTCCTGCTTGGACTGGGTCACAGCAGGGGAACGCTGGCAGTGGTGCGGTGACCAGGGAGGGGCACAGTGTGACCGCAGACTCCAGATGCCTGTTTGCCGCCCCCATTCTCTGCCCGAGACGGCGCGTCACGGGGCTGCCAGGGGCCCCTGCGAAGGGCGCACCGCAGGACCGGCTCCACGGCCAAGGCGACAGTGGTGGCGATTGAGCACCCACCCACAGGCTTCTCTCTCAGGGTCTGCACATCACACTCTCTCCCTCGAACACGCAGCTTTTCCAAAGAGCCCTGACAAACACGCCACATCCCCGTGCCCTCTCCGCTCTCCCCCGACGCCGAGTTCCCAGCCCCTTCATCTCCAAACCACCAGCGAGAGCTCCCTCTTCACTCCCGGCTGATGATCCCACGCCCACAGCTCCGGCGGCCGCCACCTCCTCGCCAGGAACGGGCCGCCTCCTGTGCCCCAAGAGCAGGAGTCTTACCGCCCTCCCTGCAGCGGAGCAGAGCTCAGCCCCCCGCCTCTCACGCTCCCCTGGGCTCCTGCTTGGACAGACGCCGCCAAGTGAACGCGTCCCAAACCCAGCGCTTCCTCTTTCCTGCCCAGCCTGCTCCTTCCCGGCTCCTCGATCTCAACAGCCACTTCCCCGGGCCGGTTCCGCAGTCACCTCGCCCATTCTCGGGGTAAAACCACTTAAATTCAACCTGAAAGGCAGTTCCTCGAGGGCGCTAGTGCCATGGGATGAGCAGCCACCTCACCGTGTGCCACAGGCGCCGAACTCACCCCCACAGAAGGCGCCACGAGACCCGGCTGCTTAGGCCCTTCCCCGTGTGGTCTGCTTGCTTTCAACCCACGCGCAGTCCCGCAAGATGGACCTGCAAGACACTGCCCTGCCCTCTGGCCACTTCCTTCCACTGAGCAGCCTGGCTCCTGGGTGGGCTTCTGCGGCCTGACGAGCCAATCCCAGAGGCCTCCCCCGGCAGCCTCAGGGGGACCCCCCAAGCCCAGTGCCCTGCGGGCTCTGAAGCCTCAGAGCTGCAGGCAAGGACCCAGGAGCGCCACCGGTCATGCTCTGGTGGAGCCCCGCTTTCCCAGGTCCCCTCGGCGCTTCTGCTGAGGCCTCCTCATGGAAGGCGAAGAGGAAACTCGGGGACACTCTTCCCACTGCTTCACTGCCCACTACATTGCACCCCGCAGCCCGCTTAGGGCACAGGTCTAGAAACTCCGGCTTCGTCCCTTGCTTACGTCGGGCGCTTTTGGCCTGGGGCTTCATTTTTCTTTTTCCTCTTATGGCAGCACTGGCGGCACATGGAGGTTCCTCGGTCAGGGGTCAAGCCACAGCTGCAGCTGCAGCCTACACCACAGCAACACCGGAACCGAGCCACATCTGCGACCTACATGGCACTCTGCAGCACTGCTGGATCCTTAACCCACTGAGCAAGGCCAGGGATCCAACCTGCATCCTCATGGAGACAATGCGGGTCCTTAAGCCACTGAGCCATAACAGTATCTCCTTAGCTTGCTGCTTTAATGGAGTCCTGGCAGCTCTCTCCTCCTCCAAGCTCAGCTGAGGGCATGACACCCACTCTGCTCAGAGGCACCGTCACCTGCTGTCTTGCAAGTCCCTCTGCTTCCGCTTTCGCTGCCCCTTCAGTCTGATCTCAAACCAGCAGCCAGAGTGACCCTCCCAACATGAAAGTTCAAGTCACGTACCTCTTTGCTCAAAACTCAATGATTTCCCCTGTCAAACTGTTGACAGTGGCTTTCCAGGGACAACAGGGTCTGTCACTGTCCCCCCAGCTCTCCTCACACACACACCCGCCTCTCCACCTGGCATTTCCATAAACACGCACGGCACCCCTTCCACAGAGGGGCTTGCTCCTTCCCTCCCTCAGATCTCTGCTCACAAGAGCGCCCAAGCCCTGAGGCCGCCCTCGCTCCGTCTTCAGACGCCTCCCCAGCCCCTGTCTGCCCCCAGCCCCGCACACTCAGCCCACCTGACCCGACACTCGCCGTGCTTTGGGGTTTACAGTCTGGCTCCCCCGACCGAGCCTCGGCAACAGAGGATCCCTGTCCTGGTTGTTCAGGCCTGTGTCCCCAGCGGTGGAACAGGGCCTGGCAGACTTGGCTTTCAACAGACAATCGTATTTAATGTCCTTTCTGTTTTTATCCAAAAGCGATGAGCACAAAACGGACAAAGAGCCCTCAGTCAAGGAGTAAGGAAAGGAGGGGTGCCGGCTGGGACGTTCCATTTCGGAGTCTGAGAAATAAACCCCCATCCCCCTCGCCAAGCCTCGCGAGGTCCTCACCTTGGAGCCCAGGTCAAACTTGAATTTGCTGACATCGCCCTGGCCCAGGCTGGAGCCCTCCAGGCCCTTGGTCGTCATGGCGCTGTACAGCACGGAGGCGATCTTCAGGAGCTCTTTCACCGCGTACCCGTCTGCTTGATAGAGCTTCTTAGTGTTGAGTTTTATATGTGCCTTGGTGGCCTGTTTTCAGGTCGGGGACAAAATTTAAGACCCTTTTCAGGTAAAATCGAAACCAAATTCCATGCAGGTCATTAGAAAATATCTCTGCCAACAACTGCAACATAACCAAATCATGTGGAATCAAACTTTCAAGTTGGTCATACGCTGCAAGTATGTAAACCGATACAACCTTCACAGAGGACAATCTGGTAAATGACAGCAAAATTTAAAATGCACACAGCTTTTGACCCAGCAGGTTTTTTTCGTTTTTTTTTTTCTTTTTTTGCTTTTTAGGGCCATACCCACAGCATACGGAGGTTCCCAGGCTAGGGGTCCAATCGGAGCTACAGCAGTTGGCCTATGCCACAGCCATAGATAGCAATGCAGGATCCGAGCCACATCTGCCACCTACACCAGAGCTCACAGCAACACTGAATCCCTGACCCACTGAGCGAGGCCAGGGATCGAACCCTCATCCTCACAGATCCTAGTTGGATTCATTTCCGCTGCACCACAATGGGAACTCCTGACCCAGCAATTTCAATCCTAAGAACTTATGCTAGGGAGCTACAGATACTTACAAACAAAATGACATGTATAGCTTTGTTTAGTTTTTTTTTTTTTACTTTAAAATTTTTTTTTCTTTTTTTTGTTTTTTAGGACTGCACCTGGGGCACATAGAAGTTCCCAGGCTAGGGGTCAAACTGGAGCTACAGACGCCAGCCTAAGGCACAGCCACAGCAACGCGGGATCCAAGACTTGTTTGCAACCTACACCACAGCTCACGGCAACACTGGATCCTTAACCCACTGAGCAAGGCCAGGGATCGAACCCACATCCTCACGGATCCTGGTCAGGATTGTTAAGCACTGGGCCACAAAGGAACTCCTTTGTTTTGTTGGGGGGGTTTTTTAATGATTTTTATTTTTTCCATCATAGCTGGTTTACAGTGTTCTGTCAATTTTCTACTGTACAAGCAAGGTGATCCAGTGTGGATGAAGAAAACAGGGCCTTAAGCCTCACGCGTGAGAGCACGTAGCTGGAATAAGGAAAGAGGATGGAGTGTAGAGGTCGTGGAAAACTAGGACCTCTTCTTGGAATGCCAAGAAGGTTGTGCTAGGGAAGAACTGCAGACAGTTAAGGTCTATGAGCCCTTTGAGCGGAAGAGCAGGCCTGCTCTAAGGTTAACGCGTGCCTTCCTGAGATAAGACCTGACGCCTGTTAGAACAGACCTTGCCTGGCTCCTGGGTTTAAATCATTGTTTCCTCTAGGCTGGCAAGCCTCATCATTAGCCGCTTCACGAATTTTGCTCCCCATGCTTCTGCTCGTATCCCTCGTTTACATTCTCAATAAAAGGCAAACCCTGAGTCTGCTCGGGGCTCTTGGTTGCTACAGCACTGGCTGTCGCTGTGTCTTCTTCGAGATGATCTCCAGGCATAGCCTAGATTCTGATTGTCGCACATGACGACAATCCAGTCACACATACACATGTACATTCTTTTGCTTGTTTTGTTTTTTAAATGGCCACATCCACGGCATCTGGGCCAAGGACCTACCACGCAGCTGTAGCTATGCTGGATCCTTTAACCTACTGTGTGGACTGGAGAATCGAACCCATGCCTCTGCAGCGACCTGAGCCACTGAGGTCAGATACTTAACCTAGTGTACCACAGCAGGAACTCCTATAGTTTTTTTACTTTTTTTGTCTTTTCTAGGATCGCATCCACGGCATATGGAGGTTCCCAGGCTAGGGGTTGAAACGGAGCTGTAGCCACCGGCCTACGCCAGAGCCACAGCAACTCGGGATCCGAGCCGCACCTGTGACCTCCACCACAGCTCACGGCAACGCTGGATCCTTAACCCACTGAGCAAGTGCAGGGATCGAACCCTCAACCTCATGGTTCCTAGTCGGATTCATTAACCACTGCGCCACAACGGGAACTCCAGTTTTTTTATTTTTAATTCACTTTACTGAAATACAGTTGATTTACAACATTGTATTAATTTCTGCGGGAATTCAGCAAAGGAATTCAGCAAAGGAATATATATATATTCTTTTTCATGTTCTTTTCCATTATTACAAGATACTGAATACAGTTCCCTGTGCTATGGAGTAGGATCCTGTCCATCCATCCCATACATACTAGCTGCATCAGCTAACCCGACTCCCAATCCTTCCCTTCCCCATCCTCCTCCCCCTTGGCAAACACAAGTCTATGTACAGGTTATTTGTTATAGGCTTGTTGCTAAGAACAAAAGCTACAGACAACCTAAATGCCTAAATGCCTACCACATACATCAGTTACGGTATAAACATGCGAGCAGTACTACTCAGGTGTAAGAATGAAGAACTTCCATCTGCATTTGAAAACATCTCCAAAATGTACTGTTTCATGAGGAGTCTAAACTGTGGTGTATAGCATGCCACCACTTGTGTACGAGGAATGAAAAAGGTACATGCTCTATTTGCTTAAATATGCCTAAAGAACTCTGAAAGACATTAAAACTAGTGATGACTCAGAATGAAACCGGAACAATGGCAGATTTAGAAAGTGATTTATTCTCTATCATTTTAAGTACTCATGAGGATGTGGATTCTGTCCCTGACCTTGCTCAGTGGCTTAAGGATCCTGTGCTGCTGGGGCTGTGGTGCAGGCTGGCAGCAGCTTCGATTGGGCCCCTAGCCTGGGAACTTCCATATGCCACATATTAGTCCCGCCCCCTCCAACCCTGAAAAAAAATTTTTTGTTCAATCCCTGGCCTGGGAACTTCCACATGTTGTGGTTGTGGCCAGAAAAAAAAAAAAAAGGAAAGAAAGAAAAATGAGCCATAAAATATATTACCTATTCACAAATAATAATAATTTTTGTTTGTTTGTTTGTTTGTTTTTTGCTTTTTAGGGCCACACCTGTGGCACATGGAGATTCCCAGCCTAGGGGTCCAGTTGGAGCCGTAGCCACCAGCCTACGCCAGAGCCACAGCAATGCAGGATCCGAGCCGTGTCTGCAACCTACACCACAGCTCATAGCAACACCGGATCCTTAACCAACTGAGCGAGGCCAGGGATTGAACCTGTGTTCTCATGGATGCTAGTCAGATTCGTTAACCACTGAGTCAAAAGGGGAACTCCTAAAATTCTTTTGTTTTGTTTTTGTCTTTGTGTCCTTTTTAGGGCCACACCTGAAACATGTGGAGGTTCCCAGGCTAGGGGTCTAATTGGAACTGTTGCTGCCAGCCTATACCACAGCCACAGCAAAGCCAGATCCAAGCCACATCTGCGACCTACACCACAGCTCACGGCAATGCCGGATCCTTAACCCACTGAGCAAGGCCAGGGATCAAACCCGAAACCTCATGGTTCCTAGTCAGATTCGTTTCCGCTCTGCCACCACAGGAACTCCCTAAAATTCTTAAATAATGAATTAAAAAAACAAACAAACCAGAGTTTCCGTGTGTCTCAGTAGGCGAAGGATCTTACACTGTCACAGCAGTGGCCTGGTCCACTGCTGCGGTACAGGTTTGAGCCCTCGCCCAAATGCTTCCACATGCCATGCGCACAGCCAAAAAAAAAACCCCAGAAAACTCGTGGTGAAATGGCTTCACAGAAATCTGATAACAGAGTGTGTTTAGAAACTTGAAAGCAACCCTAACTGGGTCTCATCTCGTCCTAAGGTATTTGATTTTACAATTTCATCAAGTAACTGTGAACGAACCATGAACTGGGCAACGGCCTTAATGAAGAAAACACGGTCTTGTTCAGTGTCAACATCAGAAGGGATGTCGGTCTGAGGTTCGTACCTGTTGTAGAGAAAGAGAGAAGACACGAATGAAGGAGAAAATCCACAAGAGAGAAAGCAAGGCAGCTCAGAGAGGGTGGATCTGCAACAGGAAGCTCTGAGGCCCCAGCTAAGGTAGTGAGAGTAAGCGAGCCTTCAAAAGCAACAAAAACACCGAACTTCCAGGCGAACAAATCCTCACC
This sequence comes from Sus scrofa, assembly GCF_054392235.1. Classification (NCBI taxonomy): domain Eukaryota; kingdom Metazoa; phylum Chordata; class Mammalia; order Artiodactyla; family Suidae; genus Sus; species Sus scrofa. Next base: position 45,170,650 of record NC_139385.1, read on the forward strand.
TAAAAAGAGCGGTGACAGATTTCAAAAGCCAAATTTGGAGCTCAGCTTACAAAATTAAATCTATCTCAGATTTTAAAGTTTAATTAAAATAATCAGAACTAAGAGTTCCTGCCGTGGCTCAGTGGAAACAATTCTGACTCGCATCCATGAGGACGCAGGTTTGATCCCTGGCCTCGCTCAGTGGGCTAAGGATCCGGTGTTGCCATATGAGCTGTGGTGTAGGTCGCAGACATGGTTCAGATCCCAAGTTGCTGTGGCTGTGGCGTAGGCCATCAGCTACAGCTCCGATTCAACCCCTAGCCTGGGAACCTCCATATGCTGCGGGTGCGGCCCTAAAAAGACAAAAAAAATTAGAACTATTAATCTGGCCAACAGCCCCTGTCCAGCAGAGCTGCAGAGTTTCTTGCCTTGAGTTATGGATGACACACCAGGGGTCAGGAGACAGCAGCCCTTGGCCTCTTTCTGTACAGCCTGCAAACTAAGAAGGGTTTTTTACATTTTTTAAGGTTTAAAAAAATTAAAATGCAAGAAATAACACGACAAAGATGTTATGTAGCCTACGACACCTGAAATATTCACCATCTCCTTAACTGAAAAGCTTGCCAACCCTCAATCATATTAGATTTCTCACACAAGATGAAATCTGTATTATTTCTAACCCATGTATTCATCAGAATGTGCAAGGAGGTCCTGAAGGTGGGGGGATGAAAGGGAGCTCAGACTACCACCCTAGTGTCTGCTTCCTACTGAGGAACAGTCTCCTTTTACCGCTGGCTGGTATAAGCCCCTCTCCCAGAGCCTTCTTTAAACTCGACTGACTGGTAACAGGTTACAACTGTCTGTCCAACTGTACAGAATTTTTCCTTTTGCTTCAAAAAAGCACCGTTTCTAGGTGGCTAATGACTAACATCTAGTGTTCCTTCCTTCTTTTTTTTTAAATGGCCACACCTCAGCAATGTGGAATTTCCCCAGGCCAGAGACCAAAGCAGAGCTGCAGCTGCAAACTACACAGCCGCTGCAGCAACAGCAGATCCCTTAACCCACTGCTCTCCGCTGGGATGGAACTAACAATGCCACGATATCAGCCAGATCATTAACCCCCTGCACCACAGTTCGAACTCTTCTTTAATTTGTATATTTTTTTGTCTTTTTAGAGTCACACCCGCGGCATATGGAGGTTCCCAGGCTAGGGGTCCAATCGGAGCTGCAGCTACCGGCCTACGCCACAGCCACAGCCGTGCCAGATCCAAGCCACGTCTGTGACCTATACCACAGCTCTTGGCAACGCTGGATCCTTAACTCACTGAGCAAGGCCAGGGATCGAACCTGCGTCATCATGAATGCTAGTCAGATTCGTTTCTGCTGAGCCATGATGGGAACCCCTCTTTTTTTTTTTTCCTCCTTAATTTAATTCCATTGGAGTAGAGTTGACCTACAATGTTGTATTAGCTTCATATCTACAGTAAAATGAATCAGTTATACATATAAATATATTCATTCTTTTTTGCCATGTAGGTTATAAACTACTGAGTAGATTTTCCTGTGCTATACAGTAGGTTCTCCTTAATCACCTATTTCATAGTATTTATTTTTCAAGCTCAATAAAATGCAATTCTAACCTTTTCACAAGCCAGAGAAGCACTTCAGATACAAGGTCAAAATTTGGTGTGCGGAAATTTTCCATAGAAATATGTCGAGGGTATCCCAAGGCTCTCATCATCTCTGTAAAATCTGTCCAAGGTAAAATACAATTCAGTCAGTTTCCTGTCAAACGGCAACTACTTATTAACTTAAGACACCTTCTTTGCCTTCTCTTGTTATTCCCAACCTACTGCCGCTTTTATGGACTATTTATCAACTCTCTAAAAGGGAAAGAAAAAAGGAGAATAAGAGTTAACACTGACCTAATCTGCTTCCTGAAAAATATTTACGTTCAATGGGAGAAGTGGAAACCGTAAAGTAAGGTTAGGGATTGGCTATGACTTTAACTTCTCTCTTGGATACCTCACTTATATCTTGGATAGCTTTCTCTTTATCACTCAAAATGAGAAACACCTGGCCTTATAAAATGTAACAAAAAAATTAATTTTAAATGTTAACTATGGTTTTCTGGAGGGAGGTAATGGTGGTAGGGTGAAATTCATGTCTGTTATTTCTGAGTTGTCTTTTTTAGTGAACATACAGGACCTTAATAACTCAAAAATCTAAACATTAGTTACATTATATCCACAGAAATCTTAAAGACAATGATTGAATTACATAGCAGTATTTAGATGTACTATCCAACAGACTAAGAAACAATACTAATACTTATTGATACCAGAGATTGCGGTCACTAAGCTTTAAGCAAGGCTTGGAAATAAAAATAAAACATTTTTTTAGTTCTTATGTTGTGCCAAGATCTGCATTCAGTGTGCTTCTCACTAAGTAATGCCCGTCTTCACTCTTCTTGAAGGGGATATTCAAAATGTCCCAATGACATTCACAAACTACCTGGGCACTGGAGGTTAGGGTGGATTTCAGCAGACAACAGAAGAGAAGACACCAGCAGAGCAAAGAGCAGCAGAGGGCCTCTGCCACTGTTTGGGGAAAAGTTGAAAAAGTGATGGAGAATAAAGCGGCAGCCTTCTTATCACAGTCAGGCATTGCCTTCTTCCTGCCAGGTAGGAGTCAAGTTCTGTTAATTCTGCAGTACTTTTGTCAAAATGGAGACAATTTGAGTAAGATTCTTAACATGAACTGCTTAATTGTACACTGTTTAAGGTCAGAATGTTCAGAAATCTCCTTCTCGTACACTTTTCCAAATACAGCTCTGTTCAGGGTCCCCTAGCAGAATACTGGCCACCCTCAACTATGAGGGAAGAGAACCGTCTCTACAATGGTCTACCATAGAGCGTCACCAAGAACCTCCCCATCCCTGAGGGCATAGATTCAAACAGTAGAGCTAGCAGGAGGCATCAATAAAATCTCCTGTCTCTTTCTGTATATTTACGTTACAGAAAAAGAACAATTCACAACTGAAAGGACTCATCTTTAATGGGAACATTTCAGGCACCAGCAATTTGGTTACAAAATTGGCCTTAAGCCCCTCAGATCACACCAAATTGGCAGTCACCTGCTAGAGCCATGCACGTGGAGCCATTTGACTGAACTGCTTCAGGGTGAGACAATGACAGCGCATAAAAGCCAAGAAACTGTGAGTCGCACAATCCTACATCTGGACCCATTACTTTCAGAGTTGTAGCTGTGTGGCCTAAAACAAGCGACTTTACAGCTCTGCCTCAAAGTATTTCATCCAGGAACTACAGGACCCGCCGCACTGTTAAAATGAGGACTAAAATAAGACACTGAATGTACAATACCTGGTGTGTAACAAGGGACCCCCCCCCCCACAGGAGCAGATCTGAGCCGCAATTAGTAGTCACCAGCCCCTCCTGGGCTTCGTTGTTCGTTTCTCGGAGATCTATGCTAACCCAACTCTAAAACGGTTTAGCGTTTTCCAATTCGTCAGCGAACGTTTATACCACCTGGCTGTATAAATCAGTTTAAAGTAAACCAAGAATGTATATGTGTGTGTGTGACTGGGTCACCTTGCTGTATAGTAGGAAACTGACAGAACATTGCAAACCAGCTACAATGGGGAAAAAATCGTTTAGAATTTAAAAAAAACATTTTTTAAGTAAACCAAATTAAAGTTTGGATTCCTCAGCCACACAAACCACACGTGGCCAGCGGCAGATACACAACCTGCCCTCATTGGGAAAGGGCCGTGAGACTGGGCTGGGGCGCCCAGGCCGGGGTTGCGGGAGGCGGGCCAGGGGCGTCCCAAGCCGCGGAAGCCCAGGAGGAGCTCCGGCGCTCGAGCCTCGGGGGGGCTCGGACGGGGGACCCGGCGGGAGGGAGCCCGAGCATCAGGAGGACCGCAGGTCACGGGGGCAAGGCTGCCTTACTGCGGAGGTCGCGGAAAGACATGTCTCTTTGGTCCCGAGAAGCCCGGAGTCTCCGCCGCTCGCCCCTCAGCGCTCACGGGTCTCTATAGTAACGCACGGAGGGAGCGTGGACGGCGAGTAGCCGGGGCCAATCCAGACGGGAGGCGACCTGGTCGGGCCATGTGCGCATGCTCCACACTCGCCGGACACAGGGCGGCCGGCAGGGGGCGTCTCCGGACGCTGAGGGAGCCGGCGTGGGATCTTGGCCCGGATGGCGTCTGGGCCCCTTGACTTGACACGTTCTGAGCACCATCCAAGCGCCTGACACTTTGAGAGGCACTCTACATACTACTCGTTTCCTCCTCAACTGCTCTAGACAGAATGTAGGATAGTGTTAGGAGGCAGGTCTCCCGCCTGCGTCCTGTACCCAGCATGCATCTCACTAGCGAGGGTAAAATGAAGCACCTCCTGAGTGAAGGGACTGACCGCTGGGCGGCGACAGTGGGCCGGGCTGCTACCTGCGCACGCGCAGCGGGATCGAGCTTTACGACAGGCCGGAAGCCGGCCCGGCTCTTCGCGCGCTGGCGGTTGTCCTGGCAACCGTGTGCTCAGCGGGCTGGAGCCTATTGGTGCGCCAGTTTGAGGGGGCGGCTCCGGGTGAGGAGCACCGCCGACCCTTGGCCGGGTTAGCTGCGGGCTCGCTTGGGACTGCCCTAAGCTGGGCTGCCACGGTTGGAAACAGGTGACAGGAAGGGCTGGGGAAGGTGAAATCAGCTGATCCCAGAAGGGTGGACGCTGAGGAATGACTGCCAAACCCACAATCGGTTTTGGTGAAGTTGCACACATAAATGCACGGAGTTCCGAAATAGATCCATACATGCGTGGTCATTGTGACGAAGACCTTCAGAGGGGATAGAAAGAAAGAGCTTTCAACAAATGGTTTGGGAACAATTCGGAATGCAAATAAATGAGCATCCATCCTTATTTAAGAGTAAAACCAAGAACTATAGCTTTTCTAGAAGAAAACTTAGAGGTGAAAGGTTCGTGACTGGGTTAAACAAAAACATCATCCTTAAATAAATAAATAAATAAACCTTATCCAGGGAGTTCCCATTATGGTGCAGCAGAAACGAATCTGACTACTATCCACAAGGATGCGGGTTCGATCCCTGGCCTTGCTCAGTGGGTTAAAGATCTGATGTTTCCATGAGCTGCGGTGCAGGTGGCAGACGCCCTTGGTATCCCACGTTAATGTGGCTGTGGTGTGTAGGCTGACAACTGCAGCTCCAATTCGACCCCTAGTCTGAGAACTTCCATATGCCATGGGCGCAGCTCTAAAAAGAAAAAAAAATATGAATTTCATTTCATTACAAATAATAAGCAAAGGAAAAGATACTCAAGATTATTAGTCGTTAGAGAAATGTATATTAAACCACAAGATATCACTGGGTAGTTTGAGAACAGCTAAAATAACAACCAAGTACAACGAAAGCCCTGACAGTTAAGGGTCTGAAAGGATGTGGAGGGACTTGGCCCTTCCTACAGTGTTGGTGGGAACGTGAAACTGTACATCCACTTTGGAAAACAGTTGGTAGTGTAAGGCGAGTGCGGAGAAAGAGAACAAGCCGGGTGTTCAGACAAAGAGAAGAAAATTTATTAGAGGGGAAAGGGAGAGGGTGACGGACCCTTGAGAAGAGCCAGCCCCCTGCCCTTCTTTTGGGGCCTTCTTATGCCCCTTGGATGGGAAACTGGATTCCCTGAGGCGAAGGGAGGTTAGTTTATCTTTTGCCTGCAGCTGGACTCTATGGTCACATAGTCGTGACAAAGTTGGTGGTGTCTCACCGTAGGGGGGGGTCTTGTAATCCTGAGAAAGCTGGAGGTGTGTGGTGTCCCACGGTAGGGGGGTCTCGTCATCTGGGGAAAGTCGGCACCAGTGGTGAAAACAGGATGTCGCTTGAGCAAGGCGGTCCGTTTCGTGGGTCAGCAGAAAGAGCCATTGTAACAATGAGCCCCCATGTCGCCCCCGACAGGTTGTTTCTTAATAAAGTTAAATATACATGTAACATACAGCTCCGCAATACCACTCTCAGGTATTTGCCCAAGAGAAATGAGAATTTATGTTCACACAAAAAATCTGTACACAAATATTGAGAGCAGCTTTATTTATAATCGCCCCAAACCAGAAGCCACTCAAGTGTCCCTCAGTTTATGAATGGATAAACCCCTGTGGTACACCCACGCAATGGAGGACCACTCGGCAATTTAATAAACGAAGCAAACTGCCGTAACACATAAGGACAGTAATGGATTTCCAATGCCTTATATATACTAAGTCCAGGAAGTCAGACTCAAAAGCTTTCATACTGTAGATTCCATCTATATGACAATCTGAATAAAAGGAAAATAGAAAACAAATTGTGGTTTCCTGGTGGTGCAGCAGGTAAAGAAAATGGAGTTGTCACTGCTGTGGCTTGGGCTGCTGCTGTGGCATGGGTTCCATCTCTGGCCCAGGAACTTCCGCATGCTGTGGGCTTGGCCAAAAAGAGAAAAACAAAATGAACAACAACAACGAAACACGAGTGTCTTAGGCGGCCACCTCGGGGAGTTACTTCCCTGGGCATCTCCAAGATTTACATGAGATGCACATGCTGATAAACTAGGTTTTGGTTTTTTTTGTTTTTTGTTTTTTGTTTTTTTGGCTTTTTAGGGCCCTACCTGCAGCATATGGAGGTTCCCAGGCTAGGAGTCGAATCAGAGCTATAGCTGCCAGCCTACACCACAGCCCCAGCAACACGGGATCCACGCTGTATCTGCGACCTACACCACTGCTCATGGCAACACCGAATCCTTAAGCCACTGAGCGAGGCCAGGGATGGAACCCATGTCCTCATGGATCCTAGTCGGGTTCGTTACCACTGAGCCAAGAGAGGAACTCCTCAACTTCCGTTCTTAAAAAAAAGAAAGAAAACACATCGGTGGTTGCCCCGAGGAGCTGAGCACAAACCACTGGGGTCGGGGGGGAACAGTTCTGTATCTTGATGGTGGCAGAATAACATGAGAGGTCTTTGTCAAAACTCATAGAACTCCTTAAAAAGGGCGAATTTTACCACATCTAAAATTGTCTCAGTACGCATGACTTAAAACAGCTTTAAAAGAACAAACCTCCCGGAGTTCCCGTCGTGTAGTAGTCGTTAACGAATCCGACTAAGAACCACGAGGTTGCAGGTTCGATCCCTGTCCTTGCTGAGTGGGTTAAGGATCCGGCGTTGCTGTGAGCTGTGGTGTGGGTCGCAGACGTGGCTCGGATCCCGCGTTGCTGTGGCTCTGGCGTAGACTGGTGGCTACGGCTCCGATTAGACCCCTAGCCTGGGAACCTCCATATGCTGTGGGAGCGGCTCAAGAAAAGGCAAAAAGACAAAAAAAGAAAACAGAAAAAAGGACAAATCTCTGCAATGGACTCTCACTGCTGATCGAACAGCCCTCTGAGCTCCCTGGTCCCCCGGCTCCCTTCCCGCCCCCCTTCCCGCCCCCCTTCCCGCCCCCTCCCTCCCCTGCCTCCTGGAGAACACGCCCATCTTCTCCCGGTTTTTGCCCAAGGAGTTTCCTCTGCATGGAGTGTCCCACCCAACTTCTTCAGCTCTTTGGAAAGATGCCTCTCGGACCATCGACACCAAAGCAGACCCTCCCGTCCCATCACCTTGTTTGATTTTCTACATAGTAAGATCAGGAAACATCTCCCTTGCTTCTCTTCTGTGTCTCTGATCTGGACACATAAGCTCCATGGGAAGGAGACCCCTTCTCGGTCCTACTTGACCCTCTCCCCAGATCTGCAATAGTCCTGGCGCTATGGATGCCCTCAGAACATACATGTTTAATACCCGAAGGCATGAATGAGTGAGTGAGAATACACTGCCTCCCTCGAGGGAAGTGAAGGTGTTTGAGAAAAGGTCACGTCCCCTGCACTCCCATCCTGCTCCATGCTGGCTGTGATGCCAGTTCCGGCCACTGGAAGTCCACCAGATCTGCTCTACATTAAAACCAACTGGCATGCACAGGCACCAGTGCTGTCCCCAAAGCAAAGCCTATGGAACAGGCTCTGTGACCTTGGGAAGTTAACCTCTTGGAGACTCAGATTCCTGTGTTAGAGTGAAGGTCATACTGCCTGCTAGGGTGTCCAATAGGAGCTACAGCTGGGGCCTACACCAGAGCCATAGCAACATCAGATCCGAGCCACGTCTTTGACCTACACCACAGCTCACAGCAACGCCACATTCTTAACCCACTGAGCAAGGCCAGGAATCAAACCCACATCCTCATGGATGCTAATCAGATTTGCTAACCGCTGAGCCACGAGGGGAACTCCTGGATTATTTTTCTTTTTGTAAGAGTTATTTATGTGTTCTAGATACTACACTCTAATCAAATATATGATTTTCAAATATTTTCCCTTATTCTGTAGGCTATATTTTCACTTTTTTTTTTTTTAATTTTTAGGGCCACACATGTGGCATATGTAAGTTCCCAGGCTAGGGGTCGAATCAGAGCTGCAGCTGCCGGCCTACACCACAGCTACAGAAACACAGTATCTGAGTCTGTGACCTATACCACAGCTCACAGCAATGCCAGATCTTACCCACTGAGGGATGCCAGGGATCGAACCCACATCCCCATGAATACTAGTTGGGTTTGTTACTTCTAAGCCACAACAGGAACTCCCATCTTTTCACTTCTTGACAGTGCCTTTCACAGCACAAAACTTTTCAGTTTTTATTAAGTCCATTTTACCTATATTTTCTTTTGTTCCTTGTGTTTTTCTAAGAATCCACTACCAAATCCATGGTGATGAAGATTTACTCCGTGTTTTCTTCAAAGAGTTTTATAGTTTCAGTGCAGTGCTTACATTTAGATCTTTGTTGCATTCTGAGTTAGTTTTTGTATATGGTGTGAGGTAGGGCTCCAACTTCATTCTTCATATCTTTTGAGTATCAGGCTGTCCCAGGACCATTTGTTGAAGAGACTATTCTTTTCCCCCACTGAATAGTCTTGGCAATCTTGCTCAGAATCAATTGTTCATAGATGCACAGGTTTATTTTGTGCTCTCTACTGTCTTCCATTGGTCTAGATGCTTAGCCATATGGTAATCCCACACTGTTTTGGTTACTGCAGCACTGTATGTAATGAGTTTTGAAATAAGGATATATGAGTCTTCAAGCTTTTAAGACTGTTTTTGTCTTTGGGGCACCCTCGTAATCCCACACGAATTTTAGGATGGAGTTTTCTGTTTCTGTCTACAAGGCCATTGGAATTTTGATAAGAACTGCATTAAACCAGAGTTCCTGTGGTGGTGCAGTGGAAATGAATCCAACTAGGAAACATAAGGTTGCGGGTTCAACCCCTGGCCTTGCTCAGTGGATCAGGGATCTGGCGTTGCTGTGGCTGTGGTGTAGGCCAGCAGCTGCAGCTCTGATTCGACCCCTAGCCTGGAAACCTCCATATGCCACAAGTGCAGCCCTAAAAAGCAAAAAAAAAAAAAAAAAAAAAAAAAAAAAGAATTGCATTGAAAGTGGAGATCACAGTGTTCCTTGTTGGTAGATCATGTGTAGGTCTTCAATCCATGAGTAGAGGTTTTGTTCCGTTGACCCAAGTCTTTTTTTTTTTTTTCCTCCAGCAATGATTTGTAGTTTTCAGTGTTGTCGTATATCTACATGGTTATTTTTTTTTCTTATTTTATTCTTGTTGTTCTTTGCTAGTGCACAGAAATAGTTAATTTTGTGTACAAGTTGACGCTGTATCCCGAGACTTTACTGAATTTTGTTATCTCTGTTTTATTAGCTCAAATAGTTTGTGAGTGTGGATTTTTTTTTTCTATATATATGATCATGTCAGAGTTCCCTGGTGGCTCAGTGAATTAAAGATCTGATGTTGTCACTCCTGTGGCTCAAGTCGCTACTGTAGCATAGGTTCGATCCCTGGCCTGGGATGCGTGCCATGGGCAAAGCCAAAAAAAGAGAGATCGTGTCATCTGTCAATAGAGAGAACTGAAAATTTAACTTTAACTCTTTCCCAAACTGGGCTACCACTGTGCATCCCAGCAGTAGATGAGAGTTCCAGTTCCTCCACATCCTTCCCCAAACTTTTTTTTTTTTTTTTTTTTTTTTTTTGCTTTTTAGGGCCGTACCTGCAGCATTTGGAGGTTCCCAGGCCAGGGGTGGAATCAGAGCTACAGCTGCTGGCCTACAGCCACACCACAGCCACAGCAATGCAGGATCCAAGCAATGCAGGATTCAAGTCTGCAAACTACACCAGAGCTCACGGCAACGCCAGATCCCTGACCCACTGATCAAGGCCAGGGATTGAACCCGCAACCTCATGGATACGAGTCGGAAGAATTCCCATCCTTCCCCCACACGGGGCATGGTCCACACAGTACTCCATCGCCTACTTACGGGAAAATAGACGAAAAAATTACATGACCTGTCCAGTCACCCAGTACCATCTTGTCAGCATCCTGAAATCACTGACTTAGATCTCACCAAGTCTGCACCCCGAACCTTTGTTTCCCACCCACAGATGAGAGCGGTCACCCAAGGGAGTGACTCCCCAGCCTGCAAGAGTCGAGTCTGCTTTGCAAGCCCGTCTCAAGCCAGAGGGGCCAGAGACCTCCCCTAAGATTCTGCCCCCTTCCCTTCCCCACCTCCCACCCTGCCCCTGCCCTGGGCATCATCCCCTGGGAGTCTTCCCTGTGACATCATAGAGCTGGTTGCCAAGGGAGACCTGCAGAGCCACCCCCAGGCAGGGGAGAGGAGAGCCCTGCTACACAAAAGGCCCGGCCGCTCCTCCCCCACCACGCTGGCCCTCCATGGAAGCCTTGGTCTGTGCATTCTCTGAGCTGCGCATAAGAGAAGGTGCTGGGCTGCGGGGAGGAGTGGCAGGAGAGAAGCCCTCCTGTCCTGACCTGGGTCCAAAGCCACCAGGGTGACCTCAGGGACATGCATGCTTGGGAGAGGGGAATGGCCCTGGTCCATGCCATGTGACCCTGGGTACCAGAAGGCTCTTTCTAGGGTAGGGGACAAAAGGGGTGTTGGAAAGAGCCTGAAGTCCTGAAAGAGACCTTGGTGCCAAGGCTCAGGCTTCTCAGCCCTGTCTGTTGGTTGGGAGGAGGGTGGGAGGCAGGTAGCTGAGCCCATCTGACAGGTAAGCTGAGGCTCCACACACAAGCACGTGACTGTTTTCCCCTCATGGCCACTGTGTCCCACCAGCCACCACTCTCCTGCTCTTCCCTCCACAGATGCAGTGAGCTGGGCCCGAGGACGCCCGGGTCACCCTGATACACCATCCAACATCTACGAGGGGGGGCTGGGGGCCCAGCAGCAGCCACAGTGCCCCCGTGCCCAGGGAAGCAAGCCCAAGAACTTCCGGCTGCGCCACCTCCGGGGCCTGGCTCTCTACCTGCCAGGCCATATGCAGCTTGCTGGCCAGTGTGAGAGCCACTGGCTGGGCCGGCTCATGGCCTGGGGGTGCTTCCCACAGCCAGAGGGCATGGCCTGGCCCCTGGACCTACCACAGGGGAATCTGGGCCCAGGTATCAGCCACTGCTCAGTCCTTCTGGAAGCTCAACTGCCCAGGGGCAGCCTGGGAAATATAGGTGAGCACCTCTCTAGGTGACACAGGACGGACAGGAGGGAAAGACTGGAGAAGGTGGGGCTGGGGACTCAGATGGACCGAGGGGAACCCTCTCCTTTCCCAAGCCCCCCAGGTTCCCGGCCCAGCTCTACATCTGGTGAGGGACCCTGGACAGCTCTCCCGCACGGGCTGGGCCTGTTTCCCCATTTGTAAAATGAAGGGTTCAGCCTGGATGAGAGGTCTTCCAGTTAGAGGCAGGTCCCCCTTCCTGCTCCCCTCCTGGTTCTATTTGAGAACTGCCCCCTCCCCTCCTCTTCTAAAGGCTATCGAGTTGGGGGTGGGGACATGGGAGGAGCTGGCAGCCTCCCATGGCCCTGGAGTGACTCCTCTCTCCCCACTTTCCTCAGCTTCCAGCTCCAGCATGGACTCAGCCAAGGGTGTCCCCTCCCAGCCCAGTCCCCCTGAAGGCTTGGGGCTCAGACCCAAGAGATCCTGGGGGGCCTCAGAGGAGTCCACATGTCCCTTATGCAAGAGAACTCGCTCTGGGGCTCTTGAGAGGCCATAGGAACCCAAGTGCCAGGGCTGGTTTGCCTCAGCTCGGGACAGGAGAGCAAAGGGTGGCCCAGGAGGAGGGGGGCAGGTCCAGGGAGGAAGGGCTCAGCCTGCACCAGGAGCGCCTCCACACCGGGGTGCCTGGGAGCCACCCAGCACCAGGGCCTGGGCCAGCCTTGGGAAAACTTAAGGGGGAGGAGGAGGTCCCGAGGGAGGGACAGAAAAATAGGAGCTCAGGGGTGCCCTTGCAGCCTGCTCCAACTCAAGTCAGCCACCTGTACCTGGGAGGCCGGGCAGAGCAGAGAGCTGGGCTCCCGAGGGGCCAGGGAGCCCGCAAGTCTGATCGCAATAAAAGCCAAAGCCTGGAGTTCCCGTTGTGGCGCAGTGGTTAACGAATCCGACTAGGAACCATGAGGTTGCGGGTTCGGTCCCTGCCCTTGCTCAGTGGGTTAACGATCCGGCGTTGCCCTGAGCTGTGGTGTAGGTTGCAGACGCGGCTCGGATCCCGAGTTGCTGTGGCTCTGGTGTAGGCCGGTGGCTACGGCTCCGATTCAACCCCTAGCCTGGGAACCTCCATATGCCGCGGGAGCGGCCCAAGAAATAGCAACAACAACAACAAAAAGACAAAAGACAAAAACAAAAACAAAAACAAAAAGCCAAGGCCTGCACCTTCTGTTCCTGGTCGTCTGTCTTCAGACCAAGGCAGCTGGAGAAGCAGGCCCCTGGCACCTGGGGGTCTAAGAGCAAAGTTCCAAGTCAATCCTTGGGGGACCTGAGGAGTCCCTTTAGCTAAGGAGGGAGCTGTCCTCTGTGGGGGCAGGGCCTCAGCCGTGGCCTCCTGGGTTTAGGGAGGAGAGGGAGTGCCCCACCTGGCAGAGCCATGCCCCCCTAGGGGCTGGGTTGAGCACAGGCTCCCCTGACCCTGCAGGCAGATCAGCCAGGGCCCTTCCTGCAGCTGGGCCAGACCCCGGGCAAGGGCTCCTCTCTGCCCGGAGGTCTTAACCCCGGCCCTGCTGACCTCTGAGCCAGGCATCCTTTGCTGTGGGCCGTCCTGCATCCTTTGCTGTGGGCCGTCCTGCATCCTTGCTGTGGGCTGTCGCTGCAGGGTGTTCAGCAGCGTCTCTGGTCTCCACTCACTTGGTGCCAGGAGCACCCTCCTCCTGGTGGGGCAGCCAAAAATGTCTCCAGATGGTCTAATGTCCCTGGGGGTGGGGGGAGGACACAGAACCTCTCTGCTAAGACCCCTGGTCCACCTCACTGGGCCACAGCCCTGTGGAGACACGGCAGGAGGACCCGGGTTGGCCTCTGCGAGTCTCCTCATCTGGCTGACTTCCGGTCCTGGCAGCTGGGTCAGACCAGGACAGACCCCCACCCACTCCCCCAAGGCTGTCAGACACTCGTGAGGGTGTCCAGGGCATCAGGGCAGCTGGGTTCCTTGCAGACGCAGGGGAGACGCAGGGGAACGACTAGTTCTTGGGTTCGTTTCAGGCTGTGATAAACGTGAGCGTGCCCCTGGGTGGGGGGAACTCCATCCAGGCCACCAGCCTCTCGCCCACGACGCACACGGGCTTTGGAGGGCACAGAACTGGCTGGGTCTCAGGCCCACCACGCACAGCCACGTGGCTCTTGGGCAACCCCAGCCCCTGAACCAGTTTTCACTTGTCTAGGGGGGTGACAGGCCAACCCCTACCCCCCAGGGTGGCCAGAGGCTCCGAGGAGAGGGTGGGGCAAAGACCCAGTGGCCCTTGCCTCAGGCTTTGGGGTGAGACGCACTGGCCCAGGGTCCCGCCTGACCAGGCGCCAAGTCACCAGCTCTGGAACCTCTTCCCCGGGGCCTCAGGGTTGATTGCGACAACTGCAAAAGCCTGTCGCCCTGTAAGCTGGAAGCTGTGCTCCAGACGTGCCGGGGGACGAGCAGCTCCTGAGCCGCTCTCCGCATTGGGGCAGGTCCATGGGGACAGGGCCCAGAGTGCAGGAGCCTGAAAGACAGGATGTGACCAGTTCAAGTCTATTTATTCTGTGTGTAATGAGACAAAACACTACAACCCGTTCACCACAGGGCTGGACACTGCAGTGATGGCGGGGGCGGGGCAGAGCCTCTGAGCTCGATTATGAACCTTCTGGAAGACTCTTCCCTTACATGAAGGAGTGGAAATAAAAATCACATGATCATTGTTCACAGAGGTCACTGACACCCGGCTCCCTTGAGCCGAGCTCAGCATGAAGCCACTGCCACATGGAAGTGGGGCCGCGCCCTTCCTGCCAGGAGCGCCTTCATCCTCAGAAGCCCTTTCCCACGGAGCCGCGGCCGGGAGCTCTGAGCAGGGAGGACGCGGTCACCTGGTCAAGGGCCCCCTACCCGGGGCGTTCCTGTCCTCTGCTCTCGGGCTCTGGGACGCTGGGTGCAACGCCGTGCCACCTCATCTGCTCCGGAGGGCAGGGCAGGCAGCAGGCTGCTCCGGGGGACAGGGCCTGGGGACGCCAGGAGCACGGGACGGCCACACACACATTTTCTGGCACGGACACAGCCTCTCCGGTTGCTGCCCCAGAGGTGGAGGGACAAGGCACATGACTGGCCCCAGCCCCGAAGGCCAGGTCTCGCTTGACCAACGCTGTGTTCAGCTCAGTCCTGTCTGCGTCTGGCCAGGCCTCGGAGCCGCCGGGCGCAGGGCTGGGGGACAGGACCCCGGGGGCCCTGGCCTGTCCTCAGCCTGGCTCCCCTGGCAGCTCAGCTGAATGGCGCTTCACGGTTCCGCGTTCTTGGGGCAGAATGGAGTCTGCTCGCAGGAGGGGGCCTCAGAGGACTCGGCCTCCCAGCGGGGGGACCGGGGGTCACCATTCTGTTACCGAACAGCCTGTGAGTCAAGGCCCAGAGCCCTGCGTCGGGGGAAGCCTCCCCAGCTGTGCCCCCCAAGCACCAGCCCCTGGGGCAGAGGCAGAGGCTGCTCCCCGCCCCCCAGGCTTCTGCGGGCCAGTTCCGGACGAGGGTCTGGGGTTCCCCTTACTTCGCGCCCTCATTATCCTGAGGCTCCTGTGCCTTTAGGGCCCAGTCTGTGCAGAGCACTTGAGTGTCTCTCTTCCAGAAGTTTACTCCAGCTTTGGAGGAAGGAGCTGGAAGGAACGGGCAGCGGAGGGGAAGAGGCCATGAGAGGCACAGGGAAGGAAGCCTCTTCCTGCGCCCTTGCTCCGGGGCCGGCGGAGGAAACAGACCACAGTGAGCTCAGCCACACCAGGCCCCCGGGGCCGGCGCACACACGTGGGGGGACCAGGGCTCGGGGAAGTGAAGATTTCCAGGGCGGGAAGGAGGGCTGGAAGAGCCTGCGGGAAAGACAAGAGGGGAGCAGCAGTCAGGCCTCCACGGAAATGCTCGGCCCCACCCTGTGAGTCTGGCCTAGGAGCCCACAGCGCGGCCCAGGCATTTCTGACCCTTGAGCCCTCTTGCAGGGTCCACGGGCTTCCGCCGGTCCCAGCGCAAACCTCGGCCCCTATGGAGGTGCCAGCCCAGGAGGCCACGGAGCCTCTGCTGTGTGGGCTCGGCCTGCATCTGTTCTGGGCTGTGTCTGGGCACAAGGGGTGGACCCGGAGTCCCCTGAGGTCTGAGGGACCAGCTCCCAACCACGGTCACCGGCCTCAGAAGAGACCATGTCCATGCCGGGCCCTCATCCAGCAGGTGCCTGCCACAGGGCAAGGCCGCCTGCAGCTTCAGTGTGAGCTGCCGCTGCTGCTGGTACTAGCGCACACCCAGAACACAGCAGCACTAGATGGATGCTGAGGGTCTCAGGGGTGGGGGTAGAGGGGGCTTGATCTTTCAGCACCTTTTCAATTTTTAAACCACGTGAATGTGTTTTGTTTTTTCTTTTCTTTTTAGGGCCACATCCATGGCATACGGAAGTTCCCAGGCTAGGGGTCAACTTGGAGCCACGGCAGCACGGGATCCAGGCCACATCTGTGACCTACACCACAGCTCAAGGCCATGCCGGATCCTTAACCCACTGAGTGGAGCCAGGGATTGAACCCGCATCTGAATGGATACTAGTTGGGTTTGTTATCACTGAGCCACAACAGGAACTCCAGGGATGCATTATTTTTTGAAAAATTGTTCAGGAAGTGAAAAGCTCGCCAGGGCTCAAGGACTCTGTCCTCCCTCCTGACTCAGAACCACCCCAGCCCTGCTTCCCAACATCCCTGCGCAGCAGGTGCCCCATTTTTACTGTTGAAGGCAGCAGGCCCTCCACGTCTTGGTATCACCAACTCGGGCGGTTCTGCTCCCCTCTCCCCACCACCTGCTCTAGCGTACCTGTCGGAGAACCAGGTGCACCCTGCCCGCTCCACTCCCAGAGCCCGCGTAGCACCGGGCCTGCAGCTGGGGCAGGCCGATGGGCCCGGCAGGTGGCCTCTAGCTCTTTCACAGGGGACAGCAGAAGTCAGAGGGCCAGAACGGCAGTTCCCACAGGGCGCCGAGAGGTGGGGCCCGGTGGAGGCTGCCTGGCTGGTGTCACATGGTCCGGCTGTACTCGATGCCGCCCTTGGTGGAGATGCCTGACCATGGCAGGAAGCTGCAGAGCAGGCTGTGGGCCTGGCGGTAGATCCTATGCGGGATGGAGCAGGGGCTCAGGTTTGCTAGTGCAGAGCCCAGGTGCTGGATGTAGTCCGTGGGGCTCCGTTAAGGAAGACAGACGTGCCTGGCTGGCCCATGCCCCTTGCCCTGGGTGGTACAGTCAGCAGGGGCCTGCATGGTGACCCGAGAAGGCGGTATGCAAACAGCAGGCCATTCTCAGGGGGTGGGGGTGGCAAGAGCCTGTTCAGCCTCTGCAAGGCCTCACTAGACAAAGGGGGATTCTGCGGAGAGAAATAACACAGGGCAGAACCTGGTACAAGAGCACCTTCTGGGTGAGGCCCAGGCACAGGGACACCCAGGCTAAGACTGTACAGGCCTGGGGAGTTCTCGTCATGGCTCAGCGGAAACGAATCTGACTAGCATCTGTGAGTTCCATTCCTGGCCTCATTCAGTGGGTTAAGGATCCGGTGTTGCTGTGAGCCGTGCTATAGGTTGCAGACAGGGCTCGGGTCCAGCGTTACTGTGGCTCTGGTGTAGGCTGGCAGCTGCAGCCACCTATTGGACCCCTAGCTTGGAAACCTCCATATGCCACTGGTGCAGCCCTAAAAAGTCAAAAAAAAAAAAAAAAAAAAAAGACTGCACAGGACTGGGTGCTGGGGGAGGAGTCCACAGAGCAGGCGTTCCTGGTTCTCCCATGCTCAGTCCTCAGCAGCAGGGGCCTGTCCCGACTCCCTGGACACGCACAGTGAGCAAGGCCTGCAGGTGTCTGGGCCACACCTTTCCCTTTTACCCTCCTGTGAACGGATGAGCCCCGACTCTGTCATTCAACTTCTGTCTCGTAGACAGAGCACCCGGGGGGCCACACCCTCTGAGTCTCCGGGAGTCTCCTGCCTGCACCTGTCGAGGGCCGCAGAGAGTTAAAGAGAAGGGGTAGGGCAGGGCCACACCTTTGGGTCACGCATCCGGTTAAGAGGTTTGAACCCACGTGCTCAAAAGCAGCAACGACCCCTTTCACCGCCCCTGCTCCTCCTCTCCCCTGCCAGCCCCCGAGCGGAGGCCTTTGTCTGTCTTGTTCACTGTCACTTCCCCCCTGCAGCTGGGACGGGGGCGCTCCGTCAGTCCTGGACAGACAGACGGGTGGACCCTGGGCCCGGAGGTGGACAACCCACCCCTCAGACCAGGCTCAAGGGCCCGAGGGCGCGGCTTTCCCCACGTCTGCACACAGATGAGCCGGGGCCAGGTCCCCGCACCGCGAGGAGGCCCCGGCGCCTCACGCCAAGGAAGCAAGGATATAGGACGGTCCAGGGCGGGTGGCCGCCGTTGATGTAGAGGACGTAGGTGAAGCCGTCCTTGAGGACGCCACGGATGGAGTAGTAGTAGGGGAGGTAGTGATGCTGCTTGAAGTCTCGGTTTTCGTAGAAGTTTATGGCCGTGTTGTTGGTGGTGAGGACGTGCAGGTAGATGGCTTTGCAGTGGTCCTGGGCCGTGGTCGATATGTGATCCTTTAAACTCTCAAGTAATAGGGAACCTGTGGGGGGACAGAGAGGTGCAGGGCAGCGGGGGGGAGGAGGCGGGGGGCGGACGGGAGACGACAGGTCCCCACAGAGCCCTTGGCCACGGGATCCAAGACCAAGCTCCCCCGTGCGGACCTGCGCACTCTCTCCCCGGGGCTGCGCCCGCGGCGGAGACTCTGTGACCTTTAGACAACCCGAAGTGTTAACCTGAACCTGGAAAACGTGACAGGACAGGCCCGGGCTGCCAGTGAAGACTGAGCCACCATGTGGCCGCTCTGGCCGTGTGGCCGAGCGGGATGGGCCCCTGCAGGAGGGCGAGCACGGGGGCTCCGCTGAAGGGCAGCTGGGGCTGTTTCTTCAAGGGGGTTTTCTACCCTTCGTCACACATGCCCCGGAACCAGACAAAAGCTGTGTGTGGCAAGAGGCTTGCTAAGAGGTGCCTGGTCCCTGCTGGGGACCTTACGGAGCTGGCATGAACGTGATCGGAGCGGGTGTGGGAACGAGGCCGAGGCCAAAAGGCCTGGCGGTGGGTGGGACGGCTGGGTTGAAGGCCGGGGTCGGGGGGAAGGGGCCGGGAGATGTGCTGGGCAGGGAGGAAGGAGGAAGGAGGTCTGACCCTAGACAGAGGGACGTGGGTGGGGGAGGAGACTGAGGCACGTCTGTGAGCAAGAACTGTCAGGACTCGGGAGGTGACAGGATGCTGCGGGCATGGCGTCCGAGCTCTGCCCCCCTACCTATGCCGTGCTTTCTGAATTCCTTCACGACGCCCAGGCTTAGGATGTACGCAACCTGTGTGTCAACAGAGAAGCTGGAGGCTAGAATATCTCCGTCCTAGAGAGGAAGGAAGAAGAGGCAGGTCAGCCGTGGAAACTGCGGTCCCGGAACAGAGCCCAGCTCACCCGCCGACCTCCTGGCCATGACACCTGGGGACACGGGGGTGGGAGGGAACAGAGCAGAGGACAACGGGGACTCGTTCTCACGCCCGCCCAACTTTCCTGAAATGTGATGATGGCAAAACAGGTAGGCTGGAGCAGATGGGTGTCTAAGAGGCACACACGTCCTTCTGGCACTTTTGAAGAAACAGCCTCAAGGCTAACAGGCAGCTTCCAGCTAACGGTGGGCTCCCCCTCCTTGGAGTAAACACCCACGTGGAGGTCGGTGGCTAAGA
Source organism: Sus scrofa (assembly GCF_054392235.1). Taxonomy (NCBI): domain Eukaryota; kingdom Metazoa; phylum Chordata; class Mammalia; order Artiodactyla; family Suidae; genus Sus; species Sus scrofa. The sequence continues at coordinate 45,189,994 of NC_139385.1, forward strand.
TGACCCAAAGGACCAAGCAGAACCCTGACCCACGTGTGTCAACCATGTGGCACAACACGGCTGTGGCTGTGGCCTCACCTTTTACATTGTGAGCAGGATTTGCTAACCCAGGGCCCAAGGGCCCTCACGGGTTCTCAGCTAGGGCTTGGAGGGGCTATGAAGCTGGGTGAAAAGGAACTTGTATCTTCATTTTCACAGCCTCTAACTGAAGCCTGGCATTCCCCTCAAGGTGCCACAGAAGCATCAGCAGTTTCTATGATGCTGCCACCAGGACAAGGAACAGATGTCTTCTCAGTCCTGACAACTTCTTTTTGGTTGGTTTTTCTCTTTTTTGGTTGCCCCGTGGCATATGGAGTTCCAAGCCAGGGATCAGATCTGAGCCACGGTTTTGACCTATGCCACAGCTGCAGCAATGCCAGACCCTTAACCCACTGTGCCAGGCCAAGATTGAACCTGCGTCGCAGTGCTCCTGAGACGCCACCGATCCTGCTGCGCCACAGCAAGAGCTGCAGTCCTGACAACGCTGCAGGTTCTCAGGGCATCACTCAGCACCTCCCTATTTCAAAACTGCCCGTGGTTAAGTCAGTGCACATGTGAGCGTCATCACGACACAGACAGAAACCAACTGGGTGAGTCACATGCCATCTGGGCTCCCAAACGAAAGCGCCACGGAGCAGGTGGTGTGATCCCATCTCGAGACCCCGCAGGGCCGTCCAGAGGTGGCGACCACCGCGTCACTGCCACACGCGCCTACCTCCTTGTGTATCTTGGTCCTACTTTTTATCTCAGCTACAATCATCCCCACGATGGCACCCCTGTAGGTTGCAGCAAGGGAAAAGAACTTCTTGTTGGAGGTGATGTCACGATACCATGAGTCTGGGTACCTGAGGAGGAGACAAACGCAGGTCAACCCGCCCCCCGGTCACGTCCAACCCCTGCTGTGCCTCACAGGGTGGACCCACGGGGGACCCTAGGCTGCTCTGGCCACCACGCCGCACTGATGAGTGGTCTGCCCATCACTCAGGCACCACCAAAGCGCACGATTCGCAGAGTGTCATCTTCGAGCAGTTCTCTGTCCAAACGGGACTGGGGATGGTGGGGAAAATGATCTTACGAGACACAGAGATGAGAGGGAAGTGGTGGTGGGAGAGCCGAGTTCACTGCGGAGTGGCACCTGAGTGTCGGGGACAGGCCCTCAAGGGCAAGGTGGGTCCGGGGCCCCCAGGGCTGCTCACCACGGGCCCTCTGAGGGAACAGAATGGTGACACGTGGTGAAAAGGCAGGTGCAGCCACAGCCAAGGAGACTGTCGGGGGGGGGGCGGGGATGAGGGCCTGTTTCTGAACGGACACAACGGATCAGCCCGAGAGGCCTTTCTCGACACCAAGAGCCAGAGGAGGGGCTCGGACGCTGGCGGCCACAGAGCAGAGAGGCGCTCTGCTCTGCGTCACCGCCCAGCCACCGGCAGGTGCCACAGAACCTAAGCCGCACTCAGGCTCCTCTCCTGGTCCTCAGCACCCTCCCGCCTCCTGACCCAGGAGCGATGGGCTGTGTGACAGCCAGGAGCAGGGCATCCACGACGCGCCCGACGAACCACGGTTCTCTCCACTGGCTTTTGGAGCCTCAGGCTTCAGGCGCAGGAGGCTGAAGGAGAGGCAGGCAGGACAGGAGGGCCAGGCGCCTGGGAGGCACAGAGAACCTGCCTGCCCCAGGTCACCCTCGGCAGCGTGCAGTTCATAAAGATCTACTGGATCAGTCTGTAGCAGTGGGACTGCTCAGTCGACATTTTCTTTCTTTCTTTCTTTCTTTCTTTCTTTCTTTCTTTCTTTCTTTCTTTCTCTCTCTCTCTCTCTCTCTCTCTCTCTCTCTCTCTCTCCCTCTCCCTCCCTCCCTCTCTTCCTTCCTTTCTTCCTTCCTTCCTTTCTTTCTTCCTTCCTTCCTTCCTTTCTTCCTTTCTTTCTTCCTTTCTTCCTTCCTTCCTACCTTCCTTCCTTCCTTCCTTCCTTTTTCTTTTCTTCCTTCCTTCCTTTTCTTTTCTTCCTTCCTTCCTTTCTTTTTCTTCTCTCAGCCACATCTGCGGCATATGGAGGTTCCTGGGCTGGGAGCTGAATTAGAGCTGCAGCTGCTGGTCTGCACCACAGTCACACTGGATCATTAACCCACCGAGCAAGGCCAGGGATGGAACCTGCATCCTCCCGACACTATGTCAGGTTCTTAACCTGCTGAGCCACAGCGGGAACTCCCAACGTTTACTTTCTAAGCTATGAAGCCACTGCTGGGTCGTATCCCCAGAGGCTGCGACAAATCACTCCCATCAGGGACATAAAGGGCACCCCTCCTCCCTCCCTTCCTGCGGGCAGTGGGTTAAACAAGTCTCGGCTACGCCTCATGGAAATGGGATGATCAGGAGGATCTGGTTTATTTTTAATTTTTAAAAGTTTATACTGTTTGGAGTTCCCTGGTGGCACAGTGGGTCAAGGATCCACTGTTATCATGACTGCGGCGCGGGTTTAATTCCTGCCCTGGGAATTTCCATATGCGGCAGGCATGGCCAAAACAAAACAGGGAGCATGCACTGTCGGGAGTTCCCGTCGTGACGCAGCAGAAACAAATCTGACAAGTACCCATGAGGACGTAGGTTCGATCCCTGGCCTCGCTCAGTAGGTCTGGGATCCGGCATTGCCAGGAGCTATGGTGTAGGTTGCAGATGCGCCTGGGACCCAGCATTGCTGTGGCTGTGGCGTAGGCCGGCGGCTGCAGCTTTAATTCAACCCCCAGCCTGGGAACCTCCATGTGCCGAGGGTGCAGCCCTAAAAAGCAAAATTTTTCCACATTACAAAAGCTCTGTGTGTGTATTACAGAAAGATGTAGGACAAACAAAACAGATAAAGTTGTAGAAGCTAATCATGTACCTATGCAAACTACCGATAACACGTGGTAAGGATCCCTTTAAGCTTCTCCCTCAAGTCTTGAAACAAAGGCAGAGGGCGGTGCATACTGTGCTCTAGTCCGTTTTCCTTGCTATCTCCAAAAAAACCCTCTCCCTATAGACAAACAGACCTCAAGAACAGATTTTTTTCCTGGCTGAATAACACAATTATTTTGCACGCACATGCCCCGAGGTGGGTAACCAACCCCTCTGTTAGGATGTCTATGTGGCCCCTCAATTTTCTGAACGTCATGAGCAGCACTGCGTGGAGCATCTCTGCAAATGAAGAGGCTCAGGGAGTTCCCTTGCAGCTCAGCAGGTTAAAGATCTGGTGTTATTACTGCTATGGCTCAGGCTGCTGCTGCTGGGAGTTTGATCCCTGGCCTGGGAACGAGCACACGCCATGGGCACAGCCCACTCCCCCCCCCAAAAAAAAAACTTCTCAGCAAAGCCCTTTCAGGGACTCTTCACTTGAGGCACGCGGTGAGGTGCCGAGAGCCGGGGGGGCATCAGTGAGCGGGGCCTGGGCTCCCGACAGGCAAGGTCGCCCTGGGCCACCACCTCTGGGGCCCCCACCTTCACGCACGTCGTCCAGTTGGGCACCCGCGGATCTGTGGGCACCCCCGGCCGCCCCACCTCCCAATCCTCAGCTGCGGACAGCGGGACCACTGGACTCACTCGATGGGGAACCAGTCGCCGCACAGGTGCTTCACGGTGTCTATGTCATCGTGGCAGAGGAGACGAAGGCTGACCTCACTGAGGGCGCTGGACGGCACCACCTCTGTCATCCACACCTGCAGGGAGGCAGGGAGGCGTCAGGCACCGCCCCCCCCCCCCCCCCCCGCCAGCCCAGCCTCCTAGCCTGCGAGGGCGAGGCAGGCAGGGGGAAGGCTAGCACCGAGCCCACAGACGGAGGTCCCCTCGGTGACCACGCAACAGCCCCTGCGCCAGGCCCCGCACTCGCCCTCCCCCCGCCCCTGTGGCCTGGCAGGATGGGGACCCAGAGTCCCCTCGCCGCTCTCACCGGATGCCCCGGAGCCCCACAAACAGCAGCCCGCCCCTGGGTTGGGTTTGCCCCCTCTGCCCCCTGAGTGCCCGCCCCAGCTGGCTCCTCCCGGGGGCCTCCAGTCTCCCTCACAGCCGCTGTTTGTCCACCGGGGAAGCAGCCCCGGGCCTCTCGCTGTTCAGGGCAGCCTGGGCAGGGGGCCGGTGCACCTGCCGGATTTTCCCATTTCCCCTGGAAATGGCACTTGCTGGGTGGGCCAGTCCCCCTCCCCTGCTCAGCAGATGCAGACCCGCGCACAGAAAAAGAGGCCCTGAAAGTTCAAGTCAAGGTCACAAGTTGCCAGTACTCAGGGAACGCCATTCAACCCAGGCTGCGGACAGAGCAGCCCCTTCCTTCAGCCGAAGGCGGGCGGGAGACCACGTGCTGGGCTCTGACAAAGTTCCTGCCTTCCCCCCGGGACTTAGCGGTCATAGAGGAAGAGCCTAACCCTTCAACCTCGAGATCCCATAGTCGCACGGCCCCTGGGGATGGAGGCCAACCTCCTAGGGCATGCGAAACACACAAAGCCTCGGGATGTGGGCCTAAAATGCTGGGCCTGAAGCCATCGCACCTCCGCACCTCCGCGCCCACCTTCACGACTCCAGGTAACACACGGCACATGGTCTAAGTTTCAAGGGCACCATGACATTGGACCAATACAGAATGGGTGGCATTCTGCAAGACAAGCGGCCTGGCCTCTTCAAAAAGTCAATGTCACTTAAAAAAAACAAAAACAAAAACAGACCATAAGAGACAAGGCGACCTACAACCAAATACAACGCGCAAACGCTGCCGGGAAGAAATTAAAAGTCAGACACCACTTTGGAGGAACGTGGAGATGGGCTGGACAATAATGAGGACGTGATTATGAGACGATTAGGAAACCGTTAGGAATGGTCTCTGGTGGAGGATGCAGCGCTGATGCAGAGTCTTACGAGACGCGCTGCTGAAAGACTTGGGAGTGAAGCATCGTGAGGCCCAAAAGTAAACAGCTCCAAAACTCTTTCACTACTTAGGAAGCCAATGTGACAAAATGCTGTCGGTGTTGGATCTAAGTGGCAGGTTGATATACAATAGGAGCTTATCGTCCACACATTCGATTTCTCCCCATAATGGAAATCTTCCGTCATCAGCATTGAGGTTGGGGGGGGCTGGACTGACCTCAACGGACTCTGGAAACCGCCGGGCTGTGCGTGGACACCGTGAGAGTCTAGGCGATGCCCAAAGGCCAAAGGGAGCCCACGTGCAGTGCCTCCTGCTACCCTGACCTGCTTCCACCTGGTGCCCGTGAGACACGGCCACCTCCATGGGGGTCCCCAGGAAAGCCACGTGCCGGGGCTGAAATCCACCTCGAGGCTTGACCTCTGGGCCAGTAGAGCAGCTGCTCAGCTTCAGAGCCCTGGACAAGACCCCGTCATGCTCTGCCCAGTAAGAAGGCCTCCTTCGAGGGCCAGCAGGTCCACCACTGTCCAGCTTCCCCTTCACGGCACCAGCTGGCCTGAGGGGACCTCATGGGGTGGGAACTTCAAAGGCCAGGTCCATGGGGCTGGAAACCTGTGACTCTGGTGACCCTGAAGCTGACGTGGGGTGGACCGGGAGTCAGATGCGTGGGAGGAGGTTCTGCAGGAACCCTGTGGCTGTGGGGCCACATGGAGCGTCTTTCTGGCTCGTGTCAGACCCTGAGGGGTGGGGACCACGCCACCCTGACACATCCCTCTGCACAGCAGGGCCTGAGAGCCGAACCGAGGGGGGCCTGTTCCCTCTTCCTCCCCTGTGCTATGAGCCAGTGCCTGCGCACTGGGCACTGCCCGTGTGGTGTCTGCTGGTCAGGGCCCCTCCTGGGACAGATGCCAGGTCAGGAAGCAGCAGAAGTGTCCACCCTGCATACTGAAAAGAGGGGCATCCTTGGCAGGAGCCCTGCTTGAGAAGACTTGTCGCTCAAAGGAACCTCTGAGCGCTGAGCAGGGCAGAGACGGCCGTCCACGACCCTGTTTTCAGAGGGCAGGACCAGGCACCAGGCCGCAGCTGCTGAGTTCTCGGCTTCAAACAAAAACCAAAAACAAACTACCAACCCAAACCACCAAAAATACTCCCAGGCTTGGCCAATGTGACCTCCCTGTGTTGCCTCTGAACCTTCCGTAGCCAAGACGCCACCTGGCTCCACCTCTTTAAACCACAGGGCCACCCCCTCACTCCCCTACCGCCCCCACCCCCTGCCCTGATGGTGCCCAGGGCATTCTGCTGGGTGTGACCTCAGGGACCTCGTGCCGGCCACCTCTTGGGAAATGGACTGGTCGACCAGAAGTGTCAACTCCTGAGTTCTAAGAGTCATCTCTGTCAAAAATACATCCCGGCAGCCACTGGCTAAGACGCGGCCGCCCAGTCACTCCAGGTAAAGGCGCTGCTCCACAGAAGGTGACTGGGTGGTTCTAAGAGCAGGAGGCGCAGCATGGCGCACCTGTCACTACGAAGACTCACCTTCCTGGCACGTCCCCACATAGGGGAGAGCCCAGGAGTTCCCATCGTGGCACAGCAGCAACGAACCCAACCAGTATCCATGACGATGCGGGTTCCGCTCCTGGCCTTGCTCAGTGGGTTAAGGATCTGGCATTGCTGTCAGCTGCAGTGTAGGTTGCAGATGTGGTTCGGATCCTGCATTGCTGTGGCTGTGGTATAGGCGGGCAGCTGCAGCTCTGATTCAACCCCTAGCCTGGGAACCTCTATATGCCGTGGGTGCGGCCCTAAAAGACCAAAGAAAGAAACCTAACAGCGAGGTCTACTCAATGTTCTGTAATAACCTCGGCAGGGGAAAAAGCATAGATACATGTGTATGTGTAACCGATTCAAAATGCTGTAAACCTAAAGCTAACACAACGCTATAGACGCACTACACCCCAGCACAATAATCACAACAACAAAAGGAATATTAGCCTTAAAAAAAAAAAAAAAAAAAAGTGACCAAAGAAAGCCATCTCATCTTAACCAAGTGCATCTGCATGGTCTACTGGTTTTCGTGGAGGCACTCCCTTCAGCGATTTCGAGAAAGGACAGATCACCCTCAGATTCAACCCGTCTGGGAAGTCGGCACAAACCACAAACCACCGGATAAAGCTCAAATCAGCTTTCCACTCCAATGCCTGACCTGTGCCAGGAAACTCCGCATCACCCTCTTTCCTGGAAAACAGGCTCCAGGGGGTTTGTCTGGGGTCTGACCGGCTCCAGCCAGCCTGAGAAACGGGGGGGACAGGACGGCCCACCCTCCACACCCTTGGAGAGCTCCAGGTGTCCCACGGGCTGTGCCTGCTGTCTTCTCAACCAACAGCAGGTGTTCTCTGGGTTGAAGGGTGCTCAGAGCTCCAAGCAGCGATAGGACGGACGGCTGGGGAAGCCTCAGCGACAGAATGGCTTTTTAATGAAGGTATAGTTGAATTACAATGTTGTGGCCATTTCTGCTGCACAGCAAAGTGACTCAGTTATACACACACACACACACACACACACACACACGCAGACACTCTTTTTTATACTATCTTCTATCATGGTCTATCCCAGGAGACTGGATACAGTTCCCTGTGCTGTGCAGTAGTATCCGTTCTCAATATAATGGAATAGTTTGCTTCTACTAACCCCAAACTCCCAGTCCATCCCACTCCCGCCCCCTGTGGCTTTTTTTTTGGGGGGGGGGCTTTTTTTAGGGCCGCACCTGCAGCAAATGGAGGTTCCCAGGCTGGGGTCTCATAGGAGCAATAGCCGCCAGTCTACACCACAGCTCATGGCAACACCAGATCCTTTACCCACTGAGGGAGGCCAGGGAGCAAACCCGCAACCTCACGGAAACTCCCCCTGTAGCTTTTTAAGCTGGCATTTCTTTTCCCTTTCTTTCTTTTTTTTTTTGCTGCGCCCTTGGCATGCAGAAGTTAGATGTTTCTGGGCCAGGGACCTGCACCACAGTAGCAAACCAGAGCTACAGCAATGACGCCAGACCCTTAACCTGTTGAGCCACCAGGGAGTACCTATTGTGGGACCTTGGTCAAGCTGGGACGGGGCTGTGCAGAATGTTAACTCCCAGATCAGATGGAGGGACTGGGTCAACCAGTTGGGTGTGAAGATAAAACAAACAGGAGTGCCTGTTGCGGCTCAGTGGGTTAAGGGCCTGACGTCTGGGTGAGGAGGCGTGTTCAACCCCTGGCCTTGCTCAGGGGGTTAAGGATCCGGCGTTGGTGTGGCTGTGGTGTAGGCTGACAGCTGCAGCTCCAATTCATCCCTTAACCCTGGGAACGTCCCTGTGCCATAGGTGCAGCCGCAAAAAGGAAAAAATAAAAATAAATAAAAGCAAAGAAAACAATAACAAAACCACCTGTAAAGACAAGACTGGGGAGTGGTCGTGGTGGCTGTGTGTATTTTAATGTAGTAAAATATGTTTTTTTTTTTTTTTTTTTGTCTTTTTGCTATTTCTTGGGCCACTCTCGCGGCATATGGAGGTTCCCAGGCTAGGGGTCGAATCGGAGCTGTAGCCACCGGCCTACGCCAGAGCCACAGCAACTCGGGATCCGAGCTGCGTCTGCAACCTACATCACAGCTCAGGGCAACGCCGGATCGTTAACCCACTGAGCAAGGCCAGGGACCGAACCCGCAACCTCATGGTTCCTAGTCGGATTCATTAACCACTGCGCCATGACGGGAACTCCCAAAATATATGTTTTAAAGGCACATCCTTGACTGACACCCAGGAATGGATTCTGTCGAGGGCCCCAACCCGACCCAGGGAGACTAGGATCTTCCGCAGAGAACGTGGGGGCTGCGAGTGCCGTCGGCGAGGCCTGGGGCCGCGGGGAAAAAGGACGGGCTGGCTGCATTTAAAGGGAAAGATATCGTGATGGGGAATCAAGTTTCAGAAACTGCCTCTCTGCTACGCCTTCGGCAAACCAGGCCTCCAGCTCTGCTTTTTCCATCTCACTCTGCTAGGTTTTGTTGTGTTATGTTTTTTTAATCTCTGCTTCTCTGGGCTCACAATTAAAATCTTTCAGAATCAAATACATATTAAAGGTGAAAGTGGGTCAAATTGGGTATAAGTTAACGCTTGATCAAGAGGCTAATTTTTTATAACAAAAATTATTTTTGAAACATGATTCAACCTCCTGTCAGCCTTTGCCTCTGGAATTAAAGCAGCTGTCTGTGTTCTACACCACTCACTTCTGGACCACTTGAGCTTTTTTAAATTTTATTTTTAAAATTCTTTCCTTTCTTTCTTTCTTTTTTTTTTTTTTTTTTTTGCTGTGCCCACAGCATGTGAAAGTTCCCAAGCCAAGGATTAAACCCTCACCACAGGAGTGACCCAAGTTGCTGCAGTGACAAAGCCAGATCTTTAACCCACTGTGAGTTCTTAAAACAAAACAAAACAAAAAACACCAACGCAATTGGGCTGTTTTTATTATGAGAAGAAAAAAAAAAAAAGACAGTGGTATGTGAAAATTATAAACACTTTTTTTTTTTACATTAAAATAACCTCATTGGCTTGGAGTTCCTGGCACAGCGGAAATGAATCTGACTAGTATCCACGAGGATGTGGGTTCAATCCCTGGCCTTGCTCAGTGGGTTAGGGATCTGGTGTTGCCGTGAGCTGTGCTGTAGGTCGCACACATGGCTTGGATCTCGAGTTGGGGTGGCTGTGGTGTAGCTGGAGGTCCGATTTGACCCCTGGCCTGGGAACTTCCACACGCCGCCGGTTCAGCCCTAAAAGGCAAAACAAAAAACAAGCAAAAAAGAATTATTTTCAGTAGCTAAGGGACAATTACTCAAAGATTATTTTATAAAATTAAATTGCTTTCTTCCCAATTATTTTCAAGATGGCTTCAGATTTCACAACTTTGCTACCCAGATATTTTGCTGTCCTAGTTCAGGAACGCAAAAAACAAAAAGGAGAAACACAATCTGCTTTTTTTAATAACAGTAACTATCCAACAAAAGACAGAACTGGAAGAATTTCTTGTTTTAATGCAGCCTTTTAAAGATAACAAAAGACGTTTCTCTGTTCTTCCTGCGGAAGCAAAAGGAACAAGCATTTGTTCTGTGTCCCCTTTTACAACCAGCTGCCCTTTGCTTCGGTACAGCTAGGAATGCATGTTAGAACCCTGACTTCTGGCATGGGGCCAAACGCGGTGCTCTTCCAGGGGTGTGGGGCTTAATGCTGGCACTAAGACAGTCTATCCTGGGGCAAAATGTGCTACTGTTTTACTTACGACCTGGAGAGACTGTAAAATCTCGTCGCCCGCACTGCCCGGCCCGGGCAGCTGAGGCACCGACGGGGGACAGGATGGGAAGGCAGCGGCCCTCACGCTCGGCTACTCCCCCTCTACCTGACCATCCACACTCCGCGCCGCGGGACCTGGGGGGGACGGTCCCGTGTCTGCCAGCCTCCGCCAGGGGGCCCTCGAGGGGGCACTGGTTCAACAGTCGAGGCAGACGCCGAACCCCTTTCCTGCAGAAAGCCCTGGCTCCCTGTTCAGACTCCTCTCCAACCACAGCACAAGCACTGAGCAAACCCCTTACGGCTCGGAGGTTAACCTGCCACGTGCATGCTCACCGGGCTGGCAAACACGGAGGCCTCTCTCTGACCTGCCGTGTAAGATGTCTGGGCTGCAGATAACCCTGCCCTGGCCTGCCCGCTGGCTCCTGACGGGGCTCAGGCTAAAAACAATGATATTCAGGGAAGGAGGCCTGACCTCCGAGGTATCGAAGACACTTACAAATATCTGAGGAATGAAATTCAACACTTGAACTGAGCCAGAAAGGGACCCAGGAGTTCCGGTATCATTTTGCAAATCAGGGTTTTACTGGAAAGCACAGCACGTGGACAGAAGCAGGACCAGCTTCGGTGCAGGGTCTACACCCCAATCTTGCTTTCTGCGAATAAGGAACTGAGATGGAAAAGCCGTGAGGACTCTGTGGATTCCTTCCAGAAAGAGGCGTCAGGGAGGAGATGCTGGAAGATGGAGAGATGGAGGAGCCACCGTTTCAGAGAAGACACTGCCTTTCCAGGTGGGAATTCGGTCACCAACCAACCAGGAGAGACCTCTGGGCTATTTCAGCAAAGATATGCACTGCTCTCAACTCAGAGCCCTGAGGATTCTTCTCTACACTGAGTGCCCTGTGGCTGGGCCAGGTAAGGATGCGGTGTCTGCCTGGTCTAAACACACCTCAGGCTGCCAGAAGACATTAACTGCTACTAGCAGGTACACTGAGCCTGGGATGTGTGCGGGGCAGAAAACCTAATCAGCAATGACAGGCTCGCCCTTCTTAATCACAGTGTAAGCATCTTCTATTTCTCAAATCTAACATCCAGGAATTTTCTTCTATCCCAGCAGAGGCATGTTGTTGCCAAGCAACTTCAACAAGTCATATCTGAAGTCTGAGAGTGGGTGTGGTTAAAATAAACCTGGTGACAAAGTCACTGTAAGTTACAACAGGGAGAGGCTAAAGATAGGATACGCACAGATCTTTTAAAGAAAAGCATCTGTGCTTTTTATTCTGGCCGGTTAACACCACACCATGCCTTCACTCCGTCGTCATTTAACCACCTTCTTGGAAACTCGGCGTGTCTGCTGGCTCAGGGAGATGGAACACCAATAAGCTATGGCGCAACAGAGAAGGAACTCCTGCACACTGCTTTCTCTAAGAGCCAATGTGACAGGTGGAAAATCCTAGAAGCGGGGAGATAAAGACCTGTGTGCGCTGTCATGACCAACTTGGCCACTTGCTAAGGTGACTGGGACTTAAATTTCAGCCACTCTTGCGTTCCCTCCCGTCTTTAACCCCTTCTTCTCTGAGCTGAAAGCAATTCAGAGCTCTTTACTAGAGAGAGTGTTTGTTTTGCTCCAGCCTCTCTCAATTCAATTGTTCAAGACACCCCTTCTCCCCACCTCGCAAGTCAGTACTGCTGGCCAAAGAACTTCTAATACTTAACCTGTCTGTTACATCTAATGCTGATCTTCTAACACTTATCTGTCCATTACAACACTACACAGAACCATGCTATTTCTACAGACAACCCGGAGTCCAGTCACTTCCCGGGTTCAGTCAGTTAAGCATTAACCAGAAGTTTTCTGTCTTCGGTGTTCACATCTGCAAGCAGCAATGCTCTCTGATTAACAACCACTCTAGGTGCCACAGGGAACTACCCTGCGGGGCTGTTATCCTTTTCCTTAAGGACAAATGAGTAACAAAATGGTTTAGGCTCAAGGATCTGGCAAGTAAAAACAGATTAACGAACTAACCCATGTCCATGTTTACCCAGAATAATTCCTGCCTCAGCTCCAAGCCCTGGGCTCCCGCTGGGCACACAGATACTGGCTAGCAGGGGTTTAGGGAAGGCTCAAGGCCTCTCTGAAAATCTTCCCAGGGGAACAAACCACAGAAGCTACAGACTCTATTCCAGGGCCCGTCTGGGCAGAGGAGGTCAGAGTCGGTGTAGGGGTCTGCACGGCCAGCCTGGAAACTACCAAAAACGTAAGGAACTGATTCGTCTTAACCAAAAGGGACAGCTGAAGGGGTAGGACGCGGAGGCGACCAAGGAAGAGCCCCAGGCTTTCAGGACTTCGCAGGAGGACAAACAAGTCGGCAAATAACCACAATCCGTGCAACAAGTACAAAGCAGAGGAAGGGCCAAGCGAGGCGGCGGCAAATCGCTGAACCGTGACCAGGAGGGGCCCTGAACCTCCCACGAGACGCCGCGGGCATTAAGGGGCAGGCTGCCCTCCGGTTCCAAACTACCCCATTAATTAGTCCTGGGGCCTGTCATCGAGGGGCCCCAGGCAAAAGAGGAGGAACCGCGCTTTTCCGCACCCCCGGGGCCACGGCCCCATCCTCACCCCAGGCAGCGCGAGCTCCGCGGCCGCCCTGAAACCTCGAGGATAGGTCGAGGCTCTGGCTGGCGTGGGCCGCGCCCCGGCCTCCCTCGAATGAAGTGGCCGTCCTGCACCCCGTCGGGACCGCCTCGGGCCTCCTGCACCCCCGGCAGGCGCCCCAACTGCGCTCCCGCTCTGGGCCAGAGCTGCTCCCCGGCCCGCCACGACCCTTGTCCCCAGCTGGGCCCAGCGCCCCACCGCAGGTCGAAGGCCAAGGGAACTCACTTCGGGCGGGAGCCAGCGGCAGCGGACGGCGTTGCGCGGCTCAGCGCATCCTCGGTTCGCAGGGAGCCAAGAAGTGGGGCCGCGCGGACCCCACAACGAGTTATGTAACTGGCAGGGGCCGCAGCCGGGACGGAGGCGGCGGCCCGAGGCACTTCCGCCTCCCGCGCCCGGCCGGCGGCGCAAGCCGGAACCCCATTGGCCACCGGCGCCCACGTGGGGGCGCGCCCCTCGCGACGCCACCGCCGCCATCTTAGGAGAGGGCAGGCCTCGCGCGAACCGGGACACCGGAAAGGCGGGGACCCAGGCAGTGGGGCTGGGGACGCGACTTGAGGCTGGCGAGGCTCCGAGAGCCGGCGGAGGGGCAAAGACGGCGGGCCGCACCCTGAACTGCCCCGAGCATGGAGGGCGTGGACGCCGGGGCGCGGCTCGCTTGGTAGCCCGGCCGGCTGGGTTCTTCGGGCTCAGCTGAGCGTCCCTCGCGCAGACCCAGAGGCTGACAGCCCTCCACTTCCCCAGCACGGCCCGTGTGTGGTTTGGGTCTTGAGGTTTTCCGTCCGCAGCGCCTGGTGGGGTGTCGAGCCGAGGAGCGTCGTCCCGCGGCCGATCCTAACAGGGCGACCCCCCAGCCCAGCGCCAGACGTCGACCGGCAGCCGGAGTCCTGCCTACGCAGAAAGGCAGTTTCGGGCAGTTGCTGAGTACAAGGGCGGGGGTCAGTTGCCCTCAAGTTGGCCCGGGGCGGGGGGTCCACATCACAAGACCTAACTCACATTTTGTTACTAAGGGATCCATGCTGAGCAAAATCTGATGTTAACTCTAAAGGAGACATTTATTCTTCGCCTTAAATAACTTACAGAGGTAACACAACCAAAGGATGGAATCGGAAGGTTAAAATGATGAACCCGAAAAAGATTTAATTCTCATTCAAGAGAATAAACGTTAGCACTGATTAAAACGGCCTAAAATCACACTGTCTTATGTCAAATGCATGTTCTTTAATATTTCGACAAGGAAAAGGTACCCAAAGAGATGAGAAACGTTAGAGGTATTGATTTAAATAGATCAGGAGTCGTATAACAAGAGGATATAAAAAACAAGGATATTCTATTGTCTACCTAATATGATGTTAGTGGCTGGTGGAGTCTTGATTTGTGTAAAGCAATATATTTCCCTTTTGTGACAGTTTCTGTAAGCGCCTATTTTTTTTTAAAGGCTGAAAAATTATGGGCAAAATGAAAATATAATACCACTTACAACCTGTTATTACAGTTTTAAGTATTACAAACAAGCTATTGAAAGCAAAGATGCTGTGGTAAACGTGTCTGGGTCCATTCAGAGCATTCCATGCACTCTATGCAATGATATTCCGTGTGTCACTGTTAAATTGCAAAAAAATATATATAAGGGCTGGAACAATCAAGAGTGAGACAGGGAATTCCCATTGTGCTCAGTGGAAACGAACCCCACTAGTTGTCTGTGAGGCTGAGGGTTCCATTCCTGGCCTCACTCAGTGGGTTAAGGATCCGGTGTTGCCATAAGCTGTGGTGTGTGTGGGTGGAAGACATGGTTTGGATCCCACTTGGCTGTGGTTATGGCATAGAGTGGCAGCTCCAGCTCCAACTCGACCCCTAGCCCGGAAGTTTCCATAGGCCGACAGTGTGGCCATAAAAAAACAAGAAAAGAAAGAAAAGAAAAGAAAAAATAAAAATGGAAGTTCCTGGGCCAGGAATTGAATTTTAGCCACAGCTGTGACCTAAGGAGCCACAGCTCCTTTAACCTACTGCACTGGGCCAGAACCTCCGGCCCACACCTCTGTAGTGACCTGAGCCACTGCAGTCAGATTCTTAACCCACTGCACCATGGTAGGAACTCCAAAACAGGAGATTTTGAAAGAAGAAAAGTGCTTACTTTCCCCATCCTGTCTCTCACCGTCCATTATGTTCCCATCCATGGAAGCCCCTTCGAGCCCCTTCGATCACACAGGAAGCCAAAGTCCTTCCCAGGTCCTTGCTACTCAGGGTGGTTTTGTTGTCCAGCAGCATCAGCATCACCTGGGAGCGTGTTTAAAATAAAGAACTTCAAAAAAAATAATAATAATAAAATAAAATAACTTCACAGAGTCCGACAGAGCGTCCATGAGGATGCGCATTTGATCCCTGGCCTCCATTGCTGGGCTAAGGATCCAGTGTTGCTGAAAGCTGCAGTGTAGGTTTCAGACAACGCTCAGATCTGGTGTTGCTGTGGCTGTAGTCTAGGCCAGCAGCTGCAGCTCCGAATCAACCCCTGGCCTGAGAACTTCCATTGGGCACACGTGCAGCCCTAAAAAGAAAAAAAGAAAAAGAAATGAAGAATCTCAGGCCTAAAGAGAAGGAATTATTTGCCAAGGAGTTCCCATCGTGGCGCAGTGGTTAACGAACCCCACTAGGAACCATTAGGTTGTGGTTCGATCCCTGCCTTTGCTCAGTGGCTTAAGGATCTGGCCTTGCCGTGAGCTGTGATGTAGGTCACAGACGTGGCTCAGATTCTGCGTTGCTGTGGCTCTGGAGTAGGCGGGCAGCTACAGCTCAGATTAGACCCCTAGCCTGGGAACCTCCATGTGCCACGAGAAGCAGCCCCAGAGAAGGCAAAAAGACAAAAAAAAAAAAAAAAAGAATTTGCTGAGGTGATTCTTCGGCACATTAAAGTTTGATGAAAGTGATGCAGAGCAATGACACTCTGTTGTTTCCAGGGCTCTATACTAATAAGATGCATTGTCAAAACTGAGGGCATCTATATCCATTCAAACTTTCTAGACACAAATGAGAAAATAATAACCATATCCCCAGGGCTTCTATGAGCCAGGCACTGTGTGAAGTGTCTTACACGGGATCTCATTTATCCTCAGGAATACAGGATAGGTACTATGGTCAGGTACCCTGTGTTACTACAAGGGATATTCAAGGGAGTTGTCCTTTTAAAAAAAATTCCACCCTATGCCACCATGTGGGTGGTACTGACCCACCCCCCGAACGGTCCCCACTTTGATCTAACCATTTAAGGCCAGCCAGCCCATCCTCTCTTGGCTCAAATAAGCAAGTGGGAAGGGGCACCCTCTGACCCCAGGAATTGGCTCAGGAAAGGTCTAAGCTGCACTGAGTCAACACTGACCAGCCCTCCGTGTTTGCCTGCCTGGTTTCTTTTTCTCTCTTTTTGGCGTGTTTTGACATAGTTCTTCCGTCTGCTCTGACAGACCACTGGCTTGATGACCAACGTCTCTACTGAACATGAACTGAAAAGCAGGAGTCCTCTTGTGGCTCAGCGGTTTAAGGATCCAGTTGACACTGTGCCAGCTCAGGTTGCTGCTGTGGCTTGGGTTTGAGCCCTGGCCCAGGAACTTCCCGGTACAGTGGGTGCGGCCAAACATAAAATAACAAAACAAGCCGTTCGGTTCCAGAAAAGTTTGCTGTAACAATCTCCAGCCATTGTATTTGGGTAGAACTCTCATCTGTCTCTTCCAGAAGTTCTATTCCATCAACAGTTGCCTCTTTTGAGAGTTCTGCCTGCTCCTCCTCCCTCTATTATTATTAGAGCATATTATTATTTGTCCCTTGCCTACTCATGACTGTCTTTACCCTCTGGCCATGGCTCAAGCAAAGAGATACCTGGAGGTGGGAGCAGTGGGGAGCGCCAGCAGCCGTGTCCTCGCCCACATTCCAGGCTGCCAAGAAGAAGCAGTTCTCTGTGGAGCCCTTGGAGGGAAACCCTCAACTCCTGCCTCCTGAGCTGCAGAGCCCACTCCCGGCCTCAGCGACAAGGCGAGAATCGGGCTCTTGGGCCAGGGAGAGCAGCAGGCTGCTATCTACGCGGGCAGGCTCTGCACCTCCAGAGCCCTGGCCTGGCGACTCTGCTCATTATGGAGGTGACACGCGGGCACCGTGCCACATAAGAATTAACCTTCTCCGCAGTTCCACTGATTCCAAGGTGAAGATCTCTCCAGAAATTAAGGAGAGATGAGGCATATTAATTTCCACCTCTCTCTCTGGTCCCCGGGCTCTGGCCCTTAGAGGAACAAAGTCAGGTACTGCCCCCTTCAGCCACCTAGGGCCCTACTCACTGCTCTGTCATAGATGACTGGGGTTGGGGCGGGGGGGATAGCAGGGGCTGGGAGTCAGGTTTTCCCACCCATACCCAGACATTCAGGTTGTAAGCAGTATTGTAACCGAAAACCTTGTACAGAAACCCACACACATTTTGGGTGACATTGTTAAGGAAGAATTCTGAGAATGTTGGTTAAGTTCTTTTCAATGGACTACATTTTCAGTTTGAGAATAAACGCCACATTGCCTGCCAGGAAGGTTTTACTAGTTTATTCTCACACCAAGAGTGAGAAGGCTCTTGTCCCAAACATTCTCACCGGCATGGGGTGTTACCGTCCTTTACCTCTCAGCAACCCAAGTGAAAAAGATCTCACTCTCTCAATGGGTATTTCTTCAGGAGTTTGATCACTTTTTTCTTTTTGTTTTTTCAGGGCTGCACCTGCAGGATGTGGAAGTTTCCAGGTTAGGGGGGTGGAATCGGAGCTGCAGCTGCTGGCCTGCACCACAGCTTCTGGCAATACTGGACCCTTAACCCACTGAGCAAGGCCAGGGATTGAACCAGCACCCTCATGGATATGAGTCAGGTTTGGAACCCGCTGAGCCGCAATGGACTCCCTCAGACGATGATGATTCATGTGTTAAAGGCTGAAATGAAGAAACTTGTCAAGGAGTTCCCGTAGTGGCTCAATGGTTAACGAATCCGACTAGAAACCATGAGGTTGCAGGTTTGATCCCTGGCCTTTCTCAGTGGGTTACGGATCCGGCATTGCCGTGAGCTGTGGTGTAGGTCGCAGATGCAGCTCGGATCCTGCATTTCATCCTGCATTTTTGTGGCTCTAGCTCCGATTCGACTCCTAGCCTGGGGACCTCCATATGCTGCAGGAGCAGCCCAAGAAATGGCAAAAAGACAAAAAAAAAAAAAAGAAAGGAAACTTGTCAAAAGGTTGTGGCAGAAGAATTTTTCAGTTTGGGTGATTAAAATCTGTCACTTTGGAGTTCCTATGTGGTACAGTATAAATAAATTCAACTAGGAATCATGAGGTTGTGGGTTCAATCCCTGGCCTCGTTCAGTGGGTTAAGGATCCAGTGCTGCCATGAGCTATGGTGTAGGTCACAGACATGGCTCGGATCTGGCATTGCTGTGGCTGTGGTTAGGCTGGCAGCTGTAGCTCTGGTTTGACCCCTAGCCTGGGAACCTCCATATGCCACGAGTGCAGCCCTAAAAAAAAAAAAGCAAAAAAAAAAAAAAACAAACAAAAAAAAACTGTCACTTGAACATCTAATGAATATACGGTCAACCATCTCTGGTTAAAAAAAAAATCAAATTAGGCATATAATTCAGTCTTAATCTTTCGATCTTGGTCTATCAGATTTTGTATCTCATCTCTTTCCTTTTAGCCAGATCAAGTGTTCAAGCTTCTTTCTTGATCTACTCATTTAGTTTTGGTATTCAGAGGTGTAGGGAAGATTTTGTTTCCTCTCCTGTTTCAGAGATAACTTCCTGGTTATCCATCGAGTTAATACCACAAGTGTAATTTCTGGTCATGGGAAACTGTGTTTATCTACCTGTAATAATGAGAACAGAATTCAAAGGAAGGGACAACAATCAAACTTAAATGAGACATCCCTGATATAAGACTAGCATAAAATTAAGTACAAAGGAAGCAGGGAAGGGTGACTACTTGAGCAGCAATGTGACTCCATGGTGACTTGTATCACGCTGTTAGCGCTTCTTCAACATTTAGCCTTGGTGTTGGTCTAGCCTTCAGGAAAGTTTGTCCTTCCACCTTTACTTTCAGCACCTTTTTGTTCCTTTTTTTTTGGCTTTTTAGAGCAACATTTGCAGCATATGCAAGTTCCTGAGTTAGGCGTAAATGGGAGCTGCAGCTGTGGGCCTACACCACAGCCACAGCAACACCAGAGCCAAGCCACATCTGCGAACTACGCCACAACGTGTGGCAATGCTGGATCCTTAACTCACTGAGCAAGGCCAGGGATCAAACCTGCTTATTCATGGACACTAATAGGGTTTTGTTTTGTTTTGTTTTTGTCTTTTCTAGGACTGCTCTCTCAGCATATGGAGATTCCCAGGCTAGGGGTCTAATCGGAGCCGTAGACACTGGCCTACGCCACAGCCACAGCAACGTGGGATCCGAGCCGCGTCTGCAACCTACACCACAGCTCATAGCAACGCCGGATCCTTAATCCACTGAGCAAGGCCAGGGATCGAACCTGCAACCTCATGGTTCCTAGTCGGATTCGTTAACCACTGCGCCATGACGGGAACTCCAACACTAATTGGGTTTTAACCCACAGAGCCACAAAGGCAACTCCCAGAGCATCTTTTTCTGTCCTCCTGGGACCTCTAGATATCTTTTTTTTTTTTTTTTTGTCTTTTTTTGCCATTTCTTGGGCCGCTCCCGCAGCATATGGAGGTTCCCAGGCTAGGGGTCGAATCGGAGCTGTAGCCACCAGCCTATACCAGAGCCACAGCAATGCGGGATCCGAGCCGTGTCTGCAACCTACACCACAAATCATGGCAATGCCAGATCCTTAACCCACTGAGCAAGGCCAGAGATCGAACCTGCAACCTTATGGTTCCTAGTCGGATTCATTAACCACTGAGCCACAACGGGAACTCCCCAGATATCTCTTTTGTGATCCACTCCCACAAGGCCTAGGTCTAGCTGTCACAATGTCACTTGTGGCAGATACCGTTAGTTACCTATCTATTCTACTTCCTTTTCTTTTCCAACAGAGCCCTGATTTTGTGCAGGTAAATAGTCAGGAGAGTGGGTCCCCTGGAGGGAAACCATGATGGGCCCAAACCAATTACAGTAGGTAGTGTTTTTTCCTCTTGATAATGATTGCTCTAGGATTGGTACATGACACAATGCTTGTCTGCATGTATTATGGGGATTCCACTGCCGCCTTCCCCAACATGCTAAGGACGGCAGGGGAGAAATACGGGAGTATTGGGACCATGATGGTGACCAAATCATTGAATTAACCAACCTGTAACTGCCCTACCTTTGAACATTTTGTTGGGTTTTCTGTTACTTGCAGCTGAAACTATCCAATCTGATATTCCACCAAATCCCACTACTTATTTTGTCACCTCTGAGGATACTATTTCAATAACCATTCAACCATTCCTGGAGTAACCTTTTAAGTACAGGAACATGCCTGGCACTAGAATAAGAAATATACTGAGACTTATTCAGAATTTTCTATTAAAGTAACTATCGTTTTTGTTTTTTTCAAACAAACACCTCTGTAAACTGACAACTTCATTAAAAGTACCCTCTGAAAAGAGGCATTCTGAGCTCTTTGCACCTGAGGAAAGCAAAGCTGTGTACTGGCCATTGACAGCAGGGCTGGGGAAGAAGCTCACTTTTCTAATTCCAAATCCCTACACCAGGGCGGCCAGTGCAATGAAGCTGAAAATATTTGGTAACGGTGCAGGTCGAATGTGAGTTCATTAGGAGACACACACAACGTCCTGAGCTGCACTCCAATGGCTGTAGTACCGCTTGAGGTCCGCTGTGGCTCTGAGCCTCACCTGGCTCCGTTAGGCTTCAGTCGCCTGGCACAAAGCAGCCAAAATACACTGGGTCGGAGACTAACAAAGCGGCCTACGCCGACCTGAACTATTCCCAAGCAGAAGACACCCTTTTACATTCCACGGTCCCACAGTCCGCCCAACACACAGCCGACCGCTCCAGCCAAGACTAGGTCCCGCGCCCCGGCCGGACCTAAGATTTGGACCGGCCGGACCCACATTTCAGTACCCATGTTCGTTCGGGTTCCAGATTCTCCCCGTCCACTTTCTCTCCTTCTTTCCTGAAACTTTACGTCCCTCCGGCGTCACCCTAACGCCGCACCTGGTCTGGTCAGCCAACACTGAGCTCACTGGGGAGACCCAGGCAGCGGAACCGGAAATACTTACTTGGAAAAGGTGAGGGAATACTACACCTCCCAGCTAGCTCAGTGAGCCGTGGGCCTTCCATTAAGGCGCTCGATTGGCCAACGAACGAGAAGGCCTGCCCCCTCCGAGGTCACGCTGGCCAACCACAGGGCAAGGCTTCGTAAAAGGCTTTGGGGCGGGTGGCATCCGGCGGCTTTTCCGGCCGGTCTATCGTAGGGGAGCATGGGAGCGTGGGAGCCTAGCTGGGGTGAAGCTCACCGTCTCCAGTCTCGGCGGGGCATAGTTTTCTGTTGCTTCTGCCTGGGTACCGGGACACTTTCTGAGATCGTTAGTCTAGTGGGGCCCGGCCGGCCGGGAAGTCAGCCTGTCCGAGTCTCGGCGCAGGAGAGAGAAGCCACCGGCTCAGGCTTTAAAGGGAGTGGAGAAGAGAAGGGGTGCATTGAGGAGCTTTGCAGCCGATTTGGCCCCTCCAGGGTCTCTTCTCTCCCCTCCCAGGTCTGTCCCGAAGTCCCTGTGGCGACTTGAAGAAGGCATTACTACCCCGCGAGATGGGAGACATCCTTACATCCGGGGCCCAGGTGAGACCAGGGCCCTTCTCTCGGTCCCACTACCAGTCGCTCCTTTCTGGCCGCCTTCGGAAGAGAGTTAGGCGTGCCGGTCGTGATGTGAGGGCTCTTCATCCCCAGGTACCCCTCTCACCAAACTGACTGTGTTCCTACCCGCACATAAGAGAAATGGCTTATCAGAGCCTCCGAAGTTATATCCGTTTTTACTCTCTCCTTCCTAAATTCCGTCTCTCGGAACTCATTCATACTTTCTCCCCAGCACTCAGGGACCTTTCCAGCCAAGCTGTTGTCTCCCTTACCTCAGAATTTCTAGCTCTTTTCGCCTTCCTAGACTGACTAAGGGAGTGGCTCTCTAGCTTCTTGACCTGAGATGGGCTCTTATGTTGTTTCAGGGACCAGCGCTGTTTGAGGACCTGGCTGTGTATTTTTCACAGGAGGAGTGTGTGAGTCTCCACCCTGCCCGGAGGTCCCTCAGCAGAGACATGACACAGGATTGTTTCCAGGATATGGTATTGATGGGTAAGACAGTTGTTTTTCCTGCATTTTGGAACTTTGGTCAGTTCTAGGACTACGATTTCATATCTCACCCACATCTTGGTATGTAAGAGTGGGGCCTTATCCTATGTGGATATGATAAAAAACTTGCTTGAGAGTGCAGTTTTCAAAGGATGAGATGATTGTTTTTTTTTTCTTTCTTTTTAGGCCACACCTGTGGCATATGGCAGTTCCCTGGCCCAGGGGTTGAACTGGAGTTGCAGCCACAGCCACAGCCACAGCCACATCAACACTAGATATGAGCCACATCTGTGACCTACACTGCAGCTTGCAATGCTGGATCCTTAACCCACTGAGCAAGCCAGGGATCAAATCCAAATCCTCACAGAGGCAACACTGGGTCCTTAACCTGGGAGCCACAACATAAACTGGCTTTATAAATTAAGTGTATTTGGGGAAATAGTAAAAAGGAGTGCTTTCTGGCAGACCTGAGTTTTGTCAGCCATCCCAGCAGTGTTTGGGCGGTAGGATAAGCCATCTAAAGTTTCCTGGTCCTCTGTGTAAACACCTGAGTTTGTTCTTTCCCCAGTACTGCTTGAATGTGTTTATGTTTTGCTTTGTTTTGCTTTTATCAACAGGAGGAGAAGGCAAGATTGAGATTAATCAGCAGCTAAGCCTAGAATCTGTGGAACTTGAAGAGCTTGCCCTAGAAAAATACTCCATTGCTGTGCCCCTCGTCTGTTACCCAGAAAAATCCTCAGAGCACGGAGTTGGAAGCCTTGAAGGGAAAATAGGAGGCGGAACTTCTGCTTGCAAGAAAAGGTTCATAAGCCTTTTAGTTACCATTGAAAATCATACCCCATTGATAGAACTCTCTCAATTTTTAGGAACCAGAGCACTTTCTGAAATTCTTGAATTTCCCAGGGAAGAAGCCAAAAATGCATACGAGTGTCCTCAATGTGACCAAAGTTTCAGTGACAGTTCCTATCTTGTTTCCCATCAGAAAGCACATTCAGGGGAGAGAAAGTATACATGTGGTGACTGTGGGAAGACTTTCCATCACAGAGCCAACCTGAGAACGCACCGGAGAACCCACACGGGCGAGAAGCCTTATAAGTGTGCCAAGTGCGGCAGCAGCTTCCGCCAGCACTCCCACCTGTTTCGGCACATGAACGTCCACGCAAAGAAGCAGCCCTACACCCGCAGCACGCGTGGAAGAGGCTTTCTGTGGCTCCGAGGATTGGCACAGCATCGGAAAACCCACGCCGCCCCAAAAAGCCTGTGGTAAATATTTTGGTCAGAAAACAAATCCTGTTTTGCCTGAGAAAAGGCAGGCATTGGCCGCCCAGCACCCATGCACGCAGTGCAGGAAATGCTCTGGGCAGCAGCCCTCACCCTCGGCCCCGCCAAGAAGGGCCTCAGGGACCACTCTGAAGACTGCAGCCACGGTGAGGACAATTTGCTTTTGTTCTCAAAATTCACACCCTTAAAGTGTCCTGCGTGTTCAATGACCTTTCTTCGTATTTCCCATCAGAGCATTCACAGAGGGGAAAAGCCCCCACAAATGCAAGACATGTGCGGAAAGTTTTATTTGCACCTCAGAGCCTGCATGCCACCAGAAGAGCCACACAAGGCAGGAACCTTTTCAGTGCACCACATGGGAAAAGTTTCAGGTTGAAAATACATCTCAGTGTTCATCAGCGAAGCCATTCAGAAAATGCCACGTAAATATGGCAAGTTTTCATGAATGCTTGTGCTTTTCAATATCTGTACTGCAAACAGGCACAGTGATCCTTGATGTACCTGCGAGGCACTGAGCTAAGCACTTTACACACATTTCACGTAATACACTATTTCATTTTCACCACAACCTTGATTTAGGCATCACGACTTCTGTCTTATAATTGAGGAAGCATAGTCAACATCACAGCTAGTGAATGAAGCCAGAACTCTAACTCAGTAACTCTTGCTATTCACATTCCATTTGTATGAGCCGGGGAGCTGGAGAATGATACAGAACTTTTAAAAAGTTAAAATGAAGGTTATTACTAGAGTTATTTTAATTTTGTTTACATGGTTTCTAAGTAAGTTTTGGAAGGAAATTTTATTTATTTGCTAGTTCTGCAGATCTGGGATCTACGAAAGTAAATACTTTTATATCTATTTTATACTTTTGTTTTGCTGTAACAGCCTGAATGTAATGTTTGTATGAGCTTATTGTTATTTTACACGTGAATTTCTAGAGGGGTCTGGAAGCTTTTATCCCACCCCTCCCCCATGTGAAGCGTTCATTCCCCGATGGTTTGGACTAGTTAGTGTCGAGGTGGCTATTTGTATTTGAGGAGCTCCTGTTCTCAGATCTGATGCCACCGACCTTGGTGATTTCAAGTGTTTGGCAGGAATTCTGGCAGTCCGGCTGTAGCCCTTTCTGGTGCTTGGATGTGAGCAAGGGAAAGGTACTTGCTTCTAAGAGGATTTACCTCCAAGTCTCTACCAAAGCACATTGTTTCTGAATTACAGGAACTCCTGTTTAGTGAGCGCGCAGGATACTTTATATCATTTAATCTTTGGAATAACTCTGACCTATCCTCGTCTCATAAATAAGGAAAGTGAAGCCCACTGAGGGCAGAGTGAGTACCTTGCCCAGAACACAAAAGTAGCAGTGTGCTCAGGCTGGCATCTAACCTCAGCCCAGGGGGTGAGGAGGGTCATCACGGAGGCCCCCCTGAGTGCGCACCCTGGAGCCCTTCGCCCCCGGTACTTTATCCCAAGCCTGACTTTCGTGTGTGGGTATAAAGCAACAGAAAGACTCTCCAGGACCACTGGTTCGTACTCTATCCCAATAGTCAGACATTGCAAACTCTACAGAGTATTGTCTTGAGGGTTATAGGTGAATTTGGGTTTAAATTTTTTTTTTCTTCCTCATTCCCAAAGAAAGACACATAGAGAAAACTGTTAGAGTTTAAAAGTTTTAAAATAGTTGAAAATACAGACATCTTTAGGTACTGCTGTTACATATAACTGTGGAAGCAAAGTCTTGCTAAATGGAACGGTTACTGATGTTAAAGAACCAGGGGGTCTTACAGATAGACTTTCATAGGAATTGCTCTTTAAAGCAAAAGTGACTGAGGCCCTCAGCAGACCAGCATTTAAAGGGGTGTCAGGTGAGGATGGTCTTATTTAAATAGTAGGAAAGTGCAGCATTTACTAAAATGGGATTATCGCTGGGAAACCTCATTGTCACTGACAGGCCTCTTCAGGACCAGCTGGATGGGAAGTAGTGGTCTTTCTACGGAAGAGCAGATTGAGAACTGAATGTACAGGAAGATGCTGCTATTGCAGTGAGTTCCTAACACCAATTAGAGGCCAGCAGATACTGTTGGTGAGGAAAAGGCCCCAACCCAGCTCACGCACTCCTTTCCCCCTTTTCCTTGTTCTTGTTTGCGGAGCCACAGTTGAGGCCCAGTGTTGTAAATGTCAGGGTCACGCTTAGGATACAGGGCGCCAGTCTGCTGGGGCCTAGGAGTCTTTGGCTTTTGTTTTTGTTTGTTTGTTTATCTGTTTTAGCATGTGGAAGTTCCCAGGCACCACAGCAGCGATCTGAGCTGCTGCGCTGACAATGCTGGCCCCTCAACCCACCTTGCTACAAGAGAACTCAGGGGCCTTAAATCAAAAAGGTATTCTGTAGGTTTTTCTTCAGCAAGTCTCTCTGAGGTGCTTGGAATTGTGTAGAAAGATGGTCTCCAGTTAGGTTTCGTTCTGGCCAGCTCTGGGATGTGATGATCTTTGCTGAATATGAGAAAGTCCAGTCTCCCTGCTCTCCTGCTTCTGCCTTCAGTGGGAGCAGCTGGCACGGTGTCCCACTGGCACATATTAGGGGCTGTTTTATTTCCACTGACTGGAGTGTAGGGTGGGGAATGAAATTGAAAAGAGGCCCCTAGGGGCAGAGCTGCTGCAAAAAGAAGTAGGGAAGAGTGTTTTAGAGGGCCCTTGGACAGAATGGTGCTGACCTGAAAAAATGGACGCTTTCTTTGCTTAGCTCCTAAGAAATTACAGGGAAGGTGAAAATTTATACCGTAACTGCCATTCTGCACTCAGTATGGAGTCACCTTTCCAGATGAAGCTTCCTTCACAATTAATGTTGGTATTTCCATTTTTCTTATTTTCTAGATTTTGGAAGATTATGCCAAACTTCCATAAGAGATGAGAAAAATATCTCTGATGAAAACAATATACAGATGAGTGTAATTAAAATGCCTTTTTTGGTGTAAGATTGTTAATGATTGCTATGCAGGAAAAAAAAAAAAAACCCTGTTATTTTTTTGTGAAAGAGGCTTATTTTCAGTTGTGGCTTATTGTGCACTTGCACCTAAATGCACTTGCTGGATGTAATTCAGGCTGCTCTGAGCCAAGGACTTGGAGGAAGAGGTCCGTGTCTATCAGCAAGACCCATGCTGTGTATATGATATAGTGGCTTTTTCACCCTTTGGTTTACAGTGTTATCTGAGAGACATAGATTCCACAGATGGTCTTTAACTTGAGATATCATGAGCTTACCAGGGTAGTTTTCATAAATATTTGGATGAAAGTTAATAGAGGGATGAAAACCTAATGCAGGACTTTGTTGCTGTGAACGGTTGGTTCATCACATTTTGCAGCACGAATGTTAACATGTTATGCAGAGTGAAAGGTCTGTACTGAAGAAATCAACTCTTAAAGGAATTTCTTGGTTTTTGTTGTTAACGCGGTGATGAAGATGTGTATCACCAAGTCCTTAACGTGACTGCTGGTTCTGTAACCACCATCATCCATGAAAACAGCATTATTCCAATAGCGTTCAGATGTTGACAATTTACATTTTGTGCTTTAAGAAACTGTGGAATTTAAGTGTTATTCTTGAAGGATTTGGACTCCAAGTACTTTGTTTACAGCTTTGTTGCAAGAGGTAGGTAGGAGTCTGTTCACATCTCCCCATTTAACATAGAAAATGACTAACGCAAGTAATTCAGGAAGTTTAGTCTAACACAAGTGATATTTCATAGCAAATGCTATGAGATTCCATATAAGTAAGTAGTGTTGTTCTGATGACTGCAGCATGTCATACAATCTGATACTGCAGATTTTGCCAAAAGTAATCTGCTCATTTACTGCATAGGTATACAAAGCCGGTTATAGTTCATCGGAATAGTCTATTTGAAACTGTTCTTTAAATTTGTCATCTCTATAGGATTTCAGTTGGAAAGTGCTTCTGTTAAAGTAACTAATGATCTTCATTAGAAGTGTGTATATTCATCTGTTTTAGTTTTGTGGATTGAGCTATGGATCTGACACCGAGATCATTACCCATCTTTTCACGGCACATCTGCCTAGAGGTGTTTTGTTTTCTGACACCCTTTGGTGTATTAACAATCTGGGGAGAATGGGGATACGATATAAATATGTTTAAATAAACCTAAGAATATGCTGCAATCTCTAGTTCCTTTGGATACCTTACAAGTATGTTTGTTGTAGGAACCTCCGCTGTTTAATGTTTTTATTTTACAGTTTTCGGTGGTAAAGAGCATCTTATCTCGAGTGCAAACTCTCACTAGACAGTGATTATGTCTATCTGATGTGCAATTTAGCATCTAATAAATGTGTTTTTATAATGATAATGAAGTGAATTTCTAATTTTTTTAAAATACTTAAGTAGTTGTAGATGACAGATGACTTTTGAAGACTGGCGGGATTGTGATTTGGAGAGGGTTAATGAGTGACTTCCGGCCAGTTAAGGTAGGTAAAATCATTTGCTCCCGGAATCAGAAGAAAACTGCAGCACTACTCCGGGAGACGGCTTAGAGATCAACTTCCTTTCCAGTCTTTGGACCACGGCGGTACAGGTCCAAGTCCCTCTGGCCGCGCGGCCCAACGACAGCCTGCGTGGCCCGCGGTTTAGAGGGGATTGAAAAGCCAGGGTGCCGGGATTGGGCTCTACGCATTGAGCGGCTTCGAGTTCCGTGTTCAGCTGCGCAAGACGGCGGAAATACCAATGAGATACCAATGAGACGAGACGCGCTAGAGCGGCCCATAAGGCTGAGAACCGGAAGTCGTGCGCTCACTTCCGGCGCCTTGTCCGGGCGGTGCAGATGCGCATTCCTGGGGCGTCAGGGGTGTGGCGGGCGCCCCGCTGCTGTGGGGACCCGGCTCCTTGCCCTTACCAACCATCTACCTAGAGGCGGCCTCTGCCAGAGTCCAGCGGGGAAGTGAGTGTCTGTGTAGGTGCTCCTCTCGTCTCTCCCTCCGCATCAGCGGGAGGATTAGTAGGATGTGACTGTCACTGTCTAGGCCGAAGGACTACGCATTGACCCCACTGGGGACGGGAAAAGGTGCCTCGTGGTACCTCGCCGGCCCAACCCCACTTTGGCAATGCGCAGCTACGGGCTCGCCCCGCCTGTATGTATCCGACTTATCAAAAGAGATGATACGCCTATCACTTGCCCAGGGTAGGGTATCTTCTGCAAACTAAAGAATATTGCTGGCCATCCATTTCTACAGGGCTTGAGTCTTAGCCACTGCAGTTGCTGACCTTCAGCATGCCCTGAAAAGAACTCAGGGCAGAGATCAGGAAGGGAGCATTCTGCTCCAGAAAAATTGGCAGAACAGTCTTCCAGATACATATTTTAAGGAGAAAATTTTATGAACCCCAACTTTTGCATCTTTCCATACCTGGAAAAGCACCAAAACCATTAACTAAGGTATCTGTTGCTCAGAATAGCAGTAACTTTCTGCAGAGGTGTGCATGTACCCCTTTGTCAAAATCACAAATACACTGACGTCCTCCCTAATTTCAGAAGTTTCTCAGAGCTGAAGGCTGTCTGCCCAGCTAAGTGTCTCAGTAAGATACTGAATAAACTTGACTCACGATTTCCACCCCCCCCCCCCACATCCAGGGCATGGGGAAGTTCCCCAGGCTAGGGATCAAACCCATGCCACATCTGTAACTAAAGCCACAGTGGTGACAATGCCAGGTTCTTAACCCATTGAGCCACCAGGGAACTCCCAACTTCCAACTAAGTTGTGCATTTTTTTTAAAAAAAGTTGACACTTTTCTCTAGAACCAGTGCCAGTCTCTTCGCTTGATTTCTATGCGCTCCATACCCAAATTCTAACATGCTTCTGGTTACTTAGAGTGTAACCAGATGAGCTCATTTGAGTACGTGGTCCTTCCCACTATTGGCAACCCCACAGCCAGCTTAGCCACTGCCATGATTACAAATACCTCACTTTAAGTCTAGCCCCAATTCTTCCTCTCTCCTGCACTCTAGATCCCTATACTCATGCCAATGAGAGATCTTCCTTGCTTCTCTGAGGCAGCAAAACACATGCCCCAAACAGAGCGCATGCTTTTAGTCCTCCTGTTTGCCTCCAGCATGTGGTGCCACATCCACACAACTGCTCATGCTACCAACACACACTACTTCCTCTGCTCCTCAAACACCACAGCCACAGTAATGCAGGATCCAAGCTGCAACTGCAACCTACACCACAGCTCACGGCAACGCCGGATCCTTAACCCACTGAGCGAGGCCAGGGATTGAACCTGCAACCTCACAGTTCCTCGTTGGATTTGTTTCCATTCTGCCACGATGGGAACTCCTGGTAGAGTTCTCCTGTGGCAAAACGACTGCAGGCCAGCTGTGTGGTCAGCTCACTCCTTGTGCAAAAGCAACTTTTGTCTCTCTCAGAAAAAAGTGTCTGGTTGTACAACTTTGCGACTATAATAAAAACTACTGAAGTGCATACCCCCCCCCATTTGGCAGTGCCCCCAGCATGTGGAAGAAGTTCCTGGGCCAGGGACTGAATGCATGTCACAGCAGTGACCTGAGCCCCAGCAAAGACAATGCCTGATCCTTAACCCACAAGGAATTCCTGAACTGAAAACTTTAAAAAGGTGCATTCTATAGTATATGAATTGTATCTCAATTAAAAAATAACTTTTGAAGTAAAAAAAGTTAAATACCTACTTTAAAGCTGCAGTAGTAAACAGGAGTTCCCCTGTGGCTCAGTGGCTAACAAATCGACTAGGAACCGTGAAGTTGCGGGTTCGATCCCTGGCCTCGCTCAGTGGATTAAGGATCTGGCGTTGCTGTGGCTGTGGCGTAGGCTGGCGGCTACAGCTCCGATTGGACTCCTAGCCTGGGAACCTCCATGTGCCGCAGAAGCGGCCCAAGAAATGGCAAAAAGACAAAAATAATAATAATAATGCTCGAATGTAGAAAACAAAGTATCAGAGACATGAAAATAATTTGTGTTACCAACATGCCTTATTTTTGTACAGACCTGATAGGAAAGCTGCTTTTGCCTTTTCTGTGCAGAATATCTTGTAAGATGAGCTATTAGAACCATTAGCATTTGCAATGACTTATCTCTGTGTTAGAGTTTTCTCAATAACTATACAACCAGAATAAATATCGAATAAACTGGATGTTAATAAAAGAATGCAGTTCTTCAAAAAGATTTTTTTAGGGGGTCTTTTTAGGGCTGCACCTGCAGCACACAGAAGTTCCCAGGCTAGGGATCGAATCAGAACAGTAGCCAGCCTATGCCACAGCCATAGCAAGGCAGGATGCGAGCCACGTTTGTGACCCATGGCAACGCTGGATCCTTAACCCACTGAGCAAGGCCAGGGATTGAACCTGTGTCCGCATGGATACTAGTCAGGTTCGTTAACCACTGAGCCATGACAGGAACTCCTCCAAAAAGGTTTTTAGAAATTGAAAAGATGTGTGCTTTGGTTTAGGTACTGTTTCCTTCCACAGAACCCACCTGCTGCAAAAGTAAAAGAACATCCCAGGGTTTCCAAGAACCGAGCGTGGGAGAATTTTTACCAGGGAGTGGAGGACACTCTGGAATGAATGGGAAAGCAAGGCGAAAGGAGAGCAGATGCACGTCTCCGCTGGGAGACAGTGCTTCCTGCTCCACATCTCAGCCCACCCAGGGCAAACACTGCTTTGGGATCTAACTCGGCGCCCCGACTGCCTCCGCCTACCCTTTACTGCTGAGAAGCAAACTCCTCCATCAGTCCTTTCTCCTGGGCTCCCATCTTTCTGTCCTGAGAGCACATGTCTGACTGCTGGTGTGATCTTGGACATGTGATTCTCAAAATCCTGGACCACAGAGGCCTCTTCCCATCCTCTTCCAGAACAGAGCCTGTTTCCCAGGAAACTGTCCTGCTCAGGGTGGTTATGTTTCAGAGCTGGACCTACAGGACATGCTCTCTGGGGGTGTCTGGGTCCCCGACATGCCTCACGTCACCTTTGCCCTGAAAAAAACACACACCTTGCTGGTGGGCTTCTTCCCAATATTCAGAGGAGTTCCAGCGGACAGATGTTTACAAAGCCTTTGCATGGGGCCTTCTAGAGGCTGTAACACGCTCCCCCTCATTCCGGGTCCTCCGCACTGGCTCACCCCCTCCTCCCGGTACCCACAGAAGCAACCAGGGCTCCGGGGCAAAAGCCCTCGAGGATGGAAGTCTCTCTCCTTAGAACATAAAAGCACCAGGATGCCCCCCATGTTCACTGCACCCCGGGAAGTGGCGAGTTCCCTCCTCTACGAACCTTTCTAACAAGAGCTTGGGTGACAGTTCATCGGGGTGCGGAAGGAGGATCTGAGCCACAGGCAGTGTGGCCGAGCTTGGGTTTCTTCCAGCGCTGGGCTGCGATTTTGAGTAGGTGTGTGTGGAGGAATGTCGGGTGCTTGATCACCTTCCCCTTTCGCTGGGGGTCGGCTCTGCCGGGGGCAGCCTTGCTCACCAGGAGGCACTTCCAGGGGCGGCTGGACCAGACCCATGAGAGCCACCCCAAAGGAGGGCAAGACCTCTTGATGGGCAAGGCATTTGTGAGCCGAGGAGCCTTGGCCTGAGTGCTGGGCACTGGCCACGATGGGGGCTTGTAACTCAGATCCTCTCATTTCAACTTTATAGAGCTGAAGAAGCACGTTTGAAAGGGGAACAAGGAGTTCCTGTTGTGGTGCAGCGGAAACGAATCCGACTAGGAACCATTAGGTTGCAGGTTCAATCCCTGGCCTCACTCCGTGGGTTAAGGATCCAGCGTTGCCGTGAGCTGTGGTGTAGGTCGCAGACGCGGCTTGGATCTGGCATTGCTGTGGCTGTGGCATAGGCCAGGGGCTACAGCTCCGATTCAACCTGTAGCCTGGGAACCTCCATGTGATGCAGGTACGGCCCTAAAAAAACACAAAAGACAAAAAAAGAAAAGGAAAGAAAAGCAAGGGGTACTAGAGCTGGGATGAACTCTAGGTCTGTCCAAAGCCAAAGTCATGCACACGTGGTGCTGGGGTCTGGATGACTGCGCCCGAATTCCCGTGCTGAATCCTCGCTCCCAGTGTGATGGTTGGGGTCAGAAGGGTGGCATCTTGATGCCAGAGCCTGCAGAGCTCCCCCTGCCTTTCCACCAGGTGAGGGCACAGCCCGTCTCCGCACCAGAATTCGACCTGACCCCGCCGGTGCCTGACCTCAGACGTCCAGCCGCCAGAACTGTTGCTTGTGAGCCAGCAAGTCTGCGGGATTTTGTTAGAGCGGCCTGGACAGACTAAAATGCTTGGCTACACTGAACTGTGTCCCGACGCTCCTGAAGTTTTCCCAAAGGTCAAACAAATGCCTGGAAATTCTTCTTTGGGACACTGTCTTCAGCCTGAACACCTGGTCCCACACGAACTATACATCCCTCTGCAGGGTCACGTCCTGGGCTCTGTTGTCTCCTGTGCCAGGCTCAGATGCAACGCAGGCCTTCCCTCAACCGATGAAAACACACTGCTCCTGTCCCCCCGGTGCCGGTGGGGCCCCCCGCCACCCCCCAGTCTCACGCAGACACCCCCTGACGGGACCCAGCTGAGCCCTAACTTGTAACCTTTATCTTTGGCCGTTCCACCCTCGAGGCTGCTCCTGCCTGGGACGCCCCCACCTGCCACCTGCGTCTCTCCTTGCCCCTGACCCTCTGCTCCAACTTCCAGGCAGGCCCTTCCAGTCTCTCACAGGTGCTCCGGGAACAGCAATGATGGCGCCACTTTCCCAAGACCCTGGGGCCTGTGGCACATTTTTTCGTTGGAGTTTCTGAAAATTATGTATTTGCCAAAAGCGAGGAGCACATTATCACCCGTGGCCCAAGGCGAAGACGACCCCAGGGCTCACTGACAGCTAAATGGATCACACGTGGTCTGTCCATACAGTTCAGCCACAACAAGGAAGGGAATTCGGACACACGCTATGGCGTGGGCAACCGTGGGAACGCGGTGCCAAGAGAAACAAGCCATCACCAAATGACATACTGTGTGATCCCCTTCTGTGCGGTGCTCGGAGGAGGGGACATCAGAGCGACAGGAAGCAGGACGGGTGGAGGATGGTGGGGGCTAGAGGAGGCGGGTGCAAGCTGGGATTCAGGGGGACGGGGCTTTGGTGTGGGGGGGCTGGATGGCAGTGGTGGCTGCACGACACTGTGCAGGTACGTAGGGCCACGGATGTGTACGCTTCACAACAGTTAAGATGGTAAAATGTTACTTTACCACAGGGAAGACGTTTGAAAGCCAGTTAAGTAAGGAGCAGAATGACAGGCCAGGGGAGAACGGGGGCTGGGGGCCTCAGCTCTGGGGCGCCCTCCCTCCAGGACGCCAGCTTTACTCCCAGGCAGCCACGTGGAGAAATCCTTCTCCCTCTGCAGGACGTTCTAGCCGAGACCACAGTGTGAGCCATCATCGAATCCAGGTAAGCATGACCTCTCCGCCCTCAAATACCTGTGGCCGCTTTGCTCAATCCAGGCACAAGGATTTGTGTGTGTGTGTGTGTGTGTGTGTGTGTGTGTGTGT
Source organism: Sus scrofa (assembly GCF_054392235.1). Taxonomy (NCBI): domain Eukaryota; kingdom Metazoa; phylum Chordata; class Mammalia; order Artiodactyla; family Suidae; genus Sus; species Sus scrofa. Next base: position 45,224,013 of record NC_139385.1, read on the forward strand.
GTGTTTTAATGGCTGCACCCATGGCATACGCAAGTTCCTGGGCCAGGGATTGAATCTGAGCTTCAGCTTTGTCCTATCCCACAGCTGCAGCAATGCCAGATCCCTTCACCCACTGCCCCAGGCTGGGGACCAAACCCATGCATCCAGTGACTCGAGCCTCTGCAGCTGGATCCTTAACCCACAGCACCACAGTGGGAACTCCCAGATCTGAGGAGGTGACAGAAGGAGATCTCAAGATGCTGTATTACTTGACACATAATTCATTTCCTTTTTACATGACACTTTCCAGAAAGGAAAATACTTCCATGTATGCATGTTCACTTCACCAATCGTGTGAGGTCAGCAGAGCAGGTCTCCCCCTTCCCAGGGGAGGGGACAGGCTCAGAGAATTTAAATGGCACATCCAGGTCCCAGGGCTGGACAAGGACACGGCTGGGAGCAGTGCCCTCCCTGTGTCTTAGCCTGGCACCGAGTCCTCTCTGGTTTGTTTTTGGAGGTGCCTCAGACCCGACGATGCCCCAGTCACCCTCAGGACCACAGTAGGTTCCTGGCTTCCTCTAGTTGGCTCTGCCCTTATCTGGTCCCAGACAAGTTTCTGGAGCCAAGAACGACATTTTGCCTCCCACTTCTGTCTCACCGGTAATGCAGGGATTGGGACCACATGAGTCACTTTTGTATGCTGGAGGGTGACAGACCGTGTTTTAAAGAGATGGTCTGTGATTGTGTGCACGTGCACTGCGACAGAACGGGAGAAACATGTGCACGTCATTTATCTGATAAGGACTTAATTCCAGAATATAGAAAGAACTCTTACAACGCTACCATAAAGAGACAAAAATCCTCATTTTAAAAGGGCAGAGGTTTTGCATGGCCGTTTCTCCAAAGAAGATACCCAAATGGCCCAGTAAACACATGAAAAGATGCTCAACATCATTTGTCATCAGGAAAGTACGAATCAAAACCACTGACACCACTTCATTTCCACTTGCATGGCTACAATCAGAAAGACAGCTAATACCAAGTGTTGACAAGGATGTGGAGAAGCTGGGACCCTCCCACACGGCTGGTGGGAATGGAAAACAGTCTGGCGGCTCTGCAAATGGTTAAACGCAGTTACCACATGACCCGGCAATTCCACTCCTAAGTACACAACCAAGAGAAATGAGAACATAGTTCACAGCAAAACTTACAATACAAATGTTGACAGAAGCATTATTCATAATAGCCAACAAGTGGAAACAACACAAATGTCCATTACTGATGAATGGATGGACAAAACACAGTCTATTATTATTCACGGTGAAATATTATTCAGCTGTTAAAAGCATAAAGTACTGGAGTGCCCTGGTGGCACAATGGGTTAAGGATCTGGCATTGTCACTGCAGCGGCTCAGGTTGCTGCTGCGGCATGGGTTGAGTACCTGGCCCAGGAACTTCTCCATGCCACAGGCACAGCCAAAAGAAAAGGAAAAAGAAGCATAAAGTACTGACACGCGGTAGGTACCACATGGATGGACCTTGAAGACACTGTGCTGAGTGTCAGGAGGAGGGGGCAGAGGGCTGCAGGGATGGAGAGTGACGGCTAATGAGGCAGGGTTTCTTTTTAGGCTGTCGAAAATTATCTACAATTAGATAATGGTGATGGTGGTACAACTCTGTGAATTTACTACAACTATTATACTGTATACTTTATTTATGTTATTGTTTTTTAGGACTGCACCCGTGCCATATGGAGGTCCCCAGGCTAGAGGTCCACTGGGAGCTGCACCTGCCAGCCTACACCACAGCTCATAGCAACGCCGGATCCTTAACCCACTGAACGAGGCCAGGGATCGAACCCACATTGTCATGGATACCGGTCGGGTTCGTAACCTGCTGAGTCTCAGTGGGAACTCCCACAGGGTATACTTTATTTATTTATTTATTTATTTTAAATTTTTTTGTCTTTTGTCTTTTTTGTTGTTGTTGTTGTTGCTATTTCTTGGGCCGCTCCCGCGGCATATGGAGGTTCCCAGGCTAGGGGTTGAATCCGAGCTGTAGCCACCGGCCTACGCCAGAGCCACAGCAACGCGGGATCCGAGCCGCGTCTGCAACCTACACCACAGCTCAGGGCAACACCGGATCGTTAACCCACTGAGCAAGGGCAGGGACCGAACCCGCAACCTCATGGTTCCTAGTCGGATTGGTTAACCACTGCGCCACGACGGGAACTCCCCACAGTGTATACTTTAAATAGATACATTTTATATGTGAAATATATCTTTTTTTTTTTTTTCTTTTTAGGGCTACACCAGCAGCATATGGAGGTTCCCAGGCTAGGTGTTGAATCAGAGCTGTAGCTGCCAGACTACGCCACAGCCACAGCAATGCCAGATCTGAGCCATGTCTGTGACCTACACCATAGCTCACCGCAAGGCCAGATCCTTAAGCCACTGAGCAAGGCCAGGGATCGAACCCACAACCTCATGGTTCCTAGTCGGATTCATTTCCACTGCACCATGATGGGAACTCCTCCAAATATGTTTGTTTTTTTTTTTTTTTTTTGTCTTTTTGCTATTTCTTTGGGGCCGCTCCCACGGCATATGGAGGTTCCCAGGCTAGGGGTCGAATCAGAGCTGTAGCCACTAGCCCACACCAGAGCCACAGCAACGCGGGATCCGAGCCGCGTCTGCAATCTACACCACAGCTCACGGCAACGCCGGATCGTTAACCCACTGAGCAAGGGCAGGGACCGAACCTGCAACCTCATGGTTCCTAGTTGGAGTCATTAACCACTGCGCCACGACGGGAACTCCTGAAATATATCTTAATAAAGCTATAAAAATAGGATTTTTGTCTTAGAAACATCTGGGGGTAATCTCAGCTCTCTGTATTGGGTGGCATTGGGGAGGTGCATATTTTGTGGGGAGGGATAATGGTTTTGGGGGATGGGTTCTGCAAGGGCTTATCTGCTGTATGGAAGCTGCCCTTCAGAGGAATCTGCACACTCCAGATCCCTGACATGGGCGCTGCATCTTCCCCTCTCTCCGCCTCTTGGGGGGGGGGGCCCGGGGGCCAAATAACCAGAGTAGGGATCATGCCCCCACCCATGGGTGAGTGCAGGGCCACCCCAGAATAGAAAGGGACACAGACTGCTCCATGCTAAGGGCTGCACGCAGAAGCAGAAAGATGATTTTCCGCTGTGGGGTAGCTGAGTGCACGTCAGCAGGTCTGTTTTGTGCTCAGACTCTCTTGGTGGAACCACGCTGGGCGAGGGGGGACAGGGGACCCTGCATCTGAAGAAGGGAGTACAGCCCTGCAGATGTGGCTGAGGGCCTGGGGGCCTCGACCAGGGCTTCAGACCCTCACGGGCACCCCTCACCCAGAGCCGAGCCTGATCTGCCAGCGCAAAGCTGGGCTGGGAGAGGCGAGGCAGAGCACAGGCTAGAACACCCTTAGGGACTGAGTGATGTTCCAAGCTGGGGTTTTGTCACATGTGTTCAAGGTCCACGGGTGAACCCGTGCCTGAAGCCGTGAAGATTCGGCATTATTAATTTCATCAGCAGCAGAGAGAAGACACATGCACACAGGTTCTTCGAAACATACCAAGTCAACAAAGCTCTTCTTTAAGGGAGGGTTCCTGTCCCAATTCTAAGAAAAGTGGACCTCTCTGCTCCTTTGCTTTTAGGAGACACCTTCTTTGACTCACCAGATTGGTTCAACAGACGGGTGTGCTCAGCGAAACCCGAGGAGGCTCTCAGAGCTGGCAACTCTTGCGGGATGGAAGGGCAAGGGGGCAGCGGGTGCGAAGACCCGGGGTGAGGCTGCCCCCGGGTGCCCTGTCCCTCCCCCCTCAGGAGGAGGAACCTGAGATTCCCAGCCGGGGGCACAGACGGTCATAGCTAGAGCTGAGGTGGCCGGCAGTGGCCCGAGGACACTGAGGCTTTAGGGAAGACACTGCCTGCCCGTTTTCGGCCTGAGGGACGGCACCATCTACCCAGAGTCTTCTCCAAGCAGGGCCAGCAGCTGGCCTGCCCGGGCTGACAGGAACCACATCCTGATCAGATCATAATTTCCATTTTGAGAGACTCGGGGGGAGGGGGCTGTGGAGACCGGCTGATGGCTCAGGCCTAGTTCCAGGAGTTTAACATGTCAGATAAATGAACTGTCATTTCTGTAAACGTCATTGAGGTGTAACTTATGTATCATCAGATTAACGACTGTTTCGACGATTTTTACTGCAGGTACGGAGAGAATTCACTTCTACAACATCTGCATCACCCTCATCATCGGTATTTTTCTTAACATTTATTTTTATTGTTTTAATTTCAATTTTCGGCCAACCTGTGGCGTGTGGCTGTTCGGGGCCAGGGGTCAAACCCGGGCTGCCACGGCATCCCAAGCCACTTCAGTGACAACACCAGGTCCTTAACCCGCTGCACCACCAGGGAACTCCCATTTTGTTATTCTTAAAGCTATCGTGAGAAAGGAGAGCGGCGAGGATTCCCTGTGCCACCTCCTCGGCAGCCTTGCTTCTTGTAGCTTTTTCCTCTCACTATGGGTGGTGTGGCGGCAGCTGGGATTCTCTTTTCTCAAATCAAAGGTGCTTTGATCGGAAAAGATCCCTCAATGAGAGCGTGTGTGTTGATATATTTGGGTAAAAGCGCTCGTGCTTGGAGACCTCCGCACGGAAAGGTGCCCAGACTCCCACTTCATGCATCCTTTGCAATCAACAGCCAGGAACTCAAGGGAAAACAGTAGGGCATTTACGATCCAATGAACTTCTGCCTTGAAATTCTCGCGATCACTCGTCTTTATTAAAGGAGTGGGTGCGTGACAGAGACGGTCTGCTGGGACAGCAAGTGCATTACTCTGTGTGGAATTTACCCGTGAGCACACGGAGAGGATAAATGAAGCAGCCGAGGCAGGCGAGACCTGCAGGATCGGCCCCGAGGCTCCCTCAGTCCCGGCTCCCTGGGGCCTCCGACCCAGAGCCCAGACCTGCCAGCTCTTCCCCCACCGCTGAACAGGTCAGTGTCCCCGTCAGCCCGCCTCCGGGCTGCTCACCAGCCTGGCGTGCCCCATGGCCCGTGGGGACCTCTGGCTTTCCTTCTGGGTCGGGTTGGCAGTCTCTGTGATGTTCATGCAAGCGAGGGGAGGACAAACGCAAGGACCTTCCTTGTGAGCCGAGCGGGAAGCCCTGCTCTCAGTCACCGTGGTGGAGCCTGTGATGCTGGTGGAGGTTTGAGCTCTGGCGGAAGCTTTTCCCACACTGGCCGCACTGGTAGGGCTTCTCCCCGGTGTGGATCCTCTGGTGCAGCTTCAGGGTAGACTGCCGCCCGAAGCAGTTGCCACACTCCACGCAGGTGTAGGGCCTCTCCCCTGTGTGCACTCGCTTGTGCCTCTTCAGCTCGGAGTTCCACGTGAAGCTTTTCCCACAGTCATCGCATTTGTAAGGTTTCTTGGCCGAGTGGGCCGGCTGGTGACCAAGGCGCTGCAAACGGCTGCTCAGGCTTCTTCGGCTCCCCTTGCTTTTCTTCAGCTCTCGCAGTGGGTGGCTTTTCAGAGGGCTGCTGATGAAGTCCAGCTCCCGGCAATGTCTCTGGTAGTGAGCAAATGGCTTTGGAGCATTCGAGGGGCTGACCTGCCTCCGTGACAACCGGAGCTCACTCACAGTCGCCCCTCTGGGTTCAGGACTCTGCAGGCCATTCCCTTTGGGTCTGCCTGCTGACAGGGTGCATGGCTTTGCTCCTTTAGCCCCCTCCTGCTGTGGATTTTCCTTGTTGTCACTTTTCATTCTGGGGGCCTCTATAATTAGAAAGAATTATGTTTCATTTCTGGGCTTCGAAGAAAGAACCTCAGCAAAAGTGCTACAAAATACGCACAGAGTGTGGTTTTCCACTTGGCAGCTTGCATTAGACTCATGTGGGGCACAGGGCAATCGATCAGGCTGCCTGCTCCCCCAAGGCTGCTGCGTCGGAATCTCTGCAGGGTGGGACCTGGAAGTCTGCAGTTAACAGGGGGGACCTGGGGGGATTCCGATTTATACTAACGTTAGGAACCAAGGTCTCCAACCCTCCGTCCTTCCTACTTTTAGGGAAAGGTTTAGGGGATGAGAAATGGGAAAAAGCAAACCCATCAGAACCGAGTATTGTCCAAGGGAATGAAAAGAGGAAGAGAGGTGAAATTTCAGCATGGAAACACACCCTCACTTACATGCATGAGGAATGACCACCCGCGTCTCTTCCAATGATCTAAGTCCAGCACGAGTGGTGTTTTCTTTCATTATGAAGTTGACAGACAGCAGGTGCGACTGGAAACCGGGACATGGGCCAGATAGGTACTCTAGTTACAGCAACTTCAAAATTCTGACCAGCAGAATTAAGGATTAAGATACAAATCAATGGGAGCGGCCTGTGGACAAGTTGGAGGATCTAGAGCAGCGTGACCCAACAGCACTCCTACCACATGGAAAATCTGCGTGTGTGCACACACGTGTGCTATTCAATGTGGCAGCCACATGGGGCTACTAGTACTTGAAATGTGGCTAGTGTGACCAAGAAACTGAATTTTTAATTTTCTTTGATTTTAATTAATTAATTTAAATTCAGATTTTTTTTTTTCTTTTTAGGGCTGTATCTGAGGCATATGGAAGTTCCTAGGCTAGGGCTCGAATCAGAGCTATAGCTGCTGGCCTACACCACAGCCACACAGGATTTAAGCCGCATCTGTGACCTACACCACAGCTCCTGGCTGAGTGGGGCCAGGGATCGAACCCATGTCCTCATGGATACTAGATGGGTTTGTAACCTGCTGAGCCACAATGGGAACTCCCTTCAATTCAGATTTTAAAAGAAGCCCCCACAAATATGGTCAATTGTTTTTCAGCAAGGTTGTCAAGATAATTCAATGGGAGGAAGAGTAGTCCTTTCAATAAGTGGTGCTGGGACAAATGGATTTCTACATCTCAAAGAATGAAGTTGGGAGTTCTCTTGTGGTTAAGGGCCTGGCATTGTCACTGCAGCAGCTTGGGTTGCTGCAGTGGTACAGGTTCAGTCCCTGGGCTGGGAACTTTCACATTGCACAGGTACAGGCAGAAGTAAAAAAAAGAATGAACTGAACCCCGCCCTCACATATATACTCAAAGTGGATCGAAGACCTGACTCTAAGAGCTAAACCTACCTCTCTTTGAACAGAATAAAGGTGTAAATCTTTGTGACTTTGGGTTAGCCAAGTGTATTTCAGATATGTCACCAAAAGCACAGGCAAAGAAAAGATAAATTGGGAGTTCCTGTTGTGGCGCAGTGGTTAACGAATCCGACTGGGAACCACGAGGTTGCAGGTACGATCCCTGGCCTTGCTCAGTGGATTAAGGATCTGGCATTGCTGTGAGCTGTGGTGTAGGTCACAGATGTGGCTCGGATTCCACATTGCTGTGGCTGTGGTGTAGGCTGGTGGCTACAGCTCCGATTAGAGCCCTAGCCTGGGAACCTCCATGTGCCGCAGGAGCGGCCTAAGAAACGGGAAAAAGACAAAAAAAAAAAAAAAAAAAAAAAAGATAAATTGGACCTCTTCGAAATCCAAAACATCTGTGCCTCAAAGGATACTGTCAAGAAAGTGAAAAGACAACTCACAGAATGGGAGAAAATATTTGCAACTTATGTCTAAGGGTCTATTACCCAGATCACACAGAGAACTCATGACAATAAAAAGACTAACCCAATTTAAAAATGAGCAAAGGATTTGAATAGACACTTCTCCAAAGAAGATACACGATTGGCCAACAGGCTCATGAAGAGATGCTCAACACCCTTAGTCGTTAGGGACATAACTCAAAAATCTCCACGAGATAACACTTCATGCCTAATAGGGTGGATGGAATCAATCAAAAAGCCCAACAGTCACAAGTATCAACAACGAGGCAGAGAAACTGGAATCCTCTGAGAGTGCGGGCTGTACATTGGCACAGCCACGGCGGAAAAGTCCGACCTCAAAAGGTCAAATGTGGAGACACCCTAAGACCCAACCAGTCCGCTCCGGGGGACACGCCTGGGAGAAATGAACACGGGCAACCACAGGAAAGCCTGTACACAAATGTCCAGGGCAGCATATTCGCAACAGCCAGAGCGGGAAATAACCCAGGCGTCCATCCACCGATCGAGGTGTGGACGGTGGAGCATCACAGCCAAGACGGGAATGAGGCACCCACGCAGCTTCCACGTGGAAGACCCTTGAAAACATGACGCCCCGTGGAAGACGCCGGACACGAAAGAGCACCTGCTGTGTGATGCTGGACAATGAACTGTCCAAGAGGCAGATCCAGAGGCAGAAAGCAGACAGGGGTCGGCGGGGGCTAGAGAGTGACTGCTAACGGGTATGCATTTCTTTCTGAGGTCGGGAACAGGTTCAGAAAGGAGACTGCGGTGATGGCTGCACGCGTGTGTGACTGTATTAAAACCACTGAACAGGACGTTTTAAAGGCGGGAATTATGTAGCATGTGAAGTGTACCTCGACAAAGCGACTCTAAATTGCCATACGTGGCTAGTGGCAGCTGTAGCGGATGACGCAGCTCTGTGGACAGGCACTTTGAGGAATGAGAAGCATGAGACTCTACCCTCTCGCATCGAAGGGAAGGGGGTCAAGACGGCACACACACCAGCTGCCTCTGCCGAGGGCCTGCATGTGGTCCACTTTTGTCAGGATCACGAAGGCTGCAGTTTCTGGGGCAGGACTGCCACCAGGTCCAGCGTGATTTCCTGCGGGACGCCCAAGGTTTTCCCCACGCGTGAGTTTTGAGAACAATGAAATCAAAGTGTTTCACTGACGGTAGCAAATCTTAAGGAATCAGGGCTCTAGCCTCGTTGTAACCCTCTTCTCTAACCTGTTGACCACATCCTGTACTCAAATCACCAAGGATGGCCAAAGTGCCACGGTCTCTCAGTCTTAGAGATCACAGGACTGTGTGGAGCAGAGCCAGCAGTTCTACTGGCACTGGACCCGAGTCATATAAGGAAATAAGCACAAGGGTTTAATTTCTTTCTTTTTTCTTTTTGTCTTTTTAGGGCCGCGCCTGCATAGCATATGGAGGTTCCCAGGCTAGGGGTTGAATCGGAGCTATAGCTGCCAGCCTATACCATAGCCACAGCCACGCCAGATCCCTGACCCACTGAGTGAGGCCAGGGATTGAACCTGTGTCCTCATGGATGGTAGTCAGATTCACTTCCGCGAGCCACCATGGGAACTCCAACACAAGGGTTTAAGGTACACCATGTGACAGAACGTCAGAGGAGGAGGAGGGAGAAAATACTATGGAGGAGGACTTTTTTCTAAAGAGCAGAACCTTGTTTAGGCCCCGTCGAAACATAAGCCCATGAGTGACGACACTCAGCCACAGGTTGAAAGGAGTTCATCAGTGGTCATGCCTGGATTTGTCTTCACTATAAGAAGCTCTGAGTGGAACAGAAAAGCAGGCACTAAAATAATCCTAGTGTGCACTGGATTGTCACAAAGTCAATAAGAGAAAATGATAAAAGCATACTTCTTCTTACAGTATTATCACCATTCCAATTAGTGAAATTTGTTCCAGAATAAAGATCTACTATGACACACAATTTTTTTTTTTTAAAAAAAAGCCCAATACCTGGTCTATGGATTTTCAGAACCATGAGATGCTTTGATGGAGATAAAAGGCTGGGAGAGGAAGAGAAGAAGCATAGAGTGTTTACCTGTCCCAGCCAGTTTGGGGGCTGGTTCTTGGAGGAGCGGGGATTTTTCCCGAGGATGGGGGCTCCGCTGATCCTGAGACCCTTCCTGGGAAGTCTCCTCCAGAGGGCTCTCCCTGGGATGTCTCCTAGGAGTCTGGGGTTGAAAGTCTGGCAGTTCCTGTTCTCCAAGCTGGGATCCAGTTTTCTCCAAGAGCACCTTCTGGCCCTCCATGCAAACAGCCACCTAAGAACAAGGCCCATGCATTAGCGCACAGCCTGAGGACTGACTGAGGGCAGTTTGACCTCTTGCTGCTCCTGTAGTGACTGCTTTACCCCAGGAATTTCTGACCGTTGCCTAGGGGTCAGCCTTGATAGAGCCTGCTGAAATCCTCGAAGGAAGCACAGGGAAGGACACGGAGAACAATGAAAAGGAGGCTGCTTCAAAAGAGCCAATACTTCCTGAGTAGATGCTCCTAAAGCCTGGGCCTTTCTCAAGGCCTGGGGCCAAAGTCATGAGAGAGCAGACACAAATAGCAAGGTCAGCCATGCCACCCAGCCAGCAGAGTCCACGCTATGCCCACCCACCCTCCCGCTTCTGCTGGAAATAGGTCCTGTCAGATGAGGAGGTGGCAGGATGGGGGTGACTAAAAACCACCCTTGTCTAATCCATTGTTCTGCCCACGCTCTCCTGGCAAGGAGATCTAAGCAGCAGTAGGGCTCTAAGGATTGCCCTACCCATTCCCTAACTGCTTCCATTCTCCCAAGCACATGAGTGTCTGCTTCCTCCCTAAGCCCCTCTGACTTGGAGGTGGGGCTTGGAAAGAACCCTGTCCAATTGAGCTGTAGCTTCCTGATCCAAAGGCCATGTGCGAGACACTTCGCTGGGACAAGGTCTAATAAAGTTCCCCCCAAATCAAATTCCTACCCAACGGGATGACCCTGTTTGCTAAGAATCCTGATTGTAGGAATCCTTCAAGAGGAAATGGGGGAGGGGGGAATCTGTCTGCAAAGATTTAAGAACCCTACTTGATCCTATACTTTCTCACTGGAGTGCCTGTGGCTGAGGTTTCTGAAAACCTACTGCATCTCCCCGGGAGGCAGTGGGAATGGGGAAGGTCCCAAAAGAGACCAGAAGCAACATCTGAAATTCTGGACTCTGTCTAGGGAGGGATCCAAAGATTAAACACCATCCAGATGAAAAAGAAATCCTGGGGCCACTAGAGGCCCTCCTTACCCACTGCTTTGGTCCCTTGGCTGCTCTGTGAAAATCTTCCACCAGGGTCACAATCTCCTTGCTGCTCACTGGACATCGACGCCTGGCTCGAGCCTGGATCTCGGGGGGCAGGATGTTCAAAAACTGCTCCACCACCAGTAGCTCCAAAATCTGCTCCTTGGTGTGCACCTCGGGCTGCAACCACTGACGGCAGAGCTGCCGGAGCCGCGAGAGTGCCTCTTGGGGTCCAGACGCCTCTTGATAACAAAACCGTCTAAAATTCTGGCGGGAGAGCTCGGGATCGGGCCAGTCTTTTTGCTGGGCGGGCTCTCGCTTCTCTTCGAGCTTTCCTATTATATGTCTCTCTTGCTTGGAGGAAGCCTGAATGTGGCACTGCGAGTTCAAAGTGATCTCCATCTTAGCCGCCATTGTGGGGCTCAGGAGACAGCTTCTCTCTCCTCGTAAACAGCTCAAGCCTTCGGGATCATTGCCCTGAATGCTAGAAGGATGCTAGAAACGAAGCTCCTCTGAGAATGTTAGGGAGGGTAGCAGGCAGCACCTTCTCATTCGCCAGCCTTGACCCCAGACTCCTGAAGACGACACAGTCCTTGGTAGAGGAAAGAGTTTGTTCTTCTGCCAGTTTCTTCGCCTTCCTTACGAAGGAGAAAAGTCACAATATCCTAAAAGGAAACTGGGGAAAACATGCTTTTATTTCAGTAACAAGCACACGAGGTCTCAGAGGAAACGCGCAACCTGAAGTGACAGGCTGGCAGGAATCCCTCGGAAAAGTTCAAGTTGTCATCCAGGTACCCTGCACCAGCTCCCCCGCATCCTCCATACGCCGACCTCGAGCATCTCGCCAGGCGCTACAGGGTGAGCCCAGGCTGGCCACGGCGCACACCGGGGGATGGAAGTTAGAGGAAGTCTTCTGCTGGCGAGCAGCGTACACCGAGGCGCGGCAGCTCCTCGTCCCTGAGGCTCCGAGGCCCCGCTGCTCCGGCCTTCGAGGGCGCCCTGCTCCGGCTCCGCGCCCCAGCTGGCCCCGGGCTTGGCGAATCTGCAGCACTTCTGCGCGCGGCTCAGCTACGTGGCCGGGTGCGAGCCTGGGGTGGCGCCTGTGACAGCAACGTCTGAAAAGGCCTCATACCGCACACCCACCTGCTACCGACTCACCTCTCCTGGGACGCGAGACCCCTAGCCAGAGCTGGGGGCGGGGCCGAAGCCGTTCGTCGCGGACTCTCCCACTGGCTGCCGAGGAATTACGCCACGGGAGGGCCCGCCTCCCCCGCAGAGGGATTGGCTCCTTGAGAGCGTTCTCTTTCGCCCACTGGCTGTTGGGTTTGTCGATGCAGGCGAGAACTGCGTCCAGCCGTCGCAGTACGCTCCGGGAGTTGTAGTCCGCTAGCACCACTTGTGAGCAAGCGCAGTGGGCAGACTGAAGCCGGGGCTGGGTGTGCTGATTTCCGGCCAAGCGACGAGTTTGGGCAGTCGCTAGTGTGTGTGGTGACGGCTCTGCTTCCCGGAGGCTTAGGGTTCGCCGCTCGCTGTCGTCTCAGAGGCAGTTGGGCCAGGGCCAGGCGCCCCTCGCATCCTCGGACTTTCTTAGGCCTGGGCCCCTCGGACCCCCCGAGCGAGCCAGAGCTAAAACGACCCCTTTACCCGAGCCCGGACTCCCTCCGACCTGAGACCTCCGGCTTGCTGCAGCGGGACCCTACGGACTCGCCTTCCTAGTCCACTTGAGCCACAGTACCTAACCTTAGCACCGAAGGCGCTAGGAAGACTCCCGGCCGACTTGAATCAGCCCGATTCCCCATCCCCATCCTGCTTTCTGCTGAGTTTGGGTTGTCGCCAGAGAAGAGCATCTCTGAGAGAGGAGCATTCTGAAATTAGCTATGATTGGAATATTAGGAGTCTAGAAGCGTGCAGGCTCAGCCTTCTGTATGATTATAGCATTTGTCAAACTATTCTCTATCCAGAGGTGCGGCATGTATGCAAATGTATAAGGCAAGGAGTCCAGGTCCCAGTCCTGGCCTAGCTGCTGAGGAACTGTGCTTTAGAATGCTTAACAGTACCGCCTTTGCTTTCTCTAACTTTAGACCCTCCCCGCTGCATTGAAATGTGAGGAGAATATAGGTGAGGGCAGGTTCAAGTTCCTTGGAAGAAAAGCAACCTGAATCCAAGTTTTTAAAAGTAATTTTTTTTTTTGGCTGTACCAGTGGCCAGGGATCCAACACCTCCCAGCACCACCCCATCCCCACCCCACCCCGCTGTTGCGACCTGGGCCAAAGCTGCTGCACCACAAGGGAACTTCCTAAAATTAATTCTTTTACTCCTCTAAACAGGTGCAGGCCTTTGTTGGAGGAGTGGAATGGAGAGTGGGACAAAACTGCTGAAAGCTGCGGTTGCACATTCTCCCAATTTAGCAATTTTCAGGAAATTTGGGACTTTTCTCACCCTACCTGTATGTAACATCCCAAAGAATTTTGACAGGCCAGGCTAGGTCAGTAGCCCCCTCCTGGAGTTAGGGGAAGGGCACTGTAATGAAGAGCCCCACCAGAGACAATGAAAGAAGATGCTACTGTCAGTAGTGGGTAAGAAATGCTGGAAAATAAAAAATATAATAATAATAATAAAATAAAGCAAACCAAACGATCACTCACCATCCACACACTGTCTGTGGGGATGGTGGTGGGAGGGTGGGTGTGATGGGGATGAGCAGGTTAATACTTAAGAAAAGGTGGCAATTGGGAGGGTGAGTCCAGGGTTCTGAGGGCAGGGAAGGCAAGGACAAGACCCAGGTCCATGCAGAACATGAGAAGGAAGAGCTGGACTATCCTTTAAGGAGTGGTTTGGGGAATTTGTCCAGAGAAACTGGCTAGAGGGAAAACTATGGTTTTTTGATATTTTTAGTGAATGGAAAGGGTAGAAATAAACAGGAAGAACCAGGGTGAAGGATTGCGGGATGGTTTTACGTGGTCTTTCATTCAGCCTCGCTGCACAGCTGGGCCTCTTTCCACCATGACTCTGTGCACCTGTAACATGCTCATGTATCTGCTTCCAGAAAGACCACTTTTCACTGGCATCTGGGAGAACCGCCTCCCAGTGATAAGAGATGGAATCTGACCAGCTGGATTGAAGTGGCAACCAGTGAACCAGTTCGCTGAGGCAAAGCATGGCTGCAATAGGAGTCCCCAGGCACACCAATCCCCAAGCAAGGACTCCATGCAGGGACAGAACCAGCTCCGCACAGCAATGGCCTTGAGCGCAAAGCTTTCCACCAGCGCTTCTGGAAGTTTTGCTACCAGGAGGCACCGGTTGCCATGGAGCTCTTAGCGAACTCTGGGAACTCTGGTGTTAGGGGCTGAGGCCAAAGACACACTCAAAAGAGTAAATCCTGGAGCTGCTGGTTTTGGAGCAGCTTCTGACCATCTTGCCAGAAAAGATCCAGAGGTGTGCGAGGATGCCGTGGCTCTGGCTGAGGATGTACAGAGAGTACCTGAGCAACAGGCAAGAAAAGGAAGTCAGAACCTCATGGTCTCAGTCAGAAAGTTGGTGTGAGGGACACAGGAACCCAGTCACTGGAGAGGCACTTAGCTGAGAAATGCCAGAAGCCCTCTGCTGCCCAGAAAGCATTATCTATCTTGCTGCAGTCCTGTGCCTTTGGTCTTTAGGAAGACTTTCTTATTTGCTGACATAACCTAGACATTCATATATAGTCAGCGAATGTTTAGAGTCACTAATTAAAATGGTAAAAAAATGTTCTCGGTGGGGGGGTTGTCAGGAAAATTAGAGATTTTGGTGAATTTAAACTCCTTCTAGAAGTTTCTTTGCAAGAGTGTGCCAGGTGTTGTACACTAAACAAAGTCCAATCAGAGCCATCTGCTGCCTGGATTAAGTGGTCAGTTTGGGAGAATGATGAGTTTCGCAAGATACCAGCCTGCGGCAGTAGGGCCTGGGTCTGAGATCTGACCAGGGCAGTCGTCTTGTCTGTAGTGGGTGACGCGAGGTGTGGAAGGCACAGGAGGAGGATGAGTAACGTGAAGGCTTCGGGTGTAGGAGATTTTGTGGGAAGGTGGCAGCTGGAATCCAGAGGCGTGGAGGGACCAAGCAGCCTGGGTCAGAGCAGGAAGCAGGCAGGCCTCTCTGCAGGGCTGGATTGGGATCCCCCCGGTAAGGAAGTGGATGTGTATACCGGCTAGGGAGGCACAATGGGGTAGGGGGAAGAAGGTGACACTTACATAGGACTGAGAGGTTTTGACACGATTTGGAGAGGGGAGAGCAGCTAGACGGTGCTGCATTAGAAAGGCGGAAGCTAATTTAAAATGCATGGTTTGAGGACGACTCCTAATGACTAGGATGAATGGAGAAAAGCAGCAGGAGCAGGTAGTTTGGGGAGGTGAACTGGGCAGAGCGGGAGTCCCTCCCTGTGTGCTAACAGCCTCCCTGGTCCCCTTGCCATTTCTCTGCGGACATCCCTCCCCCTCCTCTTCCGCCACCGTTTCAAAGTTTTTGGGCCACGCCCACTTCACATGCAGAAATTCTCCGACCAGAAATCAAACACTTGCCACAGCAGCGACCTGAATCCTAACAGTGACAATGTCAGACCTTTAACCTACTGAGCCACCAGAACCACACTCAACGCGAATGATAAAAATACAGGAATGCAAGGGTTAAAACAGCTATGTGAAACCCATCAGGGAGGTGAAGCGAAGAGCAGGGTGCATGGGGAGAAGCAGTAACTGCCTCTCCTGTCGGGTTATACAGATATGAGTTCCTACAATGTGCCAGGGACGGGGGACTTTACAGCCCCTGCATGCTGAAGCCCACGTTCCGCGGGGAACAGACATTAAGCAACGGAAAAAAAGATACTTTCAGGGACGTGTGCTGACAGGAATGAGCCCAGTGACCCGGTAGAGAATGACTGTGGGGGGAGGGGGCAAGGCCTCTGCGAGGGGACAGGCCACTGAAGCTGCGAAGGTGAGGAAGCCGCTGGCTGTGCCAAGCGCTGGGAGGAGAGCTCTCTGACACAGAGCAGAGCTCACACCTAGAGCCTGTGGCAGGAGAGGCCTTGGCACGTTTGAGAAAGAAGGGATGGCTTGTGGCTGGAGCTTCAGGACGAGAAGAGTGGCATGAGGGGCGAGAGGAGGGCAGGGGCCAGGCCATGCTGGGCCTTCTAGGCTGTGAAGAGGAGTTTGGCTTTTTTGACCTACACCATAGCCGCAGCAATGCACCCACGCCTCCGCAGGGACCCAAACCGCTGCGGTTGGATTCTTAACCCATTGTGTCACAGTGAGAACTTCTCCTGCGGTATTTTTAAGAGCACCGTGATGGGAGTTCCCCGGTGGCTTAATGGGTTAAGGATCCGGCATTGTCACTAATATGGCACAGGTCTGATCCCTGGCCTAGGAACTTCCACAAGCTGCAGGTGTGGGGAAACCAAACCAAACCAAACCACTATGGTGATCCTGGCTGGTTGGGCAATGAGACATTCCCCCCTCCTGCTCCCAGTATGCTATTAAATATTATTTTTTAATGTAACATGCACATATTTCATTAGAATGAAAAAAAACTTAAAAAAAACCAAAACCCCATTATATCAGGGACGCTCTGCAAAAGGAACTTAACGCATAGGTGGACCAATGGCCATGGCAATGGTCCTGAAACTTGACTTTGCATCAGACTCATCTGAGGACGTGTCCAAACAGATTCCCAGGCCTCACCCCAGAGCCTTACAGGGCCCAGGATGTGCATCTCTGATGAGCTCCTCAGTGCCGCTGATGCTGCCAGCCAGGGCGCCCCACTCCCCACCTCTGCTGTTTTGGAGACTGCCCACCAGCAGTGGCTTTTTACTCCCCTTGCCTGGCTTACTCCGCGGGCTCCCAAGAACCTCCCTCAGAAGAGAGGTCCTGGAGTTTCCTTCATGGCACAGCAGTTAATGAACCTGACTAGGATGCATGTTCGATCCCTGGCCTTGTTCAGTGGGTTAAGGATCCAGCGTCGCCGTGAGCTGTGGTGTAGTCTGAAGACTCAGCTCAGATCTGATGCTGCTGTGGCTGTGGTGTAGGCCAACAGCTACAGCTCCGATTGAACCCCTAGCCCAGGAGCCTCCATAGTGTGCAGGTGCAGCCCTAACAAGCAAAAAACAAGAGAGGTCTTAGACTAGGACACAAGTGCTGTGCCCTGCACAGCTGGGGCCCAGGTGAGTTGTGGTTGACACCTTTTGTCTCTAAGTTCAGATTTCACCTTGCACTCACTCTCAGCCTAGAATCCCTTCTTTTGGGAGTTCCCGTCGTGGCACAGTGGTTAACGAATCCAACTAGGAACCATGAGGGGGCGGGTTTGATCCCTGGCCGTGCTCAGTGGGCTAATGATCTGGCGTTGCTGTGAGCTGTAGTGTAGATTGCAGATGTGGCTCGGATCCTGCGTTGCTGTGGCTCTGGCGTAGGCCAGTGGCTACAGCTCCGATTCAACCCCTGGCCTGGGAACCTCCATATGCCACGAGAGCGGCCCAAGAAAATGGCAAAAAGACAAAAAAAAACAAAAACAAAAACAAAAACAAAACCCTTCTTTTCTGGAGACACTGGAAAAAATTTGATGTGGACTCTTTTTCTCTTGGGTTGTTTTCTTGTTCCATCTGCTGAATCCACCTTCCCCCCACCCCCAGTCCTTCTCTTGGAGGCCTGACCGCCCTGGCTTTGTTTTGCCCCTGATCTCAGAACTGTGGTCCTGCCTCTGCCCCACCCCAAGCTAGAACAGTGCTATCTTATCGGTAGCAGGAGACCCCGCTGTGGTTACAGGGACCAGCCACATGTGAGGACAGATGCCCCTTGGCCCTGCACAGAGGGCCCTCTACGGCGACATCACCAGAGGATGACAGAAACACCTGGCTGGGTAAGGATCCACATTCCATCTGGGTCCAGAGGGGGTGTGTTCTCTTGTTTGGAAATAGGGAGATGGACAGAAGCTGAGAGTTAAGGAGATGGGCAGCAGGGAGCCTGTTCAGTAGAAGAAAGAAGGAAATAAACAGCCACATACTGAGAAGAGGCAAGAGACAGACAGAAAGCAAGACCCGGAGGACCAGCGATGGAAGGAAGGGAAAACACAGGCCTGACAGGGACGGACAGCAGGCACGACAGCGAGCAAGATCGGGAGGGGGCGGTGGCGACAAAGGGGGCAGAGGAAGAGGGAGAGCACGGCCGCAAGAGCAACACGGAATAGCAGACAGTCGGCAGCCAGCGAGGCACAGGCGAGAGATAATGAACTTGAGCTCACACGCACCGCTCTGTGTGTCCTGGGGAGCAGAGGAAGCTGGAAGACAAAGCAGTCCGACCGACCAGGACCTTCTTCTGGGCCCTGGGGGGACAGAGGGTGGGGCAGCCCTCCTGGAGAGGATGACACTTGGGCAAAGACTGGAAGGAGACGGGACAAGCTGGGTAGCTCTCCGGGGACCTGCCAGGGCAAAGGCTCCAAGCTAGAGCCAGGCTGGGTAAGGAGGCAGTGTGCCCCATGCGCTGAGAGGGTGAGGGTACTGAGCAGCTCAGAGAGCCAGGCCAGAGGGAGACGGGAAATGAAACTGACGACAAGCAGTGAGAAACGTTTATAGTAACTTGACCCTGCTGTGCTGGCGAACTGCTTATTCACACTTCCCCAAAGTCAAAAATCCTGGCTCTTGACAGGTACTCTGAGAAGCACTCATCTAGGGCCTCGAGCCCTACAGAAAGGACAGTGACTCTTTCTGAGTGAAACGGGGTAGGCTTGTAGGGTTCTGAGCAAAGGAGGAGTAGTTTTAAAAGGACCTGTGCAGCAGGTCCTCTTACACGGCCACTCACCCTTGGAGATGCCCACAACCTGGAGAGAGACAAGCACAACCCCTACTGTGAAGGAAGCACCGCTCGGGGAAATGAGTGGAATTCAGGTTGAAAAGACATGAAAGGGAAGCTCTGGTAAATGCCCTACAGCCTCTTCTTTGCTAGACAGAATGTCATCTACTGGACTGACAGTCCCGTGTGAGGAAGAAGCCCAGGTGGGATCTCCCCAGGAAGCCAGCAGCCCATGTGGCGCAGCTGGAGGCTAGGGTGTGACTCGGTGAGCTGCTAAAACTACCCCCTGTGGTACCGCCCTGCTGCTCTGATCCCCGTGCTGACTCCTGGCAGCACGTGTGCACAGAAGCTGTGAGGAGACTGACATTCCTGGCCATTCTCAGTAGTTCTCAGTTTTAAGAAAAACGTCAAATCCGAAGGCAGAAGAGCCAGATCAACGGGCTCAGTGGAATGACTCCTGGAGCAGGGCTCCCTGTGGACGGCAGAGCAGTGTCACACCAGGTTCAAATGCCACGTGCCTAATCCTTGCATCTTTCACGAGGACATGGATGCCCTTCTGGACCCTGGGCCTCTGCACCTACTGTTCCTGACTAAGAGGGAAGAGACGTCAGGCTGGGGAGCTGAGTCAGCAGAACAGGGAGCCACAGAGGCTGGAGAAGGTGCCAGGGCGGATGGTGCAGACAGGGAGGAAATGGGCTTCAGGGAAGGTACAGTGGTTGGCCTGCCGGACCTGTTCCCAAACAGACTCTTGGCTCTGGGGATGGGAGGGCCACCTTAGGGCCATTACCCGAGCTCCAAGGGGGAGCAGCCTGTGCTCCTGGCCTTGTCATTATCTTGATGTAGGAAGAGGAGGCCAGGGAGTCTTGCTTTTCCTTTGAGGATTATTTCCCTCGCACTTTTTTATTTTTATTTTTGTCTTTTTGCCATTTCGTGGGCCGCTCCCGCGGCATATGGAGGTTCCCAGGCTAGGGGTCGAATTGGAGCTATAGCTGCCAGCCGACGCCAGAGCCACAGCAACAAAGGATCCGAGCCACGTCTGCAACCTTCACCACAGCTCACAGCAACACCGATCTTTAACCCACTGAGCAAGGCCAGGGATCGAACCCGCCACCTCATGGTTCCTAGGCAGATGCGTTTCCACTGCGCCACGACGGGAACTACTCTTTCCCTTGCACTTTTAGAGCCCGGCTGTGCTTTGCCACCTCTGTCAGAGTCCGCGTCATTTTCTCCCAGAGGCCAACTTACATCGCCTCCTTGGACCGCCAACCAGGCCTCCGGCCCAGACGCTCCTTCTCCAGCAATGATCTTCCTTTCAAATCTAAGCCTGGGCTTCCCAGCAACTTGCTTTCTTCATGTTCCAATTGGACAAACCAGGGCAGCCTTGGGGTCCTCCTCCAATAGCCAGGCCATTCGAGAACTGAGCCAGATGACAGAAAGCCTGAGTCCCTGCATCAGTTCTGTCACTGTGTCAAACACCCAAAGAGAGATATAAGGAGAAAAGTGGGGTGGGTGGGATCTCGGGTATATGTACTTGGGATCACACAAATTGAGGCTTAAAAATATCACAGTTGGAAAATAAAAGTAGGTTTTGAATTAGCAGAAGTCTGAATTATATGAGAATTCCAATTAGCATTTCATTGTTTCCTTTTTTTTTTTTTTTTTTTTTTTTTTTTTTGTCTTTTTTGGACCGCATCAGCGGCATATGGAGGTTCCCAGGCTAGGGGTTGAACTGGAGCCTACACCACACCTCACAGAAACGCCAGATCCTTAACCCACTGATCGAGGCCAGAAATCGAACCTGTGTCCTCATGGAAACTAGTCAGAGTCGTTTCTGCTGAGCCACAGTGGGAATTCCGCATTTCTTCTTATAGGTACTTTCGTTGTAATTTTTTCCTCGTTCCATTTTTTTTCCTTCTCCAGAGCCAATGGAGTTCTATTTATTCGTTTAGGTTTTGAGATCAAGTATGGGATTAAAAACCAGAATCTGAGATAGGATGATCCAGAGGAAGCAGAAAGGAACAAGCTTCTGGGGAGCAAGTCCAGTGAAGTCTTGGAAGCTCTGACCAAGGAAGAGGCTGGGCAGGTCGAGTTGTCCAGGGGAGCGAGGCCAGAGCCCCCGCCCCTGGAGGACGAGTCATGGAGGCTTCTTCCGGGGAGAAGGCCCGCACCCCGCGCCCTCCCCTGCCGTGGGGGACACCGAGCCCAGAGCTCTCCCACTCACCACCAGCCAGGCCCCGACCGGGAAAAGCTTCCACATGTCGCGAACCCGCGGAGCCTTCAGCCGAGGTTCGCGTCTGGTCTGAGGCCTGAGAGGTCAGGCAGGAGAGACGCCTCGCAAGGGCCGTGAGTGTGGGAACGGCTTCCGCGAGCACGGCCGCCTCACGGCCCCCTGAGGACCCACATAGGGCAGAGACCCCGCCAGGGCGGGGTCGTGGGAGAAGCTTCGGCCCACGCTCCAGCCTCGCCGTCCACCAGAGCAACGACTCGGGGGAGAAGCCTCATCAGTGCACCACGGTGGGAAGCGATCCCACGGCTCCCTTTGCAGGGCTCCCCAGCCAGCCCGGCCCCCTCGAGTGTGGGCAGCGTGGGAAAAGCTTCAACAACGCTCCACTCGAGTGCCCACCAGAACCCACCACACCCCGGGAGAGGCCTTGCCAGTGCCCTCAGTGTGGGAGAAGCTTCCTTAAGATCTCTGCCCCCATCTGCATCTGCCGGTGCACAGACAGGTGCTCATCCCACAGGAAAGAGGGGACGTGCTCTGCGTGTGGAGGGCACCTGGCAGAGGGAGCCTTCGATCAATTTGTGTGTGGTGGGTGCTTCCTTCTGCTTGCGGAGGGTTCTCCTGGGCAATCTCCGCTGAGCCGCAGATTTCATCACGACTGGATCTTAAGAACCACGTCCAGGAATTGGAATCAGCATAAGAATGCCCAGCTCTTGCCAGCTCTGCCAGGGACACCTGAGTCCTGTCTCAGTGGGGACTTCAATTCTGCTTTGAAGCAGACAAGGCTGTAGGATCCGTATATTCTGCAGGGAATCTGGGGGACCCCTGTTCCCAAGAGAATGGGGTGGAGCTGGTGGCCTGAGCAGTGTTTGGGCCATGTCCGAGAGGAAAGTCGCCCTGCTGTGGGAAGCATGTCTGGAAGCTAATGGCCTGGATCTCTTCTAACCTGATAACTGACCTCTAGGGATCTAGGGTTGGGGACCACGGCTAACTTCAGAGCAGATCCCTACCCTGTAAATCAGCCGCCCCAGAGAAGGAACAGAGGAAAGGAAGGATAGGGTAAGCTGCTGGACAACACGCAATCTGTTTCCCTTGGCGACTTAGTCTCAGAGCAAGCATAACATCGAGTAATTTTTTTTTTTTCTTTTTTTCCAGCCAAACCTGTGGCATATGTAAGTTCCCAGGCTAGGGACTGAATGTGAACCACACCTGCAACAACACCAGATCCCCACCCACTGCATCAGGCCAGGGATCAAACCCACACCACCACGGACATAACACCAGATCCTCAGCCTGCTGCTACAGTAGGAACTCCAAGATCCAGTTAATCTTTTGAGATTTCTCATCTCATCATCAACTCCACCCCAGTTCCTGGTTTCTTGTCTCAAATAGTAAACAGTTTCTAGAGGTTTACAAGCATTACTGTTTCAGGTGACAACAAAGATATTTCTCTCTCCATTTCCTTGGCCTTTAGCTGTATGTTCTCCACCAACAACATGCAGGAGACTTCAGGGTCCTTAAGAGAATCTAAGGGAGGAGTTCCCGTCATGACACAGCGGAAACGAATCCGACTAGGAACCATGAGGTTGCAGGTTTGATCCCTGGCCTTGCTCAGTGGGTTAAGGATCCAGCGCTGCCATGAGCTGAGGTGTAGGTCACAGATACGGCTCAGATCCCACCTGGCTGTGGCTGTGTCGTAGGCCGGCGGCTACAGCTCTGATTAAACCCCTAGCCTGGGAACCTCCATAGGCCGCGAGTGCAGCCCCGGAAAAAGACAGAAAAAAAGACAAAAAAAAAAGCTTACTGATCCAGAACAAGGCACTGGTATTTACGCTTTGGGGAAACCTCTAGGACAAAGAGTAAAAGATGGGTAAGTTGTCCACATTCCTTGGCATGTGTGCATGTCACATGTCAGTAACTTGTACGAGGTTGTGAAACCAAGGAATCACACATGAGCAAAGGAAAATGTATACCCCACGGCCAAAAAAATTCTTCTTTCCATTTTCTGGGAGTGGCGGAAGCAAAGGCAGGACAGAAGAGTATCCTTCAGTGTTTCCTCAGCTTGAGCCTTGCCTGGGCCACCCCCACACTTCCCTGCACACACGGTCCTTGAGCATGGCCCTCAGGACAGGCTATGCAGGCCAGTTCCCAGAGCCACACACTTGCTTCTGCTCTACACGCAGGGGAAAAATGCTATCCTGGAAAGGCCTGGGCAAAGGCAAAGAGGTGGGCTTAATATGTCCTGGTTGGGACAGTGTGACTCTGTTGGAGGTTCGTGGTGGGCAAGAGGGAGAGCCCAGAGGTGGATCCACTATGGATGAGCCTTGTACACCGGCTCAACGAAGCTGGCTTTGACAAGTGGGGAGTGCCCGTGAACATCAGTGGAAGCGCTAAGGAAGTGGAGGCCTCGCCAGCAGGCTCCTCCCACTCCTGGGTCTGCTGCTGCCAGGGACACCAGGATGCAACTGCTGTACTCCTTGCATTCTTAGGTGGCCTCTACCCTCCCAGCTGCTTTATCCTCTGGTCTGCTGGGCAGGTAAGGGAACAGAGGGTCCTAGAGCTCCCTACCTTTGCCTATCAGCCTCTCAGGATGGCCTGATGTAGCCAGGTAAGAAGTGGAACATACATCCAGTTATTCCTCCGTTTGGGAAATACTCGATTGCCTGTAAAGCACCAGGTATTAGCTAGGAGCCAAAACCAGAGCAATGCATGAAGCAGACACTGTATTTTCCAGAACCAGCCTCACTGGACCTCTCAAAAAATACAGCACCAGTCAGGCTGTACCACTCAGCCCCCAAGCTCCAAGAGCTGAGTCCCAGCTCTGCAGGGCCACTCTTTCAAGCTTATGAGTTCGGATAAACCCGACCTTTCTCCTGTGGTCCCCCTACTCCCTGTGTGGTCGCTGCTTCCTACACTTACTCCTCTGTCACCTTAGTGTTTACCTCCCCCTGACAGATCAGCCTGCTCACTGCACTGAGCACTTGCGAATACACGTGACGCAGGATGTGCAAAAGGGCACACACACAAGTCTATTGATTTCCTCTGATGTGTAATTAGACCTCTGGTTTATTGCAGTCCTTCAGGCATCTATTAAAAGGCAGTCTTCCCCTGTACATTTAACCTTGGGGCTGTCCATGGGTGTGTAAACCTCCCTTCATCACTGAAACATTATAGCTAATTGATACAATTTTTCAATGGACCTATTTTCCCCCCAAGGATTCCTAACCACCTCCATAGAATGGATCAAACACATACACAACCCAGAGAAACTGGTCAAGGCCTAGAGACCGTCACCCTTTTCACACACCTGTTGTGGTTCCTCAGCCCGAGGTGGTGGATGGGTGGTCACAGCCAATACCAGAGCTGGGCCCTGCAGGCCTCCTGCTGCACGTGCTTTCCTCTTTACCTCATCTCTGCCCCTTCTCTCAGGGGCTGCCTTACCAGTCAGCTTAGGAGCGGCCCAGCGCTTCTGGGGTCCTGGGCTAGACCCTGCTCGGCTCATCACCGACTTCATTTTGGACGATTCCCCGCTTTCACCACCATCTGCTCCATCCTCCTCACCGTCCTGCTGCTCATCTCGTCTTGGCTTCTGGGTGGAGACACAGAGAAGCCCTGAGCGGTCCTCACATGTGCAGATCACAACTCAGGCAAACCACCCAGCCACTCCCTGCAGCACGCCAGTTAGCCTGAAGGATTTTTTTGCCGGGGATGGGGGCTGGGGGTTGGGGTGGGAGATGCCTAGGTTAACAAAGGCGATCAGTTTTATCACTTCTTTTTGGCCATGCCCAAGGTATATGGAAGTTCCCAGGCCAGGAAATGAACTGAACCCACAGCAGTGACCCAAGCTGCTGCAGTGACAACCCAGATCCTGAACCCGCTGTACCACAGGAGAACTCCCATGTTAGTCACAGCACCTTGGCTAATGTCTGGTACTAAATAAATATTTGGCAAATGAATGAGTCTCCCATCCGTCCACCTGTCTTCCTACAGTGCAGGTCTGTACTTCCTGACTTTCTACAAATCTTTTCCAACTGTATCAACTACTCTGCTCAAAAGCCTTCAAGACTTCCTGATGCCACTGAAATAAGCCAAGATCTCCTGGCTTGCAAGGCTCTCCCTGGCATTCAAGGACCAACCTACACCTCTAGCCTCATTTCCACTCTCCTATTAAGATCCAGCACAGGTGAACTGCTCCCACCTCCTGAATAGGCCCTTTACAGCCTTAGTGCTGCTGCCCACAAAACTTCTAAAGACCCGATCCTTCCTTTCCATATAAAATGAATACCAGGGGCTGCCAGCCTCCATTCCTTCCAATCAGGAGAGGAAGGGCATCTGAGCCTAGTTACTAGAAATAAGGGGAAATTTTATGTTCTCAAGAAGTGAAGCCCATCAAAGAAGCCAAGAAAGCCACAGGATGAGAACTGATAACACTACGATCGACACCTTCTGAAGCTTACTAATGCTCTGAACCTCTCGGCACTGTCCCCAACTCTCCATCAGGGCGCCTTCTCTTACTCCATCTAGTACCAGAACTTGATTCTGCGGGTTCATCTAGTGCACCGTTTGAGGGCTCTCTGACGGCAAGACACGTGTCTGAATTGTCTTCGTGTCTCAACCGGCGCCAAGGGCGCAGAAGGACGCGATATGGCCTCAGTGAACCAATGTTTTTTTCGCGGAAACCACAAGGGCCGGAGTCTCGGGCCCTTCCAAAGCCGTCTTCACCGGGAAAGTCCGTGGACCACAGCCCTGAAGGCGACAAGACCAGCACACCGGGCTGCCTCGTCCCCGCGCCTCCCCACATAGAATGACGAGGTATCGGCTCACGACCACCGCGAGCGTTCCCGTCCCGGGACCCAGGAGCCTACCAGAGCCTCCCAGGAGAGGGCGGAGCCGTGGAGCGCGGGTCCGGCCCGGCGGGTAAACCCTGCGTCGACCGTGGGACGCACTGCTCAAACCGTCTTTCCCAGCGCACCAGGCCTGAAACCGCCGCGGTGAGGGGGCACTTCCGGAAGCTGGACGCATGCGCATTAGCTAAGCTGGAAGCGGTGCACTAAATGGACAGCGCCCCCCACATGGCTCCGCCCTCCTATAATCTACAGCAGTTTTCCCCCGTGGAGAGACGGCATCCTCATCCCGTCACATCCTGGGATCGCTGTGCTTCCTTTAGGAAGTCCTTGTTTGTTAGAGACATACCAATGGATATTTGGGGGAGATAGCGTGTTGTTTTGTCTGCTTCCTCTCAGACGATCTAGCAGGTCAAAGTCCTTTACATCATGCTTCCAGCTTTTCTGTAAGTCTGTGATTATTTCAAAAAGAAAAAAAAATATATTTTGGAACAAGTAAAAGCTTTAGAGTCAAGAGTATTTGGGCTTTGATTCCCAGCCCTCCCATCGTGTGCTGTGAGCAAGTTTCCTCTCCACCTCCAATATACTCAGCTTACAATGGGGAAAGCATGGGTCGTTGTGAGGATTAAATGAGTTGATGCATGTAAAGAGTTTAGGTCATTACGGAGGTCATGGTGAATACTCAGTAAAGTTGATGTAGTCCAGTCACTAATATGGTAAAATCAACTAGATCTTTTCACTCAGTCATTAATGGAGCTTCCAAATTAGTTTGTAATTTAGTGCTCACATACTAGAGCATAACCTCATCAAGCCTAGGTAACTTCTGAAGTTCCCACCGTGGTGCAGCGGAAAGGAATCCGACTGGGAACTATGAGGTTGTGGGTTTGATCCCTGGCCTCGATCAATGGGTTAGGGATCTGGCATTGCCATAAGCTGCGGTGTAGGTCGCAGACATGGCTCGGATCTGGTGTTGCTGTGGCTGTGGTGTAGGCTGGGAGCTGTAGCTCCGATTAGACCCCTAGCCTGGGAACCTCCATATGCCTCGGGTGTAGCCCTAAAAAGCAAAAACAAAACACCCCCCCCAACACACAAAAACAAGCCAAAGTAACTTTTCAATTCTTATTTCTCACCATCTCCTTTATTACAACATCTCACCAGTCATGGAATTGAGTCTGAAGTCTGTGAGGAAAGAAAAAGGATTGACTACCTTCAGTGGCAGGTTCAAAACTGGGTCATTTGACTCAGGTATGCACGCACACCTTGCCAGGTTACAAGGCGGGGTAGGATCTATGCAGACTCTGAAAGGCTCTATTGAGTTAGGCTCTTAAACTCACTGAAATCCAGACTAGAATACTCAAATACTGAACATTTCGGTTTAACTAAGGTTGGTGAACCTTCTATACTTCTTGCTTTTTTTTTTTTTTTTTTTGAATTTCAAACTGAATAAGGCAAACAGATTTTTTTCTTCTGGAACCCTAGAAATGGAACTTCAAAGTCCTTAATAACAAGGAGCTTCCCTCACATTTAATTGTTTTCCCAATTTTTGAATTTGCTTTAGGCATGCCATTGAGAATGGGATAAGAACATTGTGTACACTTTGTTAATGTTTTTATGTGATCCCCATGAAGCCTTCCATGTCCATGCTTTTCATCCCCCCTCTAATTCTGCATCTTACCACTCCCCTAAATGAAAATTAGTTGTAGAATGTTCTGTACTTTCCATCGGGAGAGGCTGCAGAATTCCAAAGGTTTTTGTTTGTTTGCTTTTGCTTTTTAGGGCAGCATCTGCAGCATATGGAGGGTCCCAGGCTAGGGGCTGAATCAGAGCTAGAGTTGCTCTCCTACACCACAGCCACAGAAACTCGGGATCCGAGCCACATCTGAGACCTACACCACAGATCACAGAGATGCCAGATCTTTAACCCACTGAGCGAGGCCAGGGATCGAACCCACAACCTCATGGTTCCTAGTCGGATTTGTTTCCGATGTGCCATAAGGGGAACTCCCCAAAGTGTTATGAAGAATGCCTATTTCCTCCCAAGTTATTTTGCAATTTAATGAATTAGCTAGAGGATATTTCCCTGGTAAATAAATTAACTGGCATTCTGGTTTGTACATCAGCTTTAGGAGCTTTGTCATTGTGCCTCTACCTTCTAAAAACCACCTAGGAGTTCCTGTTGTGGCATAGTGGAAATGAATCCAACTAGCATCCACGAGGAAGTGGGTTCGATCCCTGACCTTGCTCAGTGGGTTGGAGATCCAGCATCACGTTGAGCTGTAATGTAGGTCACAGATGCAGCTTGGATCCCACATTGCTGTGGCTGTGGCATAGCCTGGCAGCTGAAGCTCTGATTCTACCCCTAGCCTGGGAACTTCAGGTGCCAAGGGTGTGGCCCTAAAAAAAAAAAGAAAGAAAGAAAAGAAAAATTAAAACTTCACCTAATTTGAGTGTGCTGATCAGTAAAAATTTTAAGGGAGTTCCTGCTGTGGCATAGCGGGTTAAGGATCCAGTGTTGTTCACAGTGGCATAGGTTTGATCCCCAGCCTAGTTCAGTGGGATCAGGATCCATCATTGCCACAGCTGTGGCTTGGATTCCCTGCCCTGGGGACTTACAATGCTATGGGTATGGTCACAAAAAATAGAAGATAAATAAAATTTTTGAGACTGCAAGATTCTGGACTTTGAGGAATTCACCACGATAATGTTGGCAAGTCCTGAAGACATACTTCAGTATTACTGTGTAAAGAACTGAGAAAATAGGTCATGGCTCTGATCTGTAACTGGAAAAACAAATTCAGATTGGGACAATATAACTAGATGTATTTGGGGGGCATTACAGAAATGTGGAAAGGGGGGAAATTTGTCATGGTTTGTTCAGCATTGTCCAGGCTACTGGATGACTCCAAAGGGGCGAACGTGAAAATGGTTCATTTGAAGTATTTAGTTCCTAGTGTAAAAAAGGGGACTCATGAGGCTTGTTAATTAGGTCAACTCACTAAGCATTTATTGAGCATCTACTGTGTAAGAGGCATGTGTTTCGGTGCTCCGGGAGGCATAAGACTCTTTAGAAGGTAGCCCTAAAACCTACTGATGTCCTTTTCTCTGGTAATGTAGTTGCCAAGCAACTTCCTCAGATCAACCCAGCTTCTCTCCCTGGGGAAAGAGTATAAGAACCATGGTGGCAGGTGTGGACGCTGGCAGCTGTGATAATGCATAGAATCACATCCTGGCATTTTAATTCCAATGCCTGAGTTCCTCAAGGGGAGGTATGGTGTGCTGGACTGATAGCTGAGTTCCAGAAACGTTAGGGGTAAAACACTAGCTCTTGAGGCAGAGGAGATGCTTTATGAGGGATAATCTTTCCTGGGCTCTTAAACTTGTTTAAGGAATCTCAGATCTTCCACAATCCACTGACCATATTAGCCAAATGCTGTCAACAAACCTGATGGCTGGGACTTTAGTAGGGAAATGATTTAAAAAAAACTAACTGAAAGAAAATGGGCTTTTCCTACCACTTATCATTCAATATTGATTGAGGCAAAAGGGGAAATGGGATGTAGACCTTAAAGAGAGGGTAAACATGATGACAGAGGGATATATGGGTGGGAAGTTGGGTACACAGACTTGAAATATCAGGAAGAGGTGGACAAAGATGATGGTAAGTTACAAAGATGAATTTCTTGGGTTTTCAATTGGAATGAGTAATACTTGGCTTGATTTTATGGAATGGTATAAGATACTGCAAATAGTTATGTTTTCTTTGAAGAAGTATAGAATCCTCTAGAAATACAATGATAGTTATTATATATAATAAAATGTGGACAACAGTGATAGTGAGCTAAGTTTGTACTAAGTCAACAACATCTGAACCATCAGTGACATGAGTCGGCCCTGCTCCCTGTGGTCCACAGCAGGATATTTGGTAAATAAATACAGAACACTGGAAATAACACTAACCATGTACCAACAGCTTTGTGCTGTCAAGAACAGATTGCGCTGGTGTTGGCACTCCTCATGCTCACCTGGCCAGAGAGAAAATAAGAAAAAGCATGTAGAAAGGAAGAGGTGGTACATGATGGAGCTTTCCTGGCCTTCAGCTGACTTCTCTTCCCTTCCCCAGCAGCCTCCTCAGCGCCCCCTTCACCTCCTTGTTCCTCAGAGTGTAGATGAGAGGGTTCGCCATGGGTGTGACCACGGAGTAGAAGAGAGAAATGAATTTGCCCTGGTCCTGGCTGCTGGTCTTCGCTGGCAGCAGATACCCATAGATGGCCGAGCCATAGAAGAGGAGCACCACCAGCAGATGGGAGAGGCACGTGTTAAAGGCCTTTCTCCGTCCCTCCGCTGAGTGGATCTCCAGCACTGCCCGCGCGATGCAGCAGTAGGAAACCAGGATGATGCTTAGTGGGACGGCAGTGAAGAAGGTGCACACACCATTGAGCACAGCCTCATTGAGACTCGTGTCTCCACAGGCCATTTTGATCATGGCGGGCACTTCACACAGGAAGCTGTCCAGCCTCCGGTTCCCACAAAGAGGAAGCTGCACAGTGAATGTGGACTGGACCCCAGAGTTGCCCAAGCCCCCCAACCAGGCAATGGCAGCCAGCAGCCAGCAGAGCCGAGGGTTCATGACGGCGGTGTAGTGCAGGGGCCAGCACACGGCGACATAGCGGTCAAACGCCATCACCACCAGCAGGATGCACTCAGTAGCGCCGAGCCACAGGAAGACATAGAGTTGGGTCACACAGCCACCATAGCTGATGGTCTTGTCTGACCCCCACAGGTTGACGAGCATTTGGGGGACGGAGCTAGTAGTAAAGGCAAGGTCCAGGGAGGAGAGGTTGCTGAGGAAGAAATACATGGGTGTGTGGAGCCGAGCATCCAGGCTGGAAAGGAGGATGATGGTTCCGTTCCCAACTAGGGTCAACAAGTATGAGAAGAGGATGACTACAAAAAAGACCCTCTCCAGCTGGGGATGGTCCGAGACGCCCATCAGAATGAAGCCCTCCAAGGAGGTGGCATTGGCCCTTTCCATCCCTGCCAGCCTGCAGTCACCTGAGGGCTCTGTCCAGGGAAACCCAGGAGTAAAGCAGGTGAAGAGGAAATGAATGGAGAAGGCTGGTTAGCATCAGCACAGGTCGGACGAGCCCCAGGAGTCATAGTTAAGTACTATCTTCCATTTCATGCCTGCTAAACTTTCACTGCAATCCCCAAACGTGGTCAATCCCACAATGACTGGCAACGGTATCCCAGCTGAGTATCAAATGTGAGCTATTGCAGCAATGAAGGAAGTGCCTTATGAGGAAAAATAAAGTCTAATGTTCTTCAGTTCAACACAGTGATTGTTAACAGGCTAGAGCGAGCCGACCACTAGAATTGTATGAGGACATTCTCAAAACACACATCTCCCCAGCCAGGGTTTTGGTATACTCAGGAAAGGGGTGAGCAGAGCCACTGTGTTTGCAAAAGCCTCCCAGACATTTCTGATAAATTTCTTTCCTGCTCTTCTATATCCCTCCCCTCCCAAGAAAACTGGTCTACAAAGATGAAGTTTGAGAGAGAACATGATGAATCTACAAAGTCGTGAAACAAATGGAAAGCAAGGATATAGACTCATTCACCAAATAAAGATACAAGTTAAAAAGAGGCAAATGTTAATTAAACAAAACTCCACTTGAGGCCAAGTAAATATGTGGAACAGGCTAAAGATATAAAGAGAATTTACCCCAAAAGGTGTTAACTCAGGTATAAGGTACCGATGATTAGTAGAGGAAAACAGAAGATTTCAGAGATCTCCAATATTCTGAAGTCTATGACCACTATACCCGTGTCTAAATGACACAGTAACTCTCTCTCTCTCTCTCTTTTTTTTTTTTTTTTTTTGCCACACCTGTGGCATATGGAAGCTCCCCGGCCAGGGAATGAATCCAATCTGTAGCTTCGACCTAAGCTGTAGCTGCATCAATGTGGGACACTTAACCCACTGCTCCAGGCTGGGGATTGAACCCGCGCCTCCATAGAGACTATGCCAGATCCTTAACCTGCTGTACCACAGCACAGTGGAAACTCCTAACACGGTGATGCTTCAGGAAGGTACATTTTTTTTTTGTTTTTATTTTTGTCTTTTTAGGGCCGTGCCCAAGGCATATAGACGTTCCCAGGCTAGGGATCAAATCAGAGCTGCAGCTGCCAGCTTACACCACAGCCACAATGACGCCAGATCCGAGCTGCATCTGTGACCTACACTGCAGCTCACGGCAATGCCAGATCCTTAACCCACTGAGTGAGGCCAGGGATCGAACCTGTGAACTCATGGATACTGCTGAGCCATGACGGGAACTGCAGGAAGGTATATGTTAATCCTCTGAATTCAGTCCCAATCACAAGCTGGCTCTGCCTCTTCCTCTGGACCATGACGTGTCCCGTGGGAACCCTGGCTGCTACGCACAAAGAGCAGGCTTGATGGGTACCGCTACTCAAGGGAGGTGTGCGGATGTGTGTATCCGGTTCTGGTGCTCCAGTCAGGGACCACTTGGCTACACCTCTTGGCTGAAGACCACCCGAGACCCGACCTTTACACCAATAAGCAGCAAAAACACTGGAGATCCTGATGCTAGAAACCACTCCGAATCTGGCAGGAACTCTCTTCCACCTGTCCGTTTCTTTAGGTCAGCAATCCAGTCCTCCTGAGTCCGGGATGATTAGGACTTCAATGCACTTTTCAATCCTCCTTTAAAATTCTCCCTAATAGCTAAGAAGAGGTGACTGCCCATTCCTTTCATTTAGGACTTAAGGGAGCTGAGGAATGGAGGTACTGATCTGACAGCCCATCTTTCTGCTCAGAAGGTCTTCCTGATACCCACCGCACGACCTTTCCCAGTGGAAGTGCTTGCCCTTTTGTATCCCTGCAAGGGAAGGAAACGCAGACATGGCCCATCTTTTTCCATGAGGTGTCCAGTCTCTGGGTGGCTGATGCTTTGCGGCTGCTCAGTGACACCAACATTTTTTTAGTCCCCACTCTGTGCATACCAAGCAGTTTCAGCCCCACTCTGTGCATACCAAGCAGTTTCAGCCCAGGAAGAAACCAGCCAACATGGAAGAAGGAAAGGGGATGCCTAGAGCAGGAAGGTGTTGCCCCAGCTACTCAGAATATCCAGGAGGAAATACCACACCAGCTAGATTTTTGGCCTGATGTTGACACACTCCCCAAGAGAAGATGATTCTAACCTCGGGTTTCAATTCAGTAAACCTCAACTGGTCCTCAGGGTGTTTTCCTCCTAGAGGACCTCTCCACGGGTTCCTAGATCTCTTGTAATCTGGAATGTTAAATTGATCTGGCACTATCTGCATTTTTTTAATGCTTTTTTTTTAGGGATGCAGGGGCGGCATGTAGCGGTTCCCAGGCTAGGGGTCGAATTGGAGCTATAGCTGCTGGCCTCCACCACAGCCACAGCAACGTGGGATCCAAGCTGCATCTGCAACCTACACCATAGCTCACGGCAATGCAGGATCCTTAACCCATGGAGCGGGACCATGAATACTACTCGGATTCGTTTTTGCTGTGCCACAACGGGAACTCCTACTATTTGCATTTTAAGAAGAGCCTGGATAGGACAATATTGAATTCAGAGGATGTGCCAGTTATGGTGCAATTTGGGAGCTGGAGTTTGTTTGGAAAGAGACAGATTTTTAGGAATCTCTCATAGTTCCCATCTTGGCTTCCCTGTAAATTTTTGTTTTTAAAGCTGCACATGTGGTGTATGGAAGTCCCCAGCCAGGGGTCAAACTGGACCTGCAGCTGCAGGCTACAGCCACAGCCACAGCCATGCCAAATTCGAGTCACCACAGTGTGCAGCAACACCAGATCCTTAACCCACTGGAGAGGCCAGGGATGGAACCCACATCTTCACAGACCCTGTGTCAGGTTCTTAACCCACTGAGCCACAACAGGAACTACCCTGCCTGTAAATGTAGTTTGAACTTTCAGGATATTGACAAAAGCAGCCAAGAGCTGCTTCTTAATGATGATCCTGGAAGCTGCCATTGCCTGCGTCATCCCAGTTTTTTGCCCATTGCTCCCCTAAATTTTACCATTCTTAACTGGCCACTTGAGAATTAGCCAGAGCAAATTCGTAATTTGGAGTTGGCCTTCTCCCATCACAGAAATTGCTCCTGAGCTGTTGGCACTCCCCACGTGTGGCTGCAAGTTCAGAGTTCAAGCCCTGCCTTAATATTAGCCTAAGAAATAAAAGGAACGGGAATCATATCCTAATTCCTGGTCCTGGCAGAGAAGTTTTTACATGTTTTATTTTAAAATAGTTCACTTATTTGGGAGACCATTGACAGGGATGTTTCTGAGAGCTCAGTTTGTGCCTGTCTTGCATCTATGTGCTAAGTTAGTCTTTTCATGACGACTTGGTCAGAACTGGAGATACGGTTTTCAGTGCAGGGTAAAACGCTGTGGCAGCATATGGCAGGCAAGAGCCGCACACCAGAACAAAGCCTGTCCAGAAGAATGAAGGCTAAGGTGGATTCAAGGTATCTAATGGAGTGAATTCTACCACAAATCTAAGAATTCAACAATCAGAGATGTGGCAGTGTGAATCTTAAGAGATAAATAAATACAGGATCAGTAAAATTAAAAATGACATAGTTCATAATAAACCTATGGAAATTATTACTCCTAAGAGGTGTCATAGTTGAAAAAAAATTGAAATTTAAGAAACATAAAGGGAAATAAAGGGAATCTACATTTGAAGTTTGTATCAGGGATTTCTTTTTTTTTTTTTTGTCTTTTGTCTATTTTGTTGTTGTTGTTGCTATTTCTTGGGCCGCTCCTGCGGCATATGGAGGTTCCCAAGCTAGGGGTTGAATCAGAGCTGTAGCCACCGGCCTACGCCAGAGCCACAGCAACTCGGGATCCGAGCTGCGTCTGCAACCTACACCACAGCTCACGGCAACGCCGGATCGTTAACCCACTGAGCAAGGGCAGGGATCGAACCCGCAACCTCATGGTTCCTAGTCGGATTCGTTAACCACTGCGCCACGACGGGAACTCCTGTATCAGGGATTTCAATCAAAATCCCTTAAAACTGATTTCTGAGGCTACTGTTAGGAAATGAACGCTGGCTAAATTAGTCCAGCTCAGGGGCAAAGGATCTTACAAAATTAAAAGAGTGCTAAATGCATGGAAGTACATCAAATACGTATAAAAATTCACCACCATGGGGAGCTCCCACTGTGGCTCAGGGGTAAGGAATCTGACTAGTATCCAGCAGGTGCAGCCCTAAAAAGACCAAAAAAAAAAAAAAAAAAAAAAAAAAATTTCACCACCACAAACTCAGACTGGAAAAGGCTGGGTAAGTACAGTGTTGGAGAAACAGCTCTCCAGGTACATTCCTGTGCAAGCCGAGGGCAGTCTGCAGTGGGTCTCCAAAGGGAAAACGGACAGAGGAGCGCTCGATGCGAGGGCCAGGCAGTCAGCTTTCTGCCCTGTCTGCCCAGGCGGTTCCTTATGGGAGGATCTCCCCTGATTTGCTTGACGTTTTAAAAGGGAGATGGAGGATGTGCAGATTTTCAGAGAACAGGAAGCAAGAGGAAACAGGTTCTATCTATGGAGAATGGCCAAGATGTTAGCTTGTTTAAGAAGTGATTAAAGAGAGGATTTTTTTTTCCCTCTAGTCAATGTCTTTGCTGTATGACGGGATTTTAAAGATGCCTGCTTGCAGAGCAAGTGTTCTCTTTATCTCCGAAAAGCAAAAATGGCTTAAATTAAAAGCAAGAGAAATTGTGAAGGGACATTTTGAGGTTTCAGAATGATAAAACAGTGGTAAATTCTTTGGCAAGAGAAAAAGGGATTAAAGATTTGTGTTTAGAGATTTGCTTTGACCCTTTTCTGCTGGAGGATTCTATTTCTAGGACGTGGAGGTGCACAGAAAAAGGTCCTTTTTTTTTTTTTTTTTTTTCTTTCTTTTTTTTGGTCAAGTTAAGACTTTTCCAGCTTCTTTCCTGGACCATTCTAGAACTGCCTTCATTCAATCAAAATTCTTTCTTTCTTTCTTTCTTTTTTTGGTCTTTTTGTCTTTTGAGGGCCACACCCGCAGCATATGGAGGTTCCCAGGCTAGGGGTCCAATCAGAGCTGTAGCTGCCGGCCTACACCACAGCTGCAGCAACGCCAGATCCAAGCCGCATGTGCAACCTACACCACAACTCATGGCAATGCTGGATCCTTAACCCACTGAGTGAGGCCAGGGATTGAACCCGCAACCTCATGGTTCCTAGTCGGATTCATTTCTGCTGTGCCACAACGGGAACTCCATTTTTTTTCTTTTTTTTAGGGTTGCACCTGTGGCACATGGAAGTTCCAAGGCTAGGGGTTGAATCAGAGCTGCAGCTGCCGGCCTCTGCCACAGCCACAGCCACGTCAGATCCAAGCCGAGTCTGCGACCCACACCACAGCTCACAGAAACACCAGATCCTTAACCCACTGAGTGAGGCCAGGGATCGAACGCACATCCTCATGGATAGTAGTTGGGTTCTTAACCTGTTGAGCCACCATGGGAACTCATAAAAGTTCTAATTTGTAGTTTTACAATTCTCCTATGCAGTTTAACTACTCTTCCTCCCTCTCTCTTCTCTTATTGAGAGAGGTCACAAATGTGTTTGGGACCCTAATACCATGTCATGTCCAAACTTGCCCCGGCAGGAAGAATCCAACCCCCAGGCTCTGAAATGCCAGTTCACACTCCCCCTAGTCTCGCCAATCCCCTCAACTGCTCTTCGCTTGTCCAGCTTTTTTCCTCTTTCCTGGATCCTCTGGATTCTCCATTCATCAAAGAATACAGACTGTCCATGGAAATATACCTGTAGCTTCAAGATTCCACGTGAATCCGTCACTGTCACTGGTGTTTGATGGATCAAGTAGATGAGAGCGTGGAATCAGGAAGGAGTCTGTGCTGTGCTGCTGCTGCCCGGCCCATGAGCTGGGAGCGCAGGCTTTTAACCCTGAGGCTGGCCCTGGCCCTCTGAGGAGGGGCGGCTTAGCCGCCTGGAAGCCTGGCCCGCTGAGCCCAGGCGAGGCAGGGGAGGGATACCCTACAGGCAATTAGCACAAAGCACCCGCATGGCCAGAACAAAGGAAACAGGCTGTCCCTGAAGAGCTGGTTCTTTCACCTAAACGGCACCACCAAACACAGATTAGTAACTGAAATAGCAATAGAATAACTACATTCTTTAAACAATTGCTAACCATATAAATTTATCCTTTCCAAGGTATTGTCACATGACCTAGCTTAGTCTTCAAATGTGTTCTCTGCAGATGGAGGAGGTGATTTTTTTGTTTGTTTTCGTTTTTCAGGGCCACATTCTTGGCATATGGAGGTTCTCAGGCTAGGGGTCCAATTAGAGCTACAGTTGCTGGCCACAGCCAGAGCTATAGCCACAGCCATGCCAGATCTGAGCCACATCTGTGACCTACGCCACAGGTCACGGCAATGCCAGATCCTTAACCTACTGAGCGAGGCCAGGGATCGAACCCGCAACCTCATGGTTCCTAGTCAGATTCATTTCTGGGGCACCACGAGGGGAACTCCGAGGAAGATCTTATTCCCACTTGATAGATGAGTAAACCAAGTGTAAAGGAAGAAGAAAGTGACTTGTATATTATTAAATGGTGTTCAGTTTCTCACATGGCATAAACAGACCATTATATTCCGGAGAATTTAGTTTTTTTTGAGATACAGCTGATGTACATTATTATGTAAGTTTCAGGTGTACAACACAGTGATTCAGTATTTTTAGAGATTATACTCCATTTGAAGTTATAAAATAATGGCTACATTTCCCGGTGCTGTGTAATAGATGCTTGCTGCTTATTTATATTACACGTTTTAGGATTATTTGTTCTAGCTTTGTGAACAATATCATGGGTATTTTGACAGGGATGGCATCGAACATGCAGACTGCTTTGGGCATGGACGGCAATGCCATTTCTTCCCGTCCAAGAACTCGGGAGGGCTTTCCATTTCAATGGCCCTCATCCGCATTTCAATGTCAGAGTACAGGTCTCTCGCCTCCTTGCTTGAGTTTATTCCTAGGTCTTTGACTCCTTTTGATGAAGAAGTTAGTATTTTCGAAGTTGTTCTTGAGTCTTTTTGGTGGGGGACAGAGAAAAGGGGATTCCTACTGTCTGTGGCCTTCACATAAGACAACTGGAGGCTTGAATCTCAGACATGCACACCCCTCTGTGTGAAGAGGCATCACCCACAAACGATGTTGAAGAAACATGTAAAAGGTGACTGGCAACCTGACTAGGCCCTTAGATGTCAGGAAAGAGAAATCCCCCCTGAAACGGCGGACTTGGAAAGCACGTCATTCAAGGAATGGTCACTAGGGTAGACGGTCTGTCAGGTATTGTTAGGGTACAGGTGTGAGCAAAATGGATCTGGCCTCTGCCCAGGGGGGGCTCCCTGCCCCGCGGCCCTGTCTCCAAGTCTCTTGTAACATAAGCACTGTGGGCTGGCTTGTGCCACGTCCCAGACGCTCTGCTTGGCAGGTTACATTACCACGACAACCACACCACTCTGTTAACAAGGGAGGAGCTAAGGCTCAGAGACAGTA
The DNA here is from genome assembly GCF_054392235.1 of Sus scrofa. Classification (NCBI taxonomy): domain Eukaryota; kingdom Metazoa; phylum Chordata; class Mammalia; order Artiodactyla; family Suidae; genus Sus; species Sus scrofa. The sequence continues at coordinate 45,262,411 of NC_139385.1, forward strand.
GGTAACTGCGCTGGGCACACAGACTAGTTAGTAAATGGCAGAGCCCCTTAAACTATGTCTATCTGACCACTAGGTCCACAGTCCTGAAAAACTGGAGAATCTCAATGGCCATCAGCAGGGAATTCAGTAAATTATCCCCCTCTATGGAAAACTGTAGGAGTTCCCGTCGTGGCGCAGTGGTTAACGAATCCGACTAGGAACCATGAGGTTGCGGGTTCGGTCCCTGCCCTTGCTCAGTGGGTTAACAATCCGGTGTTGCCGTAAGCTGTGGTGTAGGTCGCAGACGCAGCTCGGATCCCGCGTTGCTGTGGCTCTGGCGTAGGCCAGTGGCTACAGCTCCGACTCGACCCCTAGCCTGGGAACCTCCATATGCCGAGGGAACAGCCCAAAGAAATAGCAAAAAGACAAAAAAAAAAAAAAAAAAAGAAAGAAAAAAAAAGAAAACTGTAAAAACGTGACTACAGCTCTGCAAGACTTCTCTTTTGGTAATTTCATTTCATTTTCCATGTTATTGCCAATCCCACTCTCATTCCACTCCACTCTCTCACAAGCATGTATTCTGGTATATATTGATTCCTCATAAAATGTGATTTTTTGTGTATGTAATCTTTGAAATTTGTTCAATGTCATTCTGTTTCTTACCTTTTAACTCCTTTTTCCCACAACATTATTACTTATCTTTTAAAAGATATATCCATGTTGTTATGTGCGCGTTTAGTTTAGTGTTTTAATGCTGAATATGCATGTATCATTTTTTATTTGTCCATTCCATTAGGCATGAAGATATAGCTTGCCTTAATTTCCCACAACCACGGACAATGTTACCATGAGCATTTGTGGACAGATCCCCTTCTGGACCTGCATGGGCCTCCATCACAGACGGACAGATAGACAGGCATCTCTGGACTGAGAGTGCTGGGGGATAGGTGTATAGATCCCACGAGCACTACCAGAATCTTCCAAAAGGCTGCCCAGTATACAACTCCCACCAGCTATAAATGAAGGGTCCAGATTCACCCAACCCCATCCTAGCCAACACTTACGACAATCAAATTTCCTAATTTATTGATCTGATGAGCATAAAATGGTATCTCAGTTTGTGTTTTTCTGAATACTAGTGAGATTGAACTTTTTTTTTAATGGCTTCACCCACAGCATATAGAAGTTCCCAGGCTAGAGGTCGAATCGGAGCTATATATAGCTGCTGGCCTACACACACCACAGCCACAGCCATGCCAGATCCAAGCCTCGTCTGCCACCCACACCACAGTTCACAGCAACGCCGGATCCTTAACCCACTGAGCAAGGCTAGGGATCGAACCCACAACCTCATGGTTCCTAGTTGGATTCGTTAACCACTGCGCCACGACGGGAACTCCTGTTATACTTTTTAAAAAACATTATAGCGATTCTAGCGGGTGAGATGCGGTATTTCACTGTGGTTGTGATTTATGTTTCCCCAATGACTAACGGTGTTGAGCAACATTTCATGTGCAATTGAACTGCTTTTTCACATTTCCTTTTTTTTTTTTTTTTTTTTTTTTTTTTTTTTTTTTTTTTAGAGCCACAGCCTTGGCATATAGAAGTTCCTAGGCTAAGGGTCGAATCAGAGCTGCAGCTGCCGGCCTTCACCACAGCCACAGCTACGTGGGATCTGAACTGCATCTGCAATCTACACCATGGCTCAAGGCAACGCTGGACCCTTAACCCACTGAGTGAGGCCAGGGATTGAACCCACATCCTCATGGTTCCTAGTCGGTTTGTTTCCGCTGCGCCACAGTGGGAACTCCTCTTTGTAGTAATATTTGAAACTGGGAAATGTAAGTCCTCCAACTTTGTTCTTCTTTTTTTCAAGACTGTTTGGACTATTCCGGGTCCTTTGCAATTCCACATTAATTTTAGAATCAGCTTTTTCATTTCTGTAAAGGATCCATTTGGAATTACGGCAGGCATCCCACTGACTCTCCCTTTGGAGAGTACGGCCATCTTAACGATATTAAGTCTTCCAATGCATGCACGTGTGGTCTGTTTATTCTGCTCTCCTTTGAATTCTATGAGCAATGCTCTACAGCTGTTTGTGTACAAATATTGCATCTTCCTGGCTAAATTCACTCTGAAACATTTCATTCTTTTTGGTAATATTGTAAATGAAATTGCTTTCTTAATTTCCTTTTCGGGTTATGCCTGGTTAACATAGCTGATTTTTGCATCATGGTCTTGCATCCTGAAACTTGACCAAATTTATCTACTTTAATACTTGGGTTTTTGTTGATTCTTTAGAATTTTCTATATATAAGAGCACCTCATCTGTGAATAGAGATATTTTTGCATCTTTCTTTTCACTTCATCTGTCTATTCCTGTTTATTGCCTAACTGCTCTAGCTAGAATTTCCAGTAAAACGCTGACCTAAAGTGATTGAAGTAGGCATCCTCTTACCCTGTTCTTGATCTTAAGGGGAATGCTTTTAAAAATGCCCCTTATTGGAGTTCCCGTCGTGGCTCAGTGGTTAACAAATCCGACTAGGAACCATGAGGTTGCGGGTTCGATCCCTGGCCTCTCAGTGGGTTGAGGATCAAGTGTTGCCATGAGCTGTGGTGTAGGTTGCAGATGTGGCTCAGATCCCAAGGTTGCTGTGGCTCTGGTGTTGGCTGGCTGCTACAGCTCCGATTAGACCCCTAGCCTAGGAAGCTCTATATGACGCGGGAGCGGCCCTAGAAATGGCCAAAAAAAAAAAAAAAAAATTTAAAAAATTAAAAAAATTAAAAAATAAAAATACGCCTTATTATGTTGAGGAAGTTTCTTTCTACTCCAACTTGATGAATGATTTTAATGGAAAGGACGTCAGATTTTGTCAGAGGCTTTTCTGCATCAGTTGAGATGATCATGCGGTTTGGGTCCTTCATTCTACTAATGTGCTATATATTACACCGATTTTCATATACTGAACCACTACCTTATTCCTGGGATAAAATCCATGTGGTCATGAGGTATAATCATTAAAAAAAATTTTTTTTTCTTTTTGGCCGCACCCCCAGTATGTGGAAGTTCCCCGGCCAGGGACTGAACCCACAGAACAGGAGTGACTGAAGCTGCTGCAGTGACAATGTGGATCCTTAACCCACTGAGCCACAGGAGAACTCCGTTTTAGTAAGCGGCTGAACTCAGTTCTCTGGTAATTTGTTGAGAATTTTTACATCTACATTCACAAGGGACACTGATCTAGAGTTGTCTTCTTTTGTCATGTCTTTGCTGGGCTTTGTTATCGGAGTAATCCTGACCTCATAGATTTTGAGTTCAGAAGCATTTCTTCCTCTTATATATATATACATATATATATATATATTTTTTGTCTTTTAGCTATTTCTTGGGCCGCTCCCTGCGGCATGTGGAGGTTCCCAGGCTAGGGGTTGAATCAGAGCTGTAGCCACCGGCCTACCCCAGAGCCACAGCAACGCAGGATCTGAGCCGCGTCTGCAACCTACACCACAGCTCACGGCAACGCCGGATCATTAACCCACTGAGCAAGGGCAGGGACCGAACCCGCAACCTCATGGTTCCTAGTCGGATTTGATAACCGCTGCGCCACGACGGGAACTCCCCTCTTCTATTTTTGGAAGAGTTTGAGAAGGTTTGGTATTAATTTTTCTTTAAATGTTTGGCAGAATTTACCAGTGAAGCCATTGGGTCCTGGTCTTTTGTTTCCTGGGAACTTTTTTATTGACCTTTTCACATATTTTAAGTCTATTCAGATATTTATTTCTGCTTGAGTAAGTTTTTGTAGTTTTGTGTTTCTAAGAGTTTTTCCATTTGATCTAGGTTACTAGTTTGTTGGTGTACAGTTGTTCATGGTATTCTCTTTTTTTTTTTTTTTTTTTTTGGGTTTTTTTTTTTGTTTTGTTTTTGTCTTTTTGCTATTTCTTTGGGCCGCTCCCGCGGCATATGGAGGTTCCCAGGCTAGGGGTTGAATCAGAGCTGTAGCCACTGGCCTACACCAGAACCACAGCAACGCGGGATCCGAGCCGCGTCTGCGACCTACACCACAGCTCACGGCAACGCCGGATTGTTAACCCACTGAGCAAGGGCAGGGACCGAACCCGCAACCTCATGGTTCCTAGTCGGATTTGTTAACCACTGCGCCACTACGGGAACTCCCATGGTATTCTCTTATACATTCTCATTTCTATAAAATCACTAGGAATATCCTATCATTTCTTTTTTTTTTCTTAAATTATCCTTTTTTTTTTCCTTTTTTTGGCTGCCCCACAGCATACCAGGGATCAGATCTGAGCTGCAGTTGTGACCTATGCTGCAGCTGCGGCAACACTGGATCCTTTAACCCACTGTGCCGGGCAGGGACTCGAGCCTGTGTCGTGGCGCTGCAGAGATGCTGCCCGGTCCTCTGTGCCACCACAGGAACTCCGTCACTTTCATGCCTTTCTTTTTTTTTTCTTTCATTTTTTAAAGTTTTATTGAAGTATAGGCGATTTACAAGGCTGTGATAATTTCTGCTACACAACAAAGTGATTCATTTATATATGTACACACATCCATTCTCTTTCAGATTATCCTCCCATGCAGGTGATCACACAATACTGGGAAGAGTTCCCTGTGTTATATAGCAAGTCCCTGCTGGACAATCATTCCATACACCTCCCTGTGCCCTCACTTTCATTTCTGATTTAAATTATTTGTGATTTCTCTAAGTCCAGCCAAAATTTCTGAATTTTTTTGTGCATGTCTTTTTTTTTTTTTTAGGGCATACCTGGGGCACATGGAAGTTCCCAGGCTAGGAGTCCAATCAGAACTGTTGCTGCCGGCCTACACCACAGCCACAACAACGCCAGATCCAAGCTGTGCCTGCGACTTACACCACAATTCACGGCAATGCTGGATCCCCAACCCACTGAGCAAGGCCAGGGATCAAACCTGCAACCCCACGGCTCCCAGTCGGATACGTTTCCGCTGCGCCATGGACAGGAATTCCCTGAATGTTTTTTATCTTTTCAAAGAAGCAGCTTTGTTGTCAGTGGCTCTTTTTTCCCTATTATCTATTTCACTTAACTTCATTCTAACCTTAATTATTTCCATTTCTCAGCTGTCACTGGATTTAGTCTGCTCTTTCCTTAAAATGGAAAGTTAAGCTACTGCTTTGAGACAGTTCCTCTTTTAACATATAGACATTTACAAGCTAAAATTTCCCTTTAAGTACTGCTTTGCTATATTCCTTAATTTTTTTTTTTGTCTTTTTTTTTTTTTTAGCTATTTCTTGGGCCGCTTCTGCGGCATATGGAGGTTCCCAGGCTAGGGGTCGAATCGGAGCTGCAGCCACCGGCCTACGCCAGAGCCACAGCAACACGGGATCCAAGCTGCGTCTGCAACCTACACCACAGCTCACGGCAACGCCGGATCGTTAACCCACTGAGCAAGGGCAGGGACCGAACCCGCAAACTCATGGTTCCTAGTCGGATTCGTTAACCACTGCGCCACGACGGGAACTCCTGTTTTTTTTTTTTAAATAGTGATTTTAATTGTTTCCATTATAGCTGGTTTACAGTGTTCTGTCAATTTTCTCCTGTACAGCAAGGTGGCCCAGTCACACATACATTCTTTTTCTCACATGATCAGGCTCCATCATAAGTGACTAGACATAGTTCCCAGTGCTACACAGCAGGACATTCCTTAATTTTGGTGTGTTGTGTTTTTTCCTTCATCTCAAAGTATCTTGCAATTGCCCTTACAATGTCTTTGTCGACCCACTCTTCATTTAAAAGTGTGTTTGTGAATTTTCTAGTTTTCCTGTTATTTATTTCTAGTTTCATTCCATGTGGTCAGAGAAGATACCTTGTATGACCTGAATCTTTTAAAATTTATGGATTTCCTGTTATGGCACAGTGGAAACAAATCTGACTAGTAACCCTAAGGATGCAGTTTCAATCCCTGGCCTCACTAAGTGGGTTGGGGATCTGGCTTTGCTGTTAGCTGCAGTGTAAGTCACAGATGGGGCTTGGATCCCCCGTTACTGTTGTTATAGCTGCAGCAACACCAGGTTCTTAACCCAACTGTGCAAGGCCAGGGATCGAACCTGCTCTGTCACAGAGACAATGCCAGATTCTTAACACGCTGCAGCACAGCAGGAACTCCCCAATTTTTTTTTTTTTTTGCTTTTTAGGGCCACATCCATGGCATATGCAAGTTCCCAGGCTAGGGGTCAACTCAGAGCTAAAGCTGCTGGCCTACACCACAGCCACAGCAACACAGGATCGGCACCGCATCTGGAACCTACACCACAGCTCATGGCAATGCCCACTGAGTGAGGAAAGGGATGGAACCTGCATCCTCATGAATCTTAGTTGGGTCCATTAACTGCTGAGGACAAATAGAAGTCCTTTTCCTTATTTTTCAAAACTGTAACGGCTCTTCTAGTTTTTTATCCTTCCAGATTGAATTACATCGATTGATCAACTGGAGGAAAACCGCTGTCTTCACCATGTTGAGTCTTTCAATTTATGAACATGGTACGTCTTCCCATGTAGGACTTATTTGACTTAAGTCATCTATAGTTTATTGCTCTTAGCATACATACCCTGTAAGTGTTTTTTTAGATGTATAACTAAATATTTTTTGAAGATACTGTAAATTACATTGTTTCTATACAGTGTATAGAAATAGAATTTGTTTGTTGACTTTATACCCTGTGATCTTATTAAATTTACTTATTCTGGAAATTTTGATAGGGTCTTAGGATTCTTTACATTGACAACCAGGTCATCTGTGAATAGCGACGGCTTTGCTTTTCCTTTCCAGTTGGAATGTTTCCTATTTCCTTTTCTTTCACTATTGCACTGGCTGAGCCCTCCAGTACAATGCTAAACACGGAGAGCAGGGATTGGTGTTCTTGCTTCATTCCTCATCTCAGAGGGAAGCTCAATTAACTATGATGTTACCTATAGGCATTTGGTTGGTTGGTTTTTGTTTTTAGGGCCATACCTGTGTCATATGGAAGATCTCAGGACACAGGATCCAAGCTGAATCTGCAACCCGGGCCACAGCATGCAGCAATGCTGGATACTTAACCCACTAAGCAAGGCCAGGCATTGAACCCCTGTCCTGGCAGACACTACACTGGAGTCTTAACCCACTGAGCTACCAGGCAAACTCCTATCTATAGGTTTTAATAGATGCTCTTTTCTAGGTTGAAGAAGTTCCATTCTATCCCTAGTTTCCTGGGAGTTTTGGCTATAAATAAAGGATGTATTCTGTTTCCATCTGCACTATGCTGCTCACTTCCAGGTTTCTAGTTGTGCTGAGCTGAGAGAGAAGAGTATTAGAGAACATAAATTGTTTGACTCACCATTAGTCCCATGGTACTTTGAGTTCTGGTGCTCTCCTCCAGATCCCTGCTGCTGTCACAGATCTACTCCATCCAGGTTTTAGAGTTGTTATCTACGTGAGAGAAAAGGGGAAGTCTGCTTAGGCTTACTCCATCTTAATCAGAGCTGGACGCCAATACTAAGTTTTTCTTGTACCTTTCTCATCTCTATACATTTTATTTCTTTTCCTCTATTACTGCTTCTCTACAATGATACCTAATCCCTGCCTCCACTGAAGTCTTCCTAAATTCCATTACCTCTTTGCAAAGACTTGACTTCATCTTTCTTCTACACCACACTCTTTTTCCCTGTCCCACCTGCTACTATTAGTTACCTGGAAGACTACTTGTCACTCTCTGCTTTTGCTGCTTCTTAGTTGATTTTTTTTTTTTTTTGGTCTTTTTGCCTTTTCTAGAGCCACTCCCATGGCACATGGAGATTCCCAGGCTAGGGGTCTAATCGGAGCTGTAGCCACTAGCCTACACCAGAGCCACAGCAACGCAGGATCCGAGCCGCGTCTGCAACCTACACCACAGCTCATGGCAACGCCGGATCCTTAACCCACTGAGCAAGGGCAGGGATCGATCCCGCAACCTCATGGTTCCTAGTCGGATTTGTTAACCACTGCGCCACGATGGGAACTCCAAGCTGCATCTTAGTCGATTTTTAAACTGAGATATAAGATGCATATCATAAAATTCACCATTTTGAAGTGTTTAATTCAATGGTTTTATTAGTATATTTACATTTCATCATCACCATTTCAGAACATTTTTCCTCTTCTGTGACTGTGGCATAGGTCAGCAGCTCTGACCCAACCCTTAGCCTGGGAACTTCCATATGCCACAGGCTATAAAGTAGGTCACAGATGGGGCTCAGATCTGACACTGCTGTGGCTGTGGTGTAAGGCCTCAGTTGCAGCTCCATTCAACCCTGAGCCTGGGAACTTCCATATGGCATAGGGGTGGCCATAAATAAAAAAGAGAGAGAGAGAGATAAATAAATATTGACACTCGTGTACTAATCTTTGAATGAATTCCAACTCAAGAAAGGCCTTCTCTCCCACGAGTCAAGGTTAATGGAAAGCGTGGCAGCTACCTTTCCCTTCCTTGGAGGGCAGCCAGAACACGACAGTGGCTCCTCAAGGTGGCTTTGTAAGAGGATCCTCTTGGGCTTCTCCGTGGCTGTTCATGTATGAGAACAACATGCAACCCGAATGCCTCTTTAATCAGGGTGACCCAGCAGGGATATGAGATGCCTGTAGTGATCACCCGAGCAACTTATTAAAAAGTTGAAACTACAAGATCGAGGGCTAACTTTTAACAAGCCCCAGAGTGATTCCCTCATTAAGAGTTCAGTGGCGACAGGTAATTGTTGGTTTCCTGGAAGCCACTAGACATTTTTCATTATCCCCTAAAGAAACCCTGAATTCATTAGCAGCCTACCTCTACGCCCTGCAGCTTCCTGCCCTTGGAAAACACTCAGCACTTTCTATCTCTAGAGATTTTTCTATTCTGGATATTTCATACAGAATGTGATGTTTTGTGTCTTAACTCCTCTCATGTAGCATGTTTTTAACATTCATCTATGTTATAGCATATATCAGATTTTTTTTTCTTCTGTGGCTGCACCCATGGCATATGGAAGTTCCTAGCCAGGAATGGAATCCGAGCCACAACCGTGACCTAAACGGCAGCAGCGGCAACGACAGATACTTAATACATCGCACAGGGATCAAACCTGTGCCACCACAGAGACAATGCTGGACCATTAACCCACTTCAGCACAGTGAGAACTCCAGAATTTCATTTTTTAAAAACAAACTTTTAAAATGATAGTTAATTTATAACATTCTGTCGATTTATGCTGTACAGCAAAGTGATCCAGTTATACATATTTATATACATTGTTTTTCTCATATTATCTTCTACTGTGTTCTATTACCAATCATTGGGAGAATTTCATTTCATTTCATTGCAACTACTATTCTCTTTTTTTGGCTGCACCTGTAGCATGCAGAAGTTCCTGGGCCAGGGACTGAACCTGCACAACAACAGTGACAATGCCAGATCCTTAACCAGCTGAGCCACCAGAGCACCCTACTAATCCCATTCCACTCTGTGGATATACCACTTCACTCATTTTCCAGCTGCTGGACATTTGGGTTATTGCTACTTTGAGGATATTACAAATAGTACTGCTATATATAAGATTTTGTGGACACAAGTTTTCATTTCCCTTGAGTTTATATTTAGCAGTGGAACTGCTGGGTCAAACAGCTTTTTTTTTTGCTTTTTAGGGCCACACTCACGGCATATGGAGGTTCACAGGCTAGGGGTCCAGTCGGAGCTTCAGCTGCTGGACTACACCACAGCTATAGCAGCTCAGGATACGAGTGGTGTCTGTGACCTATACCACAACTCACGGCAACACCGGATCCTTAACCCACTGAGCGAGGCCAGGGATTGAACCTGCAACCTCGCGGTTCCTAGTTGGATTTGGTTCCACTGCACCACAACGGCAACTCCTCAAATAGCAATTCTATGTGTAAGTTTTGAAATTACTGACAAGGTGCCTCCTACAGTGGCTGAATAACTTAAATTGCCACCAGCAGTGTATGAGGCTTCTAATTTCTCAACATCATCATCATTATTGTAATTCTGCTATTTTAGGGTCGTACCCTCGGCATATGGAGGTTCCCAGGTTCGACACAGGGGGTGAATCGGAGCTGTACCGCCAGTCTACACTGCAGGAACAGGAACACGGGATCTGAGCCGTGTCTGTGACCTACACCACAGCTCATGGCAGTGCCGGATCCTTAACCCACTGAGCGAGGCCAGGGATTGAACCCGTGTCCACATGGATCCTAGTCGGGTTAGTTAACCACTTGGCCACAGAGGGAACTCCCTCCTCTCCACATTCTTGATAACATGTCTTATTGTCTATCTTTTCGATGACAGCCACACTAGGGGATATAAGTGAGATCTCAGTTGGTTTGGGTTTGCATTGCCCTGATGGTTGATGATGTTGCATGCCTTTTTATGTGCTGATTGGACATTTGTATATCTTATTGTGAGAAATGGCTCTTCAAATCTGTTGCCCTTTTCAACATTAAATTCTCTACCTTTGAGTTTCTTGCATGTAGTGTTAAGTAATGTTAGTTACAATGAAGTTTTGGGAAACAGGCTAGGACCTGGACCCTTTGCTGCAGTGCCTGCACCTAGACAAATATGTCTTCAAGCAATAAAATACAAAGCATCTATACAGAACTAAAAATAACTGTGGAAATGGACAATTTGGGCAAATTATGGACAGGAAGATACAATAAAACTAAAAAACCAACTGCCACACCTGAAGAGCCAAGAAAAAAAAATGGGGTCCTATGCATGCCCCCTGCACACAACACTACCAAGTTGAATCAAGGTTGTTAGGAAGGAGGAAAGGAAAGATGATGCTAAGAAGCAGTCAAGAAATGTCTGCTAGTGAGCTCCTGCTGTGGCACAGTGGGTTAAGGACCTGGTATTGTCTCTGTGGCAGTACAGGTTTGACCCCTGGCCAGGCTCAGTAGCTTAAGGATGTGGAGTTGCCACAGCTGTGGCACAGGTCACAGCTGTGGCTCAGATTTAATCCCTGGACCAAGAACTTCCATATGCCAAGACTGTGGCAGGAAAAAAAAATGTCTGCTACACTCCCCACCTGTAAAGCTCCCAAGAGAAGAGAAGAAAGGGCACTGAATGATATCTTCCAAAACTGCAATATAGAGGAATGTGAAGTTATGGTCTGGGATCAGGATAGTTTGCAGGGGTGACAGATTACCTTAATAAAAGGACAGGCAGTGTCTGGGGTGGACAGGAAGAGAGATGAGGAATTCTATGGGGCAACTATTACCCCAACACCAAAAACCAAAACATGAGAAAACTACAGACTACTACCTCTCATGAAATAGATTCAAAAATTCAAAAAATCAACAAAATATTCACAAATCAAATCCAACAAAATATAATAAGAATTATACAGCAGGATTTATTCCAAGAAAGCAAAGCTGGTCCAATATTTAGAAATAAATTAATGTAAACTATCACATCAATGGACTAAAAGAATAAAAATCACATGATCACATTAACAGATGCAAAAAATTATTTGACACAATTCAACAACCCTTCATGATAAAAACTCTCAGAAAACCTGGAAGAGAGGATTTCCTTAAATTGAGTTTTTAAAAACCTATACAAATCCTACAACTAATATCATATTTGTTTTTTTTGTTTGTTTGTTTTAGGGCTGCACCCTTGACATATGAAAGTTCCCAGACTAGGGGTCAAATTGAAGCTGCAGCTGCTGGCCTACGCCACAGCCACTTGGGACTGAAGCCTCATCTGTAACCTACACCACAGCTCACAGCAATACCAGATCCCTGACCCACTGAGCCAAGGACTGAACCCACATCCTCATGGATATTAGTCAGATTTGTTTCCACTGTGCCACAACAGGAACTTCCAATATCATATTTAATTGTGTTATTAATATGGGAGATTTCTCATTCAGATAAAGAATAAAATAATAATGTCCGTTCTCACTACTTATCTTCACTATCAAACTGGAAGCCCTAAGACAATGCAATAAGAAAAAAAAAGGAAATAAAACATACAGATTGAGAAAAAAGAAATGAAAATGTATTTGTTTACAAGTGATATGGCCATCTGTATATACAATCTCAAAGAACCAACAAGCAGCTCCTGAATGAAACTAAGAAGGCACATGTATCAAAGCTGAATGTTACAAAGTTACAATATAAGAGTCAATGAACAACTATGTATCAACAATGAACAACTATGTACCAACAACGAACAACTGGAATTTGAAATTAAAAACATTATACCACTTAAATTAGGACCTCCAAAAATGAAACAACATGCCTAAGTATAAATTTAACAGTATATGTACAATATCTATAGAAAAACAACTCAAAAAAATCTAAAAGAAGTAAATATAAAGAAAGAATATAGACATATTCCATGTTCATGGATAAAGTTTCAATACTATGTATCAAAATGGCAGTTCTTCCCAGCTTGATCTGTACATTCAATGGAATCCCAGTAAAAATCCCAACAAGTTATTTTGTGGATAATTTAAAATATACATGGACAGGCACAAGACCCAGAATAGCCAACACAACATTGAAGGAGAAGAAAAAAGCTGGCAGACAGACATTACCCAACACGGACTTACTCTAAAGCTAAAATAATCAAGATGGTGCTATTGGGAAGGAATAGAAAAACAGATCAATGGGACAGAATAGAGAGCCAGAAAGAGACCGACAGGAATATGGGCAAATGACTGGTGACGAAGGTACCGAAGCAATAAAATGGAAGAAAGATAGTCTTTTCAACAAACGGTGCAATAATTTGGACATTCACATGCAAAAAAAAAAAAAAAAAAAAAATCCAGAGGCAGATTTCACACCCTTCACAAAAACAACTCAAAATAGATTCTGGACCTAAATGTGAACCAAAATGATAACGCTCCTAGATGATAAAACACAGGAGAAAACCTAGATGACCTTGGGTTTGGCCATGATACAACGCGAAAGGCACACGCTGCACAAAAGAAATGACTGATGAGCTGGACTTCGTTAATTTTGAAAACTTTTGTTCTGCAAGACCATGTTAGAAGGATGAGAAGCAAGGCCACAGACCGGGAGAAAAAAACCTGCCAAACACATCATCTGACAAATATAGAACTTACTGCAAAGAACTCTTAAAATTCAACAATAAGAAAGTGAACCCCAGGATTAAATAAGCGACAGAATATATGTGAACGAACCTTCCACCAAACAATGAACACAGATGGTAAAAATATATATGTGAAAAGATGCTCCACACATCACGTCAGCAGGAAAGTGTGAATGAAAGCAATGAGATACCCTCTACAACCATCCGAATGGGGAAAAATCCACAAACACTGACAACAAACCCTGACAAGGACACGGAGCAGTAGGAGCCCTCGCTCACTGCTGATGAAAATGCAAAAGGGCAGAGCACTCCCTCTTACTCTCCTGCAAACTCAGACTGCTTCCTGCCTGAGGATGATTAGAGGACAGACTGTTGCCAGGTCTCTGACTGCACAGGAAAGAAACGGTTTTGGGGGCACTGCACCACACTTCTCTATGAGAAAATGGGGTTCTCTCTGAGAACAAGACACCATCCCTAAGAAGGGAGTCCTGGCAACTGCAGAGACAGGGGGGGCTCATGGTTTAGTCGAGGGCGGCGGCCCTTCCAATGTCAGAGTCCCTTTTCCTCCTCTCAAACAGTGGGGGCTGTTAGGCGTGGTCGGGACAGTGGCGGCTGGAGCCCTGACAGCCCATTTCAGAAAGCACAAGGGGAAGAATGGGAGGTGAGGAGTCACTTAGAAACCGACCCCTGAATCCCGCTCCATAACTCGCAGGGACAAGAACTTCCTTTCTTCCTACAGCTCTTGCTGCATCTGAACTGGGACCCAGGAAACCTCCATCCTCTCCCTGCACCTTCCCCATCACATCTGAAGACAATTACTTCCTGTCATTCGCCTCACACACCGGGAAACCTCCATCCTCTTCCTGCACCTTCCCCATCACATCTGAAGACAATTACTTCCTGTCATTCGCCTCACACACCTGCTTTCTCGGGTGGACTGGCAGTCCCTGTTCTTGACCCCGGGGTGTACGTGAGCTCTGAAGGTGGGCGATGTTTCCTGGGGTGTCAGCTTTGTACAAGTGAAAGGCCGTTTCCTCAATTCTCGGGCGAGGTAGTGTTCGCTGTGGCAGATGTTGGCAGCAAGTGAGAATGGTGTTGCTAAAACAATGGGATCTTCTCCTGGATACAGAAGATGCCAAACACAACTGCTTCTACTGCTGGAGAAACATTCTTTGGCTTGGTGCTCGCAAGAGAGAGGTCTCCATGTCCTCTCCTAGAAAGAGCATGCGGAGTACAGGTTCTCCTCTGATCACAGTATCTAGGCACGGGGACTGAGGCTCCACCTTCCTCATGTTTAATGGCGATGCCTATCCCACCACCCAAGAGGCTGTGTGGTGTGGAGGAAATAGTAATTGTCTGTAAGGTGGTGTGGGATGTACTTTTGTTCCACTAATTCAGATGTTGTGTCAGGTTCCCATAATGGTGAAGGTGGAAATTAGACTCGTGTTTCCTAAAGCAGTGCTCCACAAAACTGTCCGAGAGATGTTGGGTGTGAAGGTCACACAAACCACCCCCAGCACCACGATCAAGCAAGGATGGCAGCACTGAATGCTTATCCTCCTCTTTTACCTAGAGTTTTTACTGTACATTTAAACATAAACACTAAGAAATCCTTCTACAACAAAATGCTGATTTTAACCACTGTCTCTGCATTTACTTGGGTGCAGAATACTTTCTGCATATCTCACAGTGTTCTCTGCCTACCAGTTTGGGACCCACTGGCAAAACTGATTTCTAAGGCCTCTTCCAGATCCTTTTACAGGCCTCAGTGCTGAGAGAGCCTGTGGGAAGAGATATGGGCATTCAGGCCTTTACTGCTGGCAAGGGATGGAGAGCAGATGTCGTGGCGGTGGGTGCTGGGGAAGAGAGGCGACCTGAGTGGAGGTGCTTTTCCTGGGGTGCCCATGGGATGCAGTCTTCCCATTCCACGGTGAAGCTCCCAGAGCTCCAGGCTAGAACATTCATGCAGACAGAACGATAGCCTTAGACACCCCAATGAATGTATCTGCGCTCCTTCAGGTGACAGGCATGCGCTCTCCTTCCACCTCTGCTAGTAAACAAAGAACAGGACCAGGCCTCAAGGCCATCATGCACCTGAGTAACCAAGGCCAGTGTCTAGATGGCTGTGGCAGGTTCTCCTGCTTAAGTTGACCCCAGAACAACACGGGCTTGAACTGTGTGGCTCAACATACATGTGAACTATTTTGCAATAGTTATTATGGTACTACATGATTTATGGTGGTTGAAGCTGTAGATGCAGCACCACAAACCCAGAGGGCCAACTGTAAAGTCATACGTGGATTTCTGACTGTGCAAAAGTTGGCACCCATAACCTACCCTGTGTGTTGTTCCAGGGTCAACTGTATTTTCATCCTTGTATTCTTTATACATTATATCAGTCTTGTGCTCAACACTGAAGATTCAAGGCTACAAAAGCCAGACATAGCCCCTGCCCTCCTGACACTTATGTTCTAAAAGTTTAAGAAAAAAAAAACATGTAAACAAACCCACTAACTCTATCTTGTGAAACGTGCTATGAGGGAACAAAACAGTGTCCTAAGTTGTAAGAGCAGACATGACTCACTGGTTCATTAGCAAAGGTCAAGGGAGGACAGAGCCCTTGTGAAAGCTTGGATTTCAAAATGCGGGAACTTTGGAGAGATCCAAGAGGAGAGCAGTATAGAAGCATCTCTCCACTCAAAGAGTAACACTGGGAGTATGTGCTGCTCCTTTAAGGAGGATAAATAGCTTTGACACTGAGTAATGTTTACTCACCATAGTTTAAGTTGACCCCTGAACAACATGGCTTTGAAATGTTATAGTAGGAAGAAAACAATAAAAAAAACCCTTTTCCCTAATTTCTCTGTGTAAGAAACTATTGTTCCTTAAGCTATTAACTTTTTTTTTTCCTTTTGTCTTTTCTGGGGCCACACCCATGGCACACAGAGGTTACCAGGCTAGGGGTCCAATCAGAGCTGTAGCTGCCGGCCTACACCACAGCCACAGCAATGAGGGATCCGAGCTGTGTCTGTGACCCACACCACAGCTCAGAGCAACTCTGAATCCTTAACCCACTGAGTGAAGCCAGGGATTGAACCCAGAACCTCATGGTTCCTGGTCGGATTCGTTAATCACTGAGCCACAATGGAAACTCCAAGATATTAACATTTTTAAAAGACTCATCTAAAATTAAAATCACCTTACTCTTCTCTTTGTGAACATGAAAGATCCTTCACTTTTGTTTTTTCAAATGCTTTGAAACTGTTCAGTGTTTGCACAAGTCATGGACAACTGCTTGGTGTGAAAAGTATGATGGTGGAGGAATTCCCCTGGTGGCCCACAGGGTTAAGACTATGGCGTTATCATTGCTGTGGCTCAGGTCGCAGCTGTGGTGCAGGTTCTACCCCTGGGCCGAGAACTTCTGCAGGCCTCGGATGGGGGTGCAGGGGAGAGAGGGAGGAGAGGAGGGAAGAAGGAAGAACGGATTATGGAATCAACGATCATGATAGAAATTTGACATTCACTGGCCTAAAAAATTTAACAGAAAGATTTCTTTCTTTTTCCTTGAAGGTGCAGTGAATTCAAATACCATAATCCTTAAATTTTTGTGTGAGTGCTTTGATCTGCATGATGTGAGATTCATCATCCTACTGTGGTAGAAATGAGAAGCGGCTCGGAGAGTTTTCCTCAGTCTGAAACTGAGTGAAAGACAAGAGCTTGCTTGCATAATCCGAAGGAGAGCTGGATGGGAAATGCACTTTAAGTGAAGCACAGGCTTTATCAAATATCCACGAATCATACTGGAGGAAAGCTTCATAGACAGCTTGGCAGCAGAATGAACATCAGTGTAGCCTAGTATCCTTGCCCACCGGAGAGTTTACACACAACGGAAACCCTCCTCATATATGAGTTTGGCAGATGCTTCAGGGCTCCAGCCTTGCTCCCCACTGAACCCACACAAGGAAGAAACTGTGAAAGTGTAAGTATGGAAGAGATTCAGCAACGATATGCTTTTGTACTTGTTTAGAACAATCCCAAGAAACAGTGCGGGCGAAGCCTCGTTTCTTAACTGAGGGCACTTCAGAGACTGTACAGGAGGGAACCCACAGAAAGAGTGGGAAACTTCAGCAAATAACCCACTCTGAGTACCAGACGGAAAGCTCCTGAGAGAAAAGTAAAAAGCAGCCTCGATCCATTACTCACGAGTGGGAACCAACCAGGAGATGCAGAAAGTGCTCGGTAAACACATGTCAGGGCAGGGACAGCATAAATGTTCGGAAAATACTTCATGGCGTGCAAATCTTCAGAGTTCTCCCAACTGCCCAGATGGACAGAAAGGGCTGCTTTTCATTCTTCCTCTCAAGCTCTCCAGGAGAATTAAACACCTCTCAGTTTCGACAGGTGACGGAAACTCCAGCAGTTTTGTTTATCCAAGCTCTCCTCCTGTTCTTCCTCTCCAATTAAAAGCTACCTGAGGCAGAGCTTCCTTGCCTGCTCGCTTGCATGTCTCACAAGCGTCCTATCCTAACAAATCTATTTCTTGCCTATCAAAAAAGAAAAAAAAAAAAAAAAAAAAAAAAAAAAAGCTAGCTGAGGTTCTCAAGAACAGTCCCAGGGAACAGTCAGCTTAAGGATACAGGATGGTTCCAATACTGTGGCAACTGGGACGAGGGCAAAGAAAGGGCCAAGGATTTAGGGACTAGATTAGGTCTGTGATCCAATTCTCAGAACCAGCCCTGGAGCCACTATAAAACTGTTAACTGAACACACAAGAACAAAGCACCCTCAGGTTTGTCCTAGAAGGCATCTGGTTATGGAGGTCACATTTGAGAACGTTACTGTTTGAGGGTGAACCTAGGACTGTGTCTCAAATTTCATTTTTATTTTTTAATTTTTTTGTTTGATTGATTGTCTTTTCAGGGCCACACCTGCAGCATAAGGAAGGCCCCAGGCTACAGGTCGAATCAGAGCTGCAGTTGCAGCCTACGCCACAGCCACAGCCGATCCGAGCCAAATCTGCAAGCTATACCACAGCTCTACCCCACAGCTCTCAGCAACAACAGATCCATTGATTGAGGCCACATCCGAGTCTTCATGGATACTAGTCAGATTCTTAACCCACTAAGCCACAATAGGAACTCCAGGTTTTAAACCAAACCTCAAACAGTACTGGTTTTAGCTTGTTTTACTAATCTGCTCTTATTCCTGTGATGAGATATAGAAACGTCTTCTTGCAGCTTTGGACACATCCAGCCCAAATTCCAAATATAGGAGTGGGAAGTCAATGTGCTGCTGATGGGTGGCTGAGCTAGGACTTTCCCAGCAAAGGATTCTCACTCCTCAAGTGGAGCATCCTGTTCCTGCTTTCCTGCCCAAGCCTCCTCCCAACTGTAACCTTTTAGCCCAGGAAGAGAAGCCACCTTCCCTCTACACAAATCTGGGAAAATCTGACAACCTAACTCCTGAATTTTTTTTTTTTTTTTTTTTGAGCAGAACTCACAGAAGGTACAACAGAGGTGTTTACCAAACCATTCCTTGAAGTCTACTGCAATCACATGGGGATGGAAAGAAACCCCTAACTTCCCCCAGCACTGTGACCAAAAGTAATGCTTCTGGTGCATGTGGGGCTATGCAACAGGGGAACTCAGGGCGACAGACACGAGGAAGACGTGTAAGCCCAGAAAGGGAGAAAGAGATGGCTGCCTCATCCACTTCAACCACTGACCATCCCAGGATCTGTCCCAGGTAAGCAATCAGTCTTTCCTTCCTATCACCAAGTTTTTTTGTTTGTTTGATTTGGCTTTGGCTGCAACATGGCATATGGAAATTCCCAAGCCAGGGATCAAATCCGAGTGGCAGCTACAACTTACGCAACAGGAATGACAATGCCAGTTCTTTAACCCATAGCCCCAGGTCAAGGACTGAACACGCACTGCTGCAGAAACCATGTCGGATCTTTAACCCAATGCACCACAGCCCAGCAACACCTCACCAACAGTTTTGTAAGCTCCCAAGTGTCCCCCTCAGTGTTAGGCCAGGTGGAATGTCAAGCTCTAGAATAGCCAGTCCTATTAAAACAGGCCAGATTATGCTGCAGAAACACACGGCACCAACATCCCAGTGAGTAGACACAACAAAACTTTATTGATCTTTCCCAGAAAATCCATTAGGTCTGGGGGGAGCCCTCTCCAGAACAGAAGGCCCTCCCCAATATGGGGGCTCAGCCAGCCCTGCAGCCTGTTCTGACCTGGTGGCTCCTCTCTCCATAAGTGCTTACATGACTGCGGCAAGAAAAGACAGCACCAGAGAGTCTGCACCAACAGAGAAATGCCTGAGCCAAGACCAGAGATTTCTGCTCACAACCCACTGCTCGAAACTATCTCATGACCCTGTCAAACGGCAAGGACCAAAAAGCATGGCCGCTCCCTTCTTACTGGCCATTAGGACACAAGGTCCGTGAGGACATGATTCTTTTTCTTTTTCTTTTGTCTTTTTTGCCATTTCTTAGGCTGCTCCCACAGCATATGGAGATTCCCAGGCTCGGGGTCGAGTCGGAGCTGTAGCCACCAGCCTACACCAGAGCCACAGCAACGCGGGATCCGAGCCACGTCTGCAACCTACACCACAGCTCACGGCAACGCCGGATCCTTAACCCACTGAGCAAGGCCAGGGATGGAACTGGATTCATTAACCCCTGAGCCATGACGGGAACTCCGAGGACGTGGTTCTGACGCCTTGTCCACGACTACACCCTTCGTTTAGAAGAGGACCTGGGCACATAACACTCATTCAATTCAATGAATGAATGCAGTGCCAGCGAGAAACCCACACGTCCACCTTGGGAGGAGAGCGAGCCCCAGGGCTGTAAGGCTGAGGGTGCTGGGCAAGAGCTCTGCAGACCAGAGCCTCAGAGCTGGCTGTGCTTAAGAAAGGACACGTGCTCTGGGTCCTCTCAGGGAAGACGACGACATCCGGCTGGAACACCAGACCAACAGCCCAGCTGGCTTACACCATAAACCTCCGAAGCCAAGCACCAAATCAACCAAGGGAATCACCGCCACCACTGCCCGGCTCCTGGAAGGAGCTGCAACAGCCACAGGAGCATCTGCTTCTTCACGGCAGTCAGGCCCCCAGCGTATCCCGGGGACCCGGGGAAAGGGAAGGAAATGCACACAGACTGAGGCTCTGCTGTTGGCCCGGCTGGCAGGTGCTTTTTCCTTCATCAGTCCCTCTCCTCCCCACAAAGACCCTGAGTTGAGGGTTACCTCCAGTGCTTAGAGAGAGCGGAGACTTAAGAGTGGTTCAGGAACCAACCCAGAAACACGGATGCTTTACAAGCTAGAAAGAGATACAACACAACGTCATCCGGCCTGGCTGTGCAGAGATCACACACAGGTCAGGCCTGCCTGACAAGCTAAGTGACAGCCACAGCCCTGCTGGCAACGGGGTCTTCACAAGCCTCCGTTATCTCTTCAAGCCCTAATGTCCCTATCTGTAAAGGGAAGACAGCATTTGACCCCATTCCCGATTATACCTGAAGCTCTCACAGGGACACATCTGAGTCACTGTCGCAGAGAAGAGGGTGTTACAAGACAACCCACAGCCTCCAGTCTATCGAATGGGTCAGCCAGGGCTACTGGTACATGCTACGCTGGAGAACACAGGGACAGGACGACCTTGCCTGCTTCATGGTGTAGAGTGTACGTCAACCAAGGCAGATGTGGCTTCGCCCGTCCTTGTCTGCTACTCAGCATCACTTCCCCAGCCTCTCCTTTTGGGAACCTGGATTCCCAGGATGCCACCCCCAGGGACCCACAGGATCCTGGTGCAGCAAACACTACAGGTCTCAGAACTCTGCCCATGGTCGTAATAACAAACAAAAGCCAAGTTAAAATGCAAACAGGAGTTCCCATCGTGGCACAGTGGTTAACAAATCCAAATAGGAACCATGCGGTTGTGGGTTTGATCCGAGGCCTTGCTCAGTGGGTTAAGGATCCGGCGTTGCCGTTAGCTGTGATGTAGGTCACAGATGCGGCTCGGATCCCGCGTTGCTGTGGCACTGGCATAGGCTAGTGCCTACAGGTCCGATTAGATCCCCTAGTCTGGGAACATCCATATGCCGCAGGAGCGGCCCAAGAAATGGCAAAGAGACCAAAATAAATAAATAAATGAAGTAAAATAAAATGCAAACAGACAAAAACCTGAGAAGCTGATTTTGAATTCCCATTAATTTCCACTGAGGTCTCAGAAAAGTGCTCACTTTTATGGCTGAATTGTCATATTGGCATTTTGAGGTAAGTAGTCTAGTTTGTTTGACTGCAAAAATTCTTCTTCACATGTAATATACACCCCAAGTCTAAAAATTCTAACCCATGTGCACATTAGAGGCCACTCCTTCTTTGAAACACCACCACTGAGGCATAAGATAGTGCATTGTAAGTGCACCTGGCAGTCTCCACCGTGAAGTAAACAGGATTTCATCACAGTTAAACTTGTGCTAATAGGATTCAAGAAGTACAGTCACTAAAATATTCAAAAAGCTCAAATGATGTCAAATTTGGGACTACTGTCCAAGGACAAAACAGAATTAGAAATTGCAATTTGCTTTTGAAAAACTTTATATTATAGAATTCATTTCTGCCCCACGAGACCAGTAAAAGTGGTAAGCTGGCTACCTGGTATTAATTAAAGATACATTATTACTGCTTTTTTGCTGTGCAAGACCATGCTGCAAATGTTCCCATCACATGCAGTTAAGAGAGGCTGGGGAGATCAATGCAAATCAAGTGTTTACCTCTGTGACCAAGGAAGACATAAGGATTTATGACTGCATCCACCAAAAAAAAAAAAAAAACCAAAAACAAAAACAAAAACAAAAACAGTAGTTCCCGTTGTGGCTCAGTGGTTAGCGAATCTGACTAGGAACCATGAGGTTGCAGGTTTGATCCCTGGCCTTGCTCAGTGGGTTGAGGATCTGGCATTGCCGTGAGCTGTGGTGTAGGTCGCAGATGTGGTATGGATCTGGCATTGCTGGGGCTGTGGCATCGGACGGCAGCTACAGCTCCGATTAGACCCTGGCCTGGGAACCTCCATATGCCACGGGTATGGCCCTAGAAAAGCCAAAAAGCCAAAAAGCCAAAAAAAAAAAAAAAAAAGACTGCATCCACCCAAAGCAGATTTTGCTACATTGCCAGGTATGATCTTCAAACAGCTTTTTCCCTACTCAGAACATTCTTAGAATATATATTTTTTTAAACTAAAGGGAATTCCCTGAAAGCTTTAAGTAGAAACATGAAGTAGTATAACTACTAACCTTTCCCCGCCACAGTCAACCCTGATTCTTTTTTGTGAAACATGCTTCTATCACCAAATTTCCCACTGGTGTAAATTCTTCATGCTTTGTAACTTTGTGTTTTTCATAACTTTAGTGTCAACTGTTTCATTATCTATTCAGTCTCAGGCCACTGGTCATGCGTCCTTCACTGCTGTCAAAGTTTCTGCCATCGAAGAAGTCCTGAGAACACAATGAAGCTCCTCCTGCAGGGCTACAGGTGGGTCCTCCGGTGTTTAATAAGGTGCGAATTCTGACTAAATTTCTTCCCACATTCGTGACATGTAAAGGGCTTCTCTCCAGTGTGAGTTCTCTGGTGTGTGTGGAGATGTGAATTTTGACTGAAGC
Source organism: Sus scrofa (assembly GCF_054392235.1). Classification (NCBI taxonomy): domain Eukaryota; kingdom Metazoa; phylum Chordata; class Mammalia; order Artiodactyla; family Suidae; genus Sus; species Sus scrofa. Next base: position 45,285,193 of record NC_139385.1, read on the forward strand.
TTTTCCCACACCATGAGCACTTATATGGTTTTATTCCTTGGTGTGTTGTTAGGTGCTTATTAAGATCTGACCTCCACCTAAACCTCTTATCACACTGCTGACATTTATACGGTTTTTCTTCGGTGTGAATTCTTTGGTGTTTAATAAGGTCAGAGCTAACTCTGAAGCTTTTCCCACATTCCTGGCATTTAAAAGGCTTCTCCCCTGCACGTTCCTTCTTGTGAAGCTCCATAAGTTTCAGCAGCTCTTCTTCCCACCAGTTTGAGAGATTCTTTCCTTCCTTCACTGGAAAATCTTGGTGCCATTTCCCCAACCTATGTACATCACCATGAGTTTCTCTGCCCGCTGTTTTCTGGGGAACATCTGCTCTAGCTTTTTTTGATACTGCATTTCCTGGTGCTTGTATTTCTAAGTCAGAAAGATACATAGCTTGATGATCTTCAGGGTCATTTTTCAGCATTATCTCTGTTGGGATAAACATAAGAAACAGCTAAATATATGTCAAAGAAACAAAACCACACGTGCAGGGGGAAAAAAAAAGGGCAATATTCACTGATTTAAAAAACAATAGGGGAGCACTGCCTTGAGCTATGGTGTAGGTTGCAGACATGGCTCAGATCCCACATTGCTGTGGCGGTGGTGTAGGCCGGCAGCTATAGCTCCAATTTGACACCTAGCCTGGGAACTTCCATATGCTCTAAAAAGCAAAAAAAAACAAAAACAAAAACAATAGGGGAGTTCCTGTCACGGCTCAGCGGAAACAAATCTGACTAGAAACCATGAGGTTGCAGGTTCGATCCCTGGCCTCACTCAGTGGGTTAAGGATCCAGGGTTGCCATGAGCTGTGGTGTAGATCACAGATGTGGCTCAGATCTGGCCTTGCTGTGGCTGTGGCTTTCGCCAGCAGCAACAGCTCTGATTAGACCCTTAACCTGGGAACCTCCATATGCCACAGTTGCGGCCCTATAAAGACAAAAGACTAAAAACAACAACAACAATAGGGAAAGAGAATCTTAAAATGTTAGCCTTTTGGAAAGGTTCGTACCAAGGAAAATTTCTCCTCTTTCGGCACTCCTCTTACGGTATACTTACCTGGAAGCACATCTCTGCTATCGTCCTTGAACTGTGGGGACCCTTGAATCCACGGCACTTCCTCACGCTCTAAGCAGGAGATCACTTTAGGTTTGGGGAACACAAACAATGCTGTGAAATAAAAAACTGAGGTCAAGGATTGGAACTAAACAGAGTTAATTAACTCCAGACTACTTCAAGAAGAGCAAAGGACACTTTAACAAGTCTGCTACTGTGAATGATTAAATGGACACTTTCATACCCACTATTAAGTTTCCATTACACTGCATTTGTGAGCAGACATGCAAAGAAGAGACTGAGAAATACACCTAAGCTGGACAAATGAAAAGGATAGAGTATGGGAATCCAGTGCAACTTCCCCATCGCCTGCTACCAAGAATCCCCTCTATGCTACTAAGTGCAACCAAATCCCAGAGGCAGCAGAAAGTACACGCTGCTCCTTCTAGGTCTCTAGGAGGACTCGTACTGGCCAAGACCAGATCTAGGGGGGCCAATGTGAAGGTCAGTGGGTTGGGCCTCACATGCGCAAGTGAATCCTGTTGTATTACAGCAATTTTGAGTTTGGCTTTCAGTTGAGCTCTCAGGCACCAGACACTGGACTAGGAGGGATTTCTACCACTCCCATAGCTCACTGGTTCACATTCAGCTGGAAGACACAGACCAGAATTGCTTTGTGGACTTTCTCTAAGTCATATTGCCAAGGATGGAAATAGTCACCACTCGGTCATTCAATAAATCTGCACTGAGAGGCTACTGGGTGCATGGCTCTCTCGATGTGCTAGGGATACAGTGGTGAACAAGCCAAGTCCCCTGATCTAGGGGGGCCAATGTGAAGGTCAGTGTGTTGGGAGTTTATCTTCTGGTGCAGAGTGAGAGAACCAAAGGTCAGTGGGTTGGGAGCTTATCTTCTGGTGCAGAGTGAGAGAACCAAACATCAATCAACAACAAACAAAATGTCAGGAAGTGATCGATGGTTTGAAGACAACTAAAGCAGGGCCAGAGAGCATTTAAGATTCTGCTTGTGTGAGGCTATTTTAGATAAGGCTGTGTGAAAAGCCTCTTTGAGAAGTGATATTTGAGCGGGACTCTAATGTGAGGACTTGGCCATGTGGCAGAAATGTGTGAGGCATGGGGAGGGGGAAAGAAGACATGTGTGCATCGAGTTTATGAAACAGCAAGATGACCAGTGTGAATAAAGGGGACAGAGCAAGGGCACGAGTGGCAGGAGACACCTGCAGGGAGATGAGGAGGGGCCAGATCTGAGGGTCCTGGGAGCCTTGGGAAGGAATTTGGATTTTTACCTTGAACGTGATGAGAAGTCATCACAAGGTTTGGGGGTTTTTTTGTTTTTGTTTGTCTTTTTGTCTTTTTAGGGCTGCACCCGCAGCATATGGAGGTTCCCAGGCTAGGGGTCTAATCAAAACTGCACCTGCCTGCCTACGCCACAGCCACAACAACTTGGGATCCAAGCTACATCTTAGACCTACACTGCAGCTCATGGCAACGCCGGATCCTTAACCCACTGAGCAAGGCCACAGATCAAACCTGGGTCTTCATGGATGCTAGTCAGGTTCGCTAACAGCTGAGCCACAACGGGAACTCCTCATAAGATTTTGAAGCAGGAAAATGTCGTGATCTGATCAGGTTTTTGTTTTGTTGTTTTTTTCTGCCCACACCCAAGGCATGCGGAAGTTCCTGGGCCAGGAAGTGAACTCATGCCACAACAGTAAACTGAGACACTTCAGTGACAACACAGGATCTTTAACCCACTGCGCCAGAAGAGAACTCCTGATCGAGTTTTTAAAACAGTCTGGCTGCTGTGTGAAAAGCAGACTGCAGGAGGGCAGCAGTGTTAACAACGGTGCCAGGTAGAAAATACCAAGGTGGACCTTGATAGAGGCAGCGCTGCTTTGCAGCATGATGCTAAAGTACAGGAAGCTGAGACGTGGTAGGACTCAGGCTACACAGTGAAGGTGCAGCCAAGAGGACTAGTGCTGGGTTAGAAGTGGGGAGTACAGGAGTTCCCGTCGTGGTGCAGTGGTTAACGAATCCGACTAGGAACCATGAAGTTGCGGGTTGGATCCCTGGCCTTGGTCAGTGGGTTAAGGATCCGGCATTGCCGTGAGCTGTGGTGTAGGTCGCAGATGAGGCTCGGATCCCATGTTGCTGTGGCTCTGGTGTAGGCCAGCGGCTACAGCTCCAATTCGACCCCTAGCTGGGAACCTCCATATGCTGCGGGAGCGGCCCTAGAACAGGCAAAAAGACAAAAAAAAAAAAAAAAAAAAAAAAAAGAAGTGGGGAGTACAGTAAAGGATGATCCAGATTTTCTGGCCTGAAACAGTATGTGAACAGTGGTGCCCTTTCAGAAAATTGGGAAGAGAAGAGCAAAGCAGATTAGAGGAAGGGAAAAAAAACCTTGAGATTAAGGAAGGAGCATGTACACTTTGTAAAAAGTCCCAGGTACCCTGGATACATCTTTTCCATGCTAAACCAACTATTTCAGAACTAATGAGCTACTGGAACAGACTCTCTCACACAGGTAAGAGTAAGCCAGGAACATGACACATCACTCGACTCCCATGCAAAGGGAAGGGGAGAATCTTTACCTAGAGAGATGACAGTCTCATAGTTTTCATGCATTACATCATTGTAGAGGGCCTTCTGAGTGGGATCTAGTAGCTCCCATTCCTCCTGGGAAAAATATATGGCTACTTCTTCAAATGTCAACAAGCTCTAAAGAAGAGAACAGGCATTAGCTCAGTACTTGCCACTTCAAAGGCAGCCCGACCATCTGGCCCATAAATTATGTGTTAGACCAGTACTGAAGCATATTGTTTTTCGAAAGTGAGGAGGGAGATAAGAACAAGGCAATGGAACAGCAACAGGCTGGGAGGTGCCCCGTTTCCCAAGAAGATCATGTGGTTTTAACATAGCTCTGGGCACCTACTGGGCAGTGTGGGTCACAGGCAGCACGGAAACACAGTCCTAAGCTGGAAGCACAGCTCACCTGGGCCTCAGGCAAGATGAGCTCAGGTGTCACTGTCCAGTCTTTGGTGTTTGACACTACAGGAAAGGCTAGATTCTGGTGAGCAGGCACAGCTGTGGGTGAGAGAGCCAGACACAATGTCTCACCTCTGCCTCTGAACTTACAAGACACTTTTTTTTTCTTTTTTTGCTTCTTAGGGCCGCACCAGCAGCATACGGAGGTTTCCAGGCTAGGGGTCTAATCAGAGCTACAGCTGCCGGCCACAGCCACAGCCACAGCCACAGCCACGCAGAATCCTTAACCCACTGAGCACAGCCAGGATCGAACATGCAACCTCATGATCCCTAGTCAGATTTGCTTCCAGTGAGCCACAACAGGAAATCTGCTGAGACTCATTTCTAAAGTATAGAAGATCCTGGAATTCCCACTGTGGCACAGTGGAAACGAATCTGACTAGGAGCCATTAGGTTTCAGGTTCTATCCCTGGCCTCACTCAGTGGGTTAGGAATCTGGCGTTGCCGTGAGCTGTGGTGTACGTCACAGACATGTCTTGGATCCTGCGTTGCTATAGCTGCGGTGTAGGCCGGCAGCTGTAGCTCTGATTAGACCCCTGGGAACCTCCATATGCCTCAAGGATGGCCCTAAAAAGCAAAAAAATAAAAATATATAACAAATTAAAATAGAAGATCCCGATTCCTTCAATATCAGTGGGACACCTTTAGAGTCTGGTGCCTAACTAAGGCCCTCTCATTGTAAATAAAAATCAAGTACCCAACAGCCTCTAAAACAGGTTCCCTAGTTTTCATGAGCAAAACTGCTAAAAGGAAAAACACTTTATTTTCCTCTCATGATATAAACTGAAAATAAAATATTCATGGATTCCCGAATACAGTAAGAGATGTAGTGTTTTGTTTTGGTTTTTTTAGCATTCTTAATTTTTTTCCTGGTACACAGTTCTATTTCATTCTGCCACTGACAAGCCATTTCTGATTGCAATTCCTACTATGTTTTACTATGAGCATGAAGTAGGCATGACCCTCTCTAAATTCTGTGAAAAACTGAGTTCCTAAGGTTATCTTGCGATGCAGCAGGTTAAGGATCCATTACTGTCACCAGAATGGCTTGGGTCGCCGCTGTGGTGCATTCCCTGGCCTGGGAACTTCTGTAACCTATCAGCACGCCCCCCCAAAAAAAGAAAAAACCTGAGTTCTTGCTGTTCTTATGAGGTTTTTCGGCTTGGAGATTTTTGTACCTTCAGTCAACCCCCACACCTTGTCTATTCTACCACCACGTGGGAGGCATCCTAATGGCTAATGGGGCTACATTTGTAGATCCACATGGCAGGCCAAAAACTGCTCATGACATCCTGCTTTAACAAATTCCTGCCGCAGACCCAGGAGAAGGAAAAGCACAGGACGCTGCTTACCACTCTCACACACGGGCTCCGTCTCTGTGGGCCTGCTCCCGCTCAGCGGTTCCTGTAGGCCCTGCTGTACACCCCCAAATTCTTCCTCCGGGGACATTCCCACTGGCTGGGACTCTGCTGGCTTCGGCCTGAAGCCCGAGGCCTCTGCTGTTTCTCCCAAGAGCATGGCCGCCTCTGCCAGCTCATGGACTGCAACCTAGAAATAAGTCCCGCTCTCATCAGCCCCGGAACGTACCCTGGGCGTGGGGACGGGGGCGAGAGGGAGGAAAAAGCACACAGTCCAGACCGTGGGAAGCGGAAGACACTCAAGGGAGTAACAAAAAGACACAGAGATCCCGGGCCGCCCGTTTCCCACAAAGACCTACCCGCAGCGTCCAGCAAACTGGGCTAAGAGGAACCAAGCTGGGCCCACGCCAGCCCTCCCTGGCAGCACCCCCACCCCCTGCACACAGCCCACCTCAGACCACAGGCTGCCTTCACACACTTTCTCTCTCAACTCGGATCCTGGTCTTGTTTCCTGTTTCCTCAAAGGATGACACACATGCATTTACGCCTTGTCCTGTCAACCAGCTTCTCCACGTGGCCAGGGAAGGGGCTCCCACAAAGTGGGGAGGAAGCGGAGGACAAGGGGGGATCAAACCTCCCCCACATGATGCTGACACAAAACCCGTCCCCCGCCCCGCACGGGCATTCGCATTCGCCGCAGGCCTGAGGCCAGTGGGCGTGCTGCCATCTGCCCAAGGGCACGCCCTGCAACCTTCAGAGCAGAGCCCGGGATCCACCATGGACGCAGGGCACGGGGGACGCCATCCCTCGGGGCCTTTCTCCTCTCAGCTGCTCTGCTGGGCTCCAGATCTTCCCATTTACGAGTCTGTCTGCATTCCGCTTTCTCACTTCCTCACCGCTTTCTCACTTCCTCACCGGCTCGGTCTGGCCCTGGCCCTGGTGGTCGGTTTCTCCTTCTCTTTACCGTCCTCACTCTCCTTTGGTCTCTAAGGGGCCCTCCTTTCTCGGCTCTGCCCCCTTCTCGCCCCTCCTTGGTGCCTTCTGTCTGTTTCTGAGAACCCGAGGCCCACCTCCTCCTTGACCAAGTCAGGCCAGGGGCGTTACCCTCCACACACCCTCGCTGCCAAGAGAACAAAAGGCCACTCCTCCCCGAAGGCCTGGGGAGTCTCTGCCAGGATCTCTGAAACCTGGGGACTGACGGTGGCTGCGGGGCTGTGCTTTCAGCTCCTGCTGTAGCTGCTTTACCTGAAGGAACAACACAAAGGCCACCTAGCTCATCTTCTTTCTCAATTAACGGCCCCAGGCCCCACATACCCTCCTTCACCCCATCTCATGGTACACATCAGGAACCTTTCTTCTCACCCCATTCTGCCTTTGACTAGAGTCCCCCTGCAAGCGTTCCACCAGGACCACAGCCTCCTCGATGCTCTGTAGATGGTGCTTCTTTATCCAGGTGTCTCAGCCACAGAGGGCATAATTCCTGAAGCTGGTCACTAACATCGAAGGTCCAGCTGCTTCATCACAAAAGAAGCTCCCGAGGTGCTGGTAAGACTGGCTGGCTGTGGGGCCTATTTCCTATGCTGACTGGAGCTCGCTGTCACAGGTCCCCTGTTCTCCCACAGAGCCCTGATCTAAAGATCCCAGTACTTACCCAGTTTCAGATCTACAGTCATCATTCTTTTCTAGGAATGACTATGCTCCTGAGTTGGAGGCCGCAACAGCACAACTCTTGACAACGGAGAGCCAGTTGGGTCTGGAACAAAATCAATTAAAGGGTCTTCTTTCTAAAGTCATTAAGGTTAGAAGAAAGTACATGTCAATAGAAAAATCAACATGAAGAGTTCCTGCTGTGGCTCACCAAGTTAAGAATCCAACATGGCCTCCATGAGGATGCAGGTTTGATGCCTGACCTTACTCAGTGGCTTAAGGAGCCAGTGTTACCACAGTCTAATGCACAGGTCACAGGTGCGGCTCAGGTCAGGTGTTGCTGGGGTGCAGTCTGGCAGCTGCAGTTCCAATTTCTTTTATTCTTTTTTTGTCTTTTCGTCTTTTCTAGGGTCGCACTTCCGGCATATGGAGGTTCCAAGGCTAGGGGTCTAATCGGAACTGTAGCAGCCAGCCTACACCTCAGCCACAGCAGCACTGATCCCTAACCCACTGAGTGAGGCCAGGGATCGAACCTGCAACCTCATGGTTCCTGGTCGGATTCGTTAACCACTGCGCCACGATGGGAACTTCATGTAGCTCCAATTTCACCCCTAGCCTGGGAACTTCCATATGCCAGAGATGCAGCCGTAAAAAATAAAAAGAGAAAAAAGAAAAAGTCTCATGAACTTTACTATTTATCATGAGAGAAAAGTGAACTTTAAAAATCAACTTCCAGGAGTTCCTGTCTTGGCTCAGCAGTAGTAACAAACCTGACTAGTATCCATGAGGACTTGGGTTTGATCCCTGGCCCTGCTCTGTGAGTTAAGGATCAGGGTGTTGTCGTGACAAAGGCTGCAGACAAGGCTGGGACCCTGCGTTCCTGTGGTGTAGGCCAATAGCTGCAGCTTTGATTTGACCCCTAGCTTCAGAGCTTCCATATGCCACAGGAACTGCCCTTAAACAAAACAAAACAAAAAAAACCAACTTCCAGTCCCTTGTTTCTCTCCTTTTCCTTCCATTATTCAACTAAATACAGCATAACCAATAAATACTTCGCCTTTCAAAAAAATATTCAGAAAAGGTTTATGGGTGAGAAAATTAGTACCCAGTGGCTCCAAGGAGTGTGGGGTATTATCCAAAGTTTTAACTGATGCACTTCCTATCTGATCCTCTCCAAGTCAAGGAAAGGTTAGGAGATTCATCTGAGTTTCTCATAAATTACAACATGTTGCCCTAGTCCTCTGCGTTTAACGGAGGCCCGGGGTACAATGTCCATGACCATTCACCCTCTTGAGAAGATGGAAGCCTTCATTTCCTGGAACATTTCAGGTGCTCCTGTCTATCATACAGTGAAATCAGAGTGGAAGGACAGTAATTAGGACTCATTGGTCCTTTTTCTTCTCAAAAAGCATCTCCCAATTAAGTAACTAGATGGTCAACACTCATCTTGGCCCCTCCTTACAAAACACATTAAGAGCTGAGCAGAAAACTTATATTTGTATTCTAAATTTCTTTTTAATTGACCGAGAATAAATTACAGCTGATAACTCTTCACAAAATGTTTATCCAAATATCAAGTGGCAACAAGAGGAGCGAGTATGAATCGGTCGTGATTACATTCCTTCAAAAGGCATTGAGACCGCGGATCGAGACGGATTCACAAACGTCTGGCTCCTCGCTGCCCACCCGGCTCGGGAGGCGCGGGGACAATTCCCACGCTCCCGCACCAGCAGAAGCCCATCTCTCCGAGGCTGGACTGCCCAGTCCTCCCGCGGCACCGTCAGGCAGCAGAACAAACGCCGGCAGAGGCGGCAACGTGGTCCCTACCGCCCGGGCCGGGACCGCCACGGCGCGCCCGGGAGCACGGCGCCCGCGGGCGTGTCTGTGCGGGGTCCCACCGCGCGCGGCCCTGGGCGCCAAACGCGCCAAGGGAGGAAAGAGCCGCCTCCGGAGCCTGACGGCGGACTTCGCCCGACACGGCCCGGCCGCCCGCAAGCGCCCCCGGCGTCGAAGGGGAAGCCGCTTCTCGGTTACCTCGGACGGCCTGGCTTCGCGGAGGCCGCTCTCTCTTTTTCGGGCTCCGCCGCAAAATGCCGACCTTCCGGCCACTGTCGTAAGGACAGTTCTCCGCCCGGCGCCCCTCAGAGGCCGCCGAGCTTAGTCCGAGGGCTCGGGGGGCGGGGCAGGCCCGGCACCACTAGGCAGCCTAGGCCGGACCCGCCAGCTCCAAGCTGCTCAGGGACCGTGGCGGCAGCCCTTTCGCCACACATCTGAACCGGAAGGAGAACTTACGCACTTCCGGGGAGTGGCACCGCACAGCCTTCCGCCTCCTAGAGGCCGCGAACAAGGCGCAGGAAAAGGTAGATGCTGCAGCGTCTCCAGACCTGCGGAGCCACCGGGCTGTGAGCTGGATCCGCCGTCCCGGGTCCTTGGTTCCCGCGTCTTTGCGGGTGGACGGTGCGTGGGAACCGGGAGCCGCGTCTGGTGAGCGGCCCCGCCCCCAACTGTCCTCGCGCGAGTTCTCCCAGCTTCCTTCCATACCGAGTGTTGACCTAAAACAGTAAAACAGCCAGTTATTTTATAGCAAAGTGAGTTTTTTCGGGAATAAAGCGTTGCAATTTGGAGTATGCAAACTTTAGCAACCATAAGCAAGGATGAAGAACAAAGAAGAAAAACGGACCTGGAGAGTTGTAAGGGCCTATTAGAGGAAAACAATTTCAGAGTGTAGTTGCGTTTATTGTCTGAATTTTCAGTCTCTCATTGGCTGGGTTATTACTAGGCCAGGAGAAATTATTCCACCTGTTGGACAGTAAAGGAGTAACTTTCTGCCCTGTAGGCACTGCCAAATTATCTTCCTATTGCTAATGCAATTTATGTCTACTGGTCGGTCTTGAGGTCACCCCCTTTGAGCCCCAGATACCATTTTATTTTACTTTTTAAATTTTTTTTTTTTTTGAATTTTTGCCTTTTCTAGGGCCGCTTCCACGGCATATGGAGGTTCCCAGGCTAGGGGTTGGATCGGAGCTGTAGCCACCATGCTACACCAGGGCCACAGCAACGCGGGATCCGAGCCGCGTCTGCGACCTACACCACGGCTCACGGCAACGCCGGATCCTTAACTCGCTGAGCAAGGCCAGGGATCGAACCCGCAACCTCATGCTTCCTAGTCGGATTCATTAACCACTTCGCCACGATGGGAACTCCTACTTTTTTAATTTTTTAGGCCAGGCCTGTATCATGCTGAAGTCCTTGTGCCAAGGATTGAACCCTGACCACAGCAGCGACAAAAGCAGATCCTTAACTTGCTGTACCATGAGGGAACTCCTGGTTCCACTTTAATGGGATTACAGTTTATAATTTTCACAAAAGCTGTGCTGTCCTAGGCAAAATCAACAGGCCCTGAGGGGTTTGTACCTATTTCCTGGCCATGTATGCTCACAACGATTCTGTGTTTTTTTTGTTTTTGTTTTTAGGGCCACACCCATGGCACATGGAGGGTCCCAAGCTACGGGTCGAATTGGAGCTGTAGACACTAGCCTATGCCACAGCCACAGCAATGCCAGATCCATAACCCACTGAGTGAGGCCAGGGATTGAACCGGCGTCCTCATGGATACTAGTCAGATTCGTTTCCGCTGAGCTACTATGAGAACTCCTGTTTTTCCTTTTAATCAAGGTTTTAACCTGTGAAATAAGTCCCATTTACAATTCTCCTCCACAGAGTAATCGAGTCACATAATTCACTACTGGCAGGTCCTCCAGTGGAATTTTGGTCCCCTTTATTCTATCTTCTGCTGTTCCACCACAGCATGCTTCCTAGAAGATGGGATCTTTCTTTTCATCTTGTAAGGCCTACAACGTCTGGCTGAATCGCCTGGGTAAGACAGGCATTCCTTAAATATTTACTAAATCAGAGTTAGAAGAATCTGAGTATTTGGGGTTGTTGGTGTTCTCCCAGTTGTCACTGTTTTAATAATGTCAGCCTGAAGAAGTCAAGGGATTAAGTCTACTATGTGTAGCCGGCATTGCATACTTCATAGGACAATAGCTTTGATTCAAGGAATCTGGCAAGGAGTTCCTATTGTGACTCAGTGGGTTAAGAATCTGACAAGTGGAGTTCCCATCGTACCGAAGAGGAAACGAATCTGGCTAGGAACCATGAGGTTTCAGGTTTGATCCCTGGCCTCGCTCACTGGGTTAAGGATCCAGTGTTACTGTGAGTTGTGGTGCAGGTCACAGACGTGGCTTGGATCCGTGCTGCTGTGGCTCTGGCGTAGGCCAGCATCTCTAGCTCCGATTAGACCCCTAGCCTGGGAACCTCCATATGCCGCAGGAGCGGCCCAAGAAATAGCAACAACAACAACAACAAAAAGACAAAAGACAAAAAAAAAAAAAAAAAAGACAAAAAACACCATGATGGACTTGCCCATGAAATCCATAGTACAGATTTTACTAAAAGTAATTGATATTACTGATAACAAAGGAAATAAAATTATAAAGCAGCCAAAAAAACAAAAAACAAAAAAAAACAAACCAGCATCTGAGATAGGATGATCCAGAGGAAGCAGAAAGGAACAAGCTTCTGGGGAGCAAGTCCAGCGAAGTCTTGGAAGCTCTGACCAAGGAAGAGGCTGGGCAGGTCGAGTTGTCCAGGGGAGCGAGGCCAGAGCCCCTGCCCCGGGAGGACGAGTCATGGAGGCTTCTTCCGGGGAGAAGGCCCGCACCCCGCGCCCTCCCCTGCCGTGGGGGACACCGCGCCCAGAGCTCTCCTGCTCACCACCAGCCAGGCCCCGACCGGGAAAAGCTTCCACATGTCGCGAACCCACGGAGCCTTCAGCCGAGGTTCGCGTCTGGTCTGAGGCCTGAGAGACGCCTCGCAAGGGCCGTGAGTGTGGGAACGGCTTCCGCGAGCACGGCCGCCTCACGGCCCCCTGAGGACCCACATAGGGCAGAGACCCCGCCAGGGCGGGGTCGTGGGAGAAGCTTCGGCCCGCGCTCCAGCCTCGCCGTCCACCAGATCAACGATTCGGGGGAGAAGCCTCATCAGTGCACCGCGGAGGGAAGCGATCCTACGGCTCCCTGTGCAGAGCTCCCCGGCCGGCCCGGCTCCCTCGAGTGTGGGCAGCGTGGGAAAAGCTTCAACAACGCTCCACTCGAGTGCCCACCAGAACCCCCCACCCCCGGGTAGAGGCCTTGCCAGTGCCCTCAGTGTGGGAGAAGCTTCCTTAAGATCTCTGCCCTGGAGTTCCCGTCATGGCGCAGTGGTTAACGAATCCGACTAGGAGCCATGAGGTTTCGGTTCGATCCCTGCCCGTGCTCAGTGGGTTAACGATCCAGCGTTGCCGTAAGCTGTGGTGTAGGTCGCAGATGCTGCTGGGATCCCCGTTGCTGTGGCTCTGGTGTAGGCTGGCAGCTACAGCTACGATTAGACCCCTAGCCTGGGAACCTCCATGTGCCGTGGGAGTGGCCCAAGAAATGGCAAAGAGACAAAAAAAAATAAAATAAATAAAATAAAAAGCACGCGGCCCAAGAAATGGCAAAGAGACAAAGAAAATAAAATAAATAAAATAAAAAGCACGCGGGAGTATGGGTTCTCCTGATCACAGTATCTAGGCACGGGAACTGAGGCCCCAACTTCCTCATGTTTAATGGCGATGCCTATCCCACCACCCAAGAGGCTGTGTGGTGTGGGAGAAAGGTACTTAACTTGTTCTACTAAGTCATCTATTTTCTAAGGTTCCTATAGTTGCAAAATGTTTAAGTAGCACAGTTTCACAAAACAGTATCCCACATTGACAGAGATGCTGGGCATGACCATCCCATGCACCATCGGAGTCCTTCATGATTAAATAAAGCTGACAATCACTGAAGGCCTGGACAGCGAATCCCTGAACAATGCAGGGACTAGGGGTTCCCATCCTTCATGCCTTAGAAAATCCATGCATAATTGCATAGCCACTTAACCTACAGTATAGTTCCTTCTCATCCAGTGGTTCTTCCGTATTCACAGTTCCACACCTACAGATTCAACCAGCTATGGAGAGTGTAGTACTATGGGAGTCACCACTGGAAAAAAAACACAGGTTTAAGTGGACCAGGATTGACTTTGTAATTTTAAATATAAACACTCTAAGACCCTCTTTACTTATTTACTTATTTTGCTTTTTAGGGCCACACCCACGTCATATGGAGAGTCGCAGGCCAGGGGTCCAATGGGAGCCACAGAAATGACAGATCCAAGCCGTGCCTGCAACCTAAACCACAGCTCATGGCAATGCCAATCCCCAACCCACTGAGCGAGGCCAGGGATCGAACCCGAAACCTCATGGTTCCTAGTCGGATTCGTTAACCACTGAGCCACGAAGGGAACTTCCTCTAAGTCCCTCTTTATTTTTATTTTTTTGTCTTTTCTAGGGCCAATCCTGCGGCATATGGAGGTCCCCAGGCTAGAGGTCTAATCGGAGCTATAGCCACCAGCCTACGCCAGAGCCACAACATGGGATCCGAGCCACATCTGCGACCTACACCACAGCTCACGGCAACGCCGGATCCTTAACCCACTGAGCAAGGCCACAGACCGAATCCGCAACCTCATGGTTCCTAGTTGGATTCGTTAACCACTGAGCCACGCCGGGAACTCCATAAGTCCCTCTTTAATAAGACACTGACTTACCTAAAACACTATCCTCAGTTTTTGGGTATAGAGTAACTTTTTCACGAAATAGATCTAGGTGTCTAAGACATTTAGAGGTAGGTGTTCTGTTAATACCAATTTGCTACCAATCATGGACCAGATTTTTAAGGTTCCTTCCACATCCTTTTACAGGCCTCAGTGTTGGCAGAGTCCATGGGAAGAGAGGCATTCAGGTTCGCCTGCTGGCAAGGGATGGAGTGCAGACATGGTGGCAGTGAGTGCTGGGAAGAGAGGCGACCTGAGTGGAGCTGCTTTTCCTGGGGTACCCATGGGGTTCAGTCTTCCCATTCCAGGGTGAAGTTATGAGTTCCAGACTAGAACATTCATGTAGATAAAACGATAGCCTTAGCCATTCCAACAAATGACATAAGCATTCTCTGTGCTTTCCTTCTGCTCTCCTAGTAAAGAATGAGACCAAGGCTCATGGCCATCATGCACCTGTTTAAGCACTCAACACCCAAAGAAGGGACAACGCTGGGCCTGGGGCCTCTGAGTGACCAAAGCTAGTGTCCAGGTGGCTATGGCAAGTTTTGCTGTTTAACATATTAATTCTTTTATTTATTTTGTAACATGTCAGACTTGCATTCAACACTGATTATTCAAGTCTGTAGAAGATGGACAGAGCCTCTGCCCCTAACGCCTACATTCTAATGAGGGAGAAAAAACTTGAGTAAATAAGCCAAATAACTCTATCTTGTGACATGTGCTGTGAAGGGAGTAAGTAGAGTGTTCAAAGTGGTAAGAGCAGACATGACTGACTGGTACACGAGGGAAGGTGAACAGAAGACAGTGCGATTGTGCAAGCTTGGATTTCAAAATGTGGGAGCTCTGGAGACATCCAAGAGGAGAACATTTAGAAGCATCTCTTAAAGGATAACAATGGAAATACGGGCTGCTTCTGCTTCTTTTTTTTTCCTGTCTTTTTGTCCTTTTTAGGGCTGCACATGCTGCATATGGAGGTTCCCAGGCTAGGGGTCCAATTGGAGCTGTAGCCACCGGCCTACACTGGAGCTACAGCAATGCCAGATCCGAGCTGTATCTGCGACCTACACCTCAGCCACAGCCACACTGGATCTTTAACCCACTGATCGAGGACAGGGATTGAACCTGCAACCTCATGGTTCCTAGTTGGATTTGTTTCCGCTGTGCCACAATGGGAACTACTGAGCTGCTCCTTTAAGGAGGATAAATAGCTTTGATGCAGGGTAATGCTTGCCATGTTTATGAGATGAAGGAAATTTTTCTTTTTTTAACCACCTTTAGCTAAGGAACTATGTTACTATGTTAGCTAAGGAACTAAGCTACTACCTTCTAAAAAATATTTTTCTGAACTATAAAATATTTGCCTTTTCTTGTTAATCAACTCTACTTGAACAGTGGAGTTCCCTCACATTTTATTTTCTTGCAAATGCTTTGCAATTTGTTTGTAGAGGTCAGTGACAAAAGTTGTACCAAATCATTACTTGAAGTCTACTGCAATCACATTAAGAATGGAAAAAATATCCTACCTTCTACCTAGCCCACTGAACAAGAGACATGTGTTTTGTGCATGTGGGTGAGTGGATCAGAGGGTGAAAAAGATAAAGAAAATGGAATAAGACCAGATAGAGCGAAAGATGGTTGCCTTGTTCACTGCAAGAACTGACCTCTCCAGGATTTTTCCTGAGTACACAATCACTCTTTATTTCTGATACCTACAGCCACGTAAGCTCCTAAGTGCTTCCATCACTGTTACATCAGCTCAGTGGAGCATCTATAAGAAGTAGATCTCTTCTAAGAACAAAGGCCTGGTGGAATTACCAAAAAAAAAAAAAAAAAAAAAAAAAAATTTTCTGAGCTCTAGAATAGCCAGCCCTATTAAGACAGGCCAGGGAGTTCCTGTCATAGCTCAATGGAAATGAATCTGACTAGCATCCATGAGGAGAGAGGTTTGGTCCCTGGCCTCACATAGGGGCTTAAGAATCCAGTGTTGCTGTGAGCTGCGGTGTAGGCCGGCAGCTGCAGCTCCAATTCCACCCCTGGCCTGGGAACCTCAATATGCTGCAGGTGGTCCTAAGAGGACAAAACAAAAAACAAACAAACAAAAAAAAACAGGCCTCTCCAGAACAGAAGCCCTCCCCAATATGGGGGCTCAGCCAGCCCTGCAGCCTGTTCTGACCTGGTGGCTCCTCTCTCCATAAGTGCTTACATGACTGCGGCAAGAAAAGACAGCACCAGAGAGTCTGCACCAACAGAGAAATGCCTGAGCCAAGACCAGAGATTTCTGCTCACAACCCACTGCTCGAAACTATCTCATGACCCTGTCAAACGGCAAGGACCAAAAAGCATGGCCGCTCCCTTCTTACTGGCCATTAGGACACAAGGTCCGTGAGGACATGATTCTTTTTCTTTTTCTTTTGTCTTTTTTGCCATTTCTTAGGCTGCTCCCACAGCATATGGAGATTCCCAGGCTTGGGGTCGAGTCGGAGCTGTAGCCACCAGCCTACACCAGAGCCACAGCAACGCGGGATCCGAGCCACGTCTGCAACCTACACCACAGCTCACGGCAACGCCGGATCCTTAACCCACTGAGCAAGGCCAGGGATGGAACTGGATTCATTAACCCCTGAGCCATGACGGGAACTCCGAGGACGTGGTTCTGACGCCTTGTCCACGACTACACCCTTCGTTTAGAAGAGGACCTGGGCACATAACACTCATTCAATTCAATGAATGAATGCAGTGCCAGCGAGAAACCCACACGTCCACCTTGGGAGGAGAGCGAGCCCCAGGGCTGTAAGGCTGAGGGTGCTGGGCAAGAGCTCTGCAGACCAGAGCCTCAGAGCTGGCTGTGCTTAAGAAAGGACACGTGCTCTGGGTCCTCTCAGGGAAGACGACGACATCCGGCTGGAACACCAGACCAACAGCCCAGCTGGCTTACACCATAAACCTCCGAAGCCAAGCACCAAATCAACCAAGGGAATCACCGCCACCACTGCCCGGCTCCTGGAAGGAGCTGCAACAGCCACAGGAGCATCTGCTTCTTCACGGCAGTCAGGCCCCCAGCGTATCCCGGGGACCCGGGGAAAGGGAAGGAAATGCACACAGACTGAGGCTCTGCTGTTGGCCCGGCTGGCAGGTGCTTTTTCCTTCATCAGTCCCTCTCTCCCCACAAAGACCCTGAGTTGAGGGTTACCTCCAGTGCTTAGAGAGAGCGGAGACTTAAGAGTGGTTCAGGAACCAACCCAGAAACACGGATGCTTTACAAGCTAGAAAGAGATACAACACAACGTCATCCGGCCTGGCTGTGCAGAGATCACACACAGGTCAGGCCTGCCTGACAAGCTAAGTGACAGCCACAGCCCTGCTGGCAACGGGGTCTTCACAAGCCTCCGTTATCTCTTCAAGCCCTAATGTCCCTATCTGTAAAGGGAAGACAGCATTTGACCCCATTCCCGATTATACCTGAAGCTCTCACAGGGACACATCTGAGTCACTGTCGCAGAGAAGAGGGTGTTACAAGACAACCCACAGCCTCCAAAGGCTTTCGGCAGTCTATCGAATGGGTCAGCCAGGGCTACTGGTACATGCTAAGCTGGAGAACACATGGACAGGACGACCTTGCCTGCTTCATGGTGTAGAGTGTATGTCAACCAGGGTGGATGTGGCTTCGCCCGTCCTTGTCTGCTACTCAGCATCACTTCCCCAACCTCTCCTTTTGGGAACCTGGATTCCCAGGGTGCCACCCCCAGGGACCCACAGGATCCTGGTGCAGCAAACACTACAGGTCTCAGAACTCTGCCCATGGTCGTAATAACAAACAAAAGCCAAGTTAAAATGCAAACAGACAAAAACCTGAGAAGCTGATTTTGAATTCCCATTAATTTCCACTGAGGTCTCAGAAAAGTGCTCACTTTTATGGCTGTTTCATCCTATTGACACTGATACATAAGCTGTCTAGTTTCTCTCACTGCAGAAAATTCTTCTTTACATGGCTAACGATTCTAACCTGTGTCCATAAGAATCTCCTTCTTAGAGGTGTTCTTTTTCCACCCACCACCAGACGCAAAAAAGAGTGAATGTTTCAACTGGTAGACTCCCTGTAGAAGTAAATATGATTTCGTCACAGTAGAAAGTGTTAGCATTCAAGAGCTGAATTTGTTAAAAAGGTGAAGAACTCAAATCAAGTCCAAATTTGTGAACCGCATCCAATGATGAAAGTAAGAAAATCCAACTTGGTTCTTTGAAAATTTTTCACTAGAATTCATTTCTGTGTCGAGAGATTACTGAAATTATTTAACTTGGAAGACAATACTATGCAATTACGCATGTACATTATTGCTTTTTGTTTGTGAAGACCATGATACAAATGTTTCTATCATACATGTTTGAGCGAGGCTGGGGAGACCAATGCAAACCAACAATCTTTAACCTCTGTGACCAGAGAAGACCAATTCATGGCCACATGTACCTCTGGAAGCTGAATTTGTGACTCGGTCAAATATAATTCCTAAACAGCCTTTTTGTTTACTCAGAATGTTCTTAGAACACTTCTCTTGCTACAGAATTCGCTGAAAGTTTTCAGTAAAATCACCAAGTAGTGCAACTACTAACGCATCTCTTGCAGTGTCAACCTGGATCCCTTCTGTGAAACTTGTTTGTATCACCAAAGTTTCCTGATGAAAAACTACAATGTTGAAAAATTCTTCACACTTTATAATTTTGTATTTTTCGTAACTTTAGGGTCAAGCTCCACTTGGTGAATTTCTTCAGACTGAGGATCCTGAAAAAGCTCTCCTTTACTGGTGGAGTTTCTGGTGTCTAAGAAGGCTTGAGCGCCTGCTGAAATTTCTCCTGCACGTGCTACAGCTATAAGGCTGCTCACCCGTGTGGGTTCTCCGGTGTTTAATAAGATGCGAATTTTGACTGAATTTCTTCCCACATTCGTGACATGTAAAGGGCTTCTCTCCAGTGTGAGTTCTCTGGTGTGTGTGAAGATTGGTATTTTGACTGAAGCATTTCCCACACCATGAGCACTTATATGGTTTTATTCCTTGGTGTGTTGTTAGGTGCTTATTAAGATCTGAACTCCATCTAAACCTCTTATCACACTGCTGACATTTATACGGTTTTTCTTCGGTGTGAATTCTTTGGTGTTTAATAAGGTCAGAGCTAACTCTGAAGCTTTTCCCACATTCCTGGCATTTAAAAGCCTTCTCCCCTGCACGTTCCTTTTTGTGACGATCCATAAGTTTCAGCAGCTCTTGTTTCCAGGTTGAAAGTTTCTTTTTCTTCTTCACTGGAAAATCTCGGTTCCATTTCCCCACCCTGTGCATATCACCATGATTTTCTTTGGTCACTGTTTTCTGGGGAACTTTCAACTTGGCCTTTCTGGATGCTATCGCTACTGATGCTTGTATTTCTAAGTCAGAAAGACATACAGGCTGATGATTTTCAGTGTCCTTTTTGAGCTTTAGCCCTGCTGGAATAAACATAAGACACAGCTAACTATACAGCAGAGCAAGAAAGCCATGATGATGACGAAAAAACTGGTAGAACACAAATTTATAAGAAAACAGATAAGGAGTTCCCGTTGTGGCACAGTGGTTAACGAATCTGCCTAGGAACCATGAGGTTGCAGGTTCGATCCCTGCCCTTGCTCAGTGGGTTAAGGATCTGGCGTTGCCGTGAGCTGTGGTGTAGGTCGCAGACACAGCTCGGATCCTGCATTGCTGTGGCTCTGGCGTAGGCTGGCAGCTACAGCTCCGATTCGACCCCTAGCCTGGGAACCTCCATATGCCACAGGAGCGGCCCAAAGAAATGGCAAAAAGCCAAAAAAAAAAAAAAAAAAAAAAAAAAAAAAGAAAACAGATAAACAGAATGATAACTTTAAGCCCTTGGAAAGGTTCCTATCACGATGCATTTCCCTTCTTCCCCTTGGTGTACTTACCAGCAGGTAGCTCTTCAGAACTGTCCTTGAACTCCAGGGATCTTTGAACCCATGGCTCTTCACCTTGCTCTAGACAGGCGATCACATTAGGTTTGGGGAACACAAACAATGCTGTGAAATAAAAAACTGAGGTCAAGGACTGGTAATTTAACAATGATCCACTAATTCCGACTATTTCAGGAAGAGCAAAGGACACTTTAGCAGGCTGGAATGCAAAACGCTTA
This sequence comes from Sus scrofa, assembly GCF_054392235.1. Classification (NCBI taxonomy): domain Eukaryota; kingdom Metazoa; phylum Chordata; class Mammalia; order Artiodactyla; family Suidae; genus Sus; species Sus scrofa. The sequence continues at coordinate 45,305,196 of NC_139385.1, forward strand.
AATGGATAGACTCTTATCTGGTATCAGGCTTATACTACTATGTTTTTGTGGGGACATGCAAAGAAGAGACTGAGAAATACACCTAAGCTGGACAAATGAAAAGGATAGAGTATGGGAATCCAGTGCAACTTCCCCATCGCCTGCTACCAAGAATCCCCTCTATGCTACTAAGTGCAACCAAATCCCAGAGGCAGCAGAAAGTACACGCTGCTCCTTCTAGGTCTCTAGGAGGACTCGTACTGGCCAAGACCAGATCTAGGGGGGCCAATGTGAAGGTCAGTGGGTTGGGCCTCACATGCGCAAGTGAATCCTGTTGTATTACAGCAATTTTGAGTTTGGCTTTCAGTTGAGCTCTCAGGCACCAGACACTGGACTAGGAGGGATTTCTACCACTCCCATAGCTCACTGGTTCACATTCAGCTGGAAGACACAGACCAGAATTGCTTTGTGGACTTTCTCTAAGTCATATTGCCAAGGATGGAAATAGTCACCACTCGGTCATTCAATAAATCTGCACTGAGAGGCTACTGGGTGCATGGCTCTCTCGATGTGCTAGGGATACAGTGGTGAACAAGCCAAGTCCCCTGATCTAGGGGGGCCAATGTGAAGGTCAGTGTGTTGGGAGTTTATCTTCTGGTGCAGAGTGAGAGAACCAAAGGTCAGTGGGTTGGGAGCTTATCTTCTGGTGCAGAGTGAGAGAACCAAACATCAATCAACAACAAACAAAATGTCAGGAAGTGATCGATGGTTTGAAGACAACTAAAGCAGGGCCAGAGAGCATTTAAGATTCTGCTTGTGTGAGGCTATTTTAGATAAGGCTGTGTGAAAAGCCTCTTTGAGAAGTGATATTTGAGCGGGACTCTAATGTGAGGACTTGGCCATGTGGCAGAAATGTGTGAGGCATGGGGAGGGGGAAAGAAGACATGTGTGCATCGAGTTTATGAAACAGCAAGATGACCAGTGTGAATAAAGGGGACAGAGCAAGGGCACGAGTGGCAGGAGACACCTGCAGGGAGATGAGGAGGGGCCAGATCTGAGGGTCCTGGGAGCCTTGGGAAGGAATTTGGATTTTTACCTTGAACGTGATGAGAAGTCATCACAAGGTTTTAAAACAGGAAAATGTGATCTGATCAGACCTTTAAAAGACTCTGGCTGCCTTACAGAAAAAAACGCTGTGGGAGGGCAAGAGTCGTGGCAGCAAGTGCCACTTAGACGGTACTAAGGTGAACCTCGACAGAAATAACACTGGCTGAGAACAGGATGCTCTAAGGCCAAGATGCTGAGACATGTTCCGATTCAGGCTACTCTACTCAGTGAAGGTGGAGCCAGGAGTGATGTGTTAAACATAGTGAGGCTTTATGGCAAGATCAAGGCAAAGACTGACTCTCTGTTTCTTGCTCTGGGCAACAGTGTGAATTGAGATGCCTTTTACAGAGATGAGAAAGACGTTAAGGGCAAATCGGGGGGAAGGAAGAGATCACGAATTCTATATAGGCTGAAGAATGTGCACATGGAAAAAGCTCCCTGGTGACCTGGATACACTTTTTCCTTGCCCACACCATCTGGCTGAGAACCAATCAGCTACTAGAACAGAGCCTGTCTCAATGGGGTGTGTTCCCAGCATGTCAACAACATGACACATCACTCGACTCCCATGCAAAGGGAAGGGGAGGGTCTTTACCTACAGAGATGACAGTCTCATAGTTTTCGTGCATTACATCATTGTAGAGGGCCTTCTGAGTGGGATCCAGTAGCTCCCATTCCTCCTGGGAAAAATACATGGCCACTTCTTCAAATGTCAACAAGCTCTAAAGAAGAGAATGGGCTTCAGCTCAATACTTGCCACTTCAAAAGCAGCCCAACCTTCTGAGCCATGAACTGCATGGTAAGCCAGTCACTAAAGAACTAATAGCACATGAGGTTTTAAAAGTGAGAAGGCAGAAAGGAAGTAAGCAATGGTTCAGCAACTAGATGCCCAAAGTCCGGACCTATGCCTCTGAGCGCCTGCTGGAACGTGTGGGTCATGGGGCAGCAGGGAAAGGCAGCCCCAAAGAGCTGCAAAGCACAGCTCACCTGGGCCTCGGGCAAGACGAGCTCAGGTGCCACTGTCCAGTCTCTGCTGTTTGTCTGTTCAGGAAAGGCTAGGATCTGGTGAGCAGGCACTGCTGTGGGTGTAAGAGCCAAAGGAAATATCGCTCCCTTCTGTCTGTGAACATACTAGGCTCATTTCCAAAACAGAGAAGATCCTGACTGCTTCAGTAGAGATGGAACACCTTTACAAGTTTTACACGGTACCTAGAAATGGCTTTATCATTTTAAACAAGAATCAACCATCTACCAGCTTGTGAGGTTCCTTTGTTGATTCTCTTCGGTTTGTTTGTTTTTTGCTTTTTACGGCCATAGGTGCAGCCTATGTAAATTCCCAGGCTTGGGGCTAAATCAAAGCTGCCGGCCCATACCACCGCCACAGTAATGTGGGATCCGAGCTGCATCTGCAGCCTACACCACAGCTCACAGCAACAGTGGATCCTTAACCCACTGAACGAGGCTAGGTATCAAACCTGCATCCTCATGGATACTAGTCGGGTTCGTCACCTCTGAGCCACAATGGGAACTATGACTCTCTTCAGTTTTAATGAATAAAGTCAATAAAAGGAAATATTTTTCTTTTCCTTTCATGATGTGAATTCTTCTGAATAGGAAAAAAAAACTAGAGGTGTTAAAAAATGCAGTACTCAGAGTGCAGCATGCCAGGCAGAGGAAATGCAAAGTCTGAAATGAGTTTGGTGAGTTCAGAAAATAGCAAGAGGATAAGTGTGGCTAAAGAGAACTGTGACAGGCAGAGGTGGCAGGAGATGGAGGCAGGGAGGTGAGGAGGGGCCAGAACTTGGAAGGTACTGGGTGCCTCAGTAAGGAGCCTGGATTTCTTTTAAATGTGTGAAAAGACACAGAAAGGTTTTGATGCAAAGAAATGTCCTGCTATCATCAACTTTTTAAGAAAGTGGCTCTTGTATATGAAACGCACTATAGAAGGGCAGGAGTGGTGACAGGGGGTGTCAGGCAGAAAGTACTGAGGTGGACCTTGTTAGAGATGCCACTGACGTACCACAATGCTGGCCCAGGAAGCTGAGACTCGGTTAGACTTGGGCTACATAGTGAGAGTGGAGCCAAGAGGACCAGGGACGCATTAGTACTAGTGGGGTATGACGAGAAGGGTGTAGAGGGTGACCACAAGCACTCTGCCTAAAAAACTGCATGACTGGTGGATTCCACTGCGGAGATGCGACAGAGAAGGGAAGAGTAATGTGGAGGCCAAGAGGGAAGGAAGGACTGCGATTCAGGATAAGGAATGAGCATGTGCACTTGGAAAAGCTCCCTGGTGACCTGGATACACCTGCCTTTTTTTCTCTTAGGGCTGAACCTGTGGCATATGGCGGAGCTACAGTTGCAGGCCTGTGCCACAGCCACAGCAACACGGGCTCGAAACAGAGTCTGCAACCCATACCACTGTTCACAGCAATGCCCGATCCTTAACCCACTGAGCGAGGCCAGGGATCAAATCCACATCTTCATGGATACTAGTCAGGTTCGTTACCACTGAGCCACAAAGGGAACTTCCATGGATGAACTTTTTCCTGCCCACACCTTTGGGCTGAGAACCAATCAGTTACTAGAACAGAGTCTGTCTCGCAGGGGTGTGTTCTCAGCATGTCAACAACATGACACATCACTCGACTCCCATGCAAAGGGAAGGGGAGGGTCTTTACCTACAGAGATGACAGTCTCATAGTTTTCGTGCATTACATCATTGTAGAGGGCCTTCTGAGTGGGATCCAGTAGCTCCCATTCCTCCTGGGAAAAATATATGGCTACTTCTTCAAATGTCAACAAGCTCTAAAGAAGAGAATGGGCTTCAGCTCAATATTTGCCTCTACAGAGATAGCCCACCCCTCTGACTCATGAGCTGAATGGTAGGCTAGGTACTGAACAACTAAAAGCAGTTTCTTTTTCTTTTTGTTTAAAGTGAGAGGGCAGAAAGGAAGGAGGCAGGAGATCAGCAAACAAGTGCCCCAAGTCCTGGGGAACATCTCGACCTCCACCTTTAAGGACCTGCTGGACGTGTAGGTCGGGGCAGCAGGGAAAGGCAGCCCCAAAGAGCTGCAGAGCACAGCTCACCTGGGCCTCGGGCAAGAAGAGCTCAGGTGCCACTGTCCAGTCTCTGCTGTTTGTCTGTTCAGGAAAGGCTAGGATCTGGTGAGCAGGCACTGCTGTAGGTGAAAAAAGCCACAGAAAGTTTCTCTCACTTGTTTCTGAACACCCTAGGCTCATTTCTAAACTGCCGAGGAAAAACCCTTTTTATCTTCCTCTCCGGACACAAATTGTTCACAGATAGGCAAAGCATAAACATACTTGAAAATGGAGTTCCCGCTGTGGCCAATAGGATTGGTGGTATCTTGGGAACACTGGGACATAGGTTCGATCCCCAGCTTGGGACAGTGGGTTAAGGATCTGGTGTTGTCAAAGCTGTGGTTTGTCTCGACTGCAGTGAAGGTCTGATTGCTGGCCTGGAACTCCATGTGCCTTGGGCTGGCCAAAAAAAAGAAAAGAACAACAAAAATTTGACAATTAACTGCTCATGGACTTCAGGGTACAGTAAGAAATGTAGTTGGGTTTTTTTTTTTAATCATTTTTTATTATTTTCCTGTACATAACTGTTTGCACATTCTGCCACTCACAAGCCATTTCTGATCTCAATTCTTTCTGTATTTTATGAGGATGAGGTGGGCTCGACCCTCTATTTTTCTGAAAAACTGAGCTCCTGGTGTCACTACCAGGTACTGTGGTTTGGAGATTTCTGTGCCTTAGGCCAACCCGCAGCTTCCCCCACACCTGGACTCGTCTACTGCCACCTGGGAGGCAACCTAATAGCTAAGGGGGCTGCGTTTGGTTCCATATTAGCAGATCCATAAGGTAGGCCAAAAAATGCTCACAACAGGAATTCCCACCGTGGCACAGTGGGTTAAGAATCCAACAACAGTGGCTCAGGTTGCTGCAGAGGTGCGGGTTCAATTCCCAGCCCAGAACAGTGGGTTAAAGGATCTGGTATAGCCGCAGCTATGGCTCAGGTTGCAGGTGCAGCTCAGATTCAATCCCTGGCCTGGGAACATCCATATGCCACTGCTGTGGCCATAAAAAGGCAAACAAAAACTGCTCATGACATCCTGCTTTAACAAATTCCTGCCGCAGACCCAGGAGAAGGAAAAGGACAGGACGCTGCTTACCACTCTCACACACGGGCTCCGTCTCTGTGGGCCTGCTCCCGCTCAGCGGTTCCTGTAGGCCCTGCTGTACACCCCCAAATTCTTCCTCCGGGGACATTCCCACTGGCTGGGACTCTGCTGGCTTCGGCCTGAAGCCCGAGGCCTCTGCTGTTTCTCCCAAGAGCATGGCCGCCTCTGCCAGCTCATGGACTGCAACCTAGAAATAAGTCCCGCTCTCATCAGCCCCGGAACGTACCCTGGGCGTGGGGACGGGGGCGAGAGGGAGGAAAAAGCACACAGTCCAGACCGTGGGAAGCGGAAGACACTCAAGGGAGTAACAAAAAGACACAGAGATCCCGGGCCGCCCGTTTCCCACAAAGACCTACCCGCAGCGTCCAGCAAACTGGGCTAAGAGGAACCAAGCTGGGCCCACGCCAGCCCTCCCTGGCAGCACCCCCACCCCCTGCACACAGCCCACCTCAGACCACAGGCTGCCTTCACACACTTTCTCTCTCAACTCGGATCCTGGTCTTGTTTCCTGTTTCCTCAAAGGATGACACACATGCATTTACGCCTTGTCCTGTCAACCAGCTTCTCCACGTGGCCAGGGAAGGGGCTCCCACAAAGTGGGGAGGAAGCGGAGGACAAGGGGGGATCAAACCTCCCCCACATGATGCTGACACAAAACCCGTCCCCCGCCCCGCACGGGCATTCGCATTCGCCGCAGGCCTGAGGCCAGTGGGCGTGCTGCCATCTGCCCAAGGGCACGCCCTGCAACCTTCAGAGCAGAGCCCGGGATCCACCATGGACGCAGGGCACGGGGGACGCCATCCCTCGGGGCCTTTCTCCTCTCAGCTGCTCTGCTGGGCTCCAGATCTTCCCATTTACGAGTCTGTCTGCATTCCGCTTTCTCACTTCCTCACCGCTTTCTCACTTCCTCACCGGCTCGGTCTGGCCCTGGCCCTGGTGGTCGGTTTCTCCTTCTCTTTACCGTCCTCACTCTCCTTTGGTCTCTAAGGGGCCCTCCTTTCTCGGCTCTGCCCCCTTCTCGCCCCTCCTTGGTGCCTTCTGTCTGTTTCTGAGAACCCGAGGCCCACCTCCTCCTTGACCAAGTCAGGCCAGGGGCGTTACCCTCCACACACCCTCGCTGCCAAGAGAACAAAAGGCCACTCCTCCCCGAAGGCCTGGGGAGTCTCTGCCAGGATCTCTGAAACCTGGGGACTGACGGTGGCTGCGGGGCTGTGCTTTCAGCTCCTGCTGTAGCTGCTTTACCTGAAGGAACAACACAAAGGCCACCTAGCTCATCTTCTTTCTCAATTAACGGCCCCAGGCCCCACATACCCTCCTTCACCCCATCTCATGGTACACATCAGGAACCTTTCTTCTCACCCCATTCTGCCTTTGACTAGAGTCCCCCTGCAAGCGTTCCACCAGGACCACAGCCTCCTCGATGCTCTGTAGATGGTGCTTCTTTATCTGGGTCTGGGTGTCCCTGGGCAGAATGGTCAGAAACTGCTCTAGCACCAGCAGCTCCAAGATCTGCTCTTTTGAATGAATCTCTGGCCTCAGCCATTGGCGGCATAATTCCTGAAGCTGGACAACAGCCTCACGGGGTCCAGCTGCCTCATGATAGAGGAAACTCCGGAAGTGCTGGTGAGACTTCTCAGGACTGAGACTGGCTGGCTGTGGGGCATAGTTCTTATGCTGACTGGCGCTCGCTGTCACAGGTTCCTTGCTCTCCCACAGAGGCCTGGTTTGAGGGCTCAAGTGCTCCGCCACCTTCAGGTCTACAGTCATCATGCTTTTCTAGGAATGACTGTGCTCCTGAGTTGGATGCCGCAACAGCAGCACTACTGACAACGGAGAGCCAGTCGAGTCTGGAACAAAATCAGTTAAAGGGTCTTCTTCCTAAGTTATTAAGGGGAGAAAAAAGCACAGGTCAATAGGAAAGTCACATGAACTTTACTACTTGCTACTTATCTGAGAGAAAATTGAACTTTACAAATCAACTGCCAGGCCCTTGTTGCTCACCTTTTCTTTCCATTATTCAACTGAATACAGCACAGCTAACTGAAGACAAATGACAATAAGTGACTTTGCTTAAAAAAAAAAAAAAATCAGAAGTGGTGGGTGGGTGAGAAAATTAAAAACTACTGGCTTCAAGGAGCTTGGGGAAGTAGCCAAAGATTTAATTAATCCAATTCGTGTTTGATCCTCTCCAACTCGAGGAAAGATCAGGAGAATAATCTGAGTTTCTCATAAATTTCAACATGTTGCCCTAGCCTTTTGTGTTTAATATGAGGGTACAGCATCTACGACTCCTCAACCTCTTGAAAAGATGGAAGCCTTCACTTCCTGGAACATTTGAGGCATTCCTTTCCATTGCATGAATACCGGCAGGAGAGGTGAAACACTGCGAGCAGAGTAGAAGGAAAGTAATTGGGACAAATGGAAACTTACTCTTCTCAAAAGACATCTTCCAATTTTTTTTGTCTTTTTTTGCCATATGCTCCCGCAGCATATGGAGGGTCCCAGGCTAGGAGACTAGTCAGAGCTATAGCCGCCGGCCTGCGCCAGAGCCACAGCAACTCAGGATCCGAGCCGCGTCTGTGACCAACACCACAGCTGACGGCAACGCCAGTGATCCTTAACTCACTGGGCGGGGCCAGAGATCAAACCCGCGACCTCATGGTTCCTAGTCAGATTCGTTAACCACTGTGCCACGAGGGGAACTCCAACACCTCCCAATTAGGTAACTAGTTGCTTAATGCTCCTCTTGGCCTTTCCTTACAAAACACATCAAGAGCACGGAGCAGAAGGAGTTCCCTTTGTGGCTCAGAAGAAACAAACCTGACTAGTATACATCAAGATGCAGGTTCAACACCTGGCCTCGCTGAGTGCGTTAAGGATCGCATTGCAGTGAGCTGTGCTGTAGGTCACAGAGGAGGCTCAGATCCAGCCTTGCTATGACAAAGGCCGGCAGCTGCACCTCCTATTCCACCCCTAGCCTGGGAACTTCCATAAGTCAAAAGCAAAAAGCACTGGGCATAAAATTTATTTGTTTTATTTTTTCCAGGTTTTGTGATTTTTTTTTTTTGGGCCACACGCACACGTGCAGAAGTTCCCAGGCCAGGGATCCACCCCAGTGCCACAGCAGCCAACTAAGTAGCTGCAGTGACAATGCCAGATTCTTCGTATTCTTTTTTGGTGGTGATGGGGGGGGGCAGCGCCCACTGCCTGTGGAGGTTCCCCGGCCAGAGGTGGAACCCAGTTGGGACCTGCGCCACAAAACACCTTCCAGAATAGGACAGATTCTCAACCTGCTAGGCCACCAGGGAACTCCTAATACCTGTATTTTAAATTTCTCTTTAACTGACCGAGGAAAAACTACAGCTGACCTTTGTTCACAAAGTGTTCATCCAAACGTCATGGGGCAACAAGAAGAGAGCATATGAGTTGGTCGTGATTACCTTCCTTCAAAGGTCCCTGAGACCTCTAAGCAAGGCGGAGAAGCCTCGTGAGCCGCACTTTCTCCGAGCTGTTCCGGCACAAACCGCACCGAAATTCTGTGCAGGATGCACGGTATTCACAAATGGGCGGCTCCTCGCTGCCCACCCGGCTCGGGAGGCGCGGGGACAATTCCCACGCTCCCGCACCAGCAGAAGCCCATCTCTCCGAGGCTGGACTGCCCAGTCCTCCCGCGGCACCGTCAGGCAGCAGAACAAACGCCGGCAGAGGCGGCAACGTGGTCCCTACCGCCCGGGCCGGGACCGCCACGGCGCGCCCGGGAGCACGGCGGCCGCGGGCGTGTCTGTGCGGGGTCCCACCGCGCGCGGCCCTGGGCGCCAAACGCGCCAAGGGAGGAAAGAGCCGCCTCCGGAGCCTGACGGCGGACTCGCCCGACACGGCCCGGCCGCCCGCAAGCGCCCCCGGCGTCTGTCGGGGCCCCGGCGCCGAAGGGGAAGCCGCTTCTCGGTTACCTCGGACGGCCTGGCTTCGCGGAGGCCGTTCTCTCTTCGGGCTCCGTCGCAAAACGCTGCCCTTCCGGCCACTGTCGTAAGGACAGTTCTCCGCCCGGCGCCCCTCAGAGGCCGCCCAGCTTAGTCCGAGGGCTCGGGGGCGCGGGTCCGGGAACCACTCCGGCTCACCCGGCCCCTCCAACCAACCTGAGGTGCTTCCCGCGTCGCGGTCTAAGACCCGCGCTTCGACCGGAAGCAGAAGCAGCGCACTTCCGGGGAGGGGCCGCCGCAGCCCGGCCGGGTCGGGCAGCGCCGCGGTTCGGGGCCCCGCGGGACCGTCAGTCTCCGGCCCGGGCTCAGCCCAGGCGGCGTGGACCAGTTATTGCCACCGAGTCTGCAGACCCGCCCAGCCTGGAGGGCGCTGCGCGCGGCTCTGCGCGTGTGTGGCGCCGTCTCGCCCCCAGCTCTGTCAGGCTCTTGCATCCCGGTCGTCCTAGTGTCGCATCCGGGCTGCGGGCGGAGCCTGGTAACCGGGACCTCGGCCTTGAGAGTCGCCATCCCCTTCTTTGCGCAGGGCCCTGTCCTTTCCGGGGCTCAACCGGCCGTGCCGGAGCGGTCGACCCGGGGCTCGTCGCAGCCTCCTGGATTAAGAGGCCGTTTTGTCCGGGCCAGCGTCGGCGGCCCCTGAGGGTTTGTAGCCGTGGCTGGGACATGCATGCTCACAACGATTTTTTTTTTTTTTTAAATTGAGGTTTTAACCTGTGAAATAAGTCCCATTTACAGTTCTCCTTCACAGAGAAATCGAGAGCTCAGAGTCATATAATTCACCACTGGTAGGTCTTCCAGTGGAATTTAGGTCCTATTTATCCTATCTTCTGCTTTTCCACCGCAGCATGCTTCCTAGAAGATGGGATCTTTCTTTTCATCCTGTTCCTGCAACGTCTGGCAGAGTCGCCTGGGTAAGACAGGCATTCCTGAAATATTTACTAAATCAGAGTTAGAAGAATCTGAGTGTTTCAGGTTGTTTGTGTTCTTCCAGCTGTCACTCTTTTCATAGTGTCAGCCTGTACTAGTCAAGGAATTACTCATTAAATCTATGTGTAGCCATTGTTACAGGGTTCACAGGACAAAAGGCATCTGGCAACAGGATAGAGCCAATTTCAGTGAGGCAAGGTAGAAAAGGGTGAGCCCGAAGCTGAATGCTGTGGGAATTCCAAGGGAATGAACATTAGGGAAAATTATAAAGAACCTTGAGGGTTTTGCCTACAGCAGTGGGTGGGGGCACATCCAGTTGCGCAAAGGGAAAGGGAAGAGCACAGCCTTGAGAGCTGCAGAGATGTGGGTGTGCGAAAATTCATAGTACTTTTTTACTAAATGTAACTGAGCTACATTTAGAGAGTTACAAGATAAGATCATCTGGTCATATTATGGAGTGCTTTGAATGGGGATGAAGAGATTGCATGTAATAAAGTAAATGAAATAAGGAGCATCGTTTGAAGGTTTGGGGGGGAGCTTCTTTCCAAAGCAGTTTATCTGGAGCTAAGTTTAAGGCGGGAAAAAAATAGGAGACCACTACCAGGTTATTATTCTATTTTAGCTTTTGGATAGACTCATGTTATACTCCTCTGAGGCAGAGATCTTGATCCTTTTTGAATGAAAGAAAAGGATTAAACAGAGGCGATAATAAGGCGTTCCCCCTGTGACTCGGCAGTTGAGAAACCCACATAGTAACCATGAGGACGAGGGTTCAATTCCTGGCCTCTCTCAGTGGGTTAAGGACCTGGCATTGCCATGAGCTGTGGTGTAGGTCACAGACGTGGCTTGGATCCCACATTACCATGGCTGTGGTGTAAGCCGGCAGCTGCAGCTCCAATTCAGACCCTCGTCTGGGAACTTCCATATGCTGCAGGTATGGCCAAAAAAACAACACAAAACAAAACCAAAAAAACACAGAGTCGATAATAATAAGCATCTGCCTGTGTCCCTTGAATATGTTTCAAAGTAGGTTCATTTCCTTAGCATCTCACTGTGGGGACTTAGTTTCTTCAAAAGTAACTATTGTTTCCAGTCTCTCAGGACCAGGGGACAGTCATGTTCTTAGCATTGAGATCTTCTTCTGGCCTAAGTCGGAGCATATGGTTGGAACTTGTTAAATCGAATAAATGAAGTTCTACCAGTTGTGTCCCAGGTGTCACTGGCAGGCCTGATTTATAATGTAGCCAGGGAGCTGCTTGGAAAAAAGGGGAGAAAAAAGTGGGAAAAGAGACTCCTTGAAACCAAGAAGAGGAGGCAAGGCACAAAATAGTGAACTGTGAGTGAGAGCCACTGATGAGTGGTGTTGTTCAAAGTTTGCTGCCAGGGAGTGCCCATCGTGGCTCAGGGGTAAGGAACCTGACTAGGATCCATCAGAACACAGGTTCGATCCCTGGCCTTGCTCAATGGGTTAAGGATCCGGCGTTGCCCTGAGCTGTGGGGTAGGTCACAGATTCGGCTCTGACCTGGGGTTGCTCTGGCTGTGGTGTAGGCCAGCAGCTGTAGCTCTGATTTGACCCCTAGCCTGGAAACTTCCATTGCCCTGGGTTCGGCCTTAAAAAAGTCAAAAAAAAAAAAAAAAAAAAAAAAGCTGCCAGAGTTGCTTACCTTTACTGTGGAGTCCACAAAAGCCCCTGGGGACTGGGGACTGGGACTGAATCCAAACCGCAGCTGCAGCAACGCTAGATCCTTTAACCCCCTGTGCTGTGCCAGGGATTAAAAGCCTTCCCTCTGCAGCAACCCAAACCACTGCAGTTGGATTCTCAACCCACTGCACCACAGCTGGAACTCCTGGAGTCTTTCATTTTGATTGCACTTTCCCCTGCTGGGGCAGTTTGAGAGATGGTGATTGTATAGCTGGGAAGCAGTGAAAGCAAACACGTGCAAAAGGAGACCGGAGGTGGGGCGGGGGGATGGGCTGAGGGTTTGGAATGGAACTGCTATAAAACTGGGTTGTGATGATCCCTGTACAACTATAAATGGAATAAAATTCATTGAGTTAAAAAAAAAAAAAGCAAGCAAAAACACGCAGTTTATTCTGAGAAACCACGCAACTGAGTGGGCGGAATGATTTTGCTGGGTGATTGTCTCAATATAATGGTGCTGCTGTTGCCTAACAAACTTCCTTTCCTCTTCCTTTTCCATTTACAATAGTAATTGCCTTGGTCAGGGCTGCCTCTTTTAGGAGGCTGCTTGATCTTACTCAGGCTGTCATTGGCTCCACACCCTAGTAACCATCATACTCCTTCAGGATCCTCTTAGTACTGTATAAACCAGCGCACATGCCTCGCAACAAATGTCAGAGGAAAGCTGATGGTCTGGACTCTTCTGGGTTTCTGGAGGGGAGGCTTTTGAGAATTCTGAAAGGAATGAAAGTCAGTCAGGCTCTGCCCTAAAAGAGGAAAAATAACTGAAATAACAATCATTTTTCTCATTTCTTTGACATACTTTTCTTTCTTCCTAGCACCTGGAATGGATAAAAGTGGCAGTTTTTGTTACTTCCCATGAGGGTGTGTATCTGGAGTGAGAACCATGAAATTCATCTAGAGTAGAACATTTTTAAAGACACAGAATGGCACCGGGCAGCACCACGAAGTCTACGAGAAGCATCTGAAGGTGCAGAGCTACAGAAGAGTGTGCGAACAGAAGGATTTCTGGGAAACACACGATCGGAAACACCAGCAGAGAAACCCTTTCAGCTTCTTCAAGCAGTGGGAAAATTGTCTTCATCAAATTAAGTACAGTCTATACCGAAGAGAAATCATATAAAGTCTCGAATATAAAAAGTACGTTACTGGAGTTCCAGTTGTGGCTCAGCGGCTTAGGAACCCGACCTAGTGTCTGTGAGGATGCAGGTTCCATCCCTGGCCTGGCTCAGTGGGTTAAGGATCCAGTGGTGCCACAAGTTGCAGTGTAGGCTGAAGATGCAGCTTGGATCTGGCGTGGTCATGGCTGTAGCATAGGCCGGAGGCTGCGGCTCTGATGAGATCCTTGGCCTGAAAACTTCCATATGCTGCAAATTTGCCCCCCACCCAAGAAAAAAGTACATTATTTAACAGTAAATGTAAATTTAGGAAAACAATCGCAAAGACAGATCTTTTTAATAATTTTTTAACTACTGTAACACTTTCATAAAATTTCTGGACTCATTTCTAAGAAGTGCCATGATTCTGAAACAGTAATGTCCTGAATATGAAAAAGTTTCAGTGAAAAACAACCTTTGAGAAAACGCCAGGAAGAAGATCTGAGAGTGAAAAGTGCCAGTAAGAAAGACATTATTTACTTATTTACAGGTTTACCTCGGTCAACATAAGAAACCCAATACGGCTTTGCCTTTGAGAATGCTGTATTAAATGCAGTAAAAGCTGGATTTCATTCGTACGGACCCCAGAACCAGCTACCTTTCTTCTTCACCTAGAGAGACGACACACCCTGAGTTCCGGCTCTCCCGACCGAGACCACTCTGTGCAGAGCAATCTGAGCACCATTTTCTTTTCTGGCAATGAGGTAAAGACAGGTGGTTTTGCAAGAGGAAAAACCACACCGCATCTCTGTTACACAGTCCTATTCTGGCCTGGCCTTCGAGGCTTTCACACTCCCTTCCGAAGCACCAGTTGTTGTTATTGAGATTTATCTTACCTGAGTCTGTTCTTCTTGTGAACACATCTCACTTTTGTGTCTGTCTTCCTTTTGTGTCTTTCCTGTATTTATGGAGAGTGTGCAAGCGTGTCTGTTATTCCTGACTGGTGCTACTGTATCTGCCAAGGGAGAGAAGACCTGTTCAGAAGGGGGTTCTGAAGACTGACCATCCACATCTTGCAGGAGAAACTGCTGGACAGGACTTTGGCAGTGGCTACTTTCTGAGTTCCTAAGACATTTACCGCCGGACTAGCACTTCTGTCATGAGCCCTTATCCCTTTCAGCCCATCCCTCTAAAATGCCTGTGCCTTTTGGGGCTCTGTGCTAGTTTCAGGCGCAGGAGTTTGCTTTGCTTTTAACTTTTTTTTCCAATTCTGTAAGGCTTTTCCCTTTTTATCCGTGTTGATTGTTTGAGACCAAATTCAGTATGAACAAGAGAGGGAAATATACAACTTTGAACTTGGAGGAGAAAATGAAGGTTCTAAGTAGGATTGAAGCTGGGCGATCTCTTAAAAGTGTCATGGATGAATTTGGAATCAGTAAATCAACATTTTATGACATTAAAAAGAATAAGAAGTTGATTTTGGACTTCGTGCTGAAGCAGGACATGCCATTAGTAGGGGCTGAGAAGAGAAAGAGGACCACCGGAGCCAAATACGGCGACGTGGATGATGCCGTCTACATGTGGTACCAACAGAAACGCTCGGCTGGTGTCCCTGTCAGAGGCGTGGAACTTCAGGCTGCTGCAGAGAGATTCGCGCAGTGTTTTGGGAGAACAGACTTCAAAGCCAGCACTGGTTGGCTTTTTAGATTTCGAAACAGGCATGCAATTGGGAACGGAAAAGCATGTGGGGAACAAGTCCTAAATTCAGCTTCAGAAAATGTTGAGCCATTTCGACAAAATCTGTCCATGCTTATCAAAGAGGAGAAACTGTGCCTTGCTCAGCTGTACAGTGGGGATGAGACTGACCTCTTTTGGAAGTCAATGCCAGAAAATACTCAGGCAAGCAGAAAAGATATCTGCCTGCCAGGGAGAAAAATAAACAAAGAACGGTTGTCTGCGCTTTTATGTGCAAATGCAGATGGAACTCATAAGTTAAAGTCAGTTATTATTGGAAAATCAAAGCTGCCTAAAAGTGTAAAAGAGGACACATGTTCATTACCTGTGATATACAAACCTAGTAAAGATGTTTGGTTCACCAGAGAATTGTTTTCAGAATGGTTTTTTCAAAACTTTGTTCCTGAGGTCAAGCACTTTCAACTTAATGTTCTAAGATTCCATGAGGAGGACGTCAGGGCGCTGTTACTTCTGGACAGTTCCCCAGTTCACCCTTCCGCTGAATCACTAACCACTGAGGATGGTCGAATAAAATGCATGTTCTTTCCCAATAACACTTCAACCTTGATTCAACCAATGAATCAGGGTGTGATCTTGAGCTGCAAACGACTCTACAGGTGGAAGCAACTTGAGGAGAGTCTTGTAATTTTTGAAGAGAGTGATGATGAGCAAGAGAAGGGAGAAAAGGGAGTTTCTAAGATTAAAATCTACAACATCAAGAGTGCAGTTTTCAACTGGGGTAAGAGTTGGGATGAAGTAAAACAAATAACCATAGCAAGTGCATGGGAAAATCTTCTTTATAAAAAGGAACCGGAATATGAGCTTCAAGGATTAGAAGATGGAGATTATAGAGAGATTCTTGAGAAATGTGAGGAGTTGGAACCCAAGCTGCATGAGAACAGGGTGTGGTTAACTGGGGATGAAGAAGAAGAGGGTAGTGCCCTCAAAACAAAAGGAGGAAGTACAAAGGAAGTTGTTCAGAAAGGCTGCGCTGAGGAGCAGACTGCGGAACTTAAGTTATCTGCTGTGAGAAAGAGTGTGGACGACCTTCTGGACTTTGTTGATGCCACACCTGAGTTTCAAAGGTTCCATTTTACACTGAAAGAGATGCAACAAGAAATAATCAAGAAACAGTTCCAGAGTAGAATCCATTCTAGAATTAGTTGCTTTTTGAAACCTAGACCTCATAATATTAAGGATTCCTTCAATATGCCTTCAACTTCTGGTTCTAGCACCTAGCTTTTGTGTTTAAAGGTCTCTGAAGTTATGTGATGATATATGAATTAGACCTGTTGTGAACTGTCATTGTTTTTATCAGCTGACCTCACTTTGCATATCAATGCCAATTTATATTGTTTATAAAATATACAACTTGAAAGTAATAAATTTATGGTTTTTTAAATGTATAAATATATTCGTTATTCCATATTTTTTCTATTATAGACAAGGATTCGAATAATGAGGAACTATTGTCCCAGATTATGTAAGGTAGAATGGATATGGGAAAAGTATTAAAGTCTAAATGAATTCAAAGCATATAACAAAGAAGCCTGACTAATTATTAAGAAAATAAAGACAGGGAGTTCCTGTCGTGGCTTAACAGTTAATGAACCCAATTAGCATCCATGAAGACGTGGGTTTGATCCCTGGGCTCCCTCAATGGGTTAAGGATCTGGTGTTTCTGGGAGCTGTGGTTTAGGTGGCATAGACGGCTTGGATCTCGCGTTGCTGTGGCTGTGGCATAGGCCAGTGGCTACAGCTCTGATTGGACCCCTAGCCTGGGAACATCCATATACCACGGGTGCAGCCCAAAAAAGAAAAGGACAAATTTGGTTTTCAATGGTTACCATCTGATTTGTTTGTTTTCCTCCTTGATATGTAAATAACATATACTGTTTATAGCAGATTTATAAAAAAAGATTAAAAGCACCCCAAATCTATCAACCAATGATAATCTCTCTCAGTATATTTCATGTATTTTTTAAATAGGTAAATTGTAAATTCAATTTTATATCTTATTGTCTTAACATTTTTGTTACTCATAAGTAAGCATTTGTTGAGACACCTGTCAAGCTTAGAGTAGGATGGACTGTGGAAGCAGTTGAGGGGTTGTCAGATAAGCACTCTGAACAGCCCCCTAGTTCACTGCTTTAAACGTCTGTTCTTCCCCCAGGGGTCGTTAAGTTCCCAGAATAAACGACCAGCGGTCACACTCTTCAAAAGTATTCACTGATTCTGCACGTTTCAGGTTGCTAGGCATAGTGTGGTGCTGGGCATCTAGACCTGAATCACAAAGAACAGGAATAGGAACGAACTACCAGGGGATGCGTAAGAGCTAAGCTGAGAGTGCTTGCTCGGATGGTAGGGGAAGTATCTGAGAGGGGGAAACGTGACTTCTGAGCTGAGGGGAGGGGGTCTTACATTTGGTTTAGGAAGGAGAAAGGCAGTGGAGACGAAGGGGAGCCTGAAAGTGCATCTCCCTGGGAAGCTGCACGGCCCCTGGATGGCTGCTCTAAGGGCAGCTGGCAGAGAAGAGGCGGGAAGACAAATCAGGGCCAGATTATCAACGCCCTTGGAGGTCGTCCAAGATGTTAGACTTTGGGCTGGACCCACGTAAAGTTCTGTCGGCTCCCCCTGGGGCACACCTCATCTCCAGGTCTCCCTCCCCACTGCTCTTTCCTGGACCAGGCTGCTGACACTCTCTGGACAACTGCGCCTGTCCCTCTAGCTTCCCTGCCCTCCCCTTCGGTCCTCTCCCCGTCCATTCTCCAACCTGCAGCTAGAGAGCTAACCAAATCGAAACTGAGCAGGCGCCTTCCCCACTTCAGGCCTCTCCCACCCCGACGACGGCCTTGCCCCATGCCCACCCCCCCCCTCCCAGCTCTGCCTCGGCAGTCGGCCCCGCCTGCGCACCTGAGGGACCGGGAAGTTTCGGGGTGCCTTTGCGCCGCCGGAGACCGCCCGGGAGGAAGCAGAGGGAAAGCATGCGCGGGGCGGCAGGGAGCCTGGGGCTGGTCACTGAGAGCCCGCCCGCGGGCGGGAGGAGGATAGGGCGGGGCGGGGCGGAGGGCGGGGCCTGGGAGAGGGCGGGGCCCCAGGGTGCGAAAAGCCCGCAGGGGAGACTCCAAGGTGCTAGCGCCGGGGCGGACGTGGTAAGGTTTGTTGGGACGCTCCTCCTGGGCTGGCTAGAGAGCCGGCGTCGTCGTTGGGGCCAAGCGGGACGGGCGCTGGACACCGCATGCTGGAAGGCTACCGCAGACTCGGCCTGAGAGAGTACTGGTTTGGGGTTCTCGAAATCATTCCTGAAGACTACTAGAGATTCCCAGACTTAAGCTGGGCCCTCTCCCAAGAGAGGGAGAAATCCTCTAGGGAGCAGTGTCACCCTCTGAGGTGCAGCTCCTCCTCTGGAGGATCACACCCAGTTTTCGGGTTTAGTTTTTGGTTTTGGGTTTTTTTGTTTTGTTTTTGTTTTTTGTCTTTTTAGGGCCCCACAGGCGGCATATAGAAGTTCCCAGGCTGAGGGGTCAAATTGGAGCTGCAGCTCCTGGCACAGAAACGCTGGATCGGAGCCGCATTTTCGACCTGCATCACTGCGCAGGGCGACGCCAGAGCCTTAACCCCCTGAGCGAGGCCAGGGGTCAAAACCGCATCCTCGTTAACCTCTGAGCCGCGAAGAGAACTCCGAAAGTCAGGTTTTCATCAGAAGTGCTAGCAAGCCAGATGGAAGGTGAAAACATTTCTAATAAATGCGCTCTTGCTTTAATTCATCTTGCTCTTCAACTCTGACATCTAAAGTAGTGCTAATAAATTTGAAAGCTGGTTTCCTGTAACACACATTAAGAACTTTTTTCTAAGTTTTTAAAATGATAGTTGATTTACCGAGTTCCCGTTGTGGCTTGGCAGTTAGTGAACCCGTCTAGCAACCATGAGGACGCAGGTTCGATTCCTGGCCTTGCTCAGTGGGTAAAAGATCTGGTGTTGCCTTCAGCTATGGTGTAGTTTGCAGACTCGGCTCAGATCCTGCGTTGATGTGGCTCTGGTGAAGGCCAGCAGCAAAGGTTCCAACTGGACCCCTAGCAGGGGAACCTCCATATGCCGCATGAGCGACCCTAAGACAAAAGACCCCCCCCCAAAGAAATTATAGTTGATTTACAATGTTTCGTCAATTTCTGCTGTAAGACCTTTTTACAGTTGTTTCAAACACGGGTGAAACACAAAAATTACATCTTAAAGCGGTGGTGGTGACTGCACTTCCCAAAACTGTATCAGTTGGTGATGTAAATAACAAACAGTAAACTCTCCTTAAGATGGTTTAGATCTAAAACTTCAAATTTCCTATTATGTTAAAGCTCTGTAAGTCCTTTCATTACTACAGTAAAAATTCTATGGTTCAGTGATTTCTGATGGCTTTTTCTGGGAAAAAATGAACAGCTTAGTGCTGTTTTAACACTTCTTCTGGTCTCTGGTGGTATCGGGCTTTGTCCCCATGGATGGCGGGTTGGCTGCTTTTGGTCTGCCTCTGCCAGGCTTTCTCATATTGCTTGAAGGCAGTACTGATTCTCCACCCCGGAGCCTTTCTGCTGGTCTCATGTACTAACTCAGCTACAGGGGTGTGTGGCTATTGCTCAGGGTCAGTCCACATCTCCGAGGTCTCCTTCATACCCGTCTGGATTGAGGGGGCAGGGGTCTTTACTGCCCTCAGCATTAGTCTCCCTTTGACATAAAAGCCAGTTGGAATATGCTCTGGTTTCTTTCTTTTTTCTTTCTTTCTTTTTTTTAAAGGGCTGCACCTGCAGCATATGGAAGCTCCCAGGTTAGGGATCAGGCTGTGGATGCCACAGCCACAGACATGGGATGGAGCCGAGTCTGTGACCTATACCACAGCTCATGGCAATGCCAGATACTGAACCCACTGACTGAGGCCGGGGATCAAACCCACATTCTCATGGATGCTAATCAGGTTCGTTACTACCGAGCCACAATGGGAACACCTACACTGGTTTCTTCTTATTTTTTAACGGCCGCACCCGAGGCATATGCAAATTCCTGGGCTGGCGATGGAATCTGAGCTGCAGCTGCAGCCTACGCCATTGCTGCAGCAATGCCGGATCCTTAACTCTCTGTGCCACAGTAGGAGCTCCTGCTCTGGTCTCAAGAGTGTGGGGGTGGGGGGTGGATGTATTAATGTGAAAGTATATATACTTGGTCATCCTTGCAGTGACTTCATAAGAGCCTGCAGTAACAGCCCCTGATCTACTTTTTGAAACATGATTACAAGGAAGAAGTCATCCATCCTGCCTGCCAATCAACAGCAGACTGCTCCCCCTAGTTCCTGCCAGCATGGTCTTACATTGACCTCAGTAACAGGTGCTTAGAAGAAGGGCAGTTTGCCAGTATTACCTACCCACAGATGGCACAAATAGAGAAGCACTTTCTATGCGCCAGGCTCTGTGCTAAGTGTTTGAAATGCCATCTTTTGTGACATCACCTCATTAAAAACAAGGCCGAGAACAGATTTGTGTGCTGAGTTTGCCAGAAGAGCAGGGAGACTGGGGACTGGGTGAAGTCTCCCATTGGAAAGCCTTTTTAGTGCCGAGAGTGTCTACCTTGGGGTCCTCATTGCTCTGGCCTCAAGCTGCAGTACTCCAAGTGGGAGCAATGCCAGTTTGCCCACATCATAAGATCTGTAAGAGGGGTCTTATGGGGATGAGGGGTGAGAGGGGTGGATCAAAGGAGAGGGGTGCTTCCCATTCTCATGAGGTTTACAATCCATGTAAGCTGTCACCTTAACCAGAGTGCTTGCTCAAAGGTCCACTTTACACCCCACCCACTTCCTGGCATCCGCAGCCACACCAGCCTTGTCCTGCTCCTACTCCTGCCCATCCTACATTAATTTCTTGCAAATCCTCCCTCCCCTGATCCCCAACCCTCGCACTATCCCTGCTCTCTTTCCTCTTTTCTTTTTTTTTGTCTTTTTACCATTTCTTGGGCCGCTCTTGCAGCATATGGAGGTTCCCAGACTAGGGGTCGAATTGAAGTCATAGCCGCCGGCCCTCACCAGAGCCACAGCAACGTGGGATCCGAGCCGCATCTTCGACCTACACCACAGCTCACGGCAATGCCAGATCCTTAACCCACTGAACAAGGCAAAGGATCGAACCCGCAACCTCATGGTTCCTAGTCAGATTCGTTAACCACTGAGCCACGACAGGAACTCCTATCCCTGCTCTCTTATGGCTAAGAGAAAAGGATAAAAAATGTGAAACAGACTTTTAAAATTGGCTTAGAAAACAGGAAAAATTCATACTAAACTGAGGCAGGGTAGAGACAGGACTGATAAGCAAGGCTGAGGGGCAATGAACGGTTACTTCCTCACTTAAAATCACTACACTTGGGGTTCTCACTAGGGTACAGTGGATTAAGAATCCGACTACATGGCTCGGATTGCTGCAGAGGCACGAGTTTGATCCCTGGGCTGGTGCAGTGGTGAAGGGATCTGGCGCTGCCACAGCTGTGGCACAGATCATAGCTGCAGCCAATTCAGTCTCTAGCCCAGGAACTTCCATATGCAGTGGATGCAGCCAGGGGGGAAAAAAGCTATACTTGATAGCTTGTTGCCAACGGGATGTTTCATCTTTTTCTCCCCAAGAACAGCTAGTCAGCTGTCTTCCTCCAGACCCAAATCCTGAGGCCATCTTCCTGCCATCGGATGTCCTACTCCTAGAATCCGTCCTGGTGTTCTACCTCTTTCCCATACACAAATGCTCCTAGAATTCCTATTCCTGATTCTCCATTCTAAAATGGAATGCTTTCCCCTCATAATCCTGCCCTCTCCTGTACCTCTCTCCATTCACGGGCAATAACGCAAGTTATCTCAGGACCATCTTTTCCAGGGAACCATCTGCGAGACCAAAATAACTTGTCTCTGAAGAGCCAGATCTTCTACTAGCTATTTTGCAAGAAAGTAAACATTCTGAACAAAGAATCAGACATGTTCACTGCTGGACACCACAGAAGGGGGAACACCTGTTACCACACAGCAGCCCTAGCCTGGCACCTGCCAGGGCCACGTCCTCCCTCACCCTGTCTGTTGCCGTCTTTGTCAGAACCTTCCTCAGCAAACTAGGAAGACCACAACGAGAAAGGAGGTGCTCTGATAGAAGACGACGGAAGACAGATCAGCACTGGAGGCCAAGACGAAGGCCCTCGATGAAGCATCGCACACGTTCATGTTTCCCAAACAGGTTTATTACCATCCAGCTGTGTTTTCCACAGGGAACAGCACGATTCTCAACACCCCCAGGATCCCGGGGACCCCATCATTCACAGAACCCTCTGAAGACGCCATCTCTGCAAAGGGTAAACCAATCCAGACACAGGTTCCTCTGCCAGGTCCTGGGCTGACCTCCAAATTCCATCGCGCTCTTTCCTTTAGGTCTCTGGTTCCTTTTTGTTTGAGAGCCCCCTGTCAGGCCAGTGGGGACACTGTGGGGGGCCCCCGGACTTCCCACGGCTTCCCAGCCAGCCTTCAGGAGAGCTGCAACTCACTGGCCGTCTTCTGGTGCCCCTGGCTGGATTCCCAGGAGCCCTGGCCCCTCTCCTTTGGTCTCAGGGCCTCAAGAACCCAAATGTTCCTGCCGAATGTCCCAAGGGAGGAAGCAGTAACAGCAAGTCTGCGGATCCCAAAGCTGTTGGGACAGACACTGGACAGGGTAAGGCACCCAAGTCACTGGCCGGCTAAACACGCTGAGGGAGCGGGTGAAGTCCACCCTCCTCACTCGCGCAGACAGAAACCCTTTGCAGAGCCTCGCTCATCCTGTGCTGCCCGTGCCCCACCCCCTCACAACCACCCTCCCGGCTTCCTCTTCACAGCAGTGACCCTCGAGATGCCTGAAGATGCAGATGGGCGGGTCGGCAGGGTCCAAAAGACCAGCCCCTTCTCACGGGACCTTGGGAACATGCCACCTTATCTGGGCCCCAAAGAAACCCGTCCTTCTACCCCGTGTGAGTCCTCTGATGACTCAGGAGGCGAGAACTCCTCGAAAAGCTTTCTCCGCATTGAGAACATTTATAGGGTCTCTCTCCCGTGTGGGTTCTCAGGTGACGGATCCGGTTGGAGCTGTGGGAGAAACTGTCTCCACACTCCTGACAGGTGTAGGGCTTCTCTCCCGTGTGGATTCTCTGGTGCCTGATTAAGTTGGATCTGTGGGAGAAGTTTTCCCCACAGAGGGTACACTGGTACGGCTTCTCTCCGGTGTGCGTCCTCTGGTGCCGGGTGAGGTGCATGCTCTGCCGGAAGCTTTTCCCACACGTCAGACACTCAAAGAGCTTCTTCTCTGCCTTGTGGGTCCCGTGATTTGTAAGAAAGAGGCTGCTGTCGCTCACTGCCTGCCCGCCCTCAGAAAAGGGGCACAGCCGCTCCTTCTCATGCGTTCTCTCGTGTATGACGAGGTGTGAGCTGCGGGAGAAACTCTTCCCGCACTCGGCACACTTGTAAGGCCTCTCTCCAGTATGGATTCTCTGGTGCCGAAGGAGGTTGGAACTGTGAGCGAAGATCTCCCCGCACTCGGGGCACTTGTAGGGCTTTTCCCCCGTGTGTGTCCTCTGGTGCCTATGGAGGTTGGAGTTGCAAGAGAAGCTTTTTCCACACACGTTACACTGATAGGGCTTCTCGCCCGTGTGGGTTCGCTGATGGCGAGTTAGGTGCGTGTTCTGACTGAAGCTTTTCCCGCACTCCAGGCACTTGTGGGCCTCCTCTCCCAGATGTGCTTTATGTAGGGATAAAAAGTGTGGATTCCCACCAAAGATTTGAGCGCACTCCACGCCCAAACACAGTCTTTCTGCTGCATGTATTCGCTGGTGCCTCATTAGGTTCGAGTTGTTAGAGAAATTTTTGCCACACAAGGGACATAAATGGAGCTTTTTCGGCTGCAGTTCCTTTGGTCGCCCCAGTTCTCTGCAACTTGCAGCCCCCACGAAGGACTGCTCCATCCGATCCTCCGGGGGAAGCCCTCGATGCTCTTCTGCCCTGTCCTGAGGCCTTCTCTGCTCCAGACTCCAGGGCGCCTCCCCTCTGGCCTGGCCAGGCAGCAGTGCCTGAGTGTGGATGTTCTCAAGGGAAACGGACTGAGCACTTTCTTCCAGGTTCTCAAATTTCTCCTCTCCTGGAAGTGGGAGAGAAACCAAACTCCGATGTTATTTTCATACCAGAGAAAAGGAAATCCCACCTGTGCTACTACCTGCAGGTCAGAGGTGGAGAAAGCCTGGCTCCACCTCGGCTTCTCATCTTCCCCATGGAGGTAAAGCCCTCCAGACAGGCGTCCATATAAGGGACGCCACTCAAGAATCAGAGCTCGAACCAGCCCTGAATTCCCAGGAAAGGGCCTCTACCTCCCTTTCCAACTGAGCCTCTGGCTTCTGCCCTGGGGAGTGGATGGGATGGAGCAGGACTGGGACGAGAGAGTGGGCAAGTGAGCCCAGGAATGAATGCCTCCTTATGTTTTGACCTTGGGTACCCTGCCTGCCATCAGTGGGACGGAAGTGGGCTGTGGGGACACAGGAAGCAATGTACCTCCCGGGCAGTGGTGACAGGTTAGCTGTACACCAAAACCTTCAAATGCCTCATTCCCAACAGAGGAAGCCTAGCTGGGCAGGCTGCTCAACTTCATAATTCCTTACCTGGAGCTGGGCTTCTGGGGCTCAGGCCCTCCTTGCAAATCTGGACATTGGGATCCCATGGTTTTCTTCCTTGTTCCACCTGGGTGCTCAGGGCCTCCTGACTGGGAACCTGAGACTCTGTTCACAATGAAAGGAAAGGATTTCTATGTCACCATGTTCCTCGACCAGGCACGGGAAACAGGCCTGCTCTTCGCCCTCAGGGGATGGACACAAAAGGTGCAATAAATCTGATAGCAATTACTTTGAACATAAACTATACTCTTCCCACTGGTTACCTCTACAGAAAGAAGTCAGAGGGAGACTAAGGCTTTTTTTCTTTTTACGCTTTTGCAGCACCTGGAATTTTTTGTAACGTCAATGAAAAACTTTTGTAATTAAAACAACAAACGAACATGGTCAGGGTGGTCAGTTGAGGAATCACTTGAATACTGTACAAGAGGCCTCTTAGGGGATACAAATAAAATAGAACTGGGACAGAATGGACAGAAGGGCAAAATAGAATATGAAAGACCATCAGAAAAGGACCTGGGTCTCTGAAAGGACCCTGGGTTTAAAACCCCAAAGTGCCATTCCTGTGCTATGCTCACTCCAGCTCCAGCAAACATGCATGAACTTTCCAAAGTTTAGTTCCAAGAACTTCTCTTGCGATACAGCACTCAGTGAAAGAGCACTAAGCCATGGCACCACAACAGAGGACCCGGAGAAGTCCCCTGTGAAGGCAACTGAATCTAGCAGCGACCCCCTTGCAAAATTAGTGCAGACGACGTGATGGCCGTGCTTCTCTTTACGAAAACCTCGAGTATGAAAACAAAGTGTAGTGTGACTTTTTTCTACCACAGGTGCATCAACACAGCTACGATGGTAACGTACACAGTCGTTTTAGGCTGTTTTTAAAAACGTCCCCCAACATGCAGAAAACATGAAGCAACTACACAATCCCCATACGCTCTCCACCTAGGTCAACTATCAGGTTTTTTGTCATATTTCACAAACCTCATTTTTAATCTCTGCCTAAGAGTTAAACACATAAATGCACCTTTTCCTTTTTCTTTTTTTTTTTTTTGGTCTTTTTAGGGCCACACCTGTGGCATATGGAGGTTCCTGGGCTAGGGGGTCTAATCGGAGCTGTTGCTGCTGGCCTACACCATAGCCACAGCAACATGGGATCCGAGCCTCATCTTGGATCCAAGCCACAACTCACAGCCACGCCATATCCTTCACCCACTGAGGGAGGCCAGGGATCGAACCCGCAACCTCATGGTTCCTAGTCAGATTCGCTTCTACTGCACCACGACGGGAATTCCTAAATGCATCTTTACGTCTTAAAAAAAAATTATTTTTAATTTACTTAGACCCTGTTTTGGACATGTGCCATTTTCAAATTTCCACAAAGCACTCCTCCTTCCTGACTCTTTAAGGCCTGGGACAACCACTAAGCTGGAATGGTGATGTCAGTGCCCCTGAAATTTGTGTCTTTGGGGAAGAGCCCAGAAAACCAGGTGAGGGCAGAAGAGTAAGCATTTTGAAACTACAGGACATTAAGAACTTAGAGCCCCACAGCCTCCTGTGACACTGTGTGTGATGCATGGGAAGGGGAGGGGGTGGGCATCACTGGATTTGAGTTGTTCTGCCCTGGGAAGTCCATTATGGCTCAGATTCCCTGACCTCGGCTCTGGCAGCTGCAGCTCTTAAGTGCACCACTGTGGCCTTTGGCAAATATTTAACTAATCCTAGTCAAGGGGACTTTAGACAAAGGCATGTCTTCTGGCAAAACTCAGAACTTATATCCAGGAGGTGAGCGGCTCAACAACAGACAGGACCCTGGTCAGAAATGGCTGAGTCTTCATCCCTAGAAAAAAAGTCCTTACCCAGTGGGTCCACATTCTCATAACTCTCCTGCACCGTGTCCCTGGAGAGGGCCCTCTTACTAGGGTCCTGATGCCCCCACTCCTCCTGGGAGATGTACATAGCCACGTCCTCTAAGCTCTCAGGCAACTGAAACAGCACAAGATCTCCTTTAGGCCCTGAGGCACCAGGAACAATTCAAGCAGAGTCATGGATTAAAGGGACAAAACCCAGGGAAGCCAAGGACCCATGTCACGGGGAAGAAGGGTGTCGGGTCTACAAGCGAGGTGTGGAGGAAACAAAGAAGGCGGGGGGGATGCATGTAGAGGGAAAGAAAGGACTCTCTCCAAGTGGCCAGAGGACCCCACCCCCTCAAGAGCAACTGGGGGGGGGGGGGACAATGGGAACTTCCACATCACCTGGGGCCCAGTCAGCTCCTTGTCTTCCATGTTTCCTCCGGGAGGAAAGAGAGAAAGCCAGGGAGCAGATAATGCTGAAGGCGACAGAAATTATGATGAGAACGGCATTCCTAATTCTCAGCAACCCACGGATTATTAAAACCCAGTATCCAATCCTCAACACCCAGTCTCTGCTCTGAGGATCCAACACTGAACGAAAGAGGGCAACCGAGGCATAATAAGGCGATACCCAGGATGACAGAGTACCAGCAGCCTTCCCAGCTGGCCCAAGCATTAAAGCCCCCCTCCATCATTCATCAAGCTCTAAATGTTTTTCTGCACCCAAAAGGGCTTACTAAGCGATCCCCCACCCTTCTCCCACACCCAGTGGAACTCACACCACTTCTAGCTCTCACACGCCACACCTGAGACCCCTCCGGGCGGAAATGCCCCCTCCTGCCCAGGTCAGGGGCAACCCCAAAGCCCCTTCTCCCTCCCACCTGCCCAGATAACTGTTCCTCACCCCTCTCCTTTACAGTCTGGGGGTCCCTTTGGGGGCTGGGGCCTAGCAGCTCCTGCAGCCTGGGGCCAGGGCTTCGCTCAGTCTCCATTGGCTCCAGCTTGAAACTCGGTGACTCTGCTGCTGTTTCCAGAGGTAAAGGCTCCTCCAAAAGCACTTCTGTTCCCCGCCCATGGTTTGTGACCTGGGAACCAACCCACATCACTCATCATCACGACAGGACCCAAAAGGAAGAGAGATTAGCACAGAATTCTCAGGGCAAGTCTTCAGCAGAGAATCACTGGCAATCTCTCTGGACCCAGGAAGAGAGAAGAATGGTTTACACCAAAGGCTTTTCTGATCCCATGCACACTTGAGAAAATGCGTGTGAGGGATGGGGGTGCACTCCCAGCACACACCTGCCCCACACAGCTCTTCTGATACACCTCACCCCCTCCTGCTTTCCCCCTGCCTCTTCTATTCCTCACTAGTACATAAATTAAATTTGGGTGGCCCTGGGGGCAAGTGCCCGTAGAGCCTGAAGGTCCAACTGTTTTTCTTTTTTTCTTTTTTTCGCTTTTTAGGGCCACACCCACAGAATATAGAGGTTCCCAGACTAGGGGTCCAATTGGAGCTACAGCTGTCAGCCTACATCACAGCCACAGCAACAACTTCATGGTTCCTAGTGGATTCGTTTCCGCTGTGCCACAACGGGAACTTCCCAAACTGTTTTTCTAAGTCCACTCTTAATTGCCACCCAGTTTGGCAGAAATTTAGACTGCTGACACTAACTTAACAAAAGCTAACAACTATTACGCACTAGCGGTAAGCCAGGAGTGTGATCAAAACTACATGCTGGTCCCCCAAATCCTTATTTTCATTTTACCAGTGGCAAATCTGAGGCCCAAGAATGTTAGGTAATTTGCCCCAAATCCCAAACCTAGTAAGAAGCAGAGTGAGGATCTGAACCCAACGAGCTAACTCTTGGGCTTACAGTATGCAGAGACACTGCCTCCACATGGAAACAGAGCACTCTTCACTGCTAACTCTGTCCACCCGGGGAAAATCTGGAGAATGAAGGTTCCTCGACACACTACAAAAAGGCCTCTTGCCCATGTAAGGCCTTCTCAGGGAAACCAAGTAAATTCGTATGGGGCAACCACCGCAAATAAAACAGTCCTCGGGGCCAGACAAACCGCAAATAAAACAGCTCTTTCTCTCACCTTTTTCCTCAGCCTCCCAAGCTCTTTCTGCATATCTTCCACAAGAGTCACCGCTTCCTCGCCGCTCTCTGGATGCAGCTCCTGCACCCTGCTCTGGATCTCCTGGGGCAGGATGGTCAGGAACTGCTCCAGCACCAGCAGCTCCAGGATCTGCTCCTTGGTACGCATTTCAGGCCGCAGCCACCCATGGCAAAGCTCCTGGAGCCGGCTGAGGGCTTCCCGGGGCCCAGAGGCCTCTTGGAAGCGGAATCTTCTGAAGCGCAGGTGGGAGGCCTCCGGGCTGGGCCGTGGGTCTGGCGGGGGCAGCTCCTGGCTCCAGGCGCAGTCCTCCTCCAGTTTCACTATCAGGAGCCCTTCTCGGTCCTGGAAGGCCGGACCCAACGCCATCTTCAGGTCCCCGGTCAGCCTTGGCCCCGAAATCAGCTGCGCCCGCCTAGGAAGGCGCCCCGGGCCCCAGGCACGGATGGCCGGCGTCTGCAAGAACCGGGGGAGGAGAGGAGGCCCGAGGCTCCAAATCTGGGCTCCAGCCCGGCGCTTCGGGCTCCAGTGCCTCGTTCTCAGCTGCTCCCGGGAAGCCGCCGCGCCAACCCCTGGCCCGCCCCCCAACACCGCCCCAGCGCTGGACCTCAGCACTGAACTTTTCCCTTCACCGCAGACTCACACCGGACTCCGAGCTCTGCTCCCACGCCGGAAGTCTCAGCGCGCGTCAGGCGTCAACAGCCAATGGCGCCTGCTCAGGATCAACTTCCCGGTCACGTTCGAGAACTGTAGCGCCCATTGGGTCAGGTCTCGCCACACATTCACCGGTGACCAATCAGAAGAAAGGATTCGCCTGCAGGGGCGGGACAAGAGGGGCCAATTGAAGAAGGGAGGCGGAGCCAGCTGAGGAGTCCACAAGATCCCAGAAGCCCCTGGAGCGGGGTCGCTAGGTCGGTTAGTGAAGATTAAGCCCAAGCCGAATGTGCCTGACGGGCTACCGGGGTCAAAATCACTCAAAGCTTACTGAAGTGCAGACCTCCGAGTCGCGCGAGATCGTGCGTGTCTCAGTAGGCGGGGCCCTAGAATCTATGTTATTCAGCTCCTCCAAGAAATTGTTCCGCCAAAGACAAGTTTGAGAATCACTGTCCCAACTAAAGCGGATTTCAAGGCCGTCCCCACCACACCAGTCGGAGCTGGAGGAGAGGGCCCCACCGCCCAGGCAGCCTCGGAGACAGAGCCACTAGAGCCACGGTCTCCTGGGCAGCCTGCTCCGCGCCGGGAGAAGAGCGAATCGTCCATGTCCGTGTCTCCGCAGGGCCTGCCGGGAGATGCAGTTGGTGGCGCGCTCGCGCCTGCGCCCTGGAGGTGCTGGCGGGGCGGGGAGGCGGGTCCCAGGGCCGCCCCGGACCCAGCATGCACCACCGGCTTCCAATTTTAAACTTGCCCGAGGCGTGCCTTTTATTGTCCCGCCTTGCAAGGGCAAGAGCGTTATTCGTCAAAGTTAGCCGAGAACCTTCTTTGGAGGAGCGAATGGAAGGAAGCCCTGTCTGGCACAGTAGAGGCTTTGTGCTGGTGAGGGCAGGGCTACCCAGCTGTGAGGCAGGTGACCCACGGTCCAGGTGGGCCCAGCTCCTGCATACCCTACTGCGACAGTCAGCCTCGTGGGCTCAGAAGGAAGAAGGGTCTTGGGATTGAATCGTGACAAACAGTAATCCTTTACTGAGCGTCTGCTTACTTGCAACCGAAACCTCGCTACGCAAAAGTGTAGAGACTAGATGCTATAATCACTCCCTTGTTTTTGTTTGTTTGTTTTTTGTCTTTTGAGGGCCACACGTGCGGCATATGGAGATTCGCAGGCTAGGGTTTGAATTAGAGCTGTAGCTGCCAGCCTACACCACAGCCACAGCCACGCCAGATTGGAGCCGCATCTGCAACCTCCGCCGCAGCTCAGGGCAACTCCTTAACCCACTGAGAGGCCTAGGATCAAACCCACAACCTCATGGTTCTTAGTCGGATGCGTTTCTGCTGTGCTACAAGGGGAACTCTTATCACCCCCTTGTTACAGAGTGTCAGTTAAGTCACTGGCCCAGGATCACAGTTTAGTCTGTTGCAGAAGTTCAGGCTGCTGTGATGATGAAAAGTGATGTGGGGACGAAGAAGGTGGAGTTTGAATGAGAGAGTGGAAGGAGCTTTGAGTAATTTGCTTTTTCTTGTTCCACTCCAGAGAGGAGGACCACAAGCTGTTGTGGCAAGTGCAGACCCAGAAGCTTCCTGGCACACAGGCTGGTATTGGTCCATTTCAGAAAACCTTGTTGAGACATGTGACCTCAGAGGCCTCTAAGACAATTTTTTCCATGTTCTAGACATATTTCAGGAGACAAGAGATTCTAATAACCGCTATTATTCTAATAACCATGATTATTAATAATTCTAATAACCCAATAACCACATTTCTTGCATTTACTACATCATCTCAGACAAATTATTTAATCTCACTAAGTCCCAAACCTCAGTTCCCTCATCTATTTCGAGGGGATAATACTACATCCACCTTATAACCCTGAGGGACAGCTAAATGGGCTAACATTTGTAGGATGCTTAAAATCATACCAAGTGCTTAATATGAATTCAGTATTAGCTGTTACTAATGCGCAACAAGTTCCTGAAGGCTTAGCATTGAAAAAGCCACTTGGATTATTACGTAGAATGTGGGGCATGGGAATGTTTGCAAAACTGCACATACCTTGAGGTGGTAAGAATGAAGGATGAACCATGTGTTGAGTTCCCTCTGATTCTAGGTTATTAACAGGTACTGAAAGGTAGGTAGACTTTCAGAGTTATCCAGAATTACTGATACTATTCCTCCATTTCTTTGAGGCCTATTTGTATTCAGATAGAGCAAGTAGCTTTTATAGATGGTCTTTTATAACTAAATACCAATTTGATTAGGGGTAGAGTTCATTTGGGGCAGGAGTCCTTAACCTAGAGTCCATGAAATTCTAGAGTAGCACTGTACAACAGAACTTACTGGGATGGTGGCTACTGAACACCTCAGATTCAGCAGTGTTGGGAGTTCCCTGGTAGTCTAGTGGTTAGGACTTGGGGCTTTCACCATTGTGGCCCAGGTTCAAGCCCTGGTCTGGGAAATGAGAGTCCCAAGAAAATTTCTAAAAATTTTAGCTAGTGTTGTAAACTATCGTATATAGAATAAGCAACAAGCACAGGGAACTATATTCAATATCCTCTGATAAACCATAATGGAAAAGAATACGAAAAAGTTTATGCATGACCGAATCACTTTGCTATGTAACAGAAACCAACACATCATTGTGAATCAACTAGACTTAAATAAAAATTAAAAAATTCAGCTAGTGTTGCCAAGAGCATCAACACAGTTCTAGAGGATCACATGGATGGATTGGGAGAGTCTGTAAACCACATGTGTATATGTATTTTCCAGGAAGTGAATCCATGGCTTTCATCAATTTCTCTAAACCATGGCAAAGATTAAAAACCACTCATCTTGGAGTTCCCATCGTGGCGCAGTGGTTAACGAATCCGACTAGGAACCATGAGGTTGCGGGTTCAGTCCCTGCCCTTGCTCAGTGGGTTAGCAATCCGGCGTTGCTGTGTGCTGTGGTGTAGGTTGCAGACGCGGCTCCGATCCCTTGTTGCTGTGGCTCTGGTGTAGGCCGGTGGCTGCAGCTGCGATTTGACCCCTAGCCTGGGAATCTCCATATGCCGTGGGAGCGGCCCAAGAAATAGCAAAAAGACAAAAAAAAAAACCAAAAAAAACACAACCACTCATCTTACTGAAAATTAACTTAAGGAAGTAAGTTTGCCCTCTTTAAACCACTGTTGATTTTACTTTTTTTTTTTTTTTCTGCTTTTTAGGGCTGCACCCTTGGCATAAGGAGGTTCCCAGGCTAGGGGTCCAATGGGAGCTACAGCTGCCGGCCTACACAGCCACAGCAACACAGGATCCGAGGCACGTCTGCGACCTCCACCACAGCTCACGGCAAAGCCAGATCCTTGACCCACTGAGCAAGGCCAGGGATTGAACCCACAATCTCATGGTTCCTAGTCAGATTTGTTTCCACTGCACCATGATGGGAACTCCTGATCTTACTTTCAAGTTGGTCATTCAACAATGCTGTGAGCATTTGGGGTGCAGAGGAAAATTCATGTATAACTTTACAGCTGGCCTTCCATACCTGTGGTTCTGCATCCATGGATTCAACCAACCAGAGGTTGTGTAGTACTGTAATATGTATTTACTGAAAAATTTCCATATAAAAGTGGACTAACACAGTTCGAATGTTCTGTTCAAGAGCCAACTGTGGGAGTTCCCTGGTGGCCTAGCAGTTAATGACTTTGTATCATCACTGCTGTGACTCAGGTTTGATCCTTGGCTTGGAACTTCCACATGCTGTGGGCACAGCAAAAAAAAAAAAAAAAAAAAAAAAAAGCCAACCATATTTTCTTGTCCTCAGCTATTGATGGCTCCCTATTATGTAGAAGAAAAAAACCGATTTTGAATTTAAGATTTAAAAAAAACTACTACTCCTGCTCTTAGTTCTCATGTTACCAAATTGTCTCTAGAGCTCCTTTCAGTCCTGCCCTGGGTCTTACAGAGTCCCTTGCACTCAAGGGGGAAGTGTTTTCTATGCCTGGTTTTCAGACTGATATTTGATAAAATCTACAGTGTTAAGACTTTGATGGGCGTTCCTACCGTGGCGCAGCAGGTTAAGGATCCATTGTTGCTGCAGCTGCTGCTCAGATTTGATCCCTGGCCTTGGAATTCCATATGCTGCAGGTAGCCAAAAAAGAAAAGAAAAAAAAAAAAGAAATCTAATCATAAACAAAATAGTGACTTTGAATAGCATTTCATTTGAAATACATTTTATTTTTATTTATTATTATTATTATTATTATTATTTTTTGTCTTTTTGCTATTTCTTGGGCTGCTCCCTCGGCATATGGAGGTTCCCAGGCTAGGGGTCGAATCGCAGCTGCAGCCACCGGCCTACGGCAGAGCCACAGCAACGTGGGATCCGAGCCACGTCTGCAACCTACACCACAGCTCACAGCAACGCCGGATCGTTAACCCACTGAGCAAGGGCAGGGACCGAACCCGCAACCTCATGGTTCCTAGTCGGATTTGTTAACCACTGCGCCACGACGGGAACTCCCTGAGGAAGCTTCTTTAAAACAGAAAAAACCCCAGGACACTGCATCCATTCATTGTTCCTTTAGAGGGGCCATTCTATATGGTTCTGTTTTATTAAAAAAATCTCAAACTAGGTGAAGTACGTCTGAAAGAGAAAGACAAATATCATATGCTATCACTTATATCTGGAATCTAATATGTGGCACAAATGAGCCTTTTCACAGAAAAGAAACTCATGGACATGGAGAACAGACTTATGGTTGCCAAGGGGGAGGAGGAGGGAGTGGGACGGACTGGGAATTTGGGATTAATAGATGCAAACTATTGCCTTTGGAATGGATAAGCAATGAGATCTTGCTGAGTAGCACTGGGAACTATATCTAGTCACTTATGATGGAGCCTGATCATGTGAGAAAAAGAATGTATATATGTACATGTGACTGGGTCATCTTGCTGTATAGTAGAAAATTGACAGAACACTGTAAACCAGCTATAATGGAAAAAATAAAAATCATTAGAAAAAATAAAAATAGGAGTTCCCTTTGTGGCTCAGCAGAAACGAATCTGACTGGGAACCATGAGGTTGCTTATTTGACCCCTGGCCTCACTCAGTGGGTTAAGGATCCCGTGTTGCCGTGAGCTGTGGTGTAGGTCACAGAAGTGGCTCAGATCCCACATTGCTATGGCTGTGGTGTAGGCTGGCATCGGTAAGTCCAATTGGACCCCTGGCCTGGGAATCTCCATATGCTGCAGGTGCGGCCCTAACAAGCAAAAAAATTAAAACATTGAAAATAAAATAAAAATCGTGTTTGTTAAAAAAATTAAAAAATGAAAAACTTATAAAAAGACTAAAATTATTTAGAAAGTCAGTGTGGAAATCCAGACTTAGCAAAGTTTACAGATCCTCACAACTGCTCTAGAGAGAGAGAACCCTGAGAATTCCAACCTGGGAGGGCCCCTCTATGAGAGACTGACTGAGCCCCAGAGGGTAATTCAGGAGAAGAGCCTCACAAGTACCCTGGCTGTGAGAGAAGCTTCCTTTGTCCAGATCATTATACACCTGACGTCATTACACAGGAGAGACCCCATGAGTGGACCAGACTTTCTGGAAAGCAATTTGGCAGTGTGTTTTAAGAAGCTTGAAACATTTCTCCTCTTTTTTGGTTTGTTTCTGTGCTGGGAGCCACAAAGTGGCTAAGAAGAATAATCCTGTGTGAGGCCTAACTGTAAGCAAAGCTACAGCAGAGGTTGAAGAAACTGCAGCTGCAAAGCAGTTTCGAAGAATCCCCCAGCTGATCCTGTTTTGTAAAAATTTCTGAAATATGATTTCCTCTTCTATTCTTGCGCTTCTTTTCTGTCTGACGCTTATGTGTGTTGTGAGTCATTCTTGGCTCATAATATGGGGACTTTCTCAAATTCCTGAGCTTCCACCCAAGTATGGGCCATTATTTACTTATAAACCTAAGCCCTTGTTAAATAGGTTGAAAACAATTGAACCATGCATAAAGAACTTTCCTAAGAATGGGAAGTTTCCCTTCAGAGGAGTAACAGTAAATATTACGCAGAACTGCCATGTAAGCCTGGAGATTTTTGTTGGACTTTGGTCCACCCCCATGGAGATAGATTAGGGGGTGGTTTGGGTGTTGCCCATGGCCCAACAATTGTGGATACTATACAAGATATATTTTTTTCTACAATAAATGCTACCTGTTGGGACCCAGCAGGTGGAAATTATTATTATAATTGGCAAGATTTTTTTGATATATAGATTTTATAATTAATAAAGATTTTTATAATAGATAAGGTTTATTTAAGACAGTTTATGTTCGCACAACCTGCTAATGGTTTGAGGTCAGCCTGACCTCGAAAGCAAGCCACGTGTGAATACCCCACTCCCTATCAATGGCTATTCATGCCTGCTAGAGGAGCACAATAGGTAGTTTAGGCAAGAATATCTATCACCTTATGCCAAATCATTGTTAAAGCAAAAATTAGATACCTATTATTCTGCTTGCTATTTACTTATTTTCTAAGAATAAAAGTACAGTTTGTACATAATCTTCATTTAAAATCTAAAACTAAAAGAATAGTTTGGAATAATAAATTAATATATATTGTTGTTTGTATAATCATGCATAAGAGTAAAATGTATAAAAGCTGATGCTCTCCCTTCAATAAACGGGTCATCTGCAGCACTTGCTGAGGGAGTTGGCTCCAATTCTTTCCGCACCTGTTTGTAGCCCCTCCTCCTGTTCGTCATCTCCTGGCTGCTGGGGCTGGACCCCGGCATTTCTGGTCGCACCTGTGGCATATGGAAGAAGTTCCCAGGCTGGGGATTGAACCCAAGAGACAACGCCAGGTCTTTAAACCACTGTGCCACAGTGGAAACTCCCACAATATTTCTCCTCTTAGCAGCAGTTCCACATCTGAGAACTATTCTGAGTGGGAAAAACAACATGGCAACAATAGAGTCTTTACACAAACATCCATCCAGAAACTCAGAACCTCCACGGGTTCCCCACTGCCCTGATAATAAAGCCGATTCCTCCACAAGGCTGTAAAGATCCTCGTGACGCAGGCAGGCTCTGAATTGCAGCAACAAGCACTGCACTGGACTCCCGCCCCTTCCCAAGTCAGAATTACTTTCTTGGGCTCCCTTGGTGCTTTGTTTAGGGATCATTTTTAGCACTTAACACAGGTCTCCTTGGCTGGGAGGGTTAACTGCAATCGTATTATGATGCGATTGTGTATACTGGGAGGGCAGGGGAGGGTGCAGGTCACACGCATGACTGGAGCTTTACAAGATAGAGAACAGCTATAATTCATCTCTTTATCTCACAAAGTGCCCTGTACAGACTAAACATTAATAAATGTTTGTAGCTTTAAATCAAGAGAGATGTAGGCATTCCCACTGTGGCTCAGCTGTAATGAACCCGATGAGTATCCATGAGGACAAAGGTTTGATCCCTGGCCTTGCTCTGTAGGTTAAGAATCCAGTGTTGCCGGGAGCTATGGTGTAGATCGCAGACAGGGCTCCAATCCTGGGTTGCTGTGGCTGTGGTGTAGGCCGGCAGCTACAGCTCCAATTGGACCCCCAGCCTGGGAACTTCCATATGCTGTGGGTATGGCCCTAAAAACACCAAAAAAAAAAAAAAAAAAAAAAAAAAAAGAGAGAGAGAGAGAGGGAGAGAGAGATGTAAAATAGCTCTTGAAAACTAAGCAGGCAGAACATTGCATGGATATGCCGTTATGCTTCTGAGCATTTTGAAAAGATAAGGGCAAAAAATAGTGCCCAACTCATAAATACTATAAAGATTAATGAAATATATTCAAATGAAGGCTCCATACAAAATAAACTTCCAATAAATATCAGTGTATTTTATTTCTAGTCTTTATTGTTTAACAATAAAAGCATTTAAAACTATGAGTTTTCCTTTAAGTGCAGCTTTGGTTATATCCCATAATTTTTATATAGAATATCCTTATTTGATGATTTCAAAATAGTTTGTCATGGCAGTTGTTATTATTTCCTCTTTGAGCCAAGAGTTGCTCAACCGGTCAAGCTGGTCAACAAACTTTGCTCCTATAAAAATTTTTTTTTACTGCATTGCTTAGAAAATGAGAGTCATTCTGTTTCTGCTTTAAAAAGTTCATTTAAGTTTTCTTGTGGGCTTATACTTAATTATTCCCTCAGTCCTAGAAAACAAGGCTTCTCTCTGTAGGAAATGAATCTACAATAGTCTTGGACCTCTTGAATACTTGAATATTTTTATATCTTTGGAAGCATCCTTGGTGCTGTGTGAAGGGGACGTGAGATAGAGGAGTTTAAGTTGCTTCCCATTTCTGCCTTCTGGGTCTTTTTTTTTAAACTTCCTCTTCCCTTGCTGAGAGGTTTTAAAAACAACAAATAAAAAATTATTTTATGATTGTAGAGCAACTACAATGAGAATATTAAAAAAATTAAAATTTATCTTATGGATTTTATATAGCAATAATAGTTGCCTCGCTATTAAAGCTGACAATGAAAGTAGGAGCCTAAAGAACCCAGGAGAGGCTCATCCTTTCCTCTAGCTGAGACAGTCCCCTCTAAGAGGCTGTCTTATTTTTTGACAGCAGAGAGACCCTGCAGGGGCCACTCTTAAGATTTTTTCAATTGTGACTTTACAGCATCTGCAGTAATTTTCTCAGCGTGTTGAGGATACTGTCTAGGTTTAAATCAGGGAACTCAGGGAATAGACTTGTGAAATCCACCTCCAAGGGGATCACAATATGGTGAGGAGAGAGATACCGACCACTTTGCCCTGCTGCACCTGCAGTCACTCTCACATTGCCGAAACCATCCTAAGGGCCCTTCTGGAACTGTCACGATCTTTAATTCTTTTATCTTTGGCTTTTTAGGGCTGCCGCGGCAGCATATGGAAGTTCCCAGGCTAGGGGTTGAATCGGAGCTGCAGCTGCCAGCCTACACCCCAGCTCACGGCAACGCCGGATCTTTAACCAACTGAGAGAGGCCAGGGATTGAACCCAAATCCTCATGGATACTAGTGGGGTTTGATAGCACTGAGTCACGATAGAAACTCCAATGATCTTTAATTCTGAAATGAGTACCCATTCTGAAATTCTGTCATTTCTAGCCTAGTGATCTGGGCAGACTAATCTCAGAAACACCCAAAGCTCAGACTTGAGCCTCCAGGCCTGGTTTCCCTGCATCTTCTCAAGCCCCCTATAAAGATGTGGAAGGGGGCAGGAAGAACTCAGATATTGGCCTCTCCTTAGCATTTATATTCAGTTTCTTCAGCCCCTAAATCTGGATGTTTTAATACCTGGAATGGCGGGGGGCGGGGGGTTACAGTTAGCTTCCATCCTGTCTTTTCCAGTTTGCATTGTTGGACAGGACAGCCGAGCGGTCTACCAAGGCCTATCTCCACATGCCATTGGTAAGGGTCTTAGAAAATGAAAATATCATCAAACTTGTGGTATATTTTACCTATTTGCATTTGTCATCCTTAACACTCAACACAAGCACACAACGGAGGGAGCTCCCGTCGTGGCTCAGCAGAAACGAATCTGGCTGGCATCCATGAGGATGAGGGCTGGATCCCTGGCCTCACTCAGTGAGTTAAGGATCCGGCATTGCTGTGAGCTGTGGTGTAGGTCGCAGATGTGGCCTGGATCCTACATGGCTGTGGCTGTGGCTGTGGCCGGTGGCTACAGCTCCGATTTGAACCCGAGTTTGGAAACCTCCATATGCCATGGGTATGGTCCTAAAAAGACAAAAAAAAAAAAAAAAAAAAAAGAACATGACTGGGTGTTTTACTGACAATAACTTCAAAATCTAAAACCTAAGGCCTTTCACAAAGCTGAAATGATATCAAATGGCTCTAGGAGAGTCTATCCATCCTTACTTTGCTTTCTATAGTACCTCTTTAGTCATCTCCCCCAAACTGGGACCCTTCCTAAGGAGGAGCAAGAGTGGAGGCAGCAGCAAGGAACTAGTGGCCCCTCACCTTGGTCTGGGGTGGGGCGTACTTCAACTGCCTTAACTTCCTAGAAATACAGTTCACCCGGACCAGATGGAGCCTCTCCTCTAAGAGGTTCCTTTGAGGGTCTTCCCAGTGCTAGAGTCCCCAACAATGACCAAGGCGAGGTCATCAAAGGCCTTTTGCATCTTGTTGGCTAGGAGAACTTGCTCTCGAAGGCCACATAAGACAGCTGGCCACCCTGAGAGTGACACGAGATGGCCCAGAGGTTCATCGTTTCTTATCAAAGACACAACAAAATCAAGCAGACACCATAACATTTATTAATGTTGAGTGTGGTCACCCAGGTATTTATGTTCTGTGTATTTGAACTAGTTCGTTACAAATAGATCCATCTCCAAGGAAAGTGGCAGATTGGCATAATTAGTAAGGGTATCCCAGGAAATCTCATGGTTGGTTTGAAGCAGCACTTGCACTACAGCCTGGGAAAAAACTCTTCCAGAAAGAGGAAGAAAGCTGTAGGTTCTGCTATGGGGAAGGTGATGGGGAAACATGGGGGCGGGATCTTCGGCCTTGGCCCTGGCAGGGCTTCCTGTCAGTCCTGCTGAGATGCTGGAAGTATCTCTCAAAATTGTGCCATTTTTCCCCCCAAGAACTTGCTGGCAGAAAATGAACCACTAACATGTGTCTTCTTCCCAAAGGTTCCACTTCCCAAAGGCCCTCTTCCCAAGGCTTCTCCTAGAAACCAAGGGTGTGGCAAGACCCCTCAGGGTCTATCAGGCAACTCCAATGGGGTAGAGCTTCCCCTGGGAAGTAAACAGGCAGCTTGTAGGATTCATGTTATTCCCCCAAAGTGTTGTTTTCTGTCCCAAGAGCCAGTTTGCTCAACAAGGTCCATGAGCAAAGGACTTGCAGGGTAGAAATCAGACCAGCACAGGCAGAGCTGCTCACGAGCTGTTTCATCCTGCAGCTGGCTGTAGCAGGAGGGTGAAAGATGCCACCCACTTAACTGTGAAGTTCGAAGGGGGCTCCATGGGGAACAGGAGTCCTCCTGGGAAAGGACGGACCCAGCCTTTTACCATCAGTGACGGCTTCTTGCAAGTCCACGACCAGGTTCTCACACAGCCGATCCACTGCTTTACCAACAATGATTAATGGCTGGCACGTGCTAAGGCCCTACACTACAGGTCCTGGAACAGCCACTCACAATCTAGACCAGTGGTTCCCAGCCACGTGGACACTGGAGTCACCTGAGGAACTTTGAAAAACTGAGACCTGGTGTCTTCGTTCAGCAGAACTTCCAAAATGAAACACCACAGCCTGGGTAGCTTAGACTCAACAGAAATTTCTCACAGTTCTGGAGGTTGCAAGTCCAGGGTCAGGGTGCCAGCATGGTCAGGTGAGTCCTCTCTTGCAGGTTGCAGACTGCCCACTTCTGGGTCCTCACATGATGGAAGGGGAGCTCTGTGGGGGTCTCTTTTATAAGAGGATTTATGCCATTAATGCAGGCTCCACACTCATGGCCTAAGCAACTCCCAAAGGCCCCACCTCCTAATACCATCACACCAGGCCTCAGGATTTCAACATATGGATTCCGAGGAGACACCAACATTCAGACTATAGCACTTAGGTACCACCCTCTAGAGATTCTGATGTATTTGGTCTGAGGATCAGGATTCTTTAAAGCTCTCCAGATGATTTCATGTGCAGCCAAAGTTGAGAGCCGCTGATCTAGACATTAATTTGAAGAACTGGCATACCTAGTTCTCAGGGACGTTTTCCTCATCTCAAACTGAAACTCTAAGCATTAATAACTCCTCATTACACTCTGCTCCCAGCCCCTGGCAATCACGGTTTTCTTTTCTGACTCTGTGAATCTGACTCTTCTAGATACTTCATATAGGTGAATACAATATTTGCCCTTTTGTTGTTGGCTTATTTCATGTAGCACGTTTTCAAGATTGATCCATGTTGTAGGATATAACACAATGTCCTTCCTTTTCAAGGATGAATGAGTAGGTAGGTGTATTCTTCATCCAGTGTCACACAACCTGTTCATTTCAGGGTCAGCATTTTCACTCCGGAAGACTGACCCCAGGGCCTGTGCTATGAAGGCATATAAAGCACTCACATGATGCTTGGTACATAGAAAGTGCCCAATATATGTTGTCACCCATCACAGTTCCAAAGCCATGACTTTTAGTATTTTGATAGATACCTTCACCTGTCTCCACCAATGCTTCAGACTTGGAAAATATTTTCTGAGCTCTTTGATGTCCAGTTTTAGCTTTGACTCATATAGTCATTTTCTCCTACTTCGTGCAGTTTTAAGAACTGTTTCCACATTGTAAATCAACTCTATCTGAATAAAAAATATGTATATCTGAAAAGAACTGTTTCCAGCTTCCTGCTTCTGTGGAGATGGGAGTGGGAGGGGTGGGGGGCGTGGGGGTGGGGTGGGGGGTGTCCACTGTGCTTCCAGCGGCAGCTCCAGAGACCATGCGCTCCCTCTCCAGGACTTCAGATGAAAGGCCACCTACATTTTGGTACTGATCTGCTGCTGAAGAAGTGCTAAGGCGTTCCTGGGCAAATGGCCTTTTAGTCACTTCAGCTATTTCAATCATATTTTTAAAAATTTTAGCTTCTGCTCTATATCTTCAGGGGAGTTAAAGCATGAGACCTTATGCTCTCATTAAAGAATTTGTCTACATTAATGTGCAGTGTGTGTAGGTATGTGTGTGTTTACTTTGGAGTTAGGTCTGTACTGTTTCCTTCATTATTGGAAAACCTCAAAAATGACTTGAAAACTTCACATATTTGTTTCTCTATGGGCACAGTCTGCTTTTTTAAAATGCTTTTCCTAATCCTTCGCATTCCAGTGAAAAAATATTCCAGGCAATGAATTTTTTTTTTTTTAATGGTCACACCCTCAGTCAATGGAAGTTCCCAGGCCAGGGGTCGAATGAGAGCTGCAGCTGCCGGCCTATGCCACAGCCACGGCAACACTAGATCCGAGCTGAACCTGCAACCTTCACTGCAGCTCATGGCAACATGAGCTTAATCCAGTGAGTGAGGCCAGGGATTGAACCCACATCCTCATGGATACTAATTGGGTTGTTACCATTGAGCCACAGGGGGAATTCCCAGTTAATGAGATTTTTTTACTGTAAAAAATAATGAGCAAAATATGACAGTCTTTCTCTAAGATTAAGCTTGCCATATTTTGTTTTGCCTTATTTTACACTGAAAATATATTCACAGACTGTGTTCCATATGCCATAAAATGTTTAAATAGTCACTGAAAACCACAAGAATGTATGGAGGACACAGAGTAAAAGCATAACCTCCAACCCCAGTTCCACTCTCTAGAGGTTGCCGTGTTATATCTTGAGTCTCTCTTCATATATTTAAATTTTAAAAATACAACTCCGATTCGACTCCTAGCCTGGGAACCTATGCCGGAGGCAATGCCCGAACTTTTTCATCTTTTTAGGGCCGCACCCTTGGTATATGGAAGGTCCCTGGCCAGGGGTCCAGTCGGAACTGCAGCTGCCGGCATTTGCCACAGCAACGCAGGATCCCAATAGCCTCGGCGACCTACACCACAGCTCAAGGCAATGCAGGCAGGATCCTTAACCCACTGAGCAAGGCCAGGGATCGAAACCCGAGCGAATCCTCATGGATACTGGTCGGTTCCTTAACGGCTGAGCCACGACGGGAACGCCTTCCTGGGTATTTATTTTCTTTGGATTCCTGCAGTACATTTGGATCAAAGGAAATCTTTCTTGAAGGTGAAACGTAAAGATGTAAACCAGTTAAAAATTAGGGGCTGCTCTAGAGACCAGGGGTGGGGGTGGGGTGGGGTCTAGGCGTAGAGCCCCATCCCCTCCCCGCTAGATTTCTCCAGGTGGACCTCAGAAAGCCCACAAACGGATTTCTCATCCAGGCGCAGTGGTTAACGAATCCGACTAGAAACCATGAGGTTGCGGTTCGATCCCTGGCCTTGCTCAGTGGGTTAAGGATCCCGCGTTGCCGTGAGCTGTGGTGTAGGTCGCAGATGGGGCTCGGATTCTGCGTTGCTGTGGCTCTGGCGGAGGCCGGCGGCTACAGCTCTGATTAGACCCCTAGCCTGGAACCTCCATATGCCGCGGGAGCGGCCCTAGAAAAGGCAAAAATACAACAAAACAAAACAAAACAAACAACCCCCCCCCAAAACCCACGAACCTCCCCTCAAAATGATGTAGGAAAAAAGCATGCGCTTTTTTATGAAAACAAAAAAACCTACCACTACCCCTATGGCCCATAGCGTTTCACTAGATTTTTCAAAGAGAACCGTGATGCGAAGAAGTTTAAGAATCTATACTCTAGCGCTCCTGTTGACAGCATGAAAACCGAGAAGACCGCTGTGCGGTGCTGGTGTTTGGTTGAATGATCCTTTTCCTTCACAGCTCTACACGGGCTGGAAGTTATCGTTTACCCACCGCTCTCCTCCCCAGGTGAGAAGCTCCCTGGGGCAATGACCAACCTCACCCCGACCCAGTAAGTGGTACATAGTGGACCCTCGGAACATACCTGCCGTAAATACGAGTGAACGGCATCTGCAGGTTCCTGAAGGGCGAAAGGCT
The DNA here is from genome assembly GCF_054392235.1 of Sus scrofa. Lineage (NCBI taxonomy): Eukaryota > Metazoa > Chordata > Mammalia > Artiodactyla > Suidae > Sus > Sus scrofa. The sequence continues at coordinate 45,348,822 of NC_139385.1, forward strand.
CTGGGGATCCAGGTCCCCAGTGCACTCCCAGCGCCTCAGCCCGCGAGCCCCGGGCCGCCGCCAGCCGCACTGACTCCACATCCCCTAGCGGGCCGAGTACACCAGCAGCCACCGCCGCTCTCCCGGCGCAGTGGGCCAGCAGCTGCCCCGGCGAGAAGCAGCTATAGGCCGCGGGGGGGCGTCAATCCAGGCATCCTTCGGGAGACGTAGGTGCCAGAGTGCCCGCCCACCCCTCCTCAGATTGGCTCCGAGGACTCCCGCGGCCCTCTGGGAGATGTAGTTCAGCTAGACGTCCGCACAATTGCGGAGGCGGCAGGTGCAGACCCCGGTGGTGGGGCGGCGGCGAGTCCCGCGTCCCAGGGGTCGCTGGTCCTCCTGCAGGTTTGCGTAGTCCCGGAAAGATAGCGCGCGGGACCGGACTCGACCCCAGCGCCTGCTCCCCTGTGGGTGTCCTGAGCTGACCTTCCCCTTTATCCTCGGGCTGTCCTTCCCGCAGATACACCGTTCCTGCCCTAAGTGCGGGGCTTGGGCAGAAGGAGTCCTGGAGGTGATGGCCATGCTAGGGCAGGGATCTCCCGTCCACCTCCACGGTTCCCGCTCACGACGTGCCAGGCGGTGGAACACCAAAGAATGAAGCAGGCACTTCTGTAACGGTGCTGGAAAAGTTTGCAAACATTATCTCATTGAATTCCCTAAACGACCCCTTTGACAGACAGGAAAACAAGTTCAGATAAGTCGAGTGACTTCCCCAGGTCGCACAGGTCCTAGATTTTGGAATCCCATATGTCCCCACCACTCCGTGCAGTTTCCAAACTCAAGAACAGTTTCGGAGCGAGGCTGAATAGGAATACTGCAGGACCGGGGTCACCTCTGCCTGAAGTGAGAAGGAAGGGGCTCAGAGTTGGGGAAGGATCAAGTAAATCGAACTTCAAAGGGCAAGGGGAAGGGAGAGCAGTTGCCTTTGGTGGTCAGGACTGCATGCTCAAGGCCAGCCTCCTAGTAGGGTCCCCATAAATATCGCTAGAACAATTTTTTCCCCAATTTTTAAAATTAGAAAATGTTTAAATACATGCAAAATTAAACAGTAAAATGAAACCCACTTACCCTCCAACTAGATTTAACAATCAAGGTAAATGGTGTATATAGTACTTTGTAACTTACATAAAGTCTCTTGCTTAAGGTTACCATATTGCAAACGAAGCTCTCATTTGCTGAGCTAGTTGGAGACTATTCTGACCCCATCACTGTGCCACCTCTGACAGGTCAAAGCCACCCACCACCCCCAATTCTGGGAAGCTGGCTTCCTCTCCCTCCTTTCCTATCCTGCTCAGGAGGCTGTGTAGGTTGTCCCAGAACTTGGTTCTCCTCAGAAAGCACAGTTACAGTATGTTTCTCAGTGGGAAGTTTATGGCCTGGAAATTCACCTTGAACTTGAATGGTTAAGCCTCTCAAAGTCTCAGATTTCTCCCTTAAAATTCAATATACTGGTGGGTGAGGGAGAGTGTGGGTCGCAGTGGGATCTTTTATTTTCAATTGCAGATTAACGCAGGAATGCTTTCATGATCTTCCCAACAGGTTTTTCCAATTCTCTTAATAACAGATTATGTATTATATTCAAATATGACAAAGCTCCTTTATCATAATGGCTGGGAGGACAGGACTGATATTTGCTTAGAAGCTAGGCTAATTACAAAATGCTTTTTACAAAATATCTTCTCTTATTGTAAAAGTAATACATATTGGTTTTCTTTCTTTCTTTTTTAATAGGTTCCCAGGCCAGGGACTGAATTTGAGCCTCAGAACCCACTGTGCTGGAGATCAAACCTGCACCTCCGTGGCAACCCAAGCCACTGGTCTAATTCTTAACCCACTGCACCATGGTGGGAACTCCAGATTTTGTTTATATATTGATTTTAAAACCCCAAAATGATGCAAAAATGCATCATTGATTTTAAAGCCCCAAATGACACAAAAATGATGTGGTATAAGGTGCAACCCTGATGATCAGGAATGGAATGAAGGTTGGTTTCTGAGCTATGCATCACTTAGGAAGGCAAAGGTTGGACCCTTTGCAGCAGTTGTATGGGGTTTAAGAGTCATCATGTCCCCAAATAACGGCACACATGTAGTCACAGGGGTACAAGAAAGAAGAGTTCATCGACACCACAATTTCCTTGTTAAATCAAACATTTAAAATGCATCCCAGGAGTTCCCATTGTGGCTCAGTGGTAACAAACCTGACTAGCATCCATGAGGACGCAGGTTCAATCCCTGGCCTCACTCAGTCAGTTAACGCTCCAGCACTGCCCTGAGCTGTAGTGTAGGTTGCAGATGCAGCTCGGATCCCGCATTGCTGTGGCTGTGGTGCAGTATGGCAGCTACAGCTCTGATTGGACCCCTAGCCTGGGAACTTCCATGTGCCGCGGGAGCAGCCCTAAAAGATAGACAGGTAGATATATAGAGACACAGACAGATAAATAAATAAAATGCATCCCAAGGATGATAATTCTATTTTCCCATTTATTTGTTTTTTATTTATCTATTTAATTATATATATATATATTTTGGTCTTTTTTTTTTTTTGCCTTTCCTAGGGCCGCTCCCTCAGTATATGGAGATTCCCAGGCTAGAGGTCTAATTGGAGCTGTAGCCGCCGGCCTACACTACAGCCACAGCAACATGGGATCCAAGCTGCTTCTGTGACCTATACCACAGCTCACGGCAACACTGGATCCTTAACCTACCAAGCAAGGCCAGGGATCAAACCCGCAACCTCATGGTTCCTAGTCAGAGCTACGATAGGAACTCCGTCCCATTTCTTTGTTTTAAAAAATCACTGGAACCTCAAAAAATGTAAGCTTTGGGAGCCTCTCTTGACCTAAGAAGGACCTCAGTGGCATTAAAACTGCCTTTCAAGAAGTCCGTGTCTCAGAATAGCCCCTGTTGCAAGAAGTGTCACTGAAATTGCCAAACATCCTGCTGTGAACTGGAAAGCCCCGCTTCTTGCCCGATTCTGTCAGAGGTGCCTTAGTCTTAGCTCAGAGGAGTTTCCTGGCCAGTCTGGACAGCGTCAGAGATCCCAGGAACACAAAGGCATGTGCAAGGCATTGTGCAATTTCATCATTTCTGCCTCAGCAGAGGGAGGCTGACTTCCTGAATCCTGTACAGGTCCTGGTCCCAAAGAAACCCCAGGTAACACCCTCTGGCCCAACCTGAGAATTTCCCACATCTGATGTTTCCACCGTAAAGGTGCATTTGGGTGCATCCATTTTTTAGGGAAGATGTCGGCTTTGGCTGTTATTTTCTTAGCAGAAAACTGGATGTTGTCAGCTGTTAAACACCAAACACTGAATCCTCTGTAAAGCATGTAGATCAATCGGACATTAAACTAAATTCAACCAACTAGAAGTCATGGAAGGCTTGATCCTAGGTTGGCCATACACAGGGCTGTTTGTTCAGTCAGGCATCCGAATGTTGTAGCTGACCTGTGGAAGCGGTCAGCATGACCCATTTTGAGCCTTGTTGGTCATCTGAAAAGGTGACCTCCATGGTTAGTGATGAGTAAAATTCAGTTTCATCACGCAGGGAGGCAGTATTACAAGGTGGTTAATAGAGGGTGTTTGAACCCTGGCCCCGGGCAAGTCTCTAAGCCACTAAGCCAGGGATGATGGATGCTGCACCGAAGGGGGACTGCAGAGATTTCAGGGAATAATGGATAGAAAGCAAGCTGAGCTGTGCCTGGCACAGAGGAAGCACTTTTGAAGGCTGAGTGTATCACTGGCAAAACATCTGTCAGCCAACATTTCCTGAAAAAGAAAGTTTAAACCAGGATGTGCACATGATGCCAACTAAGTGACAGAAGTTCCACCATTTTGCAACCACCACTGTAGCAACTGATTTGGGAAGGGATCATCCAGGAATTCTAATAGCAGCAGGTGAAAGACCATAGAGGCTGAGACATTTCTACACAGCCAGGTTAGTTATTAATTACAAAGACAAAAGGGACCTTTTACAATGGAGAGATCTTAAGGATGCAGGGATGTGCCCTCAGTCTAATAAGGAAGGAAGAATCACACAAATGTGCACTGAAGGACATTTAGCAGACTTTTCAAAACCATTAATGTCTTGAAAGAATTTTAAAAGAACGAAAAAATTTTTAAAAATTCAGGAGTTCCCATCATGGCTCACCAGAAATGAATCTGACTAGTATCCATGAGGACATAGGTTCGATTCCTGGCCTCGCTCAGTGGGTGAAGGATCAGATGTTGCTATGAGCTGTGGTGTAGGTGGCAGACACGGCTCAGATCCCACGTGGCTGTGGCTGTGGCTGCGGCGTAGGCCAGTGGCTACAGCTCTGATGCGACCTCTAGCCTGGAAACCTCCATATGCCACAGGAGCGGCCCTAGGAAGACAAAAAAAAATTTTTTTAACTAAAAAAAATTTTAAAAAATTCTTTAGGTGCGACCCTAAAAAATTAATTAATTTTAAAGGCCAGGGGGATGTGAAAGTGTTCTAGATAAAAGGAGACTTACAGAGACATGACAACTAAAAGCAATGTGTGCCATCTGATTGGATCCTTGTTTGGAAAAAAAAGCCATCAGAGACATTATCAGAACAATTGAGCAATTCGATTATGGACAGGTTGTAGTATTACAAAAACATTAAAGTTCCTCAGTGTATTAATAGTGTTGTGATTATTTAAAATAATATCTGGGAGTTCCCTGGTGCCTCAGCAGGTTAAGGATCCAGTGTCACTGCTGTGGTTCCGGTCGCTGCTGTGGCATGGTTATGATCCCTGGCTTGGGTACTTCTGTGCATCACAGATGCAACCCCCCAAAATAAAAGAAAATTTAAAAATTGATATCCAGGCATACTTATTCTTAGTATTTAGGGTATCTAGGGTATTTGGGTGATATCTTTTTTTTTCCTTCTGCTCTTTAGGCATATGGAGGTTCCCAGGCTAGGGGTCCAATTGGAGCCATAGCTGCTGGCCTACAGCACAGCCACAGCAACGCCAGATCCAAGCCGCATCTGCAACCTACACCACAGCTCACAACAACATCGGGTCCTTAACCCACTGAGCGAGGCCAGGGATTGAAACCACAACCTCATGGTTCCTAGTCGGACTCATTTCCACTGCGCCATAATGGGAACTCCTGGAGTGATATCTGATATGTTTTAAATTTATTACCAAATGCTTCAGAAAAAAAAGAGAAGTGAAAGCATGTGTGTGTGTGTGTGTGTGTGTGTGTGTGTGTGTGTGTGAGAGAGAGAGAGAGAGACAGAGAATCACCAAACATTATAAAATGTAAACAGCTGGTGATCCTAGGATAAAGGGTATATAAGGGTTCACTGTACTATGCTTTCAACTTTTCTGTGGATTTGAAATTTTTTTTTTTCTTGTCCTTTTAGGGCTGCACCCTTGGCCTATGGAGATTCCCAGGCTAGGGGTTGAATCGGAGCTGCAGCCGCCAGTCTATGCCGCAGCCACAGCAACACAGAATCCGAGCCACATCTGCGACCTGCACCACAGCTCATGGCAACACTGGATCCTTAACTCACTGAGTGAGGCCAGGGATCAAACCTTCATCCTCATGGATACTATTCGGGTTCATTTCTGCCAAGCCACAACTGGGAAACCCTGACATTTTTGGAAACAAAATGTCGGGGTAAAAATCAGTGCAGAAAGACGGAGCAGTCAACCAAGGAAGAAGTCAGCCCCCACCCCACACACAACACTTAGCTTCGGAGCCACCGCTGGGGCCCCACACTGGGCTGCGAGCTCTGCCGGATGCCTGTGCGGTTTTTCAGCCCTGTTTCTCTGGCATCCTGGCCCAGGGTCCCAGACACATGCTCAGTAGATGTGCAGGGACAAGAGCGCCCCCTCCGAGGCCTGGGGCTAGGAAGCTGCGGCAGAGGTAGCGCTGGGACAAACAAATCAGGATGGTGGGCCCAGGCCTGTGGCATTTTGAGGCATTCGTGTTGCTGGAAGAACCAGACAACCAGAACAACATTCAAGGGGGAGATAACAGGGCTGGTTTCTGGGCGGTGCCCTTCCAGCCTCACCTGCCTCCTTGGGTTGTACCTGCGGCTCCCCATTCCCCGCTCCACAAAGTCCCAAGAGTCTGCAGGGGAACAGCTGGCCGGAGAAGCTGACTTTCATCATGCTCCTCTCCAGCATGGGACCAGGGGCTCTGTTCCCCCCACTGTACCCCTGTATCCTGGGAGAAGCCAGGGAAGCATCACCATACCTCTCCCAAGATCAAGAACCTGGAATCCAGGAGTTCCTGTGGTGGCCCAGCCGGTTAAGAACCCCAAAGAGTGGCCCTGAGGATATGGATTCGATCCCTGGCTTCACTCAGTGGGTTCAGGATCTGGCACTGCGGCAAGCTGCGGTGTAGGTCACAGATGTGGCCTGGAACCAGGGTTACTGCGACTGAGGTGCAGGCCCGCAGCTGCAGCTCTGACTCAACCCTTAGCCCAGGAAATTCCATATGCCAAGGGTCTAGGCATAAAAAGGAAAGAAAAAAAAAAAAAAAAAACCTGGACTCCAATTCCAGACCCTCCAAGACTTACCCACCGCTCTGCAATCCATCTCAGCCAGTGAGAGCTCAGGTGCCGGCCACCTGTCTGACGGGGCGTGGAGCTCTCCCAGCTGGAAAAGCCTCTGCATCTGTAAGAGAACCCAAGCCAGCCATGACATGCTCATGGCCTTAGTCTCAGTTCCCACCAAAACGGAGAGCATTTCCTGTGCCTTTTCCGTTATTTCACAAGCTACCTCTTCTCACTCACCCTCGGGGCTCCAGGGCAGAGAGCTCAGAAGACAGACAGCTGCCTCCAGGCTCTCCTGGGCCACGCTATGGCCAAGACCCCCAGTGACCATCTGCTCTACTCCCTGGAAGAGCTGGTGCCCTATGACTTTGAGAAGTTCAAGTTCAAGCTACAGAACACCAGCCTGGAGAAGGAACACTCCCGGATCCCCCGGGGCCAACTCCAAACAGCCCAGCCAGTGAAGCTGGCCATGCTACTGGTCACCCACTATGGGGAGGACTATGCTGTGCAACTGACCCTACAGGTCCTGAGGGCCATCAACCAGCATCTCCTGGCAGAGGAGCTCCACAGGGCAATCAGCCCAGGTAAGTGGCCCCATGCCCCCGCAACTTGCTGGCTGCTGGCGGGGTGGGGTGGAAGGCGCAAGAGGGAACTGATGTTTGGACCAGGGCGTCTTGAGTCCAAGGTCTGCCACAACCCTGGTGACTTGAGCCAAGGAAGTGCTTACCCCTCTCTGGTTTTTGGAGGAAAGGTAAGGCTCCCAATGGCTTAACAAACAAAACAAAACAAAACAAAACCCAGAAGGCTGAGGTTCTGACTCTGGAGTGGGATCAGGAGAGGCAGGAGTGGCTGCCCGTTGGTAGAGGCGCCTCGCTTCATTTGTGATTAGCACTCACCCGGAGAGGAACAGCTTTGTTTGGATGATCACAGGGTTGATGGATGAACAGCAGGGTTGATGGGTAATCTCAGTGGTACCCCCTGAATTTCTGCTCTCAGTTCTTCTTTAACGCATGTTACAAAGGTATTTTAAAATTCTCAAAAGGACTCTCTTCTTTCTTTTTCCTTGCTTCCTTTCCTCTTTTGCCTCTTTCCTTCTCTCTCTCTTCCTTTCTTCCTTCATTTCCTGCATCTTTTCTTTCTTTCCTTTTTTCCATCCTTATCTTCCTTCTGCTACTGTTTTGCTGCAACTTTCTGATTTTATGACATTGTAATCAAAGAATGTGGCCAAGTGGTTCCTGTTTTTAAAGACTTTTTTTTTTTTTGGAGATGGGGGTGCTAAGACATGATTAGTTTAAAAAATTATTCTTTCATATTTGAATTTTTCTTACATTTCTAGACTTTTAAGAATACATCAGGAATACTTTATATGTGCTTCTATGAGGCAGAAGACTTTACATAACATAGAAATTCTCTGCTCTTTGAAAGAGTGATAAAACTAAAGCGTAATCTGAGTCTGGTGTAACCTGATGAGTAGAATTTTTAAGTTAATTTTTCGTATTTTAAAATCTGGTTATTAGCATTTTCATGGTTTCTTACCAGTTCTGGATCCCGTCTGGGTAACATGTTTTCCTAGACACCCAACAGCAAAATGTTTAAGCAACTTTAAATTCTAAGTATTTTTCAAACCAAAAATTAAGGTGCTAATTACAGGTTATTTTCATTTCCTTATTAAAGTAGTTTGAAAACCGTATCCCGGGAAGATATTTCACAGGTTATTTAGACTGTTACCAAATACCTAATTCAGATGTTGTTGTTTTAACTTATGAAACAAATTCATATTAAAATGTATATTAACCAAATTTTAAATACTGGAGGCCATCAGTGTGAAAGTTCGTGCTACACTTGAACTTTTTATGGAGACCCTGGAATTCAGCCTTTCTCGTTGTGTCTGTTTAATTAAACAGTATTCTGAAATTTCTATGCAAGCTGTATTTAACAAAAATTACTATGACGCTTGTCCGAGTTAAGGTTTTCTTTGCCTCATGATACCAAAGGGGAAAAAAACCCAGAAACAAATTAGCTTCTGAAGTTTTAACTGTCCTTCATAACCCCTGATTTCAAATTTGTGTGCCAATCTTTACTGATGGATTTTGTAAGTGGGTTTTGTACGTCGATAAACCACACACGAATGCATACCAATAAACAAATGTTTTCACTTACGCGTTAAGAATTCTTAGCAAGACCTAGGTTTCCCGCCTACAAAAGTTTGAAAAGGGAGTTCCCGTCGTGGCGCAGTGGTTAACGAATCCGACTAGGAACCATGAGGTTGCGGGTTCAATCTCTGCTCTTGCTCAGTGGGTTAAGGATCTGGCGTTGCCGTGAACTGTGGTGTAGGTTGCAGACGCGGCTCGGATCCCACGTTGCTGTGGCTCTGGCGTAGGCCAGTGGCTACAGCTCCGATTGGACCCCTAGCCTGGGAACCTCCATATGCCGCGGGAGCGGCCCAAGAAATAGTAAAAAGACAGAAAAAAAAAAAAGTTTGAAAAGCACTATTTCAGAAGACAGCAAATAATTAGTATGTTTTTATGTAATAGTAACTGACTGCCGACGTCTAGAATGTCCTGAACGTCCCTCATTTCAGGGGGAATTGTCTCTTCTCTCTCCTTCCCCACACCTTGACCCCGAGACTCTTCATGCCTTTTTATCTGTCTTTTCAGAATATCAGATACAAGAAAATGACACAGACAGTTCAGCAACGTCATGCTCCTCTAGGGAGATTAAGCCCAAAAGCCTGAAGATACTGGATGGCCTGGAAGGTGACAAGCAGCGACAGAGCAGTGACGGGGCTGGCTGCCCACCATCCATGCAGCCTGAGGCTGGCAAGGGGCCCCAGAAGAAGCCCCAGGTCAAACGGAGAGATCAGAAAGGCCCTGAGGGCCTAGATGCACAGAGCAAGCCAGGGGCCCGGAACATGACCACGTCTTCCAAGAGAAGCCCACTCCCTAGCAAGCCCCAGGGGGAGAAGGGGAGCAAGCCCGGTGTCAGCCTCCGCAGAAATGCCAGCTCTGCAGGAAGGCTCCAGGGCCTGGCCGGGGGCTCGCTGGCTGGGTCCCTGGGAAGGAGAGAATTTAAGATCTCTGAAGCCTATTTACCCACAGGAAAGAAGCGACCCAAAAGTCTTGAACTGACCATTTCTCCCGGAGAGATAGAATCCCTTCATCCAGAAACACTTCTGCTTCAAGAGAAAATGGGAAGTGAGAATCCAGGCTCAGCAGCCACCCCCAGTGAGATGGCCACTCTGAATGTGTGTGCTCCTGTGGCTCCAGAGAAAGGCTCCAGGAATCTGGAACATTCCATGACCCTGCAGGGGGGTGCACTCAGGAATACACTGTCCAACATATCGTTGGCTGCAAAGAAGAAGACGTGGGAGCGCCCAGAATCCACAGCACCTCCAGAGAAGAAAGGAACTGAGGCTCCAGAGAGCTCCAGGACTGTGGAGGAGGTGGCAGGCGGTGTGCTCCATGTACCTTCAAATCCGAAAGGCCCTCTGTCTTCAGGTAAGAAAGGACCTCAGAATCCAGGAGACTCAGCATCCTTGGGCATAATGACCTGTGCGGGTTTCCCCTATAAACCTCTGTTTATCCCCATTGTGTTTATTCCACTGGACCCCTGGGTGCCCCTTGAGGTCCTCAGCCCTTTGAGAATTTGATGTAGGCTCTGAATCCTGAAAAAAAAAAAAAGTGCACATGCACATCTTCAGGAGATGCTGCCTCCATTTCGGTTAGTTCTCTGTTTTGGGCTGTGCCTGTAGCAAGCGGATGTTCCTGGGCCAGGCATCAAACCCACACCACAGCAGGGACACCACCAGATCCTTTCCGTTAGTTAGTTCTTAGATACACTGATGTCCTTCTTAAGACTTCCCAAGGGCTTCGTGGACTCCAGGTTGAGCATCTGGAAAAGACTGGGTGGAAAGATCACCCTCTCACAATACCCCACGGTAGTATGTCGTGGGGCTGAGATCTTGCCATTGGCCCCTCCGGGCAAGGAGGGAGCTGTTGGCTAAACTCCTTGGGTCTCTTTTACTCAAGAGGCAGAAATTAGGGTTATGATGGGTTGACAGAAGTGCGAAAATAATGTAAGTGAAACAAGTCTGAAGTTTGTCCCCCCTCCATGTAAATGACACATAGGTGGTCCAGGATAAATGTGGTACCCTGTGGCCAGGAACCCAAGCTCCTGCCCTTTTTCTGCTCCACAGAGTTTGCTCTCAAGTTCATGGTCTCCAAGAGCAGCGTCCGCATTCTGGGCAGCGGGATGGAGGCACAAGGGAGAAGACGATCACTCAGGGAAGGTTTTCTCCAGTTTGCAGACACTGCTCATGGTGCCTCTACTTATTCACGTCCTCTTGGCCAGAATGAACAGGCACACCTTGGAAATATCGTGGGTTTGGCTCCAGGCCACTGCACTAAAGCAGATATTGCAATAAAGCAAGTCACATGGATTTGCTGGCTTCCCAGGGTATATTGTTTACACTACACTGTAGCCTATATGAGGTGTGCAATAGTCTTACATCTGAAAAACAATGTACATATCTTATTTTTTATTTATTTTTTTATCTTTTTGTCTTTTCTAGGGCCGCTCCTGAAGCATATGGAGGTTCCCAGGCTAGGGGTCTAATCGGAGCTGTAGCCGCCAGCCTACGCCAGAGCCACAGCAACGCCAGATCCTTAACCCACTGAGCAAGGCCAGGGATCGAACCCACAACCTCATGGTTCCTAGTCAGATTCGTTAACCACTGAGCCACGACGGGAACTCCATTAATTTTAAAACACTTTATTGCTCAACACTCCCCACCTTCTGAGACAGCCCACATTCTGTCTCTGAAGTATCTTTGTGTATAAATCTCTTTCGCTCTAAAAATAAATAAATAGGAGTTCCCTAGTAGCTCAGTGGGTTAAGGATCTGGCATTGTCACTGCAGCAGTTCGGGTCACTGATGTGGACCAGGTTTGATCCCTGGCCCAGGAACTTCCACATGTCCCAGGTGCGGCCAAAAAATATAAATAAATTGATAGCTAGATAAATAAAAATAATTTACTGCTAAAAAACACTCACCATCGTTGACCACACAGAGTTACCACAAATCTTCATTCTGTAAAAATGAAGCCTCTGTGAAGGGCAACGAGGTGAAATGCAATGAAGTGAGGTGGGCCTGTATCCAAGCGACCATACCTAACTGCAAGGGAGGCCAAGAAAAGGAGGGTTTTTTTTTTTTTTTTCCGAGGGGGGGGTTTGTTGGGGAAGCAGCCACAGGGACAGCGATCAATTCTATTTAAAGGGAGGAGGGGAAATGGTAATTGGGGACCTCAAGAGGTCACTTAAAGATGTGATATGAGGAGTTCCTGCTGTGGTGCAATGAGATCAGTGCTGTCTCTGCAGGACCAGGACACAGGTTCAATCCGCAGCCAGCACAGTGGGTTAAAGAATCCAGTGCTGGTAGGGGGAGGGAGTGGGAGGGCCTGGGAGTCTGGGGTTAATAGATGCAAACTATTGCATTTGGAGAGATAAGCAATGAGATCCTGCTGTACAGCACAAGGAAATGTATCTAGTCGCTCATGATGGAACATGGTGGAGGATGATGTGAGAAAAAGAATGCATACATGTGCGATTGGGCCACTGTGCTGTACAGTAGAAAACTGACACAACACCGTAAACCAACTATAATGGAAAAAAAAAAAAAAAAAAGAATCCAGTGTTGCCGAAGCTGCAGGGCGGGAACTCCATATGAGGCAGAGTGGCAAAAAAAAGGGGCCAGTCCATAGACCAGAGGTCAAGATGTGATATGAATTCCCGGGACTCTGCGAGAGGAGGAGGTGGGAGCAACTCATGGGTTGAGTGAGTTTCTATTTCCTCTCCTCCAATTTACGAAGCTGTGCTGTGGTCTTAGGCAGAGCTGGTCATAGCTGAATGTCACCATGGCTCTACCCTTGGTGGGCTCTACCCTTCAGCTTGCAAAGTTCCCTTGTTATTTTCACCTCGTGCTTCCTGAACCTGGCCGTGGGCAGTGGCCCATTTGCTCCTTCGTTCCGCACACACTTCCCAAATGCTCACCGCGAGGCAGGGATTCTGCGAGGGGTTGGGGGTCTGGATGTGAACGTATCACCATCCCCTGGGCGCACTCAGTGTGAGCAGTCTGGGTGGTTGTTAAGTAGCACAGCAAACAGCAGAGTGTCCTGCTGTCTTTATATCACCTGCTAGATCAGTGCACGTGCAGGAGGAAGATAAAGGATTTACAGCACAAGGCCTTTCGATAGGGTAAACGTCCAAGAAGTCCAGTCTCGGCACTGGCGTGAGATCCAGCCATGAGCCCTCAGTCCCGTGGCTCCTCTGCCGCCTCAGTGGGGGGAAGCGGGGCGACAACTGAGGGAGAGGCCTCGGTCTGACGGGGAAGTACGAGGCCCAGAACCAGGTTCTCTAAGCTGCGTCTGCAGCACTCCTTGGTAACATCCCAGGTTTGTCACTCAGGAGATTCTTCCGCTGCTATGTCCTCAGGGAGGCTGCAGAACGAGGCTGTGTGTCCCCTTTGCCGCACCCAGCAAGCAGATCCAGTTGGTGGCAGCTGTGCGCACAATTCCTGCAGCTTCTCCGTTGCTCCCGAGGCCTCCCGCGGCCACTCACCCAGCTGCCTTGTGTGCCAGGACATGTTCCCAGGGAAGAGCTGTGGCAGCCACGAGCAGCAGGTGGGCCTGCAGATGGGAAGCCTGAGCCCCAAGTCCCTGCCGCAGTGTGAGCGTCACAAGCAGCAAGTCCAGCTGCTCTTCTGTGAGGACCATGGGGAACCCATCTGCCTCATGTGCGGGCTGAGTCCGGAGCACCGAGGCCACCGGGTGCGCCCCATTGAGGAGGCCGCCCTGGAATACAAGGTAGGGCTTCCTGTACTGGGGTCCTTCGCCACTGGGCACTTGCATAGACCAGGGCTTGCTTCATGTTCCAAACAACCCTGGGAGGTCGGTGCATTAGCCAGCCTTCTTGGGCTGTAAATGGCAAACAGTACAAACCAAAGACAGATTTACTGGTTCATGTAGCTCAGAGGTCTTCAGGTATGGCTGAATCCAGATGTGCCTAACAGGTCATTAGAAATCTTTCTCACCACTTCCTGGCTCTGCTTCCCTTGGTGTAACGGATTCATTCTTCCTCTCTCCTGGTGCTCTTAGCTGCAGCACTCTCCGCTTTATTCCCCTCTAGAGTTGGCACCAACCAAAGATGGCAGGAGCCAACTTTAAGCTTCAACAAGTGCTCTTTTTCTCCAGGAGGAAATTCAGAAGCAACTAGAGCATCTGAAGGAGTTGAGAAAATCTGGGGAGGAGGAGAGATCTCAGGGGCATAAGAAGACAGTGAACTTCCTGGTAAGGCTAGGGGTGTTTTTGGCCAGTCCTCTCCTGGGTTCACCCCTGAGGAAGGAGGGAAGGAACCAAGAATGAGCAGGGGTCCTTGAGGTTATGTACTGGTTCACAGGGAGGCAGAGCTGAATCACCTGTTCTTGGGGGGCAGGGGATAACAGGTGTTCAAGGATGAGCTTGACTCTCGAGAGGGAAGCCACTCTGAGCGGGAAAGGACCCTGTCGTGCTTTCTGATACTCACACAAAATGGTTTCGCTAAACTAATACTAGTAGTTGTATTGGGATTGAAGAAAGGAGAAGAAACGTTTCAACCTTAAATCCTCCTCTGTATTGTTTTTACAACTGTTGCCGCGACCCACTGCATTTTTTTATTTCATTTTGTTTTGTTTTTTCCTTTTTTTACAGCTGCACCTGCAGCATATGGACGTTCCCAGGCCAGGGCTCAAACTGGAGCTGCCAGCTGCTGACCTACACCATAGCCACAGCACACTGGATCCAAGCCACATCTGCGACCTATGCCACAGCTGAAGGCAACGCCAGATCCTTAACCCGCTGAGCGAGGCCAGGGATCGAACCCACATCCTCATAGACACTATGTTGGGTTCTTAACCTGGTGAGCCACAACAGGAACTCCCATTGTATTTTTTACAAAAACTATATTGATTTTTAAAATTCAAATGTTCAAGGTAGACATTTTCTTTAAAATTGTGGTTTTGCACCACCATAGATTTCAATAAGTACAGTTGAGTGGTCTTCCTGTTAGGCTTTTGCTCAGACTCTTAGATGCACTGTGTTGCTTCTAGTTCCCAGCCTCAGAAGGATCCTACCCCACAGAGTCTTGATTTGTCTGTGCATTTTTTTTTTTAGGACCACCCTCAGAACATATGGAAGTTCCCAGGCTAGGGGTCCAATCAGGGCTACAGCTGCCAGCCTACGCCACAGCCACAGCAATGGCAGATCTGAGCCACATCTGTGACCTCCACTGCACACAGCTCACAGCTATGCCAGATCCTTAACACACTGAATGGGGCCAGGGATGGAACCGACCTCCTCACGGGTACTAGCTGGGTTCATTAACTGCTGAGCCACAAGAGAAAATCCCCATCCAGTGCATTTCTGCTAGTTGGATCTTGTCTCCCTCTCTGAGTTCCAAATTTCTGTTGGGACCCAGCACAGCACAGCAGGAAACAGGCAAAGAAAACAAACAGCAGAATGGGACACAGGTGGCATTGGTCAGGGCATCTATTGGGAAACTCCTGAATTATAGTAAAATGAAAACCCTTTCCTCTAATCCCAGGTGGCTTGGAACTTGAGGATGGAGCAGATCAGGGCTGCCCCCAAGGAAGGTGAGGCAGGGGCCTAGGCTGCAGGGAAACCCACGGAGATAAGGAGGGCCAGCATCCCCTTAAGATGAAGTAACATGGGCCCTCCTGTAAGCAAGATGCTTTCTTCAGGTCTTCTCCTTCTCCTGTTTTCAATAATCAAAAAAAAATTTAATCTTTGGCGAGGGGGAAGGAAGACCTCTTCTATACAGCAAATGCCAGCTAAAACAGGCAGAGAAGAATAATAGAAATAGGAGTTCCCATCGTGGCTCAGTGGAAACAAATCTGACTAGCATCCATGAGGACACAGGTTCGATCCCTGGCCTCCCTCCATGGGTTAAGGATCCATTGTTGCCATGAGCTGTGGTGTAGGTTCCAGTTGCAGCTCGGGTCCTGCGTGGCTGTGGCTGTGGTGTAGGTCAGCAGCTACAGCTCCAATTCGACCCCTAGCCTGGGAACCTCCATATGCGTGGATGTGGCCCTAAAAAAGACAAAAAAGAAAAAAGAATAATTTAAATAGAAAATCTCCACTATACAGCTAACACCAATAAGGCTCATCAACAGGTAGCTGAAATTTTTAGAGAAAATCTTGGAGAACAGGATATTTACATGCTCTCAAAGTACCAGTCCCCAAATTACTCAGTAATGATAAAGGAAATAATATATATTTACAGTAGTGATATCTGGTAGACCCCTCCTTCAGCAAATGACCCTAGTGTCACAATGATGGTGACAGCAAACTGGATGGTGTTTGCCTCCCGACGGGATGTGCTAGAAAGACCATGGCATTAGGTCAATGCTGTTCTCACCCCAAATGTTTATCCTGAATTTAATCATGAACTAATTATCAAGCAATTTAACCTGTAGGCCACTGAACAAGACAACTGACTTGTCCTCTTAAAAGAAGTCAGTGTTACTGCCATCATCGACAAAGGATGAAGGGACATTTTTGGTGCAAAATAAAGACTTAGTGCTGTCCTTTGGAGCCCCAAATGAGAAGATTTCTAATGTCCAGTCTTAGCAGATCTCAAGGGCCGCTCCCTCCGTGGAGGGAGGAAAAGTGCCCTAAAACCACATCACGGGTCTGCAGAAGCTTCTTCGGGACACGAGAAGAGGGCGATAGAAGAGGTCAGGGTTGGCCAGTGTGCAGGAGCAGAGGGTGTCAAGTTCACCTGCATCCAAA
The DNA here is from genome assembly GCF_054392235.1 of Sus scrofa. Lineage (NCBI taxonomy): Eukaryota > Metazoa > Chordata > Mammalia > Artiodactyla > Suidae > Sus > Sus scrofa. The sequence continues at coordinate 45,365,215 of NC_139385.1, forward strand.
CAATGGACTGACTGCCCCCGTTCAGGGCCCTATTGAGACTCTGTGGGGGAAGGGAGAGAACTCTCCTCCCTGCAGACTTTGTGGTCATGACCTTGCCCATTTCTGACCCCAGATACATGCCATCCTCATGCTGGCTTTCACGGAAGGAAGAAGGTGACACCACGTGTCTTAGGAGCTGCCCAAACAAAGTCCCATAAACCATAGAAACGAATTCCCCCCCCCCCCCAGTTCTGGAGGCAAGTTGGTTCCCTCTGGGGGCCAGGAGGGAAGGCTCCCCCAAGGCCTCTGTCCTCAGCTGGTTGTGTCCCTGGGCCTCGTCACACGCATTCTCCTTGTGTGTGTACCTGTGTCCAGGTGTCTCCACTGGACTGTGACCTCAGCTTAACTAGCTGCATCCATAACAACCTTATTTCCAAATAAGATCATACTCTCAGGTACCAGGGTTAGGACTTCAACATATAAATTCTGGAAGGGACACAATTCTACCCACAACACCAACTTTCAGGACATTTTCCAAGAGCCCACCTGTCCCAGAAGATCCCAGCACATTTTGCCTCCTGCTCTGGAATGCAGGCCTCCACCTGCAGGAGGCGGCCTTTAGGGGGGGCTTCCCTGGACACACACGTCCACTTCACTGCAGAGGCCCCTACACCTGCCTCCCTGACTTCTGTTGCCCAGAAACAAGCTGAAACCCAGAAGCAGAGAGTCCAGTACCAGTTGGAGCAGTTGTGCCAGTTTTTAGAGCAGCAAGAGCAGCTCTTTGTGACCTGGCTGGACGAGGTGGGCCAGACCATTAACCACGTCAGGAAGACCTATGGCACCCAAATGACCAGGGACGTTGCTGTTCTCGATGAGCTGATTGGGGAGCTGGAGGCCAAGCAGTGCCAGCCAGAGTGGGAGCTTATGAAAGTGAGTGCGGCTGAGCCCGGCCTTCCCCTGTGTGCTGTGCCCAGTCAGATGACTCGGGATCCCAACTGCCATTGCTGCCAGCTCTGTCCAAGCCAGTGGGGGAGGCCCTGAGGCCTGGGGGTGGGTCTTGGTCTTGGTGACACACAATGCCTTGTGTGCCCAGACCCTTCAAAGAGCTCTCAGGAGCCCAGGGTGGCCCAGTATCTAGGGGATCCCCTGGCCTTTTCCAGAAAAGATCGGCAGCGTCTGGGTCCTGTTCTGTTGCAGGCCCCGGCTGGGCTGCCACTGTGGGAGACTGGAATTAGAAGTAGGGAGAGGTGCCCCATTTTTGCTGACATGCTAGGGCTGGGAGCCCCGGGGGAGAGGCCAGGAGTCATCACAGCCCCTAGGAGCCTAGTAATGGAGAACTTCCCTCTTTTCTCTTCTAGGACATCAGAGTCACCCTGCACAGGTACCAGGAGGTCCCTGAATGTTCCCCTGAAGTTCCTGCAGGAAGCACTTGGGGAGGCAGACCTGGGAGGGAGATGCTCCCAACCCCGGGTCTCTGACGCAGGGAGAAGGGGAGGGAGAGCGTGGGGCAGGAGACTGGCCTGCGTCACCACAGCCTGCGTGGGAGCTGGCTTCCTAAGATGCTTCCCTGGCAGACTGTGTCCTAGGCGATTCGTCTCATGGAAATTGTCCCTGCAGCAGCGCTTGTGGCCACAGGGAGGGAAGCGCGTTCCAGGAGTGGAGCTGCGGAGCCCAGCAGGCAGGGAGGGGATGAGGAGTGAGGAGGCTGGAAATTACAATCACCCTGGGAGCTTTACAGACGCCCGACATCCAGGCCCAGGCAGACAAATCCAATCTAAATCTTTAGGAGTACAATCCAGGCATCAATTTTTTAAGGTTTATTTTTCCCCATGCCTGTGGCAGGGGAAAGTTCCCTGACAGGGTTCAACCCACACCACGGCAGTGACAATGCCAAATCCTTAACTGCTAGACCACCAGGGAACTCCCAATACTTCTGATTTTTTATTTTTTTTTAAAATGGTAGCCATCCAAATGGCTGTACAGTGGTATATCGATGTATTTTTGTGGGTTTTTTTTTTTTGTCTTTTTTTTTAGGGCCACACCTGTGACATATGGAGGTTCCCGGGCTAGGGGTCAAATCAGAGCTACAGCTGCCAGCCTACACCAGAGCCACAGCAATGCCGGATCTGAGCCGCATCTGCAACCTACACAACAGCTCGTGGCAACACTGGATCTTTAACCCACTGAGCAAAGCCAGGGATCAAACCCGTAACCTTGTGGTGCCTAGCCAGATTTGTTTCCTCTGTGCCCTGATGGGAACTCCCTCGCTGTGGTTTTGAAAGCAGTAGATTCTAAAACTCCAAGTGATGCTAATCCACAGCCCGAGCTGAGGACCAGAGTTTAGAACGTGAAGCCCAGGGAGGACTTTCTTTGTGAGGCCAGTGCTGGGGTGGGTGCGCCTGGGGAGGCTCCCTCTCCCTCAGAGCGCCTGGGCCGCCCCCATGCTCCAGCCCTCTTTGGCCAACAAATAGTCTTTCGTCTCTAGGGCCAAGATGGTGACCGATCCTGAGCTGTGGACCGCCCCCCCGGAGGTGAAAGAAAAGATCCACCTGCTGTACCAGAGATCAGAGTTTGTGGAGAGGAGCATGAAGCACTTCTTGGGTAGGTGGGCTGGAGGGAAGCGGGGGTTGGGGGGTGCCTGCTTACTTCCTCCCTGGGATCCCTGCAGCTCACAGCCCCCTGGTGGCCCTGCTCTATCTCCCATGGCCTTTCTGGCTCTGCCAGCAGACCCTCCCAGATCTGTCCCCACCCGGGGAACCTAACACAGACTCCCTTTCCCCTTTCAGAAACCCTGCGTTCAGGAATGGACACGTTCAATGGTGAGTGTCGAGGGGGTAGCATGGGCTGGCCAGGGGTTATTGCCACTATGCTGCTGATTTCCAGGCAGTATTTAGAAAGGAGAAAAATGCCTATAACAAAGGCAGGAGAAAAGTCATGTCGGGTCCTCACAGGCTCTGTGGCAGAGTCATTGGCCAAGTCAGCTCGCCAGACCACAGAGTATCTGAGGCAGGCTGGGGTGCCAGGAGGAATGGGGTTGCAGCCAAGCAGAGGAAGCAGGGTCCTGCCCAGGGAAGGGGGTCCTCGTTTTTCCTTGTGATGGGGACCAGGAGAGGCTCAGCCCCTCCGAATGGGGATGCTCAGGATGTTTTCCCATCTCCTTTTTCTCTGTAGTTCCGGAACTGATTGGTGGTCAGGCACCCTGAGGCAACTGGCCCGCTGGGTCCCTGTGCTGTCCCCAGTGCACTCCAGAAGAATGACCCTGACCATATTTCCTGAATGTGGGGAGAACCCTGTGGGGATGCAGTCCATGGACCTCCAGCTAGGAATTCTAATTCTCTCCACAGTTGATGTGATTCTGGAAGCAGGAACTGCCCATCCCAACCTCATCTTTCATCTGCTCTGACGATGTGAAGAGTGTGAGACGTGCAAAAAAGCAGGACAGGTGGCCTGCGAATCCAGAAAGAATCCAGAGCTGAATCATGGCCCCGGGCTCTCCGAGCTTCCTCTCCAGGCACCATTACTGGGAAGTGAAGGTGGGAGACAAGACAGGGTGGGTCCTGGGTGTCTGCAGGGCATCCGGGAGCAGGAAGGAGAATATGACTCCGTCACCAGAGAATGGCTTTTGAGGAGAGAGGAGGAGGATGATGCAAAATGAGTACCAGGCGTCCACTGTTCCCTGGACCCAGATGAGGGGCCCCAGGTGTGCAGGCATCTTCCTGGACTGCAAGATGCGGACATTTCCTTTGACGATGTGACAGCCTAATCTCACATCTACACATTCACTGGCTTTTTTCCCTCTGGGCTCCTTCAACCTATCTTCAGCCTCAAGACACAATTGCGCGAAGAACATGGATCATCTGAACATCTTTCCAGTGAGTGGCAAGGGCCTCACTGAATGCCCAACACCTTGCCTCTCTCTTCAGCCTCCTGGCCCTGTGTCTTGAATTCATACATGCAGCAGTCATAATTGAACACCTACGGGGTTCCAGCTGCTGGGGGGGGGGTGAAATGAATAAGAGACTATTCCTTGTGCCCAGGGACCTTATGGAATAAAAGGAGACGTAAGCTGGGTACACAAATATTGGTGAACTAAGGATAATGGAAACGCATGTACTGAGAACATGCCATGGATTTCAGAGGAGGAGGTACAGGGCCGTTACTTAATAAAATCCTTGTATGGATTAGCATCCTAACATTTTCCACAGGCAGAGAGCCCACCCTTGTTTTCCCTCAGGACCCCAGGGTGAGGATGTGTTTCCTCATTCTAGCCTCCTCTGTCTTGAGGACTTGTGAAGCCTAAGGAAAAAATCAGCAGACTGGATTGTTATAATTTTGGTGCCTGGACTAATGAACTGTGGCTGTTAAGGGTATCGGCTGGGTCTCCTAAATAAATCCATTAGAAAATGTAGTCATAACTGCGTTTGCTGCCACTCAGTCAATTACTGCGAGATCCCACTTCCCTACAGAAGACCAGGAAGAGATGGGGCTGCGGTAGGGCGAAAACATTTGACACATATCCCAAATGTCAGATTATTCCGCCCTGACCTGTGTCTGCGAATGTGTGGGCCTGTGGAACCTCAGGCATTCGTCCCTCCAGCACCCTTCATTTAAGGGGGTGTAAAGAGAGGGATGTAAGGAAAAAAGAGACTCAGAATGAAGATTCAACTGCAGACACTTCCTACCTCAACTTCTCTGCCTGTCTTCACACTAGAGGCTAGTTTGGAGTAAGGTTCTCCATGGTGGGGACCAGAGCACAAAATACCTAACTTTGCTTTCTTCCTGGAGCTTTTGTTCTGCGTGCATAATCCATCCGCTGGCACAGTTCACGGACCCTGTTTGTTTAGTGGGTCGCTAGGGTTGGTCATTTGTTATTCCCAATTCTCCCTCGCTAGCTTTCCATGAACAGCTTGGCGTATATTTTTCTTCCACCTCCCTATATACCTATTTTTTTCCTGTTATTCCAAATGCTTCCAGAATGTGAACTATTTGATAACATTTGCAGTATTTGGCCATACGATCCTTTGGGAAACTTGTTCAATGTTTCATACCCAAAGCAATGTTTGCCATTTAAAAATGGTGATGATATAAAAGCGAGGTAATAGGGGTTTACTTGTATTTTAATTTATTTCATAACCTGCTGAGGCTATGAATTTTTCCATGTGAATGTCTATGTTTTTGCTTCATCCTGTCAACACATATAATCAATAAGCAATCTATAATAGGAATAGAAAAGAGTTTTATTCAAGCCAAACTGAGCATCATAGACCAGGAGACACAGATTTAAGAAGCACCTGAACTGTGTTCCACCAGACTACAAAATGGGGGAAACTCATATAGGCAGAACCCACAAAGCTCCACAAGTAGTCTGTCAAGAATTATAACTGAAGCTGGCAAGAAGTAAGAGTCTTGTTAATAAGTAAGGGCTGGTTGGGGTCCAAAATGGCTGCCTAGATATAAGGGGAGACCTTGGACCATTAAGTTGCAGCTGTCAGCTACTAGCAGATACTGTTGAGAGAATATCTTGAAATTGATACAGTTCAGCAAATTCAGTCTCTCAATGATGCAGGCACATGTCTGAAACTACATCGCAATGGCCACCCGGCTCTATGTTGGATGCCTGGACTACAGTTTTATATCTTGTCAGAACAAAGAATATCAAACATGGCAAGAAGTATATCCTTCAAGGTTTCACAAGAGACAGATTAGCATGCACACAGCTAGCTGGCAGGACCCTGGTGGCTGGGAAGGGAATCTCATCGACAAAGGAGTGCCAGCATTGGTGCTGTAGGGGTGGTGTGGAGGACGGGAGGTGTCACTATCTTCAAGGTGGATATTCTAACAATCTGGTAACCGTATTCTTCCTTTTTCAATGGGTAAAGCAGATGTATGTTTGACAGGCTGTTCTCATTAGCATCAAGTTCAAGCCATTATGTGTAAGCCAGAATGACTTTCGCATACTTCAATAGGTGATTCCTTCTATAAGTATATAAAAATGGTACAGCTCCTTTAACTACTTGCTATGTGGAATCTAGATACTGCTTAGTTGTTTGTAGCACTTCTTCAGAAATATTTTACATACTAAATATTTGTATCTGTTAGGTGAAATTTTCCCTGATGGTTTTTTAAATTGAGATATAATTCACGAACCATAAAAATTACCCTTTTAAATATACAATTAAGTGGGTTTTAGTATATCTACAATGCGTACAAACAACACCATTAATTCCAGAATATTCTCATGACCCTCAAAACAAGCCCTGTGCCCATTAGCAGTCACTTGCCATTCCCCTGTGCCCTCAGCCCTGGCGACCACTAACTTACATCACTATGGATTTGCCTGGTCTGGACATTTCATATAAGAATCACACAATATGTGCTCCTGTGTGACTGGCTTCTTTAGCTTAGCACAATGTTTCAAAGTTCATCCATGTTGCAGCATCTATCAATGCTTCTTTCCTTTCTTATTGCTAAATAATAATCCACCATATGGATATACTACATCTTCTTAATCTGTTCATCATTTGATAGACATATGGCTTGTTTTTACTTTTCACCTATTATGAATAATGTTGCTATTCACGTATGAGTTTTCATTTCTCTTAGGTTTACACCTAGGAATGGAATTGCTGGGTCACATACTAACTCTATGTTAACATTTTGAAAGACTGCCAAACTGTTTCCAAAGTAGCTTAGCATCTTTTCAGATATTTACAATCATTTAGTTTTCTTCCTCCTGAAATGACCTTGTGGCCTTTGCCTTCATCTTTGGTCAGTTAGCAGGAGCTTTCTGTACGATGAGAAAGTCTAATTTCTTCATCTGGCTTATCATTTAAAATCACATGCCATTCTGTTGCTTATCTTTGTTAATATTGTTTTTAAGTTTTTTTAGGGAAAAATAAAAAGTTTATATTATACTTTACAGCACCTCAGTTTCCTGTTCTGCCTCAACATTAAACTTAATGGTTCTCCTAACTGTTCTTTCATTGGTTATTAAACTCCTTTTTTTTTTTTTTTTTTGTACGTGAAGACAGGAACCTTACTTCTTTCCTAGAAGAACAGACAATTTTTGCTAGGATCAAGCTGAAATGCTACCTTTTCTTACAAGGTCCACATATATTCAGATCAATTTACTCGTATTTCAAACTACACTGCTGTGATTAAAAGAGGGTTTTGCTTGTTTTGTTTTTTGGATTTTTTTTTTTTTTTTTAGTAACTCTGGTATCTGGAAAGGGAGATATTCTTGACTTTTTAAAAAGTAAACTGTGTGGCAACAAAATTTTTGTGGCAAAACTGTGGGAAAATTTTTTGTTGCCACACAGTTTTGACACTAGTGTCTTTATAACATATTTTAAACCATGGTCCAGTGAATCATCTATAGTTAGCCTTAAGAAATGGGATGCATTCATATTTTCACCTTCATCATCCTCCCTGAGGCAGGTGTTACATGGAGGTACCTGAAATGAGGCAGGAATGAGGCAATCCCTGCCCTTGCGTTGTCCCAATCCTGATCTATGACTTACCAGGGAATGAACCGAGTATAACAATACAGAAAGAAAGGATGCTGTTAGGCGCCGGCTAGACACTGAAACTGAGGTCCGACACGGAGATGGACGACTAGGATTTCTTAGAAAACAACATGACCAGGAGTTCCCGTCGTGGCTTAGCGGTTAACGAATCCGACTAGGAACCATGAGGTTGCGGTTTCAATCCCTGCCCTTGCTCAGTGGGTTAACGATCCGGTGTTGCCGTGAGCTGTGGTGTAGGTTGCAGACTCGGCTCGGATCCCGCGTTGCTGTGGCTCTGGCGTAGGCTGGCAGCTACAGCTCCGATTGGACCCCTAGCCTGGGAAGCTCCATATGCCGCGGGAGCGGCCCAAGAAATGGCAAAAAAAAAAAAAAAAAAACAAACAACAACCATGACCAGTGCAAACCGCAGAGTAGAAGTAGGCAAACAGGTGAGGGGAACGTCGCTCAGCTTTGACCTACGGGCCACTCTTGCCCGAAGGGACGGCTGTAAAAACACCCCAGGCCCAGCAGAGGTCTTGACCCATTACACACTCCGCAGTATTTGGATACACCCGAGATGCTGCGGCGGAAACTGCAGCACCCCCCCGCAAACCTTCCGGTCCATGAGACAGTCCACTTCCGGTCGAGATCCGACCCTACTCCGCCCCAACCGCTGCGACTGGCAATCCCCCGTTGGCTGTTTGGAGTCGAACTACACTTCCCACCAGCCCCTGGAGTTTACATCGTCCTACCTGGATTCGTGCCAGCCTGTCACGGAGACCTGGAGCCAGCTTTCTGTTTTCTGAAGCCCCCGTACAGTAGCAGATAGAGCGGCTGCTGCCAACCCGGCCTCCCTGCCGTCCTGAGAGCTCCGCCGCCGGCCTCGAGCCTCGCCTTCTCTGGCGCAGAACGCCCGCTCCAAGCGAGGAGACCAGGCTTCCACGCCGGAAACGAGGCACCGGGCGTGACGTCACGGCTGCCGAGGCGCCCGGCCTCCCAGAAGGCATCGCGTCCCCGTCGTCCTCCCCAACTGACGGCGGCGAGCACCAATAGTTGCCGGCCGGTTGGGAGGACACTCCGAAGGGCGAGGGGTGGGTTTGGCCTCTCGCGCCTAGTTTCCCAGTTTCTTCTCGAGTCTGGGTCTCTGGGCTGTCCCGAGCGATCGCCCACGGGCGGCAGAACCTCAGAGGTGAGGGACTCCGGGAGGGCGGGAAGTAGGCGGAGGCGGCCGCGGAGGCGGCGGCTGAGGCGCGGAGCGTGGTCCATTGCAGGGGGGGAGTCTGACGGGAATAGGTAGCCGGGAGCGCACCCTAGGCAATGCCGCCAACTGGGCTTTGCGGTAGAGCTGTCCTGGGCCAGTGGGAGAGGCTGTAGAGTGGGTCCGGCCCAGTGGGCCCCGCTGGATTGTCTCCTGCCGTTCTTACAGGGCTTCGAGGGCGGAAGGGCGTTAACAGGCTACTTGTAGACACCTCACTCGGCCTTGCGTTTGCCCCTTGAGCCGTCAGCTACCCCCGAAAGGGCGTCTGAGGGACCTGCGATCCCAGGGGCTCAGTGAGGCCAAATTCAATGGCCAAGCTGACTTCTAAGCAGATGCCCTCGGTTTTGAACCCCAGATTTCCTGTCTTCTAGTTCCTTGCTCTTTCTACAGCATGAATTAACCCGTTCTTCCCAGTGGAGTTTGCACTTCATATTCTCGGGAGGATGGCCCTTGGTCATTTGCCTGATGCCATTGCTCCCTTCTGTTTGAATCTTGAGGTTGGGACATCTTATGCTTTCATTCTCAGTATATTCGTTTGAGGCCTTGCTAAGAGTATCAGGTTCAGGGATCTTCCTTTCAGTTGTGAGTTCCCTACCGCAGCTTATCTTTCCTTTAGATCTCTCGTGGCCTCACTACCCAAGACACATACTGGGATGCAGGCACGCGCAGCCTGACCCGTGATTTTTCTCATCTCTTGTGTGTGGCCATCTGATAGGTTACCTCCAGTAAGAAGTGGCTTTCAAAGCTCTGCAGAAACAACTGTGGCATGTGATTTCAAGGCACGATGGCTGCAAAAGTGGTTCCTATGCACCCAAAGCCAAAGCGGTCCTTTGTTCTGAGAGTTCCTCCCAACTCCAAGCTGGGCCAAGACCTACTTCGAGATGCTACTAGTGGGTCCAAGACCATCCACCAGCTGGTTCTGGAGCACTTTCTCACCTTCTTGCCCAAGCCAAGCCTAGTTCAGCCCAGTCAGAAAGTCAAGGAGACCTTGGTTATTATGAAGGATGTGAGCTCCAACCTTCAGAACACAGGTAAGAAGCACATACTGTTTCACCAGAAGAGAAGAGCATGGTACTGGGGGCTAAGCTAGGCTTCCATGTTAGTAATGAATTCAAGTTAGGGTGGTGGGTGTCAGAAAAAAGGAATTGATTTTAATAAGTCAACATGCTAGAGTTTTCTCATGGAGCAGAGGGTTAAGGATCCGGCATTGTCACTGCAGTGTCTTGGGTCAAGAACTTCCACAAGCCATGGGTGCAGCCAAAAAGAAAGTCAACATACCAGGGAGAGGGAGTATTTTTATTTCAAGCTGGAGCTTGAGTGGTTTGCTGAGTGTGTGTAAAGCCATAGGATAAACAGTGTACATCTTTTCTGTAGGGGTAGTTTTACCCAGACATTCTGAGAGCAATGGGGAGTATCTTTTGGGGTTAAAGAAATGTAGATGAAGTATTGAATTAACTTCAGCTTGTGTGGAATTTTGAAAACTCGTTTGCTGTGGGTGTCTTCAGACTTTGCCTTTCCCCAACTTTTAGTAGTAAATTTTAAAATGCACATAGGGAGTCATCCTCTATCATCATATTGAGGAGACCCCATGTAGGTTCAAGACCCTGTGGCTTGATCTCTGACCAGGCTATTGGGAGCAGAAAAAGCTATGAGTTACCTATCAAAGGAATGAGGACAGCCTGGTTTCAAGGTTGGTAGTCTCCTCATTAGAGTCACTATTCTATTAACTATTGTTTCCCTTTTCCCTAGTGCAACCTCATCCTTTAGTGAAGCTTCTACCCAGAGAAGGAATCCAGCAGAAACAGGAGACAGGGTCTCCGTGTTTGAAAGCTCAGCCCGAGGTAGGTTGAGTTCTCCTGTTCACTGTTGGTATGTGTTGCTTTCTCTGCCCTTGCAGCCCTCCCATGTCTAAAAACACACTCTTGGGAGTCAGCAGGAAGATTAGGCTCATTCTTCGCTGCCTCCTTGGACATTTGTCTTCTGGTTTTCCTCTGACTCCTCTCTGAGCCTTGCTTTCCTGTCTGCCTGGAATTTATAGATCCCTTTCATCATCCCTTCCCTGATCTTTGGGTCTCAGCCTTTCTGAACAGCAGGGCTGTCAAGAAACCTGTGTTACTAACAGGAAGGGGGCTTGCTGCTTTTTCAGGAGCTGGTGGTCTTTGAGGATTTGAATGTATTTCACTCCCAAGAAGAATGCATCAGCCTGGATCCTGCTCAGCAGCGCACCTCAGAGATGGAAGAAGACAATATTGGGGAGATGATATTACTAGGTAAGAAATCAAGGTCCTTGTGTGTTCAGATTAAAGGCTGTGGGGAAAGCATGTTCTATTTCATCTCAGGCTTTTTTGAGGCCTTCCCCCCCCACACACACATTTGATTTTTGTTTTATCCTATGTGGAAGAGCCTCCAGCTGTGAGTGGCCATTTTCCTTCTATCTTGGAGGCAGCAAGAGTGGAGGGGACTTCTCTTGGTGAGCGAGACCTGAGCCTGATGTATTACCATCAGACATTCAAAGAGCTAGGTAGAAAGTTCAGATATACTGTTTCTGAATCCATTTTCTGCATCCAGTGCTATCCTCCCAACAGATATATTTTACATTAGTGTTTTCATTAGATGCGTGAATTCTAATTCTTTTAAGCCTTTTTTTTTTTTTTTTTTTTTTTTTTGATGTTCAATAGCTGTAAAGCCTACTAGTATAAGGGAAAATATATCCCACTTAGCACTTACTAAGCACTTGTGTGCCAGTATGTACTAGATGCTATTCTAAGTACTTGGCGTACGTTTATTATCTCATGTAATTCTCACAGTAGTCCTTTGGGCCATAGGAATTAGTACTTACAGATGAAGGAACTGAAGCAGAGAAAAGTTAAAAAATTGGCTAAAGGTCACATGGCAGTAGGTGATGGAGCAGGGATTTGGATTCAGGGACTCTAACATCAAAGCTTACAGTCTTGGCCTACAGCTGTCTGCCTCCTTGCTGCATTTCTTATAATTTTGTCAGTGAATTTCCTACATGGTTGGTGAAAGGGGCCTTTGAATTTACTCATTTCCCAGTAATGGTTACCAAGTGTCCTCAGTGCTGCGTACAGACTCATCTGGTAGCAGCTTCTCTGTGAGCTACTTAGAGATGTTTCAACTTTTTCCTAGAAATATACTGCTACCCTAGAGCCAGGAGCCCTCAGAAATAATTTTGCTGGGTGCCTAATACGTTTTACCTTGCCTTCAGGACTGTTTGGTTCTGAGGCTGAAATGGAGCAAAGAGTAAGTTTTATGAGTTGCTTGAGATGAAAGAAATCTATAATGATGATTGAACTCTTGTCATACACTGTGTGGTCAGGGTAGCGGGATATAATGGGCCTGGTTCACTTCCCATGATTATTCTAAGGAATATTTTCTTTGTTTTAAGAAAAAGTATGAACAGATCAGATTAATTATACCGAGTTTTTTTTCTGAGTTTTAGGCAAAGCTAGCATTTATTTTGAGTGCCTGATTGGTGGGTATGTTGCCAACTGCAGGAACACTCTGGCCATGCGTGTTGAGCCCCGAGACCCAGGCGTCACCCTCTCCTTTCCTTTCCCTTGCCCACACCCTGAAGCTGATGACTTAAGATGAGTTTTTCACCAACATTTTAAAAATGCTCTTTGTTTTTCCTTTAGGCAGGGTTTGGTTTTGGAGTTGATATTCAGGAGGTTAAAAAATATATAATGTTCCATTCCCACTCTCTAAGAGCTTCTAAGTTGTAGCTATAAGGAACTGTGATAAGGTCAGGGCAGGATTTGGACCCAGGAGCAGAGTTTGGAAGAAAACAGGTTTGATTTTAGAGGAGATTCGGTCCATGGCGTGAAATAAAAAGAGGTTGTCCTCTGAGCACTTGGACATTGAGGACTGGAGGTCCGATGTGAGGATGCAGAGGTTGGGGAATCACCAGCATATAGTTGATAACCTATATGGTTACCTTTGGTCAGTTTGCAAAGGCAAAAGTGTAAGGGAATGAACTTTGTGGGGACAGAAATCCAAAGGAGAGCCCTGGACAGGAGAAGACAGAATTTGTGTTTCTGTCCAAGTGAACCACATGCAAACAATCAAAAAGGCAGAACACTTAAATTCTCAATGAGGTAGGGAGTTCCTGTCGTGGCTCAGCAGTAAATGAACCTGACTGGCATCCATGAGGATGAAGGTTTGATCCCTGGCCTCGCTCAGTGGGTTAAGGACCTGGCGTTGCTGTGAGCTGTGGTGTAGGTTGCAGATGCGGCTTGGATCTGCTCCAGCCATGGCATAGGCTGGAGGCTACAGCTCCGATTGGACCCCTAGCCTGGGAACTTCCATATGCCATGGGTGCGGCCGTAAAAAGACAGAAAGACAAAAAAATAAAATAAAATAAATAAAAAATTCTCCGTGAGGTAGTTCTTATGGTTATATCTGCCATCTACTTTGGCAAGAGAATATACCTTTTCAAGATTGACACAGGGAGTTCCTGTCGTGGCTCAGTGGTTAATGAACCCAACTAGTACCCTTGAGGACCTGGGTTCAATCTCTGGCCTCGCCCAGTGGGTTAAGGATCCGCTTTTGCTGTGAGCTGTGGTGTAGGTCACAGATGCGGCTCAGATCCTGTGTTGCTGTGGCTGTGGTGTAGGCCGGTGGCTACTTCTCTGATTCGACCCTAGCCTGGGAACCTCCATATGCCCCGGGTGCGGCCCTAAAAAGACAAAAGACAAAAGACAAAAAAAAAAAAAAAAAAAAGGATACAATTGATATAGATTGACTACATACTATGCAACAAAGAAAGGCTCAATAGAGTCCAAAAGTAGAAATAATATACAGGATCTATTACAATATAGTACAACTAGATACTAAAAATGAAGTCAGAACAAAAAAGTTCCTTCTACCTGGAAAATTTTAAACTATTAAGTAACCTTGGGTCAAAGGATAAATACAAATAAAAATTGCATAATTTTTCTGGAAAAACGCTACCAGAATCTATGGTATTACCTAATGTGGTACTCAGAAGAATATTCACAGCTGTAAAAACATGTATATTGATTTACAGAAATTAAAATAATTAAGCCTCTGACTCATGGTTAGGAAAACAAGATAATTGAAGGGAAAATGGGAACAAAATATCAACAAATACATGGAAGTTCCCTTGTGGCACAGCGGATTAAGGATCTAGGGTTGCTGCTACATCTATGGCACAAGCCACAAGTATGGTGCAGCCAAAAATATGTATATTAACAAATACAGACTTAGGAATCAATGAGTTAGAAAAAATAGAACTAGTAAGTATAAAGATTTATACACAAACAGATTAAACCAGTTTCCATAAAGGAAATTTAAAATTGTAAGAAAAACTAGTCCCATACCCAAGAGAAAGGATTAGCCTTAGTTTCACAGAAAATTCTTGTAAATCTTTAACAGTCAGACAATTCAAACGCTATGAGAACTTTCAGAGTATAGAAAAAGAGGACGACCTCCAGATTCTTTTTATGAAGTTAAAGTTACACTAAAACAGAAATATCACAACCTGATCAAAATTGCCATGACCAAGATTCATTCCAGGAATGCAAAAAATGATTTAGTCACAGAAAGTCTATTTGTTACACATCTGTGCATCTTATAATGAAAAGGAGAAAAATCCTATGATTGTTTTCATAGTTACTGAAACAATATTTGAAAAAATCCTATGATTGTTTTCATAGTTACTGAAACAATATTTGAAAAAACTCCTTCTTCCTAAGAACACTTAACAAAATTGTAACTAATGGATACTTCCTTAATGGGCTACTTGTCTTTTCAGCCAGCATCATCTTTAATGGGAAACACCGAGGAGCATTCTCATTAGAATTAGGAATACAACAATATTGCAGACGTGGTTCGGATCTGGCAAGGCTGTGGCTCTGGTGTAGGCTGGCAGCAACAGCTCCGTTAGACCCCTAGCCTGGGAACCTCCATATGCTGCAGGTGCGGCCCTAAAACAAACAAACAAACGAAAAAGGAATACAACAATAAGCCCACTGTCATTACTATTATTTAATATTGTGTTTCAGGCATTAGCCAGTATATTTTAATGAGAAAAAAATTAGATGTATAAGAATTTAAGAGAAAGATGAAAACTGCAACTATTTATATATTATTTCTTTTTAAAAAATTTTTTATTATTGTAGTTGATTTACAATGTTCTGTCAATTTCTGCTGTACAGCAAAGCGACCCAGTTATACATACATATATATATATACATTCTTTTTCTAATATTATCCTCCATCATGTTCCATCATAAGTGATTAGATATAGTTCACAGTGCTATACAGCAAGACCTCACTGCTTATCCACTCCAAATGCAATAGTTTACATCTACTAACCCCAAACTCGTCATCCATCCCACTCTCTCCCCCTCCCCCTTGGCAGCCACAGGTCTGTTCTCCATGTCCATGAGTTTCTTTTCTGCAGATAGCTTCATTTGTGCCGTATATTAGATTCCACATAGAAATGATATCATATGGTGTTTGTTTCTCTCTTTCTGACTTACTTCACTTAGTAGGAGAGTCTCTAGTTCCATCCGTGTTGTTGTAAATGGCATTATTTTGTTGGATTTAAAAAAAAATTTTTTTTTTTTTTGCTTTTTAGGGCCGCACCTGTGGCATATCAAAGTTCCCAGGCTAGGAGTCAAATGGGAGTTACAGCTGCTGGTGTACACCATTGTGCATAGCAATGCCAGATCCCCTATCCACTGAACGAGGCCAGGGATTGAACTCACATCCTCATGGATTCTAGTCATGTTCAGTAACTGCTGAGCCATGAATGGAACTCCTAGTTTGTTCATTTTTATGGCTAAGTAGTATTCCACTGTGTATATGTACCTCATCTTCTTAATCTATTCATCTGTCCATGGGCAGTTAGGTTGTTTCCATGTCGTGGCAATTGTGAATAGTGCTGCTATCAATATAGGGTGCATGTATCTTTTTCAATGGAAGTTTGGTCTGGATATATGCCTAGGAGTGGGATTGCTGAGTCACGTGGCAGTTCTATATTTAGTTTTCTGCAGTACCTCCAAACTGTTTTCTATGGTGGTTGTACCAATTTACATTCCCACTAACAGTGCAGGAGGGTTCCCTTTTCTCCACGCTCTCTCCAGCATTTGTTATTTGTAGACTAATGCTGGCAATTCTGACTTGTGTGAAGTGGTACCTCATTGTAGTTTTGATTTGCATTTCTCTAATAATTAGTGATGTTGAGCATTTTTTCATGTGCTTGTTGGCCATTGGTATTACAAACGATTTAAATGTGTAGCTGGAAAATCCTAGATAATGTCTGAAAACTTACTATAGATAATAAGAGCACTTAAGGCAATGGGGTGTTAAACTATTATACAGAAATCCTTAGCTTTCATATATGCAGTCATTTAGAAGATGTACAAAAGTCATAAAAAAGGTTAAACACCTAGGGAAAAATTTAAGAAGTGTGCAGAAATTTGGAGGAAAACTTGAAAATACTTCCAAAGGACATAGAAGTAGATTTGAATGAATGGAAAGAAATACCCTGTTCTTGGTTTGGAAGATTTAACATTAAAAAAAAGGTCAGTTCTCCCCAAATTCATTTATGAATTCAATGTAATCGCTTTAACAAGACCCAATAGGCTTCTTCCCCCCAGAACTAGGCAATCTGATCTCGAATTCAAATGGAAAAATAGCTACAAGTAACTAGGAAAAGTGTAAAGAAGAGCACTGGGCTAGGAGGGGCCGAGCCCTATCAGGTGTCAAAGGAGCCAGTGAATCCTGTCATGAAAGCAGCATATGGTATTGGCCTGTGAGTGGATAGAACAGTACGACAGAATAAACGTCCAGAAATTGGAGTTTGCTGGTGGCACAGTGGGTTAAGGATCCAGAATTGTCACTGCTGTGGCATGGGTTCAATCCCTGACCCAGGGACTTGTGTATGCCCTGGGCACGGCCAAAAAAAAAAAAAGTCCAGAAATAGCTTCACATATATATGAGGGTTCACTTTGTGATAAAGTTGGCATCTCCAATCTGCAAGGCAGAGTAGGAGTTGGTGTTTTTTGTTTTTTTTTGGTGGGTTTTGTTTTGTTGGTTGGTTGGTTGGTTTGTTTTTGGCTGCACCTATGGCATGTTGAAGTTCTCAGGCCAGGGATTTAACCCGCACCACAGCAGTGACAACACCAGGTCCTTAAATGCCTGAGCCACAGAGGAACTTCATGAGGGACATTTTAATAAAAGGTGTTGGGACAACTTGGTGTATCACACCATACTTTGCACACCAAGAAAAACTAAATGTCAAAGATGTTAAATGTTTTCTTTAAAAAAAGACAAAATTAGACCATGTGTGTGAATTTGTTTATAGCTATGGGATAGGAAAGCTTTTCTAATTAAGACTCACAAATCCAGAAGTCTTGAAAGAAAAGATCAAAAAAGTAAATACGTAAAAATGTAAAAACTCTGGTATTACAAAATAAAAAACAAATATACAACGAAATAAAATGTAGTATATTGGAGGGAAATATTTGCAACTCAGATTAGACAAAAGCCTAATTTTCCTACTTTATTAAGAATTTCTAGGAGTTCCTGGAATGCCCATCGTGGTACAGGGGAAACGAATCTGACTAGGAAACATGAGGTTTGGGGTCCGATCCCTGGCCTCACTCAGTGGGTTAAGGATCTGGTGTTGCTGTGAGCTATGGTGTAGGTAGCAGACACAGCTCAGATCCTGCATTGCTGTG
This sequence comes from Sus scrofa, assembly GCF_054392235.1. Taxonomy (NCBI): domain Eukaryota; kingdom Metazoa; phylum Chordata; class Mammalia; order Artiodactyla; family Suidae; genus Sus; species Sus scrofa. The sequence continues at coordinate 45,382,686 of NC_139385.1, forward strand.
ACTGGGACATAGGTCAGCAGCTACAGCCCTGATTAGACCCCTAGCCTGGGAACCTCCATATGCTGCAGGTATGGCCCTAAAAAGACTAAAAACAAAAAAAAAAAAAAGAAGAAGAAGAAGAATTCCTAGGAGTTCCTACTGTGGCACAGTGGGTTAAGAATCTGACTACCGGGAGTTCCCGTCGTGGCGCAGTGGTTAACGAATCCGACTAGGAACCATGAGGTTGCGGGTTCGGTCCCTGCCCTTGCTCAGTGGGTTAACGATCCGGCGTTGCCGTGAGCTGTGGTGTAGGTCACAGACGCAGCTTGGATCCTGCGTTGCTGTGGCTCTGGCGTAGGCTGGCAGCTACAGTTCCGATTAGACCCCTAGCCTGGGAACCTCCATATGCCGCGGGAGCGGCCCAAGAAATGGCAAAAAAAGACAAAAAAAAAAAAAGAATCTGACTACCGGAATTCCTGTTAGGGCTCAGCATGTTATGATCCCGACTAGTATCCTTGAGGATGTGAGTTTGATCCCTGGCCTCGCTTACTAGGTTAAGGATCTGGTGTTGCCTTGAGCTGTGGTGTAGGGTTACAGATGCAGCTTGAATCCCACATTGCTGTGGGAACTCCCATATACTTACTGCGAGTTTGGCTGTAAAAAGCAAAAAAAAAAAAAGCTGGGGATTGAGTCGCTGTGGAGGCATGAGTTCTTTTCCCCACCAAGCACAGTGGGTTAAAGGATGCAGTGTTGTCACAGCTGTGGTATAACTTGGATTCAGTCCCTGGTCAGGAACTTCTGTATGCTGCAGGCATGGAAAAAAAAAATAAGAATTTCTAAGCATTCCCTGGTGGCCTAGTAGTTAAGGACTGGGTGTTGTCCCTGCTATGGTTTGGGTTCAATTCCTGGCTGTCAACTTCCACATGCTCTGGGCATAGCCAAAAAAAAAAAAAAAAAAAGAATTTCTAGAAATTGGAAAGAGAGATTCTCTTAAAAATACAAATTACCCTAAATACATGAGAAGGAGTTCCCATCGTGGCTCAGTGGTTAACGAATTCGACTAGGAACCATGAAGTTGTAGGTTCAATCTCTGTCTCGCTCAGTGGGTTAAGGATCCGGCGTTCCCGTGAGCTGTGGTGTGGGTCGCAGACGTGGCTACAGCTCCAATTCAACCCTTAGCCTGGGAACCTCCATATGCTGCGGGAGAGGCCCAAGAAATGTCAAAAAGACAAAAAAATAAAAATAAATAAAAATAAAATACATGAGAAGATGTGCAGCCCTATTTGTAATTAGAAATGCAAATCTTAAAAACCTTTATTGCGTTACTTTTTAACAAAAAATCTATCAGACTTGGAGTTCCCGTCATGGCTCAGTGGTTAACGAATCCGACTGGGAACCATGAGGTTGTGGGTTCAATCCCTGGCCTTGCTCAGTGGGTTAAGGATCTGGTGTTGCTGTGAGCTGTGCTGTAGGTTGCAGACTCGGCTTGGATCCCGCCTTGCTGTGGCTCTGGCGTAGGCCAGCAGCTATAGCTCCGATTTGACCCCTAACCTGGGAACCTTCATATGCCGCAGGAGTGGCCCAAGAAATGGCAAAAAATAAAGACAAAAAAAAAATCTATCAGACTTATAGAAATCAGAAACTTAACAGCACATTGGTGGTGAGGTTGTTGGGAGACAGGTATATTGCCGGGGGGCATAGAGAATGGTACAGTACAGTCTTTCTGTATGGAAATCTATAATTACCCGTATTGCAGGTACATTTACCTTTTTTTAACCTTTTATTATTTTTTTCCAACTGTACAGCATGGTGACCCAGTTACACACATACATGTATGCATTCTTTTTTCTCACATTACATGTTCCATCATAAGTGACTAGACAGTTCCCATTGCTACACAGTGGGATCCCATTGCTAATCCATCCCGAAGGCAAGTCTGCATCTATTAACCCCAAGGTCCCAATCCATCCCACTCCCTCCCCTTCCCCCTTGGCGACCACAAGTCTATTCTCCAAGTCCATGATTTTCTTTTCTGTGGAAAGATTCCTTTGTACCATATATTATATTCCAGATATAAATGATATCATAGGGTATTTGTCTTTTTCTTCTGACTTACTTCACTCAGTAGGAGAGTCTCTAGTTCCATTCGTGTTGCTACAAATGGCTTATTTTGTTCTTTTTTATGGCTGAGTAGTATTCCATTGCATTTACCTTTTTATCTAGAAGACTCATGTCAAAGAATCTGAGTTATAGGTAATAGCAACAGCACACATCCAAAATTATGTAGAGAAAAAAACACAAAATAATGTAGAGATAAGGTTATCCATGTGGTATTG